>NC_053395.1:177611155-178222405 GCF_905171765.1 Bufo bufo
CCTTTTTATCCGTCCACAGCAGAACCAAGAGCAAGTGTATCTGAGTCAAGGGCAGTGGGGGGGGGGGGGGGGGGGGGAATCGACAACGGGTTGTAGAAAGGGAATATCAGATTGTGGTGGACTGGTTGGAAGGGCTAAAAATAAAGATTTGCAGAAAGGTGCTTCAATGAGGATATAACATACATAAAAATAGGCACATAATAGCCTTATATGTGTAGAAATGATATTTTAACATAAAAAGCTAACATACAGATGTAGCAAATCCAATAATTTTTTTTCATTTTCAGTGGCAGAAGAGGGGCTCAAGCTGAACCCTTGCACCAGGGCCCATGAGCCTTTAGCTACGCCCCCGGCACACCTCACCATATGCACTATTATAAATACTTTATTAGAGCAGATGACATTGACCCAACAATTAAAAATATCTAAAAACAAAACAAATTTTCTCAGGAAACAATAAATATAAACATGTCCCTGTACACGGCGTCACCCCTAATAAAGTGATAATTTAATATGCCCAAGATACATACAGGTCCCTGAACATGTGATTGCAAAATGCCACCAATTCAAAGCATGATCAAATAAAGTAAAAATTAAGGGGCACATTTATGAGGACCATCATTTAAGACACTGGTCTTAATAAATCCCTAAGCTGGCGGTGGATCCGCCGAAGTTATGAAGAGGCGCCTGCCTATACATAACTTTGGCGGATCCACCGCCGCTTCTAAATGTTAGACCGCTTCCTTGCTGTCTTACATTGAGAACATTTTCTATGCCTAAAACAGGCGTAGAAAATGATGAATGAGGCGGGCATTCCGGCCTGTCCCCGCCCACGCTATGCCCACTGTTTTAGACCTAGCGTGAGCAGGGAGAAGTCACAGATTGCAGCCAAAGGACCTTTGCGCTACAATCTGCGCCAGAAATACACCTAATTTAGGCATATTTCTGTTTCATATATGACCCCCAAAGTTTTTTTTTTTTACAGTGAAATACCAGTAAAATTACAGCACATTGGTAACACATTGCCCCATATTAAAAACTAAAGATAGCTGTTGATCGAACACTTATTTTGCTGACAGCTGGTTCTGCCGACCTTACTGCAAACACATGCATGCTTGGTTTGACTGCAGGGATTCTGCAGTTTTTTTAAACTGATGATCTATCCTCTTGACCTGTTCACTTGAATGGAGCTTAGCCCCGCCCAGGCCAGTGATACTAGTCGTGATGTCACTGGGCCTGCGGTAAACAGCAAGAAGGCCGCGGCGCTACTGCCTTCTCAAACAGCTGATCAGTGGGGGTCCTGGGTGTTGGACCCCCGCTGATCAGATGCTGATGATCTACCCAGAGGACAGGTCATCAGTTCAAAAAAACTGCAGAACCTCTTTAAATGAATATGCTTTTAATGGGAGAGAGGAGTAAGCCACTGCCAGACACCTCTGGCCGCAACTTATTAAGGCTACATGCACACGACTGTATGTGTTTTGCAGTCCGCAAATTGCGAATCTGCAAAAAAAAAAACGGATGACATCCGTATGCCATCCGTTTTTTTTTTTGGCGGATCCATTGTAACAATGCCTAAAACGGACAAGAATAGGACATGTTATATTTTTTTTGCGGGGCTACGGAACGGACATACGGATGCGGATAGCACACTTTTTTGCAGACCCATTAAAATGAATGGGTCTGCATCCTATCCGCCAAAAAAAAGGAAACGGACACGGAAACAAACAACGTTAGCCTTACCCTGAAAACCAAGTATAATGCAGGTATCCAATAATGCAAATAAGCCCCACTTCCGCACTGGATCTCTTTAAAAAAAAAAAAGCCTTTATAAATAGAACACATTGTAAAAATGCCATAAAAACACATTTTATTTAAACGGAGACAAAAAACCAATGGATGTATACAGCACAAAAATACCAAATGAGGGAAAAAGGTCAGACCACAATGGGATTATAAAAAAGAAAGCTTGGGATCCAAAAACTCCCTCCTCAAAAAAAAAAAGCATGTGTGCACTACATGTCACAGATCCCACAAACTTGCAGCTAACATCTGGAGATGACCTTTAAAAAATGAACAAAGAAATGCAGTTAAAGAGGACCTTTCACCTATTCTTACCCTATGAACTAAGTATACAGCCATGTGGAGCGGCGCCCGGGGATCTCACTGCACTTACTATTATCCCCGGGCGCCGCTCCGTTCTGCCGCTATGCCCTCCGGTATCTCCGTTCCCTAAGTTATAGTAGGCGGAGATACCAGTCCCTAAGTTATGGTAGGCGGAGTCTGCCCTAGCGCTGGCCAATCGCAGCGCAGAGCTCACAGCCTGTGAGGTTATTTTCTCCCAGGCTGTGAGCTCTGCAATGCGATTGGCCAGCGCTAGGGCAGACTCCGCCTACCATAACTTAGGGAACGGAGATACCGGAGGGCATAGCAGGAGAACGGAGCGGCGCCTGGGGATAATAGTAAGTGCAGTGAGATCCCCGGGCGCCGCTCCACATGGCTGTATACTTAGTTCATAGAGTAAGAATCGGTGAAAGGTCCTCTTTAAAACTGCAAATGTCTGCAAAGACTATGGGGGTCATATTTAATCAGAAAAACGCCTAAATTAGGCATATTTCAGGTGCAGATGCACCTTGAACCCCCAATGATGAGCTAATGCCACAGGTATGCCCATTTAGGTAATTGTAGCGTTGCTCCCATTGAAGTGAATGGAAACAATGCTGCAGTTACAAGATCTATTCACTACAATATGAACGGAGCTGTGCAGTTCCAGCGCCAACACCTGGCACCAGAGCTACTCTGAAACAGCTGATTGACAGGAGTACAGGGTGGGGGATCATTTATTTGACCTATCATAAGGATAGGCCATCATTATTAAAATCCTGGAAAACCCCTTTAAGGCTACATACAATTATATTACGGATCCCAGGGGCGGACGCTAAAGGCCCTATGTGCAAGAAATGTTTCTCAGTCTTCAATGTCAAAAACAGTGCACCAAACTATAGTCAATGGACACATGCCACACCAGCTACTAACAAACTAGAAACACGATGCACATATCACACACTGAACACATGATACACACTCATTCACACACTGGACATGTATTACACACACCATGCTCATACTGGACATATGATATGCTGCAAATATAGGCACAAGGAGGGATTTTTCCCCAACATATGTCACATTAGAGAGGTATTTTCCACTAGAAATACCATATGGAAGCACCATATGGTATTGTATGACATTCCTACAGCTTGGATGTATGGAACTATAGGGGCTCTGTGTGCTAATACAAATGCTCTGTGCAAATGACTTTGCTAAGGGAATGCGGCCTAGTGGTAAAAGTGGTACAATGGAGTTCTGGTAGCCATTTGTGATTTACTGTTACTTAGTTACCAGACTAAAGGGAACAGGAATTTAGGGTCAAATAAAACCATTTTAACTCCATAAATCTTCAAACTCATTATAATGACCACAGTCCCTTAAAGAGGACCTGTCACCACTCCTGACACGCCTGTTTTAAAAGCTTCATGCATTCCCCATGTCATAACAATCCTGGAGCATCCATTCCCATGGCTCTGTGTTGTGCCATTGCTCTATTATTTCTACTAGAAGTTATGAATGAATTGCTAGCAGTCTGCAGTAAGGGTACAGAGGGGAGGTAACCAGTTGGGGGGTGTACCTGCACAGTCTGAAAATGGCAGCGCTGATTGGATAGAGTGACTCTGTGCAGGTACACACCTCCAACTGGTTACCACCCCTCTGTACCCTTGCTGCAGACTGCTAGCAATTCATTCATAACTTCTAGTAGAAATAATAAAGGAATGGCACAACATAGAGCCATAAGAATAGATGCTCCAGAATATTTATTACATGGAGAATGCATGAAGCTATTAAAACAGGAATGTCAGGAGTGGTGACAGGTCCTCTTTAAGGAGCCTATACACCTTCAGTAGCTGTCGGCTGACATATCTTCTGACTTCCATGCATGCTTGGCTCAGCTGAGTGTATGTGTGTGTTTTCAACTGGGAGAGAGGAGAAAGCTGCTACCAGAGACCTACCAGAGACTTCCGACAGCTTATCTCCTGGGAGAACTAAAGGAGAAGATGTTGAAATTCAACGTTCCCTATCCTTCTCTCACCAAAAAAATCTGCTGGGGTAGAGTCTAGTGCAAGACTATAAATTGTCAGCTGGTTCCGTTGAAAATGGCTACTTGGACTACTGATAGTCTAATGTGTATGAGGGTCTTTAGTGTGAGAACCTGCCAAACAATTCCCCAAACAATATCAGCTCCCCAAACCCCATACCATGAAAATGATATGGGTACAGATGAGCAAAATTTGATTCAGATCTGAATAGCGCAAAATGGTTGCCCAATTTGATTTGAGACATAAATTTAACCCGAATTGCAACTGCCCTGATTACTTGAAAACCTCTCTTCTCCCTCCCTCTCTGTCTCTCTCTGTCTCTACTTTCCTGAATTTTTTTTCTCAAATAAAAACTTTTTGAAAAATTGGAGTTGAATTCCGAAATCTTAAAATTGAATAATCTCTAGATGCAAGAAAAAGGGACTAAGATGTTGGGAGTGACATTAGTCAACTCTGATTCAGGCCTTGATATTGTTATATCTGTGTCAAGCCTTTTTTTTTGTGGTTGGAGGTTGTGTATTATAACCAGTAGCTCCATCACAAGGTGATAGATTTGTCATGACAAGAAGAGACGTGTATGTTAATTTGTGCCTAAAAATAGAATGTCTTATATATAGAGAAGTACAGTAAATGTTGGCCATTAGTGGATAAAGCACAGGTTGAATAGTCTCATCATTTCAAAGTCACATTGTGGGCAGCAACGTTCTGTGGTTTGTTTACTGTATGTGGTTTGGTCAATCACTTTAGATGTACAGTAGATCAAGCAGAAACCTAGATATTTTAAGAATAATAATTCTCTTGCTGAGCTTATTATAGAGATTGAAATTCATCTTTCCTGTGATAATTGTCAGTGATGAGTGGCAGGGGCAATATTCGAATTCTCAATATTTTGCAAATATTTGGGCGAATATTCATCATATATTAGCGAATTTGTGAATTCGGAAAATTTGCGATCAACACTACTCCTAAAGTCAGAGATATTGCAGCCTTCTCATTGGCCCACAAGTAAGAAGCAGTGAAAGAACCATGGGTACTGATGAAAAAAAATCTAGAATATTCGCGATTACGAAGATATAGCACTATATTATAGATATTCGTGAATTCTCGAAGTGGCAATATTCGCGATAAAAATTTGCGATTAGAATATTCGCGATCAACACTAATAATTGTTATTTTTTTGCTTCTTAAATTAGAATCACACCTTTCCCTACTCAGTCATATACATTTCACATAGCAGTGTTTAGCATATCCAAGGAAGCATTTCATTAGACCAGCCACATATCTAGCTTGTATTGGATCTGCTTAGCAAGTGTTATAATCAGAGATGAGCGAATTTCATATTTTAAAATTCATTCACACTTTGTTGGTTGAAGGTGAATTACTTTATGGATTCCGTTACCACGGACCATAACGCAATTCTATGACGGAATGCAAAATGGAATACCTTTAGAGGCATTCCGTTATTCATTTTGTCATAATAGAAGTCTATGGGCGGCAAAACGGATCCTTCCCGTTTCCGTTATGCAATGTTCTTGCCTGTGAAGTCCTTTTTAATGCAAAGCATGTGCACGTGTTTAATGGAGTTGTTTCCTTGGAGGTAACCATGGTAAGCAGAAGAAGACAATGATTAAAAGCCCCGCCCACTTTTAAAGCAACCAGTCTGACATCAGCTACCTTGTCTTTGTTAAAACACTTCCTCCTGAACTAACTAGAAGAACACTGAAATGAGGTTGGCAGGTCATTTTGTGGCAGAGATCAAGTGCAGTGGAAATGTTCTTTTGCGATTAAGCTCATTTTCATGGCAAGGAATGACTTTGCAAGTAATTGTGATTCATCTTGTCATTCTTCATAACAATTTAAAGTTAATGTAAATTGTAACTATAAAAACCGAGCAGCAAACTCTTGTGAAAACCAAAATTTATTTCAGTATTAAAACCTTTGGCTATGAATGTATTTTCATTTCTATAAATGTCAGTCTTGAGACTGTTCTTGGTAGTGTGTCACTCTCTTGTTTGGCTCCCTGTTTAATTCACAGGAGCCCCATCCCAGGACTGTGTTATTTCACAAAGACTTCCACTTGGAATATGCTTCTCAATATGCAACCCGTGAATGGTCTTCACTAACTCTGGCCCTTACTACGACTCCCCTTCTATAAACAACTCAGTTTAGTCTGTGGCACCACCTGACTGAACTAAGTAGGCTACCTTTATGCTTCCAGGTATCCAAGTGTCCACTATAGTTCCCTCACTAGTCCCTGAACTGGTCTATAATACAGCCCCCAAATGGACCCAGCTGTAGTCTTCCCTGGGTTTCAGCTCAGCACTGCTCACCCCTTCCGGTTCTTTCCAGGTTTATATTATCTTCACAGCCTTAGCAGGCTTTCCGAAGAGATAACCCCCACCCAGGATAACAATAGACTCAGCCTATACTTAAGTGGCTTTATAGTGTGACGTGCCTAGAGCTCAAAGAAAGTGGCGCACAATAGGGTAGTACATTTAGAATTGTATCTTTAGTATAACCAGTGTGCACAATGGAGGCTCACCTTGTGGGGTTGTGCTACTATAGGCACAACCCTATTGTAGGCTTGTTAGACAAGATCTTGTCAACTGTATACAATTAGTTAGAGTGCATCTATGTACACTACACTCCTTGGTGGTTGCACGTGTGAAGAATGGTAGATCCATGCATAAAAAAGTGCATATTTACATGCTTTTCAAGCTTCTGGACAAAAACACATATATAAGGGACATTAGTGGGGGGGGGGAAGTTTGGTATGGGATGGATTAAAATTCCTCCTTAGAAACGGTAGGGACAAGTAAGTATATGCGAACTTGAGAACTTATAGGCCCGATTCAGGAAAAAGGGATGGTTATTGGTAGACTTAGGGGCATTATAGATTGATCTCAAATGCTTAGTTTAGATCGTAGGGATTCAAACTGTTGAGTTTTAGAGTCCAGTACATTTCATGTCTTCTGATGTATTAGATATCTGCCCTTTGGTGAATTGGTATTTGCTCTATCGGGGTAATCTTGAATCCCACCGACCTTCCTCCGTGGTAGTCTGAGGCGTGTCTTGAGATGCTATGTTTAGGATACTTTTTCTTTATGTTGGATCTGCGTTTGTTCAATCTGTTTCTGAGTGTTTGTATTGTTCGTCAAACATATATTAAATTGCTGGGACATTTAAGTACATAAATGACGTGGGTTGAATTACAGTTGAGTTCTGCAAAAATGGGGTAGGAGATCCCATCTCTTTTGTTCAGGAAATACATTGTTTGGCAGATCATTGGGTAGCATAGGCATCTTTATTGTCTGCATCTCTTGCTGGCCTTTTGTTTTTCAATATTAGGGTCGTCCCTTCTACTTTCCGTGTCCCTGAGTTTACTCTGAGCCAATATATTTTTCAGAGTGCATGCTCTTCTATATGTTAGTTGTGGAGCTCTTGGAATTATTTTACTAAGGATAGGATCCTTTTATGGAATGTGCCAATGCTTGGCAAGGATAGATTTGACCGTATTAAGTCTTTGATTATAGGTGGTGATGAAATTGCAGTGATAATTCTCGATTTTACTGACTTGTTTCTGTTGGGGTTCGAGACGTTCCTACTGTGTTAATCTAGCTGCCTTCTCACGTGCAGCAATAATGATACTTTTGGGGTAACCTTTTTCATGACATCTAATCGATAGTATTGTACTCTGGTGTTTATAGTCTTCCTCCAAAGTACAGTTTCGGCTTATTCTTTTTATTTGGCTAAACTGTATATTTTGTTGCCATTTTGTAAAATGTGTACTGGTGTAGTTGAGATCGCTGTTGCAATCAACCTTTTTGAAGAATGTTTTTGTTAATATTTCTTTATCTTTGGAGAAAATCTCAAGGTCTAGAAACTCTATTCTTTCGAGGTTTTATGTCCCTGTGAAGGATATCCTCGAATCATTTGCATTAAGACTAGAAATAAAACTTTTAATACTTGTTTGATCTCCTTTCCAGATGAAAATCAGATCATCAATATAGCGTTTGAAATATACAATGTTATCTTCCCAGTAATGTGACTTGTATATAAATAGATCCTCAAAGACCCCCATGAATAAGTTTGCAAAGCTTAGGGCAAATTAAGTCCCCATAGCGGTACCCCTAATTTGTTTATAGATCTGGTCTTGGAACAGGAACACATTATGAGTAAGAATAAACTTAATCCCTCTAATGAGGAAATCTTTTTGTTCTCCAGGTATTGTAAGATCTTCATTGAGAAATTTAGATGTACATTCTACTCCTAGTTTGTGAGAGATATTGGAATATAGAGATGAAACATCCAAAGTGAGCCATTGGTATCCTTCGTTCCATGCAATACCTTTTAGTTGTTTGATTAGGGCCGTGGAATCCTTTAGATATAATTTGAGATTGATTACATATTTTTGTAAGAATACATCTATATAATGAGATAAATTCCGGGTGAGGGAGGAAACTCCAGAGATAATAGGTCGACCCGGGGATTTTTTAGGTCCTTGTGGATCTTGGGGAGATGGTAAAACGTGGACAGAGTTGAATCCTTTACTAGAATGTACTCTTTTTCTTTTTTGTCTAGCAAATGTTCGGCTGTCTTTATAAGTGTTGAGAATTCTACTCTACTTGTACAGAGGGGTCATTTTAAGTGGTATATAATATTCCTTATCAGATAAAATCCTTTTGGCTTCTTTTACGTAGTCTTCTCTATTCTGGATGACTATCCCCCCCTCCCCTTTGTCTGCATTGCGAATAATGATGTTTTTATTTGATTGTAATTTTTTTAGGGCGCTTTTCTCAAAGGGTTTGAGGTTCTGTTTGCTGGTGAAATAAATCAATATATAATTATATGGTTTACATATGTTTATGCTAATAGAACAACATCTGTGGGTGGTCCCACAAGACAGTAACCACCCACAGATGCGTTTTTTTGGGGCGTTTTTTTTTACTGTATATATACCTTTACTGACACCATATGTATGATTATTAATGCTAACCTGATGAAGGGGACTATAGCTTCCCCGAAATGCGTTGTTCTTATCCTGTGCGCATTTTAATGAAATAAAGAAGATTTTACACTCAAGATTGTCTACACTTGGTTTTGAAGCGCCGGAGCATGAATCCGAGTTTTTTCTCTATACTTCAGTGGCAGCCTGCAGAGAGCACTATGAAACACCCTCCTCCAAAGCCAACCTTTACTTGTCCCAGACTAACAAGCGGTCACTGTGTCACCTCACCATTTGTTCCTGTAAAAAATGCCTTGCTCAGCAACCAGACTGCTCCCTTCCAGAGACTCCCCCAAACATACCACATGACCCCTCACGCAGCTTCTCGTCAGGCCGCACTTCACAGCGCCCAGGCTCCAGTCCATCACTAACTATTTAATGGACAAGCAGCTTTAGCCTCTAGTCCACTTTGGCTACTCCTGATATTCAAGCAGTTTCAACTTCACTAGACACAATATGTTCTCACTGTAACATAACAGAACTGCACCACCATATATCATGCTCCACCACCCAGATGACCTGAAACATAAAATTATTATGTACACAAGATAATATGAACAATTTTGTTACATGTACAAACAGAAACAAATACACACCTTGTCAGTCTCTTGGATAACCATTTACCATTTTTCAAGGATGCATCTTAGTACATATGCTGTATATGGAGACCATAAGCTTTTCTCCCACCACCTACACAGCTACTGTATATCAACACAAAAGCAGAAAAAACTCATGCTTCATTCAAAGCTGGGATAAAAAAAGAAAAAAGTCAAAAACATTTTATTGTGCTCAAGGTCCTTAAGTAGTGAAATAGGACCTGTAGCCATGAAAGACAATTTGCAGGCAGCATGTAATAGAGCAGGAGGAGCTGAGCAGATTGATATAGTTTTGTGGGAAAAGATTCAGTAAAACATGTAATTTATACATTTACATCTAAATCCCTGCTCATTCTGACTTCATTGTTCATGGGGGAGTTGTTATCAGTGATAGACAGAATTCTCTGTGTAAGTGTGTATATAGCGATAGCTGTCACTGATAACACCTCCCCCGTGAACAATGAAATCAGAAATAGCAGAGATTTAAATGTATAAATCTTTTCCCACAAACAGTATATCAATCTGCTCAGCTCGTTCTGCTCTATAACATGCTGCCTGCAGATTGCACTGCATTTTGTGGTGACAGGTCCTCTTTAAGCTAAGTTTGGATGTGCAACCAAGTAATAGTAATATTAAAATGAATAACAGTATAAAACAAAGTGCTAGATTAGTCCAATAATAGCAAAAACATTTTTAATACATATACATATAATTATGGAAGTAATTTTAGTCTAATAGATATAGAGTAGACTATTTATCCATTGGAGGAAATAATAAGGAGGTTCTATGGATTTTAATATTGATGGCCGGTCTTCAGGATAGACTATCAATATCTCATCATGGAGGTCCAACTCCCCGCACCCTGAGGATAGGCTATCAATATCTCATCATGGAGGTCCAACTCCCCACACCCTGAGGATAGGCTATCAATATTAAAATCCTGGAGAACAGCTTCTAAGTATGTGTATAGCAAATTATCTCATCAAACTGCTCACAGCAATATCACTGACCATGCTGCTGCTGTCATATCATTGGTGTGAAATGACCATATTTAAAGGGAACCTGTCATCAACTTTATGCTGACCTCACTGAGGGCAGCATAAATCAGTGACAGAAATGCAGATTTCAGCGGTGTGTCACTCATGAGCTAAAAGTAAGTGGTTGCCGAGAACCAGCATCATAATCATAGCAGCACAGGCCTTGTAAAGAGTCAAATCTACATGTGAAGAGTCCTGGTTATTCATAATCTCCTGCACTCTCACTTATCTGCTGATTATTGGCAGTTGTTTCCTAGAGAGAAAGGGAGAAAACTAGGTAGAAGACTGTCAGTCATCAGCAGGAGAGCAGGAATTCATGAATAACCAGGACTCTTCTCAGGTGGCCGTGACTCTTTTCCAGGCCCAGTCTGCAATGATTGTGATGCTGGTTCTCGGCAACCACTTACTTTTAACTTATAAATGACAGATCGCTGAAATCAACTTATGTCTCTACTTTATTCTGCCGTTTGTATGGGCAGCATAAAGTTGATGTCAGGTTCCCATAAGTGTAATATGATAAAGAGCTGTGTCATCACCTTTTATGATTGTCTTGTAGATTATGGCATATAATCTATATAGAATCATCATAACACAGATCTGCAGAAATGATGAACCCAGGGAATTGGATCACTTATCTTCTTTATTCACATCCTTCACTTGTAAAGTATAATTCCTGCATGAAACATAACTGAAGTACAAATATTCATTGAGTGCACACACACAACAGCTCTATACATCAAACTTGACATTTTTCAAATAATACTCCTTATGCAACTATTGCAAATTTTCAGATACTTGCTATTCTAAATGTTAGTTTTTTGGATTCATTCATTCGAGACGGAGTTGTTGGAATTGAATGAAACTTTCACTGTGTGAACTGTGAATGTAATGATTAGAATATTAGAGAGAAAGGAGAAGTTTATTGGGGACAACTGTAAGGAGGCTCTAGGACCCTGTTGGCCCACATCTAGCCTGGATACAAGATGAGATACAGTTGGGCATGGAGGCATACAGGTTCCTTATGGTATATTGCAGCACATTTGCCCAGAGATGATGCAGCTGAGCCTGTAGATACTGCACACTCGTAGGATGCTGGAACTGGCATCCCAGCTGGTCCCATAAATGCTTGATTGGCGATAAATCTGGCAGCCAAGCAGACCAAGGAAATGCAGTAATCTGGTGAACCCTTCCTGTGTGTGGATGAATATTATCCTGCTGAAAAATGTCAGTTGGAAGCCTTCCCATTAGAGACAATACATGTGGCTGCAAGAGTTGTTAATGTCACTCATATCACTATTAGTGGTCACTGACTGTCGTATACCATGGCTCCCCAGATCACCACACCACCAGAACACAATTACAAACAAAGGTGACGAAGACTGTCTTTCAACGGCAGGACATAGAATGGGCACTGTGACACCAAATTACCTTATGCTCAATGCCTAGAAATGGTTTGGGCAGATATATGGATGTGTAATAAATATGCCACTGTGTCTGGATCATCGATACAGTGGCATCATAAATTGTAGTGGCTGCTCGTGTTTGATGAAATGATCTTCTCTACTGGTGGTCTATGGAGTCTGTTCACCATATTTGCATACCCTAATGTAACCACTGCTTCCAACACCTCCTAACAGCTAGTTTGGAATGTCCTGGGTGGTGGGCAATTTTTTAAAACAACCATCCTGCTTCTCTCAGTCCAATGATGAGCCCTCTCTCAAAGGCTGTCAACTAGGCAAAATGTCTTCAAGTACATCAAAGCATGTCTTTCGCCAAGAGGTATGCTACCCAAAAGTAGCATCTAAGAGCCTTTTTAAAGGCCAACAAGTGAAGCACTTGTATGCCTCCTTGTGGCAAGACCAATGGGGTAATTTATCAAGACTGGCGTTTTAGACGCCATACTTAAAAAAGCCCCTACTCTGGCGGTGGATCCCCAAAGTTATGTAGAGGCTGTCACGAACCAGCGGGTGTGAACCCACTGCGCCAAGTGTCCTACCTCCTCTAAGGGCGTTGTCGAAGTGAACCCCTCGTTCTTCACAGTATGGTGGGGATAGGCTTTCCCAAGGGGAACACTAGGTCGCTACCTCTTGAGGAGGATTGGTACACAAGGCAGCTGGTCCAGGCAGACCAGGAGGTACCTGAGCAAGGTACCAGAGGTACAGACGTAGTCAGCAGGCCGAGTCTGAACCAGGAGCAAAAGTGCAGGACCAAAGGATAAGGCAGAGACGTAGTCAAACAAGCAATAGGTCAGGGCAAGCGGTACAGGTACAGGTCAGGCATTCCGGTCGGCAACAGGAGAGTCAAGGCAAGCAGACAGGTATCAAACAGGTAGCGGAGTCCAGAAATACAAGCAGGAGTCAGGTACACAGGATCACAAGCACTGGCAGCATATCGCCTGAACACGGTGCTCGGGACTGTGGCGGTAAGCAGGGGAACAGTAGTGCACACCAGCCGCCGTTACAGAGGTGTTGGCCTCTACATAACTTCGGCGCACCCAGCGCCGCTTCTAAAATGTAGGCGAGCATCCTAGCTGTCTTAAACCAGGCGTAGAAAATGATGAATGAGATGGGCCTACCAGCCCGTCCCCTTCCCATGACATGTCACATCCACTTTTTTAGACCTGGCGTGAGTGGGTAAAAGTCGCATATTGCGACTCAACTAACTGTTGCTCTGCAATCTGCCCCAGAAATATGCCAAATATAGGTGTATTTCAGGTTAATAAATGACCCTCCCCCCCCAAGTGTCTAATTAGACCACACCTGTAATAATTTACATATCTGCCTGAGACATAACTGAAATCCAGCATTTATATTTGGTCGAGTTATTTTTTTTGGCAATGAGTGTATATGATTGGGAAATTTAAATGTTGTTTTTTTTTTTTTTTTTTTTTAACCACTTCCCATCTGGGCCCTTTGCCCCCTTCCTGACCAGGCCAAATTTTGCAAAACTGACATATCTCACTTTATGTGGTAATAACTTTGGAACACCTTTATTTATCCAAGTCATTCAGAGATTGTTTTCTCGTGACACATTCTACTTCATGATAGTCATAAATTTGAGTCAAAATATTTCACCTTTATTTATGAAAAAATCACAAATTTACCCAAAAATTTGAAAAATTCACAATTTTCTAAATTTCAATTTCTCTGCTTTTAAAACAGAAAGTGATACCTCATAAAATATTTATTATTTAACATTCCCCATATGTCTACTTTATGTTGGCATCATTTTGGAAATGTCATTTTATTTTTTTAGGACGTTAGAAGGCTTAGAAGTTTAGAAGCAATTCTTCAAATTTTTAAGAAAATTGCCAAAACCCACTTTATAAGGACCAGTTCAGGTCTGAAGTCACTTTGTGGGGCCTACATAGTGGATACCCCCATAAATGACCCCATTGTAGAAACTACACCCCTCAAGGTATTCAAAACCGATTTTACAAACTTTGTTAACCCTTTAGGCGTTCCACAAGAATTAAAGGAAAATGGAGATCAAATTTTTAAATTTCACTTTTTTGGCAGATTTTCCATTTTAATAAATTTTTTTCTTTAACACATCGATGGTTAACAGCCAAGCAAAACTCAATATTTATTACCCAGATTCTGCGGTTTACAGAAACACCCCACATGTGGTCGTAAACTGCTGTACGGGCACACGGCAGGGCACAGAAGAAAAGGAACTCCACATGGTTTTTAGATGCCATGTCCCATTTGAAGCCCCCTGATGCACCCTTACAGTAGAAACTCCCAAGAAGTGACCCCATTTTGGAAACTAGGGGATAAGGTGCCAGTTTTATTAGTACTATTTTTGGGTACATATGATTTTTTGATCATTCATTATAACACTTTATGGGGCAAGGTGACCAAATAATTGGTTGTTTTAGCACAGTTTCTATTTATTTATTTTTACAGCGTTCACCTGAGGGGTTCAGTCAAGTGACATTTTTATAGAGCAGATTGTTACGGACGTGGCGATACCTAATATGTATACTTTTTCTCATTTATTAAAGTTTTACACAATAATAGCATTTTTGAAACCAAAAAATTATGTTTTAATGTGTCCATGTTCTGAGAGCTATAGTTTTTTTATTTTTTGAGAGATTTTCTTATGTAGGGGCTCATTTTTTGCGGGATGAGGTGACGGTTTTATTGGTACTATTTTGTGGGACATACGCGTTTTTGATCACTTGGTGTTGCACCTTTTGTGATGCAAGGTGACAAAAATTGCTTGTTTTGACACAGTTTTTTTTTTGTTTTTTTTTACGGTGTTCACCCGAGGGGTTAGGTCATGTGATATTTTTATAGAGCTGGTTTTTACGGACGCGGCAATACCTAATATGTATACTTTTTTTTATTTGTTTCACTTTAACACAATAATAGCATTTTTGAAACCAAAAAAATGATGTTTTAGTGTCTCCATGTTCTAAGAGCTATAGTTTTTTTATTTTTTGAGAGATTTTCTTATGTAGGGGCTCATTTTTTGCGGGATGAGGTGACGGTTTTATTGGTACTATTTTGTGGGACATACGCATTTTTGATCACTTGGTGTTGCACCTTTAGTGATGCAAAGTGACAAAAATTGCTTGTTTTGACACCGTTTTTTTTATTTTTTTTTTACGGTGTTCACCCGAGGGGTTAGGTCATGTGATATTTTTATAGAGCTGGTTTTTACGGACGCGGCAATACTAAATATGTCTATTTTATTTTATTTTTTCTATTTTTAATTTTTTTTTTTATTCCTTACTTGGGATTTTTTTTTTTTTTACATGTGAAACTTTTTTTTATTTTATTTTTTCAACCCTTTATTTTATTTTTATTTTATTTTACACTTTTCGTCCCCCATAAGGTCATACAAGACCTCTGGGGGACATTTACTTCACTTTTTTTTTTTTTTTTACACTGTTGATTTCTCCTGTAACTGGGGCTGACATAGTAGCCCCAGTTACAGTGGAAATGCACCCCTATAGAGGCTGTACAGCAGCAATCCAGCGCTGTACAGCCTCACAGCAGGGCTGATCGAGGTCTCTGAGAGACCTCACACAGCCCCTGCACTCTCCGGTCCCGGCGGTCACATGACCGCCGGGCCGGAACAGGAAGCGCACAGCGCTTCCTGCTCTGCAGGCACAGCGCTCGGTGAGCGCTGTGTCTGCAGCGATCGTGAAGGCAGGGACACCTGGGCACTGTCCCTGCCTTGTCTTAGGGTTGCCCTGCTGTCACTGACAGCGGGCAACCCGATCAGCAGCTGCACGATTAGCGTGCAGCTGCTATTTCTGACAGGACGTTTTAAAACGTGCTGTCAGAAATAGACGTCCACCCATAGGACGTTTATATCCTATGGGCGGACGTGAGGCGGTTAAGAGACAGTGCTACTTGTCTATTGGCTATGTCCAGTATTGCAGCATAGCCCTATTCACTAAGAAACAATATCAGACACAGTCCATGGACAAACATAAATTCATAAACTCCTGACTTTTGAAGCTCTTTCCAACCTCTGTCTTTAAACATGGCGCCTGCACAGAAGCTTAGCAGTCTCCATTTTCACAAGGTTTCTGCTGTTTCAAACAGCAGACACCTGCAGCTAATGTCTGTGATCGTCTGTAACGCAGATCACAGACATTTAACCCCCCAGATGCCATGGTGATTTGTGACCAGGGCATCTCAGAGGCTTTTCCCCTACTGCTCCTGTGTCCTGAACAGCTGTGTTCATTTGTTGTGGTAGCCTCAAGCCTTCTTCAGGCTCCGAGGCTACCACAATATATATATAGGAAAACCGGACAGCACTCCAAGTAAAAAACAAATGGTGTAAAAAACAAAATACTGCCCCAGGAAAACGAAATAACACAGTGCAGCATAAAATAGTGCCCTATCACCATACTGAGGACGGTGATATAGTTAAGTTCAAAAGCGGCTGCTGGCCAGGTGCATAAGTACCTGATGTCCCTAGAATGAATTAATGCTGAGAGCATCAGCTCGTTATGTACCTGGCCTGTGGCTGTGAGGAGGGCTCGGGCACCCCCCTGGGCATTGGCCCACTGGGAAATTTCCTTGTAGGGTATATGGCCACTTCTCCCCTGAAGTAGGTAGATGGGTGGATGAATGGATGGACGGAAAGACAGAGAGATAGATAAATAGATAGATAAATGGATAGATAGATAGATAGATAGATAGATAGATAGATAGATAGATAGATAGATAGATACTTGGTAGGAAGGTAGGTGGATAGAAGGATTGACAGATGGATGGACAGACAGGTAGACAGATTGAAAGAAATTAAGAAAGATAGACACAGACAAATAGATAGATAGATAGATAGATAGATAGATAGATAGATAGATAGATAGATAGTAAAAGTAGGTAGGTAGATAGACCGACAGATATGGAGGCACATGTAATAGAAATAGTTTGCTCCTTAATTCTTTTTGCTTGCACTGGAAGATTACAAACCCATATATTGTAGCTTGTCCATGAAACAGTTAAAGCAATTATTTTTATTGCATTTGAAGCATTGTGCCTCTCTCTCCCACATGAGCAGCATGTGTCAGAAATGACTGAACAGCAGGCTCCTGCTCATGACATGATATTCCGCACTCTTTTGTTGCCTGCAGTCCAATATCAAAGTGGCAAAGAAAAGCCACAAATAGAAGCAATGAACACCTAGAACTTGGTGTGCTGCCGCTCACCCTTGTATGAAGAAGCGAGTGATCTAAGTCTTCACACAGGAGGTCATTGCTATTTAAGCGGCGATTGGTGAATAAGATTGTAACGAGGGTCTTGCTGGCGTCTTCTGGCACCGTATGATCGTATTGTATGAGTGTACTCCAGATGGGCTTTTATGAGGATTACGCTGATCTATACATTTTATACAATACTTTTGCTCGCATTGATTTGTGCTTTAACATCAATAAATCATTCGGCTATTTCAGCTGGAATCTTTCTCAAGTGTGTTTTTTTTTTTTTTACATTGCTAGGAGCCGATCTTCCAACATAATTAAAGCTTTAGAATCACTAGCTGTTTTGCTAGAGGATATTTCATTATTTAAAGGAATAGTATATCCCCATTTGGCAGGCATAGCATTTTAAAGTACTGTGATAACAACATTATGATGCAGGAAAATTAACATTATGAAGTGCAGATCGTAGACTTGTAAAGTTTGGTGGAGAACCTAGATTAAAGAGGATTTACTGGGAATGTAATATGGCCAATCTCTCCGGACAGGTCTGTAATAATTATATTCCCCATAATGTAACAATTCTGGATCATCCTTTCTTATAGCCCTGTCCTGTGCTGTTATGTTCTCTACCAATGCCAATGCTCTGCTCCTACGCATACAATGTATACAGAAACTTCCAGACTTCTGGTTTTGTTTTTTTAGGATTATATTATATTATATTATTAAGTTATATTAAGTAATCCCCAATCCACAGGATAGCGGATAACCATTAGATTGGTGGGAGTCCTACTGCTGGGACCCCCACCGATCACAAGAACAGGATTCCCATACCCTGTTGAGCCCCTGAAATGAACTGAGCGGCTAGTCACCCCATTCATTTCTATGAGAGTTCTGGAGATAGCTAAGGGCAAAGGCTGGGCGCTTCTTTCATTTCAGGGGGCTCCACTGGGTATGGGGACCTCATTCTTGTGATCAGTGGGAGTCCCAGCAGTAGGAAACTTCCGATTTAATAGTTATTGCCTATCCTGTGGATAGGGGATGACTTAATATAACCAGAGCACCCCTTTAACTTCATGTATCTTGTTTTATTTTTTGCTCACAGACAGAAAATACGATCTCCAACATGATGTACAAAGTCTCCAAATGGTTTCTATTGTTATTATTCTGCTTATAAATAAAGATTCTAGTTTAGAAGCCAAATAAAAGATTAGAAAGTTAAAACCTGGCCTCCACTGTTTCAATGCAGTAATGAATGGATTGTTGATATGCAGGATATATTGCATGGTAAAGAGGAGCCGACACCTCTCCTGACATGTCTCTTTTGGTAACAACTTGCATTCCCCATGTAATAGCAATTCTAAAGTATCTATTCTTCTGGCTCTATGTTATGCCATTGCTTTATTATTCCCGCTAGATGCTATGAATGATCTTTCCTTTACCCCCTATATTCAATCTCTTGATACTTAGTTCACAATGTTTTGCCAGATGAAAGGTCCTCTTTAAGCTCTTTTGTCTCCAATCTATTCTGAACGCAGCAGTCAGGCTCATCTATCTGTCTAACCGCTGCTCCGATGCCTCCGCTCTGTGCCAGTCATTGCACTGGTTGCCCGTACAGTATAGAATCCAATTTAAACTGCTTGTCCTCACCCACAAAGCTCTCCACAGTGCTGCACCCCTCTACATCTCTTCCCTCATCTCTGTCTACCATCCTACCTGTGTCCTCCATTCAGCCAATGACTTACAACTGACATCCACTGTAATCCAAACCTCTCTCTCCCGTCTCCAAGACTTCTCCTGATCTTTACCAGTTCTCTGGAACCCCGTACCCCAAGGTTAATTAATAACAACTACAGTTTTAGGCACTCCCTAAAAACTCATCTTTTCAGATTAGCCTATCACATCCCCTGATCAAACCCTTCTCCATTCACCGCCCCCACCTCCTTCAGAATGACACCTCTGAACCTGATTTATCAGCATCCCCATGCACTCAGAGGCACTGCAGAGATCCCCTGATGACTGGCTCATGTGGCCTTATATCTACTCCCCTATTGTGTTAAGATGGCTGGACCATGTACTTCTACCTTTTGTCTCACCCCCATCTCCTCATAGATTGTAAGCTCTTGTGAGCAGGGCCTCATCCCTCTTGTTTTAATTGTTGACCTGTTTGCTACTATGTTATTTAGGAATTATGCATGATTGTACATGAACCCACTGATTGTAAAGCGCTGCGGAATATGTTGGTGCTATATAAATAAACATTATATTATTAGGAATGAATTGCTAGTAGTTTGCAATGAAGGTCCAGATGGGTGTTTCCAGTCGTGGTGTGTCTCTGCACAGTCTGACATTGACAGCACAGATTAGATAATGCCAGACGGAGCAGGGACACCCCCCCAACTGGTAATAGTCATCTGGACCATCATTGCAAACTGCTAGTAATTCTCTCATGACTTCTATCAGGAATAATGAATCGATGCTCCAGAATTGTTATTACAAGGAGGATGCAAGTAGTTGCTAAAACAGTCACGTGGCACGTCCTCTTTAAAGTGCGGACTGTAGTTGAAAAAGTCTATTATTTGACATTGAGTTAATATGATGCTTATTGTCGATGGGACAGAAAATACTTAGACTGTATTTCCTAATTACACGTCTTACAATCACTTTTTATATGGGTAGTGTATACAACATCTGGGGCTCCCCACTTCTCAGGAAAAGTGGGCTCCTCTGATGTCCACACATGTGGCTGCCTACCTAAATGTCACTGCCATTGGAAATAAGATGAGGTCCAAGTTCCAGAAATGTCCCCCACCAAATTTGCTTAGGACCTCCAATATCTCAATGTATTTATTTATAAGCTTCCCATACTGATACATAACTGGGCATATGTTCTGTTCAGGGTTGTGACAATTCTTGATCACCACCTACTAGGGTAGTTGTCATGGTGGTCATATTGTTCTTTACTAAGCTTTACTCGGAAACAAATATAACACTGTGCACATTTAATTGTTTGAGTATGTGTTGTGCTGATGTATACTATGGACATATAGCCCCAGCATATGCAACATTATGGTATTTAGATGTACTTTTCACTATTGACTACCAATAAAGTATTGCTTTTGTACCAAAGAGTGTAGTAGACTCTGCTTGTAAATGCTAGTAAATATAATACAGTTAAAAATGTGTTCAGCTGCATTCCATCCAAATGCATGACCAGATGAGATTTCCTGCTGTATGTGCCAAATGTGGTGTGAACATTTGCCTTCCAAACTATTCGCAAGTCACGAATAGGACAAACTTTAGAGAAGCCTCAAACTCAAAGTCCTGCAGCTCGTAAAAGTGCAGCCTCTGAAGAGTTGCTAATATCTCGACATGCATGCAAGCAGGCATGGGATTCAGCCAGTTCTCTCCAGTTCTCCATATCCGGTTGTTAAAATTACAACTGGATCGGAGAATCGTGTTACTGGCTGAGTTCCGATCCGGTGCTTTGGCGGCGGCAGGGCATCCGGAGATGTTCGCTTCCATTGCTTTGCGCGCCGCTGATAGTTTAGCTCCTTCGTTGAGTGGTATGTGTGTGTAGTGTGTACCATGTGTATGTGTGTTGCATATATATGGTGTATGTATATGTAAACATGTGTCGTGACGCCATGTGTCCTCTGTTCAGTAGGGAAGCTGTTGTTAAAAGTCTGAGTCCCACCCCTGCATGCAAGCCATTGTTTGGAGGCTGTCAGAATTAGAGATGTGTGAGGTAGAGTAGTCGTCATGGTAGACATGCTTCTGGACTTCTTTAGTAATTCTATTCAAGAATGCAGCAATTAGTCTGTTAATGATATAAAAGGGCAGATGACAAGAACCAAAAACTGAATCTAAAGTAAAACTGAAATTTGGTTGTGTCCCTTTAAGTAATTTCCTCAATCCTGAGTCTTTTAAGGCAGCTAAAGACTTCAAATGGGATTTATGAATGTGCCTGTCTCAGTCCAATAAATTACACTTCCATATACTGTATATGCTGCATATGGGAGCTTATAATTAATGTATATCAGACAAGTAATATAATGGGGGAGTGGATGTATGGGATGTGTTGACATCAAATTAATCTAAAATCGATTAGGGCAACACAACATAAAGTTTTCATGTATTCATTCATTAGTACTGCATGTAGAAAGCGTAGGCCTTTGCAGAATGACCTCTCTTATGGGTGTCATTACTGAGCAAATTGGCACAAAATTATGTTTAATTTGGATTATTCAAGGGATTTGCATCATTATTAGGCCAGATTCAAATAGCAATAACGTGGCTGCACTGCACATTACTTTTCTGCATAAAAAACCCCATGTGCGTCAGCTAAAATGATTTTGGATACTCTTTAGCATGAGAAGAGGGTAGTTCAAGTGTTGCAACCAAAAACATGGATGCCAAAATGCACAGTTGGCATTTATCCCGCCTGAGCCCCCAAGTCCTCCTCATTGCACGACCAAAGTGTGGAGGAGGTTGAATGGAGTGGTGGTCGGTGCACCCAGTTGCTCCATTCTATGGGACTAACAGTGGTAGCTTGACCTGACCTGATCTGTGTTCCCCAGCTCCAGTCCTCAGGGCCCACCTGATGGTCATGATGTGAGAATATCAACAGAATGAATACCTATGGTCCTATAAGTCCTGATGCATTGACACTCATTAGATCACTTGCTCGACAGTAAGGAAATCCTCAAAACATGACCGGAAAGCGGACCCTAAGGACTGGAGTGGAGGAACACTGCTGTAGAGGATGATTTTAGTTGCCCAGATGCATGGATCTGGATTTGCTAGACAGATGCATTCATAGAAGACCTTTGAGTCAAACATGGCATTCAAATTATTTTAGTTGTTTTTTGGGGAAACTTTCTTGCAAAGTGTGCAGTGCGAGAGACAGAGGAAATCAGAGACCCGTCCTGCACCTTTCTACCCTGAAGGAGTAGTCAGACTGCTTCTGCTCAGGCCCGGTATGTACAGCTTGTGTGCACATTTGGGTACAGTTTGTCCGATTTATGCGGTTTAGCACTGGAGTTGAAAGGATACTTTATTTTATTATGTTGGGAGGAAGGAGATCTGTCTAAGAATATAACTTGTGAAGGGAGTTGAACATTGGTTCCCTCAGCTTTGGCTATTTTGTAGACACAATACCTCTGAGTATAAAATGGGAGTAAAATATTACATTTATTGATCAACACTTAATTGAAATTCTCAACATTGAGTTTATAAGCAGTAAACAAATAACAGCCAATTAACAAATAAAAACAGACAACCAGCAATGATATAATCAGGGGCGGATTGGCCATAGACCTTACAGGGAAATTTCCCAGTGGGCCAGTGCCCAGGGGGCCACCTGAACCCTTTTCACGGCCGGCCAGTGGAAAAATTGGGGGCAGTAATTTGTGATAAACTGTGGCATTTGGCTCTGTTGGGGTGGTATAATGTGCCATAATACGGTATTGCTGACCCTGTCTATTTGTGTTGGCCCTGCCTTCCATGAATTTGGACCCAACTACGAAACAGGGCCACTTTCAGTATTTTTTCTAGGGCCAATTTAAGTTCCCAGTCTGCCCCTGGATATAATCCTTAAGCCTCGTCCACATTTCTGTTTTTCACTGATTTGTGCCGTCCGCATTTTTTGCGGACAGCACATGTACCCAATGATTTCAGTGTGTTTGTTCACACATCAGTATTTTTTTTACTGACCGTGGATGACCAAATACGCCCAATTGAAGTCTATGGATCCTTGAAAATCATGGACACAACACAGATGGCATCCATGTTGTGTCCGTTTTTCATTGGAGACTGATAGGGGATGCTTTGGAAATTAATTTTCAGCTGAGCAGCATCCGTGGATTACGTATGACGCATGTAGGGTGAATATAGACATACGGACCAAACACGGATCCTTAAACGACATCTTCACAGATGAGACACAGATGTTTTTTTCACGGATGTCCAACTAACACGGAAATGTGGATAAGTCCTTAGTGTTGTCTAAACTGGTTTTGTCCCAGGTGCTAAGTTTTACAGTTGCTGTGGTGCCACCAGTGCACAACCATACTTCCAACAGTACAAGAACCACATTCATGGGGACCTACTGCCACTTTCTAGGAAACATCATTTACCTGTAGTTCAATGTGTGCACAGAAAAATCAAATTAATTATGCATGTAGGGGTGAAATAATAAATAGAAATTTAATTGGTAGCACGTACCGCGGAGTGTCAATGTAGTGTGTCCTATGCAATTAGATAAGTTCAATTAGGTCAAGCTTGCAAGGCATAGATAAATTGCGATGGCATAGCTAGACCTAAATTCACTGATGTGTTATCTGAACTGGAAGCCCAATCCCCATCACTTGCATAATACACTGCATAATTCAGCTTCTCTCTATGAAATACACTAGACATAGCAGATGAATTGAATTCAGATGGGTTTTAGGGATTGTCCCATGAAAAATATTCAACATTTTTCAAACCAGCACCTGGATCTAAATACTTTGGTAATTGCATGTAATTAAAGATTTAGTATAGCCACTGTTATTCACTGAAATTGTATTTGTATAGCACCACCTGCTGTATGTCCTATTTCTATATTCTCTGTCCAGCTCACTGAGGTTGACATACTCAGTTCCATCCTTCACCTGCCACCAGCTGCAGTAGAAAGGACGCAGCTCGGAGAAAGTGCATTCCTCCTGAGCTGCCAGCTTGAAATTAATCTAGCAGAGCAATTGGAGCAATGAATGGGGAGATCTCTGGATCCATGTCAACTTCAAGGCTAGTTCTAAGTTTGCTAGAAAGAGATTGTCATGCACTATATGATATCAGAATTTCAGTTTTTACATCACTCATTGGATAACCCCTAATAAATCTCCTCCATGGTGTAAATAGCCTTCAGAAGGTAATATTTAATACATATTAAGTTTTAATAATGTGGGAACAGGAAACGACATCTGAGTGACAATGCTCGTTGACTTTGAAATGGTTGTCATATTGGTCGCCAGATATTTCCTGAAATAACAAATAATCTCTGTAGCAATTCACTGACAATGACATGAAAATTAAAACATATCACTGGATTAAAAAAGGCCATACTTACATGGTTACAGCATTCACTGCAAGACACAGACAATCCCCAATGGGGTCATCTACAAAAGATCTGAATGTCTAGCACTCCAAATGCACAAGATAAGGACTCTAAAAGGTGCCATCATATGGTTACATGTGGTACACCATGCTAAGCACAAGCCTATCGATCACACCCATTCTATTGATATCAGTGAAAACTTGTTTTTTCTCTCTAAGCTCTTTACCTTAGACAAATATTATTGGGGTTCTCTTCCATTTTTGTCCCACATCTACTGGCCTGCATGGAGAGAAGCTCCAAAAAATATTTCTCGCTCTAGAGGACCCACCATGTCCGCAAATTACATGGATGACCTATTAATTAAGGCTACTTTCACACTAGCGTTTTTGCTGGATCTGGCAGGGTTCAGCAAAAACGCTTCCGTTACTGATAATACAACCATCAGCATCCGTTATGAACGAATCCAGTTGTATTATCTTTAACATACCCAAGACGGATCTGTCATGAACTCTATTCAAAGTCAATGGGGGATGGATCCGTTTTATATTGTGTCAGAGTAAACTGATCCATCCCCATTGATTTGCATTGTGGGTCATGACGGATCCGTCTTGCTCCGCATCCCAGGACGGAAAGCAAACTGCAGCTTGCTGCGGTTTGCTGTCCGGTATGAGAACAGAACGGAATGCATTTTGGAGCGCTCCGTTCTGTTCAGTTACGTTTTGTCCCTATTGACAATGAATGGGGACAAAACAGAAGCGTTTTTTTTCCGGTATTGAGACCTTATGACGGCTCTCAATACCGGAAAATATTAACGCTAGTGTGAAAGTAGCCTTAGATCAGCACCATGAACTATAATGCTGGCTTCTTCCTATGGAGACGCCGTAGTAAAGAGAAAACTCATTACTAAGGAATTAAAGGTGGGGGAAATTACATATATTGTCATTTTTTACAGATGTGACCATTGTTATCTAGCAGCCATACAAGTTGATGTGATCTTCAAGATGTAGTATCAGCTTGCCTGGATCCTTTAACTCTGTTTTTTAGATTATCCATATACTCTTCATAGTGTTTTAATATGAACTATGGACTACTGTATTATTCTTGGTTCACTGAATTTCATTGTAGAGAAGATGAAGTCCCTGCATTCACAGGTAACAGATATTAATATTAATATTTGCATGGAACACAATGCAGCTACTGAAATTAGATTCTCTGCAATATAGTGAATGTTCCCCATATCTGGGCACTTGGAATAACAAAGACAATGTGATGGTGTAACTCCAGCCCACACTGATCTCAATAACCCTAGTGTCTTCTTAGGATAAAAGTACTGTACAAACAGCCTAAGAATGCTTTCAGACAGGTTATGTTTCCATTCTGATGCTGTCCGGGTTTATACAGTATCGGACTGAACACCAATGGGTCCATTCACATATGCAATTTTAGGCACAGGCTGTTGGTCCATGTAGAGCAAATCATAGCATGCTCCATCTTTGTCCATTTTTCCTGCAAGACTCATTCACTCTGATGAATTGCTCTGGGGTAAGAATGGAACATACACAGTCCATGTTAAAACTCATCTATGTTTTTGGCCGGAACACAGAGAGTTTCTTATCGTCCGTTTGACAGGGACCTAAATGTTATCATTTTTGAGCTTGCCACCCTCTTCTCTAGAGGTATGTTTGTTTACATTCTTAGGGGGGCAATTATCAATTGCGGTTGTTTTTGTGTCAGTTTTAAATCTGTCTTTGCTTTGTGTGCCTGCACCAAATTTATGATTTGGTGCAACTTAATAATATACCATATTTGGTGTGAGTGCAATGTGGTTTAAACCTATATGTGTAAAAGTACACCAGAGGGTTGCCTGAAATAGGTTTGCAACTTTTTTGTGACTTTTGCAGAAGTCGCACATAGCAAATGTGCCATAATCCAGGTCTAATCTCACTTTTAGCTCTTAAAGTGTAACCGTCATTTATTTTTTTAAATTGCGAGTTTATTAGAGGTAGGCAAGTATACCTGAGTTAGTCTATGAATGACTGTCAAAAGATCTGTAATTACCTCATAATAGTATCTTTCATTAATGTCCCCTATCCTTTTCAATTGATCCCTTAAAACAATGTTGCTACGGCTTTTCTGTCTTCCCTTAAGTGTAAACAGAAGACAGAGGGGTGGTCCTTCACACGGCGTGTCTCTCAGTAATCCAATCTAATTGGCTGACAGGAAGCTGCTGGATAAAGCAAGTGTGTATGGGAAGTGAGGGAAAACAGTTTTGGCCTCAGAGAACTGACAGAAGAACCATCTAGCGAAGATCCTCATATTGTAGGGTTCAAAACAGCCATAACTAAGGAAAAATCTCAAGGAAAACTGTGGTATGTGAAGAAAGTAAGGACTGATTTATGTATAATGCTGCAGCAGTAACATATGCTAAATTTTAATTTTTTTTATGATAACATGATGGTTACACTTTAAACATAGACCATGACTTGTGACTTTTTAAGCCACAAAACATAAAAAAAATACAACATATTTGATTTGATAAATGTCCCCTTAGTTCATAATGCTGGTTTAATTCAAACTAGAGAGATAGAATAAACCACTATAATTTTAAGGAGTTTTCTAGAATTTTTATACTGATGGCTTATCCTCAGGATAGGTCATCAAAATGAGATCGGCAGGGGTCTGACTCCCGGCATCCCCACCAATCATTGGATAGCAGCTCTGATTAGTATTGTAGCTCAGCTCCCCTTGGATTGCACTGAGCTGTGCCTTGGCCATGTGACTAATATACAATGACCCAAAGAGTTTCAGTCGGCACATAGATATAGTACAGTGAAGTGTTTCAGCTCTGGCAAGAGCCTTCTGCAAACATGAAGAAGGCTCTTGCTAGAGCTGAAACGTGTCACTGTACTGTATCTATGTGACAATAAAAGACAAAAGATTTACTACTTAGTGAGTGCCGATCCTTCTCTCATGATGTACAATGACGTCACACGACCTATTAAGAGGACTAAGTGCTAATGGAGCTCTGCAGCCTCTTCATACAGCTGATCAAAAGGGGTGTGGAGAGTGGGACCTCCACCAATCCTGAGGATAGGCCATCAATTTCAAAATATTTAATGATTTAAGTGATTTACCACTGAGATGATAGACAACCTTCTCTAAGAAACTAATGTACAGTAACTAGCATCTGGCAAAATTGTATAATTTTATAAATCCATAGAGAAGAGGAAAAAACACATAGGCAAGAACATATAGAATATAGGTCATAAGATGATTGTTCCGAATAATCTACCAGAGTCTTTTGCCATTTTCAATTGAGGCATAAAATTAACAAAGATATGTCACCACAAACTATTAAGGAACCTTCCATCAACTTACAGAATCTATCTGCTTTGGATATTGTATCCTGCATGGTATAAGGTTGGATGAATACTTATCCATTTTACCTATACTGTACATATACATTGTGCATTTACCATCGTAACCTTCTGTGGAAGAAGTCCACTTTATATAACATATCAATATTGTTTCATGGTTGCTCATTTGCACTTTGCTTTATTATCATCCTGTTGGCTAATGGTGAAATGAGCCCTCCAGGGTCTCTTCTGTGTGCCTAATGAATCAGCAGTGCTTTCTTTTTTATGTTATGCTTATGTCCCCTGTATCATATGAGCGTTCTGCTGCTCACTTTAGGTTTATATATTGCATAAGCTTCAACATGTACAGAATCAGATCATAAAATAAGACACAATTTTCCTTTTCACAAGAATATTTTTACTTTTCCTGTTATAATGAATCTAAAAATATTGTCCAGTGGGGGTGTTCCCATTACACCTAGAGTCTCTGCTCTCTCTGTATCTGCCGCACCCTTAAAATTGCGGGCTTCATTTAGGGCCCATTTACAATGGGCAACTATCATTACAATTTGCTTGTTTCTGTTAAATATTTACCACTGACCTTGGACAATTTGTGCCATAACGCTTACCGGTAACCAATGTTCATAGTAATATTTCTCAAGACCTGCTCTTTCTCAAGAATGACACTCCTTTTTCTGAAGGAACTGTTGTCAGATCCTCAGGAATGGCTTTTTAAATCCTCACTTGTTTGCTAGCGGTATAGAAAGGCATTCTGTGTAATGAGATCTTCACTGGCTTCGGTAGATCGCATAGGAAAATATAGGCATCAGGACATCCGTAGTAATCTCATCATACAGATCCTTAGGGTACGAGCACACAGTCTTTATCCGTTTGGGTCACAGCCAGCTACGGACACAAAACGCACATCCAATTAGGCTGCAGCTGTCTGATATTGAACTAATGAAGACTACACTGTATAGGCGGCCTGAATTCTTCATGGCTGCGGCATATAGAAGGGGAATGGATCTACATGGCCATGTCGGATTGAAGGGGAATGGATTACAACCGCGCAGTGTGGCCATACCCTTACCGGTGTAGTATTCTAAATGTGTCTAAGGCATCATGCATATTACAGATATGCATTGTACAAATCTGCAGAATAGTGCCTATACCTATAGCCTGCTATTTGTCCATTCTGTACGTTCATGTGCTCCCAATTTTATACAGAGGCATACTTCTCCAGATTCAGAATTATGACATCCATCAGGCTAGAGCAGGTCTTCTGCCTTGAAGCTTTGCTACTGCAGTAGTAATGCATGTTTCAAGCAGGTACCACACAGTAGCACACCGACTTTCTATGCGCGTGGCTTTTGTCACGATATAAATTGCTGGAACATGCGTAATTGTAAGGAATAATACTAATCAATTTAATTGAAGAAAAAATGATAATAGTAAAGACAAGGAAATAGTTGATACACCTTGCTGTCTTCTCAACGTCTTTACTTTTCATTAGGTAACTACTGATGTCTTAAAAATAGTGCATTACTTCTCATCCATCAGATAAAGACCTACAAAGGTTCTGCAGGCATACTCTGAAGACCTGCTGTGCCACAAGAATGACAACCAAATACCAAAAGTCTAATAAGACAACATTTCACTTCTACATTAAAGGGGTTGGCTCACTTCAGTAAGTGGCATTTATCATGTAGAGAAATGTAATACAAGGCACTTACTAATATACTGTTATTATCCATTTTGCCTCCTTTGGTGGCTGGATTAATTTTTCCTTCACATTATACACTGCTCGTTTCCATGGTTACAGACCACCCTGCAATCCATCAGTAGTGGTCGTACTTGCACAATATGGTAATAACAATACATTAGTAAGTGCCTTGTATTAACTTTATCTACATGATAAATGCCACTTACTGAGACAACCCCTTTAAATGTTGTGTAACTTTGACAACCAGTTACTTTGCTTAGTAATGTTGTGGTCTGCCATTTTCTTCACTGATTTCAAAAGTCTGTTGGTTGCCTGTGATCTGCTAGTCTGCTACTTGCCATTGGCCGACTGGTCTGCTGCTTGTCATTGGTCTTCTAGTCTGTTGGTTGCTCTTCCTCCACTGGTTGCTCTTGGTCTGCTGGCCTGCTGGTTGCTCTTGGTCTGTTGCTTGACCTTGTTTGCTGGTCTCCTGGTTGCTCTTGGGTTGCTAGTCTGCTGCTTGCCCTTATAGTCAGCTGATTGTTTTTGGACTTCTGGTCTATTGGTTGCTCTTGGTCTGCTGCTTGTCCTCGGTGTAATGATTGACCTTGAAAACAAACTATTTACATTATCCTGTCACACATGTGATCTAAGTTTATCTAGTTAGCTTCATGAACTTGATAAACGCCATTACCCATAGTTCACTGTCTATGAAAACCCCCAAAAAATCACACCAGAATATTGATTTTAACATGATGTGCAAATGGAGAAGACATCATATAGCTTCAGATAAATGTAAGGTAAATAAACAAAGTGCCTACAAAATTACTCAATATTACCTATAGATTGACACTGGGAAATGTTAAAGGGGTTCTCTAGGACTGTTTAAAATGGCACCAGCAACCTGTCCTAAAATGTGAGCAGGACTGGTTGCCCCCACTTGCAGAGCTGCCTAGAAGGGTGAGGGGGTTGGTGTCTCACTACACACTTTTCTCTGGCAATTGCGTATACTGCACATTGGTAAGCATTCCTGTCAGACTGCTCAGCCATGATGGCATATCATAGACGGGATCACATCATTACCATGTATTGTACAGCAGTGTAGTCTGTATTAAAGCCTCGCCCCCATAGGCAGCTCTGCAAGTGGTGGCAACCAATCCTGCTCACATTCTAGGACAGGTTGCTGGTGGCCATTTTAAATCGTTTCCAAAGTAGCCCTAAAAGTAGGGTTTTCCTTTATGTTCCATATTGGAAGAGTGTATATATTTATCTTAATGTTATTTTAAACATATCTCCATTTATGATCAGAAATGTTACTCTGAAACTTAAAATCTGCAAAACAATAGTCAAATATAAAAATGCTTAGATTGTGATTTTGACCATGGAAATCCAACCTACTAAAACATATTATAGCATAAATCATCAATAATGTATATCTAAAGTGTGCCTCCATAATACATCTCGGCATAATCTATTTACAGAGGAAATCAGACAGATGGAAGAAGAGAACACTCTAAGAAAAGACACATCAACTAAGTACGTTAAGCTAATAGCTATCAATAAAATGTATACATAATTCAAGCTTGCTGAATCATACAAATTTGTGCCCCTACCATTTACTGCAAATCCCTACTTGGATTTAGACCTAAAATTAAGCTTAGATCTAGAAATAAGCTTAGATCTAAAAGTAAGCTTAAATCTAAAGGTACAGTGCCTTAAAAAGATAATTATATCCGTTGAACACGCTACACCCACAAGCTATGTATTCAGGCCCCCTGAGTCAATACTTTGCAGGCCCACTTTTCGCTGCTATTACAGCTGCAAGTCATTTCGGGTACATGTATGTCTCTTCCAGCATTGCAAATCTAGAGGCTCATGCTCATCCTTCTTGTAAAATAGCTCAATCTCAGTCAGATTGGATGGAGAGTGTCTGTGAACAGCAATTTTCAAGTCTTGCCACAGATTCTTAATGGGATTTTGGTCTGGACTTTGACAGGGCCATTCTAACACATGAATATGCTTTGATCTAAACCATTCCATTGTAGCTCTAGCTGTATGTTTAGGGTCGTTGTCCTGCTGGAAGGTGAACCACTGTCCCATTCTTTTATAGGTTCTAACAGGTTTTCTTCCAGGATTGCCTTGTATTTAGCTCCATCCATCTTCCCATCAACTCTGACCAGCTTCCTTGTCCCTGCTGAAGAAAAGCATCCCCACAGCATGATGCTTCAGGGTGTTTAGGGTGATGTGCAGTGTTAGTTTTCAGCTACACATAGCGTTTTGCATTGAGGCCAAAAAGTTCAACTTTGGTCTCATCTGACCAGAGCAACTTCTTTCTGTGTCCCCTACATGATTTATGGCAAACTGCAAATGGGACTTCTTATGTCTTGCTGTTAAAAATGGCTTTCTTCTTGCCACTCTTCCATAAAGGCCAGATTTCTGGAATACTATTAGTTGTCTTGTGGACAGATGCTCCCACTCGAGCTGTGGATCTCTGTAGCTCCTCCAGCGTGACCATGGGCCTCTGGACTGCATCTCTAATTATCAGCCTCTTTCCCTGGGTTGTCAGTTTAGGTGGACAGCCATGTTTTGGTAGGTTTGCAGTTGTGCCATACTCCTTCCATTTTTGGATGATGGTTTCAACAATGCTCGGTGAGATGTTCAGAGCTTGGGATATTTTTTTAGAGCCTAACCTTGCTTTACACATCTCCACAACTTTATCCCTGACCTGTCTGGCATGTCCCTTGGTTTTCATGATGCTACTTGATCACTAATATTCTTTACAAACCTGTGAGGCCTTCACAGAACAGCTGTAGTTATACTGAGAGTAAATTACACATAGGTGGACTCTAGTTACTAATTATCTGAAGGCAATTGGTCATGGTCACACTGGATTTTATTTGGGGGTATTAGAGTATAAAGGGTTGAATACAAATGCGCACCACACTTTTCAGGTTTTTATTTATTAAAATTTTTGAAAAGCATGTATCAGTTTCTTTTCACTTTACACATACTTCCTACTTTGTGTTGGTCTATCACATAAAATCCGAATAAAATACATTTACATTTGTGGGTGTAAATTAAAAAAAAATGTTGAGAAGTTCAAGAAGTACTGTATGAATACTTTTTTGGTGCGCTCAAGCATAGATCTAGAAGTAAGCATAAATCTAGAAATAAACATAAATCTAAAAGTAAGCATAAATCTAGAAGTACCATATGCATAGATTAGAAATAAGCATAAATCTAGAAGTAAGCGTAAATCTAGAAGTAAGCATAAATCAAATGTAAGCATACTGTAGATCTCAAAGTAAGTTTAGATCTAATAAGCGTAGATCTAGAAGTAAGCATAGATCAATAAGTATAAATCTAGAAGTAAGCATAAATCTGAAAGTAAGCTTAGATCTAAAAGACAGCATTGGTTCCTGATACATTTTAGCTACAGCACTCTGATTCTTTTATTAATTTAGGAGAGAAATTACATCTGTTAGGGCCAGTGATTCTTGAAGGGAAATAAAAATAGTTTGCTGCATGGTTGACTCCAACAATAAGTACAGGAGCAGGACTAGCATATACATCACAAATTCATGACTGACCTGTTACTTTTCTTGTGTATGAGCTGCTGCTGACATCATCATGGATAAACAATGACAGGGCTTGTCAAATATTAGAGAAGGTTCTTGCTTTTAACTACTTCATGTCCAGAGTATTGGCCTTAAGGGCAAAACTGAGTTTAGCCATATTTACGCATGTTAGTTTAATCTCTGTATCTTTTTTCTGTTATTTTTTTTCTGTCATTTATGCAGGTTTCTTTTTTTATACACAAGTATATGCAGTGCTTTTTTTTTTATTGTTACTGGCCAAACAACCCTACAACTCTTTAGCCGGCCATACACATTAGATGTACTATATGTTGGCCAAACCCTCTAATTTTGGTGAGTTTGGCTGACTATATAAATTGTGTACAGCAGCAGTGGTGTACCTGCAATAGAGGCAGACCACGCAACTGCTATGGGTCCTTGGGGGTGGTCAGCACAGAACTTCTCTCTTTCCCATGTGAAAATACAGCATTTTCATGCAGTCGTCACTAGGGGGAGCTCATTTCAAATAGATTATTACAGCATCCATAGTAGTTGCATTGATTCCTATTCACAGAGCTCCCCCTAGTGGTGGCTGCATGCAGCCAGCTAGCTTTGTAATAGAAGAGAAGCAGGAGATTTATCAATGTATTTTTTGCTAGTTTTCTGGTGTAAATACATTGAGAACTATGGTGTTCAAAATGGGCACCTGTTTCACTTTTTCCGACATAAAAGTCAGATAAAGTGGGTGAGGCCAAAGGCAACTTTTCCATATTGAAATTTTTATTTGATTAAAACTTCTACTTGATAAAAATAAAAAGTAAATTCATCCGAAATCCGGGGCATCGTGCATGTTCTGCATTGCCTGGGAGTGATTGATGCACGTACACTGGGAAATTAGGTGCAGGGGGCCCATAAAAAGTTTTGCTATGAGATCTGTGTACACCCCTGTATGGGGGCCTCCCTTCTTTCCTCCTACAGCAGATGTCAGGGGAGAAGTAGGATTGGACAGTTGGATTTCAACATGCCTCATCCTATTTTTCTCAAGAAAATAATAAGCCACCCTCCAAAGGTGTCTGACAACAGCTTTCTCTTCTAAACCAATAATACATATATTGGAGGATCACTAGAGATAGTTATTGGCCAAACAAGCATTGGGCCAGCAGTTATTTATTTATTTTATGCACTTATATAGCACTGCTATATTCCACAGGGCTGTACAGACATTAGCATCAGGGAATGTAAGTTCCCTATCAGTAAGTCTTTCGAGTGTGGGAGGAAACCGACACAAACACAGGGAGAACTTATAAACTCCATGCAGATGTTGTCCTTGGTTGGATTCAAACCAGTGCTAACCACTGAGCCACCATGCCGCCCACACGGTTAGCCCATGTATGGCTGGATTTAGAGTTTGTTACAATTGTATCCATGGAGTCCAAGCTGATACATTTAACCCCTTAGTGACCACCCATACGTGTTTTTACGGCGGTCACTAAGGGGCCTTAGGCTGGGCCGCCGCGTTTTTACGGCGGCCCAGTTTAAGCGCCGCGCGGCTCCCCCGTGCAGCGGGGAGCGTGGACCTGGCTCTCACATGAGAGCCGGGTCCCTGCTCTAACAGCCCGGAACGGCAGGAGTGCCGATCCGGGCTGTTTAACCTTTTACATGCCGGGCGCAATGGCGCCCGCTGCATGTAAAGTGGTGACAGAGGGAGCGGACTCCCTCTGTCTCCCATCAGCACCCCGAAAATGCGATCGCGGGGTGATGATGTGCTGGGAAGCTTACCTTGCTTCCGATGAGGGCCCGAGCCTGTCTTCAGTTACTTCCAGCAGGCTGTGCCTCTCTGGCGCAGCCTGCTGGTCAATGTTCGAATAGCATTGCTATTGAAATGCAATGCATTGTAGAGATAATGCATTACATTTTAAAAGCAACCAAAATACTGTATATTATAGTCCCCTTGTGGGACTATTAAGTAGTAAAAAAAATAGAAAAAAAATACACATTTATTAAATAAAAAAAATTCCATAAAATAAAAAAATATGCCTTTTTTTCCATTGAAAATACGCTTTTCAATGAAAAAAATTGCAAAAAGAAAATATCCCCCATATGTTTGGTATTGCCGCGTCCGTAATGATCGGGACTACATAAATATTACACAAATTATCCCCTATGGTGAACGCCGTAAAAAAAAAAAAAAAAAAAAAGACAGAATTTCGAATTTATTCTTAGTTTCCACCGAAAAAAAACGTAATAACAAGCGATCAAAAAGCGGCATTTACTCCAAAATCATACCCATGAAAAATACAAGTTGTCTTTCAAAAATCAAGCCCTCACACAATTCCATATAAAAAAAAAAAAAAAAGTTATGGGTCTTGTGAAGTGGCAATGCAAAATAATTTTTTGGGTTAATAAAAGGTGTTTTATTGCAAAAAAAGTTGTAAAATGTAAACAAAATTATAAGTATTTAGTATCACTGTAATCGTACTGACCCAGAGAATAAAGATATTATGTTATTTGTACCGAAAAATGAACGCCAAAAAATGTATAATGTAAAAACGCAGTGGCAGTATTGCTATTTTTCCCCATCTCCCTCCCAGAAAGAGTTAATAAAAGTTAATCAGAAAGTTATGTGTACCCCAAAATGGCGCCATTAAAAACTACAACTTGTCACGTAAAAAACAAGCCCTCATAAAGCTATATAGATGAAAAAATAAAAAAGTTATAGCTCTTGGAACGAGACCATAAAAAAAGGAAGAAAAACGCTTGGTCCTAAAGGCCCAAACAGGCTTGGTCACTAAGGGGTTAAACTACAATGATATTTTGTAGCAAACCATCAGCACAGGTAAAGTCTGCATGCATTCACTAAGTGCAAGCAGAGATTTCAAAAAGGAATGTTTCATTATATCATGATTCAGCCTTGTTTATATACTGCTACAAAACCCCTTTAATTCATTGACAGCACTATGGACAAGGACTAATATGTGTTCTCATGCATAGCTTCTTAACACTTCTAATTTATGTATGCTTTGTACATTCATCTAGTGTAAAATGTACAATTGTGATTTACTACCAATTATTAATATCATGTCTGTGCACAATACAGAGTACTTTCTCTCACCAGTTATATAGCTGTCCCACAGGATACCCACCATTTCCCGTATCTCAGGCACGACCAATCTCAAGACAGCCATAGCAGTTTGCATTGCATTACAGCTTAACCCTCCCCACACGCTGATTCACTTTCTCTTTCTGTTCTACTGCATCTTGACGGATAGAGTAAATCCTCTCTTTATGTGAAGGGCAGGATTGACATGCCAGGAGGGACTCATAGGTTAGTGAGAAACCTTATAGCCTTTTTTCTTCTCTCTAATAACGTATACAATAAAGACAGTGCCTGATTAGAATAATTGTCAGCCTAAACAAACCATTACATTATGTCTACTAGTCATAACTATTAACTAATTGCTTAAAATACCAGAATGGCTTGTTAATATTCCTAATCTATAGAAGATATTGGAAAGTAGTTGAAGTTCCAGAAGTGTCATTGCTTTAGTAAATGGGAGCTGAGCTGCAGTGCCCCACATGACCACTACACAGAGAACGGAGCTATACTTCCTGTTCTGCTCTCTCTGTTAGTCTCAGCATTGGTGGCTGCTATAAACAGCTGATTGGTGGGGGTGCTGGGCATTAGACCCCCACTGATCTGATATGAATGATTTATCCTAAGAGTAGATTATCAATATCTATAACCCGGAAAACTTCATTAATTTGCCACATCAGCGCGCAATAATTTTTGGGCGTTTCTGGTTGGCAAAGTCCTTCATTGGGATTGGGCACAATGTGCACGTGGTTTCAGGACTCTGACAAAGCATTTTGTATCACAGTCTGATGAAGGGCATTCCAAATTACTGTGCACCGATATGACATCCCCAAAAATATGAATGTAATTATGATGTAAAAGAAATGCTCTCTTCACATTCCAAGAATTTCTATGTTACTACTGATCCATGGGCAGAGGGGTTCCTTTATAGACATGTGCCCACCCTTCAAATTTGTTAACTGTAATGCCTCTAAAAAGGAAAGTTTTCTGAGAGATAGAAGGGGGTAGGGGGAAATCTGAAGCTCCCTGGACAGGCATTTTATTGATTTAAGACCCCCTGGATTCTCGTATTAGACAGGAAAGCTATCAAATAAATAGTATAAATTACCCGAGGTTGAATTGGTTAAATCGCAAGGATATGCCATTACTTAAAGCGAACCTGTCACCATGATTTTGCGCATAGAGCTGTGGACATGGGCTGCTAGATGGCCGCTAGCACATCTGCAATACCCAGTCCCCATAGCTCTCCGCGCTTTTATTGTGTTAAAAAAACCTTTTGAGTGATATGCAAATTAGCTGATATGAGTCCTGTAGCCGGAGATGAGTCAAGCGGAAAGGAGCCCAGCACCGCCCCGCGTCCTCCGAATCTCCTCCTTGCCGGCTGACGTCACAGAGCTGGAGCGCCGAAATCTCGCGATGCGCGAGCTAGCGCATGCGCAGTGTCGGCATCATGTTCATTCCCTGTGCTGGCATCAGCACAGGGAACGAACTACGCATGCGCTAGCTCGCGCATCGCGAGATTTCGGCGCTCCAGCTCTGTGACGTCAGCCGGCAAGAAGGAGATTCGGAGGACGCGGGGCGGTGCTGGGCTCCTTGACGCTTGACTCATCTCCAGATACAGGACTCATATCAGCTAATTTGCATATCACTCAAAAGGTTTTTTTAACACAATAAAAGCACAGAGAGCTGTGGGGACTGGGTATTGCGGATGTGCTAGCGGCCATCTAGCAGCCCATGTCCCCAGCTCTGTGCGCAAAATCATGGTGACAGGTTCGCTTTAATGATCCGTCTGATCTTTAAAATCTATCCCCTCCTTCACCCAAGCAGCCCCTCTGAGATGAGCATTGGAGCATTTCAGCAGATCTGGTGAGGTACTGGATCTCTTCTAGGCGGAGGTCTTCCACCTAGCAGTGTTCCCGGTGATGTCACATGCACCAATGGGCAGGCTTTAGAGCTGCCCTAGCCTGTAAAACAGGCTACGGCAGAGCTAAAGCCTGCCTATTAGTGCCAGTGACGTCACTGGGAACACTGCTAGGCGGAAGCCTTAGCCTAGCAGTGTAAGTTTGTAGCATAATAAAGCCCTTGCCCTGTGCAATACAATGCAGGGCAAGAGAGCGCCTTGGAGCATGAAATGCGGGATTATCTACACAGAAGGGCTGCCTGAATGAAGAAGGGGATATGCCCGGGTTCAGCTCTGAACCCAGACAACCCCATTAAGTGATGGCATATGGTAATATCACAAGGACTTGTATATTACTAGGACCACAGCTGTACTTTCCCTTGAAAGCATCAGCAGACAGATGTAACATTTGGGTCTAGATCAACATTAGTCCTAAAGAGGACCTGTCATTACTCCTGCCATGTCTGTTTTAGTAAATAATTGCATTACATTTTGAAATGGCAATTCTAGAGCGTTTATTCTTAAGACACAATGTTGTGCCGTTCCTTTATTATTCCTATTAGATTGAATGTACAACTGAGTGTTACCCGTGGGGGGAGGGGTGTCCCTGCACAGTCTGATACTATCCAATCAGGCTACTAGAGGCAGGCTATGCATGGACACCCCCCCAACTGGTAGCTTTCAGTTGTACATTATTTAATAAACTTCTAACAGCAAAAATAGAGGAACAGCACAGAATAGAGTAAGGCCTCATGCACACGACCGTTGTGTGCATCCGTGGCCGTTGTGCCATTTTTCTTTTTTTTTCGCGGACCCATTGACTTTCAATGGGTCCGTAGAAAAATGGGAAAATGCACCGTTTTGCAGCCGCATCCGTGATCCGTGTTTCCAGTCCGTCAAAAAAATACGACCTGTCCTATTTTTTTTGACGGACAACGGTTCACGGACCCATTCAAGTCAATGGGTCCGTGAAAGAACACGGATGCACGCAAGATTGGCATCCGCGTCCGTGATCCGTGGCCGTAGGTTACTTTCATACAGATGGATCCGAAGATCCGTCTGTATGAAAGCTTTTTCAGAGCTGAGTTTTCACTTCGTGAAAACTCAAATCCGACAGTATATTCTAACACAGAGGCGTTCCCATAATGATGGTGATGCTTCTAGTTAGAATATACTACGAACTGTGTACATGACTGCCCCCTGCTGCCTGGCAGCACCCGATCTCTTACAGGGGGCTGTGATCCGCACAATTAACCCCTCAGGTGCTGCACCTGAAGGGGTTAATTGTGCATATCATAGCCCCTATAAGAGATCAGGGGCTGCCAGGCAGCAGGGGGCAGACCCCCCTCCCTCCCCAGTTTTAATTTCATTGGTGGCCAGTGCGCCCCCCCGGCCCCCCTCCCTCCCTCTATTGTATTATTTTCATTGGTGGCACAGTGTGCGCCCCCCCGCCCCCCCTCCCTCTATTGTATTATTTTCATTGGTGGCACAGTGTGCGCCCCCCCCGTCCCCTCTCCCTCCCTCTATTGTATTATTTTCATTGGTGGCACAGCGAGGGGTTAATTGTGCTGATCACAGCCCCCTGTAAGAGATCGGGTGCTGCCAGGCAGCAGGGGGCAGTCATGTACACAGTTCTCAGTATATTCTAACTTGAAGCGTCCCCATCACCATGGGAACGCCTCTGTGTTAGAATATACTGTCGGATCAGAGTTTCACGATCTAACTCAAATCCGATGGTATATTCTAACATAGAGGCGTTCCCATGGTGATGGGGAGGCTTCAAGTTAAAATATACCATCGGATTGGAGAAAACTCAGATCCTATGGTATATTAACTCCTGACTTTACAACGCAAGTCAATGGGGGACGGATCCGTTTGCAATTGCACCATATTGTGTCAACGTCAAACGGATCCGTCCCCATTGACTTGCGTTGTAAGTCAGGACGGATCCGTTTGGCTCCGCACGGCCAGGCGGACACCAAAACGACTTTTTTTTCATGTACGTGGATCCTCCAAAAATCAAGGAAGACCCACGGATGAAAAAACGGTCACGGATCACGGACCAACGGAACCCCGTTTTGCGGACCGTGTGCATAAGGCCTTATAAGAAGAGATGCTCCAGAATTGCTATTATATGAGGAATGCAAGTAATTGCTAAAACAGGCATGTCAGGAGAGGTGACAGGTCCTGTTTAGGTTACACTGCAATAGTTGCTTTTAATGAACCGGGACGAATAGCACAGTCAGCACTGCTACATCTAATTTACGGCAGAGCTATAAGCTCACACTAGACTATAAAGTTTACAAGTTCCCTATTTAAAAACATTCAAGCCAATAGAATCCACACAATCCACATTGTCACAATCTGTCTTCTGTGTTCTTTGTGAAACTTCAATCGGCAGTAGAAATTTCCTTGTTTTCCAGGACAGGTAAAACACTGCAGCATTTATTCTATGCAGTAAAAGTGATTTCCAACGGAGCAGAATTGGCCACTTTAACCCCTTAGTGACCAGCCTGTTTTGGGCTAAACTGACCAAGCGTTTTTCTTCCTTTTTCATAGTCTCGTTCCAAGAGCTATAACTTTTTTATTTTTCCGTCTATATAGTGTTATGACTCACTTATGAGGGCTTGTTTTTTGCAGGACAAGTTGTAGTTTTTAATGGCGCCTTTTTGGCATACACTAAACTTTCTGATTAACTATTATTAACTCTTTCTGGGAGGGAGATGGGAAAAATACTGCAACTGTTATAAATTTTTCGGTGTTCATTTTTCGGTATAAATAACATAATATCTTTTTTCTCTAAGTCAGTACGATTACAGTGATACCAAATACATATAAAAAACAACATTTATTAGCTGAAAGTACTAGCTTCAAGTACTACATTAAGTACTAGTAAAGAGATATTGCAGGAGATAGTCAGGAGGTAGGCTGGAAGGTGGAAACAATACAAAAAAAAAAAGGTAAGATTTGTTTGATTTAAAGTTACAAATTTTTTATTTTTTATTTTTTTCTCCTCTTTAAAATGGCAGACTTGGTTCAGTGCAGGAATTGTTGTGCATTTATTTCATGTTCCACTCTTTGGAGATTCGGATGCTGTCAGATCTGTAGACAGTTCTCCTTACTGCAGCAGGAAATTGCATTTTTGAAAGCTGAAATATTTAAATTATCTGTTAAACAAACTCCAGCTAGGACTGCTGCAATGCCACTGCCACAGAGGACCCCCAGAAATGGCAGATGGGTTAATGTAGGTTCTGGAAGTCTTAGAGTGGTGGATAGAAGACATGTCCCACAGTCGGTGGTTCTCCATAATTCATTTGCAGCACTCTCAGAATGTAAGGACAACATGGATATGGACTCAAGCACAGAGGGTGAGAAACCATCGACTCCTATGTCTAATATATGCAACAAAAAAGATAAAGTGAAGTCTCAAAGGATGCAGCTGTTGCTGGGTGATTCAATCATAAGAAGTGTGGAGCTTAAAGAAAATGGTTTTGTGAGATGTCTCCCTGGGGCTACTGCTAGAAGAGATAGAAGACGTATTATTAATATTGTTAAGCAAGCAAAGCAGGAAGGGGACGTGGATGTTCTTGTCCATCTAGGGACAAATGACCTGGCTTGCAATGAAGTGTCAGAGGTGAAAAAATCTTTTATCACACTTGGTAATGACGTACAGGATTTTGCATCCACCATTTCATTTTCTGAAGTTCTGCCTGTGCATAATGTTCAGAATGATAGGCAGAGGCGCATAAAGGAGTTCAACATATGGCTTGGTAAATGGTGTCAAGAGCAAGGATTTGGCTTTGTTTCTCATGATAGCTCTACTTGGAATAGAAAGGAACTGTACAAAAAAAGATGGTTTGCATCTTTCTCTCAAAGGAACAAATGTACTTAGTGAACAACTCCAAGAATTTGCGAAAGAGTATTTAAACTAGGAAGGGGGGGCAAAAGAGTGAAAATAAAAGAGTCCAATTGCCCCCCGAAACAATGCCAGAACAGGCCAGAAGCACTGAGGTTAAGAAATGATAAGCTCAGAGTCCTGTCTACAAATGCTCGCAGTTTAGGTAAAAAAATCAATGAACTTGGGTCAATAATGGCATCTGAGAATGTAGATTTAGTGGCTGTTACGGAGACATGGTTTAATGAAAGAAATGACTGGGACATAACCATACCAGGGTACTCTTTATACAGAAGAGACAGAGAAGGCAAGAAAGGAGGAGGAGTGGCCCTGTATGTGAAAGATAGCATTAAATCTAACCTAATACAAGTTGGTGAGGCCAACATAGAGTCAGTTTGGGTTACGTTGCAGTTTGCTAACCATGCAGTAACTCGTGTAGGTGTGATATATAGACCACCTGGTCAAGTTAAAGAACTAGATGATCTACTAGTTGAAGAAATAGCTAAAATGACAATGAAAGGAGAAGTTATCATTATGGGAGATTTCAATCTTCCAGATATAAACTGGAAAACCAAAATAGCAAGTTCTACCAGGAGTACAGATATTCTAAATTCCCTACTGGGGTTATCTCTACAACAAGTGGTTGAGGAGCCAACCCGGAGGGAGGCCATTTTGGATTTGGTATTCACAAACGGGGATTCGGTATATGATGTCATTGTAGGCGAAACCTTGGGATCTAGTGATCACCAGTCAGTGTGGTTTAATATAAGAACTGTGAAAGAGTCCCACCACACAAAAACAAAAGTTTTAGATTTTAGAAAAACAGACTTTTCAAAAATGAAATTAGTCATAAATGAGTCCTTATCAGACTGGAACGGATTACATGAAGTCCAGGAGAAATGGGACTACTTAAAAGGTGCATTATTGAAGGCAACAGAAAATTGCATTAGACTCGTCAGTAAAAGCAAAAAAAGGAGGAGACCAATGTGGTACTCAGCAGAAGTGGCCCAAATCATTAAAAATAAAAAGCTAGCATTTTGTAATTATAAAAAAACCCAGAGCAATGAAGATAAGGAAATCTACAAGATTAGGCAGAGAGAGGCCAAGCAAGTTATAAGAACTTCTAAAGCGCAGGCAGAAGAAAAACTAGCTCAGTCTATGAAAAAAGGGGATAAGACATTCTTCAGATATATAAATGAAAAAAGGAAATTAAAACAAGGAATAACTAAATTAAAAACAAAGGACGGAAGGTATGTAGAAGAGAATAAAGGGCTAGCCGACTGCCTTAATGAATACTTCTGTTCAGTTTTTACAAAAGAAAAAGGAGAAGGACCTCCACTAGAAAGAATGACTATTAAATCGTTTGATGCATGTATCTTTACAGAGGAAGATGTTCTAAGTTTGCTGTCTAAGGTGAAGACAGATAAGTCACAGGGGCCTGATGAGATACACCCAAAATTATTAAAAGAGCTTAGTGGTGAGCTGGCAAAACCGTTAACAGATTTATTTAACCAATCATTAGTAACAGGAGTCGTCCCGGAAGATTGGAAATTGGCAAATGTCATGCCCATTCACAAGAAAGGTAGTAGGGAGGAATCGAGCAACTATAGACCAGTGAGTCTGACATCAATAGTAGGCAAATTAATGGAAACCCTATTAAAGGATAGGATTGTGGAACATCGAAAATCCCATGGATTGCAAGATGAAAAACAACATGGGTTTACTTCAGGGAGATCATGTCAAACAAATCTTATAGATTTTTTTGACTGGGTGAATAAAATAATAGACGGTGGAGGTGCAGTAGACATCGCATATCTAGATTTTAGTAAGGCTTTTGACACTGTCCCACATAGAAGACTTATCAATAAACTGCAGTCATTGAGCATGGACTCCCATATTGTTGAGTGGATTAGGCAGTGGCTGAGTGACAGACAACAGAGGGTTGTAGTCAATGGAGAACATTCAAAACAAGGTAATGTTACCAGTGGGGTTCCACAGGGATCTGTACTGGGACCGATTTTGTTTAATATCTTCATAAGTGATATTGCAAAAGGCCTCGCTGGTAAGGTTTGTCTTTTTGCTGATGACACAAAGATATGTAACAGGGTTGATGTTCCTGGAGGGAAACGCCAAATGGAAAAGGATTTAGGAAAACTAGAAGAATGGTCAGAACTCTGGAAACTGAAATTTAATGTGGATAAGTGCAAGATAATGCACCTGGGGCGTAAAAACCCAAGGGCAGAATATAGAATATTTGACACAGTCCTGACCTCAGTATCTGAGGAAAGGGATTTAGGAGTAATTATTTCAGAAGACTTAAAGGTGGGAAGACAATGTAATAGAGCAGCACGAAATGCCAGCAGAATGCTTGGATGTATAGGGAGAGGTATAAGCAGTAGAAAGAGTGAAGTGCTTATGCCGCTGTACAGAACACTGGTGAGACCTCACTTGGAGTATTGTGCGCAGTACTGGAGGCCATATCTCCAGAAGGATATAGATACTCTAGAGAGAGTTCAGAGAAGAGCTACTAAACTAGTACATGGATTGCAGGATAAAACTTACCAGGAAAGGTTAAAGGACCTTAATATGTATAGCTTGGAAGAAAGAAGAGACAGAGGGGATATGATAGAAACTTTTAAATACATAAAGGGAATCAACTCGGTAAAGGAAGAGAGCATATTTAAAAGAAGAAAAACTACCACAAGAGGACACAGTTTTAAATTAGAGGGGCAAAGGTTTAAAAGTAATATAAGGAAGTATTACTTTACTGAGAGAGTAGTGGATGCATGGAATAGCCTTCCTGCAGAAGTGGTAGCTGCAAATACAGTGAAGGGGTTTAAGCATGCATGGGATAGGCATAAGGCCATCCTTCATATAAGATAGGGCCGGGGGCTATCCATAGTATTCAGTATATTGGGCAGACTAGATGGGCCAAATGGTTCTTATCTGCCGACACATTCTATGTTTCTATGTTTCTATGTTTCTATATAGCAAAAAGAAATTCCGCAGCACTTCCAAGGCGTAAAATGAAAAAATAGTACTTTATTTACCAGACAGCAACGTTTCGATCCTTCTCTCTGGGATCTTTCTCAAGCAGTGGGGTTCTGCTTGAGAAAGATCCCAGAGAGAAGGATCGAAACGTTGCTGTCTGGTAAATAAAGTACTATTTTTTCATTTTACGCCTTGGAAGTGCTGCGGAATTTCTTTTTGCTATATGCTTTGGAGGGGGACCGCCTCCATAGCCGCTTGCACTCCGCTGACATCGTTTGTCGCAGTGCGGCTCCTGTTGCCTTTTCTTTATATGTTTCTATATAGTTTTTTTTACATTTTACTACTTTTTTTTGCAATAAAACCATTTTTTTTTTAAGAAAAAAAAATGGTTTTGCATTGCGACTTCTCAAGTTGCGTGAGACGGCTTGTATTTTTTATTTGTATCATTTTTGGAGTAAATGGTGCTTTTTATCGCTTGTTATTACGTTTTTTCTGTGGCAACTAAGAATAAATTAGCAATTCTGTCTTTTTTTTTTTTTTTACGGCGTTAACCGTAGGGGATAATTTACATGATATTTATGTATTTTGGTTTGTTATGGATGCGGCAATACCAAACATATGGGAAGAATTTTTTTTGCAATTTTTTTTATTGAAAAGCGTGTTTTCAATGGAAAAAAATCGTAATTTTTTTAATGGAATTTCTTTTATTGAATAAATTATTTTTTTTTAACCTTTTTGTTACCACTTAATATTCCGACAAGGGGACTATAACAGACAGCTTTTTGATTGCTTTTAAAATGCAATGCACTATCCCTATAGTGCATTGCATTTTAATGGCAATGCTATTCTAACATTGACCAACAGGCTGCGCCAGAGAGGCACAGCCTGCTGGAAATTGCTGAAGGCTGGTCTGGGACCTACCTCAGACCCCAAGCAGCCTTCACACACATTGGCACCCCGCGATTGCATTTGCGGGGTGCCGATGGGAGACGGAGGGAGTCCGCTCCCTCTGTCAGCACTTTACTTTCGGCGTGCGCCATTGCCCGCGGAATGTAAAGTGTTAAACAGCCTGGATCGCCATTCCTGCAGGTTCTGGCCGTTAGAGCAGGGCCGCGGCTTTCATGTGAGAGCCAGGTCCCCGCTCCCGCTGCCGCTTAGTGACCGCCGTAAAAACACGGATGAGTGGTCACTAAGGGATTAAAGGGAGTCTGTCAGGTAGTTTTCACTAATCTAACTACCAGCAATGATCATCAGAAAGTTGTACAAGTATGCTAAACATAACTTTATGTCATTTGGCTCTTTATCAAATTTCCACGAAAATTCCTATTAAAAACGGCCCCCAAGTGCCCAGCAGGGCAGCCTTGCTTTTGAAAGTGCCTAAGCCAGCTGCCCTTCTTTGCTCTGTGCTCCTACCCTAAGCCCCCAAGGTTTCCCTGCTTCTCCACTGACGTCACGACTATGCAGCGCTTCCCTACTGTCTGTTACTTATCCGCTGAGGAAGCTGCAGCGATACGCATGGGGTTCTATGACATGGCGTACTGATTTGGTCCCCTCTATGTGGGTACACACTGAGCCCTGGGCACTCTATCGATTTAGGGGATCATTTGCTATTCTGAAATACGCCTAAATTAGGTGTATTTCAGGTGCAGATGGTGGCACAGCAGTTAGTTGCACCGCTATCTGCGACTTTGTCCCACTCATGCCAGGTCTAAAATTGTGGGTTTGGGCGGGGAAGGGCTGGGAGGCACGTCTCATTTACCATTTTCTATGCCTGTTTTAGGTGTAGAATATGGTCTAAATGTAAGACAGCAAGGAAGCTGTCTTACATTTAGAACTGGCGCTGGATACACCGAAGTTATGGAGAAGCCGGCGCCTCTTCATAACTTCGGCGGATCCATCGCCAGCTTAGGGCTGTATTAAGACCAGATTCTAAAACGCTGGTCTTAATAAATGTACCCCTTAATTTTTACTGTATTTAATAATGCTTTGAATTGGTGGCATTGTGCAATCACATGTTGAGGGACCTGTATGTATTTTTGGCGTATGAAATTTTCACTTTATTAGGGGTGACGCCATGTACAGCGACATGTTTTATATTTATTGTAACCTGGGAAAATTTGCTTTATTTTTAGATATGTTTAATTGTATGTCATCTGCTCTAATAAAGTATTTATAATGTATATGGTGAAGTGTGCCAGGGGCGTAGCCTGAGCCAAACACGTGTGATCGGGTGCTATAAAGCACCCAATGACGCGTTCCGGCCAGCCAATCACTGTAATGCCAGTAGCCTTACAGTTAATGGCAGTACAGTTAATGGCAGTACTTACCTGCACGTTTATTGGCTGCGTAGCAGCCAACAAACGTGCGGGGAGGAGACTCAAGCATCTCACTCGGCCATGTGCCGAGCATTGCGATGCTCGAGTAAAATTAGTGTTCGACAGAGCATGCTCGCCCAACACTAGTAGGCACCCCACAAGTGGATATTTATTTTCATATTAAATGGATGGTACCCTCTGTTTTGGAAATTAGATCCTCGCTGTGTGCTGTCTGCATCGCCCTGATATCAGTGGGGAGCGGGGTGGGAAGCCTTGGGAGGGTGGCAGGCTTGGGCACTTTCAAAAGCAGAGCCCTCCCTGCAGGGCACATAGGAGCCGTTTTTCACAGGATTAAGGCCTCATGCACACGACCGTATTTTGTTTCCGCGTCCGTTCTGTTTTTTTTGCGGATAGGATGTGGACCCATTCATTTCAATGGGTCTGCAAAAAACGCGGACAGCACACCGTGTGCTGTCCACATCAGTATGTCCGTTCCGTTGCTCCGCAAAAAAAATAGTGTATGTCCTATTTTTTTCTAGTTTGCGGACAAGGATAGGCATTATTACAATGGATCCGCAAAAAAAAAAGGATCCGCAAAAAAAAAACGGATGCCATACGGAATGTCATCCGTTTTTTTTTTTGATCTGCAATTTGCGGACCGCAAAACACATACGGTCATGTGCATGTAGCATAAAAGTGCTTTTCCTGGACATACTGTATGACAACGTTCTGATAGTCATTGTTAGATTAGTGAAAACTCCCTTTAGTAATCAGCTCGGGCCTCAGTATGTTTTTACTTTTGAAGGATTATGAAGACGTCAAAAATTACCTTTGATTTTCATTTGTTCAGTCACAACATGTAGCCATAAAATTCTATTATCTGCGACGTTCTGGAAATAAAGCAGAAAGAAAAATGTCAATTGCTGCTCTCTGCGGATCATGTCATACACACAGGTACAATATGCTCACTGAGTGACAGTGATAATAAATAATGATAACAATGAAGGCAATAGAATTGATTGATTTCCACATGTAATACAGCAGTTACATGGGAAATGACTGTAAAAAGGTCCTGAAATACAGGATGGCCCATGAAAAAGTAGCCCTTCTCCAATGTCTCTAAGTCAAACTGCCTAATAGTGAATCTGTCTTAGTTCTCCAAAGTACAAAGCTAAACGTGTACATTTCTGGACTTGGTTGCTGACTGTGATTGCTAACAGGAAACAAAAAACGTATGGCAGCACACTATTACACATGCAAACAATAGACCTAGGGATTAGAGATTATTCTGGATTAAAGTGGTGCTATACCTACTATACATGAAAAATGGAAGCTCTTTGCGCACATTTTTGAACAAAAGTGTGTCGGGCCCATCTACCAACGTTAAGGTGGCTTCTGCAGATGGGTACCTAACACTAACAGAACTACCTCTCCTTTGCCTAACCTAAGCCTACAATGTTCAGGATGGTGTAGGAACGAGCCATAAATATACTCTGCTCAGAAGCCCTGGGCAGATTGTCATAAAGGGCTTAATCTAAAGGAGGGAGCTACCCTCCAAACATACTGCAAGAAAATGTAGCACATCTATAGTTACAGGTGCACATCCATAAAGCTAGCATGCAGGCAGCAAACAAAAATGTATGGCAGCACACCATTACACATGCAAACAATAGAACTAGGGATTGGAGATTATTCTGGATTAAAGTGGTACAATACCTACTATACATAAAAAATGGGAGCTTTTTGGATGTGCATCTTTGCATTTGGATGTGCTAGTCAAAATTTTGGAGGGTAGCTATGTTTGGAGGGTAGCTGATTGGTTGCTATGGTCAACTAAGACAGTTCTACTTTACACCAGTTTGGTAAATCTCCCCCTATCTGTCTGCAAATAATTGTGGTTGTTAGGTAGTATTGACAGCAACTAGACTGTCAGACTTAATACAACTTCTCGACTCAGAGCTACACTGCCAATGTACTGACAGCACGGAAGGGGAAAATAAACTTGCCAACACTCTATCTACATCATTGTCCAGGCAAAATTACGCTATTAATCAGATTTTGTAAAAATTTATTTAGCTGTAAAAATTTTATAGTGGGGGCATTACAAAGACACTGTCAATTTAAAGAAAGCAGAAATATAAGGCATAGTTCACACATCAGTTATTTGATCAGGTGCAAATCTTTTCATTATACCTTATATCTGTATAGCCTCCACTCCTGGTTTTGGCTCACAAAAACTGATGGAAATAACTGACCAAATTACTGATGTGTAAACTGGGCCTAATACTCCCTGCACTACCAGATGACCCTCTATATAATTGGTAAGACTATTTTAACACTAAACAGCATATTGCAGATGGCAAACCCCCCATTAGCTATAACAGATGAATAATAATTGGTTCTGAATGGCTGCAGTGTGCATTCTGGGTTTCATAAAACATTCAGTACATAATGAAGTTAGCTGATAATTACCTAAGGGCTGCGGTTAGTAGCTAGCCATTCAGACTCCACCTGAAAATTCAAGAACACGTCACCTTCCAATACATTGATAAGGAATGGAGTTCCTCTAGTTATACTACCGACTCAGGTGAGAGTTATCTGGGTGCACTGAACCCTCAATTTAAAAGGGACCTATCTGCTCCCAGTTTTAGTTAATAATTGTATTCCCCATGAAAAAAATCTGGATCACATTTTCTCAGAACTTTGGATTATGTTGTTCCTCTTTTTACTTCTCCTGGAAGTTTATAAAGATGCCAAAAACTTGGTGTTACCATTTGTAAATGAGTCCCTGCACACTCTGACATGGTCCAATCAGTCCTGAAAGTCAGACATGATTCTTCAGGATGAGTTGAATGAGTAAAATAGACATGTCAGGAATGGTGACAGGTCTTCCTTAACATAAGAACGCTGGTCTTAATAAATGAACCCCGAAGTTCTCTTCTGCTGCACCACCAGGCCCAGCTTACCATGATTCACATATAACCAGGTAGTAACATAATACAGGGGTAGAGGTGCTATGGTTCTATATGTCGTCATTTATATCCATTCAGGATTCTCAGCGGGACTTTTGGAAGCAGCTATGGATAAGAAACATAGAAATAGCTATGAAGTTGTCTATAAGCACATTGTGAATAGAGATGAGCGACTTTCCCCAGATCTGTTTAGGATTAAATTCTTTTGAAACATCTGGCAAATTTAATTTGGCATGAATAAATTCAGGCCTAATTGAAAGTACCCCATTTGCCCTTAAAAGTCATGTATGGTTCTCTGGGGTCTCCTAGGACTGCATTCAACCCCTTTCCAGATCTTTAATGCCAAGACAGCATTAATAATATCTAAGTGACAGCGACATATATGGCTGTGGGTAAACGGATGATATCCGGTGATAACAAACAGCCCGTTAATTAAAAAACAATCTAAAAATTATCCTTTTTTTGTGGCAGATGTCTTCTTCTCTGCATTCGGAACTGCCGCTATTTTTAGCAATTCATGCTTGATGAATCCCAAAAATTTCGGATTCATCAGAATTTAATTTTGTTTGTGAAAGTTTATTACAAATTCGGGTTATGCTGAATCAATTCCCTCAAGTCTAATTATGAATTATTATCTTAGTTTGACATTTTTTCAAAATATATTATTGCATTTCATGCTTTATTATGACTGTCCAAAAATACTGAATATTTGATCTCTCAGCACCTACCAGGAACCTATTGATGCCGGATTAAATGAATTCTACTGTATCTGTGAAGGTGCTAAAAATTATTTTTCAAGCAAAAGTAAAGAACAATAACATTATCTTCTGGTAAGTGTTTTTCCTAAGTGGTTGTGACTGCACATTTCATGCCTAATCTGCCGGTAAGACCCCTTCAGCGTTATCTTGGAAACCTAAGTTGCCCTTTCTGTAGTTGCAATCATAACGCTGATGACAATTTGCTTGGACATTATGTAGATTGTCTTAGACAGCATACTTCTTTTTGGCAAAAGTAAAATTAAAGTCAGATCGGTTTTTTTCACATTATCCACTAATATGTAATATATGTTTGTAGATTATTTATAATTTATAGGGTTAAAACTCATATCATAGGAACAACCCTAGAGGCACAGCCTTGCTGTGTTTGCTGCACTGTAAAAAGTTTACCCAAAGGGGCATTGTATACACATCTCATAGTAATTAAAAAAGACAGCTCCTTGAGGAGATGTAAAGACATGGCAAAAAAGCACAAACAGAAGGTACAAATATCTAGGCATAAAACTTGCAGCCAAGCTCATACTTGACCGTAAACTGAAGTCATTAACATTGAGAACCCCATCAGAAATGTTTATTGTGTTCCAGATTGAATGGGAAAGCTAAGTAATAGCAAACAGTTCAGGAGGAAACAAGGGAAGTATAAAGAAGATACAGATGTAGCAGACTTTGTTTAGACTGGATACAATTGTAGCAAACGTTTAGCTATAAGATTGATTATGTTTGTATGGGATGACAGCAAACAGAGATTTTGAAAATGTTGAGGATATAAATACGCAATGGGGATGGTATGCATTCTAATAAATTTGGTGCACCTTTGGGCTCTCCTAAATATGTAAAATAAAATCTGTTGCTATGAGCGGGTCTTACTGACAGTGCATGTGGATTCACTGTGCCAACCAACTGGTTTAACTTTAGGCTAATTCTGAGGGGATCTGCCACCGGTGAAACCAGTCCAAATTCAGGACAGGCAGCTGAGGGTCAATACAGTAAACAGGCAGAATTCAGGGCATGCAGTGGAGGGTCAGAGTCAGTAAACAGGCTAAGTATGGTAGAAATGGACAAACAGAAAGTACACCTTCACTAGGACTAGCAAGCTAGAATGCCTAAAGCTCATGCTCTGGAGTGGTTGGCTGCTGACCCATGGATGTCAGAGTCACCGATGTGAAGCACCGAGGGATCAGGCAAAGTTTGTGGTCTATGGCAGGTCAAGGTTGGGGCAGGCAGAGTTTATGAAAATCTAAAAACAGTACAAAGGTCAGGTGAGGCAGCACAGGGTCAGAACCGGGAACAGGCACCAGACCAGGTGCCAGAAGTCAGAATCCGAAAATCAGGCAGAAGTTGGTACACAGGCAGACAAATTGATTATAGCAACTTTGCAGGATCTAGCAAGCTATTGTTCATGCACCTCTCCCTTGAGATGGATTGGTGTGGAGCATGTGCGCGTTCCCTGTGGGTTAGGGAAAGAGGCCTAGCAGCCAGAAACCCCAACAAGGGATACAGAACTTTAATGGTAAATCCTGCTACTGGAGAGCAGGGAAGGATCAGTGGGGCTCAGCCACTAGGAAACAGCATGGTGAATGATGTGGCACCTGTACCCGCCTTGGATGGCAGTGGACACGGGGCACCACCATGCAGCAGATATAGATTTGTGCTGCTTTTAGTGCCATTTTCTCTCTTTAGAAATGATAAATTATTTGGAACCTTTAGGGTCAATCCCCCTCCCTTCCCGTTCTTTATTCATACCTATAGTATAGAGAAGGGAAAAAAGATGTACAATGCCATGTATAAATTCCCTCTACTGTGTATGGGAAAGATACATAACAAGCCAAATTTGAACATACTTTTTCATTAGATCCAAATTTCTGGGCTAATTTATTTTATATTTTTATCAAAGTATTCCTACCTTGGATATTTATGGCTTAGCAGCAGGATGTCCTCTGTGGTTGTATGGGAGTCACTGAAACAGCCAAGCATGCTTGCATGGCTAACTTCCCTAGAAGTGGACGTTATGAATCACAGGACAAAATGTAAAGTGCATACATTTATATTTCTGACCAACTTGTTCAGCATCTTATAATTACATCAAAAGCCACAATCTCAATATATGGCAAAAGTGCAGAATCTGAGTTAATATCAGTCCATAAGTAATTAGCAATTCATGACACTGGGCATCTGGAGAGTGTTCATACACAAAGTTGCGACATTTTGGGGATTATGTCCCCTTCATCAAGTATCCAGAAAGAGGATTGGGAGTATCATTGAACACGTTTGAAGAGGATATCTGATCTCTAGGTTGGATTTCCTCAAGTCTCCAATCATTTGATGCCCAGATAGGAGGGACCAGAGAAAGGAACTTCATCTATATCCTGTAAATATGCCACAAACAGCAGAGTATGCAGATCTCATAGGGCCCCATAGATATTAATTTCCATGGCCCCATCCCAGTTAACCAATACATGTGGGTCACATCATCTGGTAACGCAGCTTGACTCTCCATTAGGGTTGAGCAAACCTGAACTGTAAAGTTCAGGTTCGTACCGAACTTTAGGGTTTTTTGTACCTGGACCCAGACCTGAACATTTTCGTAAAAGTTCCGGTTCGAGTTCGGTGTTCGGCGATTCAATGGCGCTTGTTGAAAGGCTGCAGTGCTGGATCCCCATTACAAGGACAATGTACCATCCTTAATTCCGTCACTGGAGCGTGATCATAAGATGCGCGAGTACAAGCGCACGCTGGTAGACGCGCTGCTGGTGGCTTTCCCACCTGACAGCGGGGGCTCAGTAGAAGCACAAGGCGAAAACTGAGGAGGAGGAAGAAGACGTCGCCAGCGCAGCTGGGGCACGCCAGCACCTCAGAAGGCAGGGTTAGCATGGCCGAAATGTGGAAAAGTTTTGTCAGCACGCCACAACAACTAGCACCACCAGCTGATATGGAACGTCTAAGCAGGAGGCAGCATTTCAGCAACATGGTGGAGCAGTATGTGTGCACACGCCTACACGTACTGACTGATGGGTCTGCCCCTTCAACTTCTGGGTCTCCAAATTGGGCACATGGCCTGAGCTTGCCCTTTACGCCTTGGAGGTGCTGGCCTGCTCTGCAGCCAGTGTATTGTCTGAACATGTGTTTAGCACAGCAGAGGGCGTTATCACAGAAAAGTGCAGCAGCCTGTCCACAGCCAATGTGGACAAGCTCACGTTCATTAAAATGAATCAGGCAGGGATCCCACAGGACTTGTCCGTATCTTGTGCAGAATAGACATGTATACCGGCCTCACCCAGCCATCCAGCGCACTTTCTCTTTGTTTTATTTTTTATATTTCCCAATGTTTTGGGGTGTACCCAAATTTAAACAAAAAAAAAATAATAATAAAATAAAAGAACAAAAACCAGTGTTGGCTACATCCTCCTCCTCCACCGCCGCTTCCACCTACACCGCCACATCCACCGCCTCCTCAACCTCCTACTCCATATGGATCTCCTCCTCCTAGATCAAGATTATAATTTTTTTTTTTCACATATTTTATGTTATTTTAAGTCATTTCCCTATCCACATTTGTTTGCAGAGCACATTTTGCTGCCTTTTGCAGCCCTCTAGCCCTTAACATAACTTTTTTTGAGTCATTTTAGTGCTCCAAAGTTCGGGTCCCCATTGACTTCAATGGGGTTACGGTTCGGGTTCAAGCTCTTCATCCACACATGACTGCTCATGCCACTGTGCATGAATGTGAACATAAATTGGTCAGTTACATTTTTTGTTTCATGTTACTAATAGTGCCCCTTTAACCCCTTAAGGACTTATGATGTACCAGTACGGCATGTTTCCCGAGTCCTTAAGGACCCATGACGTACCGGTACGTCATGTGTATTTCTGATCACCGCCGCCCAGCGGGCGGTGATCGGAACCCGGTGCCTGCTCAAATCATTGAGCAGGCACCTTGGGTAAATGCACGGGGGGCGGGTCCCGTGACCCCCCTGTGTCGGCGATCGCCGCAAATCGCAGGTCAATAAAGACCTGCGGATTGCATCTTTACCTGCGGTTTGCGGCGGCGTGTGGTGGTGCCGTCTGGTCCCCATGCGGCTGTAGGGGGGACCCGATGGCATGGAAGGCAGCGCGATGCCTAAGGAAGGCATCCACCTTGGGTAAATGCGCGGGGGGGGGTCCCGTGACCCCCCTGTGTCGGCGATCGCCGCAAACCGCAGGTCAATTCAGTAAGGCATCGCGCTGCCTTCCGGTGACGAGCCTGTGAGATCCAGCCCCCTGGATCTCACAGGCCGGAAGCTGTATGAGTAATACACACAGTATTACTCATACAGCCAATGCATTCCAATACAGAAGTATTGGAATGCATTGTAAAGGATTAGACCCCCAAAAGTGGGACAAAAAATAAAGTTAAAAAAAGTTAAAAAAAATAAAGTTTTCCCCCCAAAAATTTTAAGTTTCAAGTAAAAATAAACAAAAACGTCATTTTTACTCAAATAAAGTAAAAAAAAAATGGTAAACAATAGGGGGGGAAAAGTATACATATTAGGTATCGCCTATAAACATATCACATGACCTAACCCCTCAGATGAACACCTTAAAAAATAAAAAATAAAAACTGTGCTAAATAAAAAAAAAATTGTCACCTTACATCACAAAAGGTACAACAGCAAGTGATCAAAAAGGCGTTTGCCCACCAAAATAGTACCAATCTAACCGTCACCTCATCCCGAAAAAAATGAGCCCCTACCTGAGACAATCGCCCAAAAAAAAAACATATGGCTCAGAATATGGAGACACTAAAACATCAGTTTTTTTTGTTTTAAAAAAGCTGTTATTGTGTAAAACTTACATAAATAAATAAAAAGTATACATATTTGGTATCGCCGCTTTCTTATCGAATGGCTCTATAAAAATATCACATGATCTAACCCCTCAGATGAACACCGTAATTTTTTTTTAATAAAAACTGTGCTAAATAAACCATTTTTTGTCACCTTACATTACAAAAAGTGTAATAGCAAGCGATCAAAAAGTGACACGCACCCCAAAATAGTGCCAATAAAACCGTCATCTCATCCCATAAAAAATCATACCCTACCCAAGGTAATCGCCCAAAAACTGAAAAAATTATGGCTCTCAGACTATGGAAACACTAAAACACGATTTTTTTTGCTTCAAAAAAGAAATCATTGTGTAAAACTTACACAAATAAAAAAAAAAGTATACATATTAGGTATCGCCACATCCGTGACAACCTGGTCTATAAAAATATCACATGATCTAACTTGTCAGATGAATGTAGTGAATAACAAAAAATAAAAACGGTGCCAAAACAGCTATTTCTTGTTATCTTGCCTCACAAAAAGTGTAATATAGAGCAACCAAAAATCATATGTACCCTAAACTAGTACCAACAATAGTGCCACCCTATCCCGTAGTTTCTAAAATGGGGCCACTTTTTTGGAGTTTCTACTCTAGGAGTGCATCAGGGGGGCTTCAAATTGGACATGGTGTCAAAAAAAACTGTCCAGCAAAATCTGCCTTCCAAAAACCGTATGGCATTCCTTTCTTTCTACGCCCTGCCGTGTGCCCGTACAGCTGTTTATGACCACATATGGAGTGTTTCTGTAAACTACAGAATCAGGGCCATAAATATTGAGTTTTGTTTGGCTGTTAACCCTTGCCTTGTTACTGGGAAAAATGGATTAAAATTGAAAATTTGCCAAAAAATTGAAATTCTGAAATTTCATCTCCATTTGCCAATAACTCTTGTGGAACACCTAAAGGGTTAACGACATTTGTAAAATCTGTTTTGAATACCTTGAGGTGTGTAGTTACTTATATGGGGTCACTTTTATGGAGTTTCTACTCTAGGGGTGCATCAGGGGGGCTTCAAATGGGACATGGTGTCAAAAAAACCAGTCCTGCAAAACCTGCCTTCCAAAAACCGTATGGCATTCCTTTCCTTCTGCGCCCTGCCGTGTGCCCGTACAGCGGTTTATGACCACATATGGGGTGTTTCTGTAAACTATAGAATCTGGGCCATAAATATTGAGTTTGGTTTGGCTGTTAACCCTTGCTTTGTAACTGGAAAAAAATTATTAAAATGGAAAATCTGCCAAAAAAGTTACATTTTGAAATTGTATCTCTATTTTCCCTTAATTCTTGTGGAACACCTAAAGGGTTAACAAAGTTAGTAAAATCAGTTTTGAATACCTTGAGGGGTGTAGTTTCTAGAATGGGGTAATTTTTGGGTGGTTTCTATTATGTAAGCCTCACAAAGTGACTTCCGACTTGAACTGGTCAAGATTTGCTTCTAAACTTCTAAGCCTTGTAACATCCCCAAAAAATAAAATATCATTCCCAAAATGATCCAAACATTAAGTAGACATATGGGGAATGTAAAGTAATAACTATTTTTGGAGGTATTACTATGTATTATAGAAGTAGAGAAATTGAAACTTTTTTTTATAAATAAAAATGATTTTTTTTTTTACTTCATTTTACCAGTGTCATGAAGTACAATATGTGACGAAAAAACTATCTCAGAATGGCCTGGATAAGTCAAAGCGTTTTAAAGTTATCACCACTTAAAGTGACTCTGGTCAGATTTGCAAAAAATGGCCGGGTCTTTAAGGTGAAATAGGGCTGAGTCCTTAAGGGGTTAAAGGGAGTCTGTCACCTGCTTTGACCATGCTGACAGCACTAGATAGGTGCTGGGGAGAGTTTTTATTATCAGGAGTAGTGAGAATATGAGCTTTTCTGCTGCCACATTCAGACCCTCCAGTGCCCAGGGGGCAGTGCTACACTGTGTGGTGGTCACTGCATTGAGTTGCTCCACAGTCCCTCCCCTCTGTTCTTAATGACAGCTGTCGATCAGAGGGGAGGGGCTGTGAAGCAGTTCAAAAGAGGGAGCTCTTCACTGTGAAGCTCTGCCTCCAAAGTACTTGAGGGGAAGAATCTGGTAGAATAAAAAATCATATTCACACTACTTATGATGATAAAATACTAAAAGTATGCTTGTCCTGATGTACCCAACCACTAGGTAGTGCTGTCAGCAGTTTGCCTTGGTCAAAACTGCTGTCAGATTCCCTTTAAGCCTCCTCACTTTACCCACTAAGGTTTAGTATGGTATATCAGTTATCATAGAGTTTACATATTTTCCAAGTGTTACTATTAATTGCTTTATCTAATTAGTTATTTATTATCTGTTTATATAAAAAAAAATGCATTTCCATATTACTCTTTAATGAGATATAGAATCTTAAATGATGGAATATTCTTTCATTTGTGTAAAAATGAAATATGAGCAAATAAAGTAGAACGGTTTATATAAATTGTTATGCGCTCAGTATCGTTCAGGAGAAAGGTTGAAGGCAATTGCCTATCCATTTATCACAGCAAGCTCTCAAAAGATCAGCTCCCATTAGAAGACTTTTCTGATTTTAATGAAAATAAAAACCCACGATTTGCAGAATAACTATTGAAGACAAAGTGTGTCGGTTGTAGTCGTTTTATAGAAGGTTGAAAAAAGATCATTTCTACATACTCAGAGAAATAATAAGTATTGGTACCCCTCATAAATGCAGCAGTAGCTGTATTTTAACAGCTTAGTGTCTGTTTTGCACCTTAGTGACCAAGCAATATTTTTCATAGTTTCGTCTCATTCCAAAAGCTATAGCTTTTTTAATTTTTCCATCAATGTAGCCATATAAGGGCTTGTTTGAGAGACACTTTTTAGTTTTGAATGTGACATTTTGGGGTACACATAACTCATTGATTAACTTTTATTAACACTTTCTGAGAGTTAATTGAAAAAAAAAACTATACTGTCATTGCCTTTTTACGCTGTAAGTTTTGCAGGAATAAATAACATGACTACTTTACTTTCTGGGTTAGTATGATTACAGTGATACCAAATATATTTAATTTTTTTTCTCGCCTTTTACTGTGTTTGCAAAATAAAACCACTTAAAAAAATGTTTTTGCATTCCATGGCCCTAGTTTTGATTGGCATCATTTTGGGGTACTTACAGCACTTTTATCACTATTTATCCATTCTTTTAAGTGGCAAATTAGCAAAAACAACAATTATAGCTTTGCTTTTTTTGCTTCCATAATACACCTTGTTAATTATGCAGTACTGTGTATTATATAGTCAGTAGTATACTGACAGGCAACTTATTAGGCCATGGCTCTGGAACAGAGTAAAATACATTCAAAGAGGGCAGACCTGGAGCCCTTCATTGGACCCTAATTGCCTTTTGAAGGGATTGGCATCCTACAAACTCATTTGTGGTGGTGCCAATGGCTGACAATGGCTCTTCCTCTGAAACCACTTAGGTGTTGTGGTCACAATTGGCTACAGGATCTAAGGGATTCATTGCCGGGATCATTGATTCTGCCGATCAAGGCCATTAGAGCAGGGGCCCGACTGTCATGAGAGAGTTGAGCTCCTGCTCTTCATTGCATGGGAGACAAATGCAGTGCTTAGATTAGGCCGCCATAAAAAGGCAGCAACCTAGCCAAAGGTCTCTTAGTGACCGCCTTAAAAAGGCATATTGGTGGTGGTTACTAAAGGGTTAAAATATAAAATAGTTTTTCTTTACTCCAGGATTCAGCAGTGAGACTTGGTGCTAAAGAAAGATGATTTAGAATGTATACCTTAACCTTAGTTCCTGAGGTTCAGCATTCTAGTTTTAGACTGTAGTCTCCACCCTTAGTCCCTGAAGTTCAGCATGCTAGTTGTCAGAAAAATTCAGAACATAGCCCTGATCCTTTATCCCTGAGGCTCAATATGCTAACTGTGAGAAGAACTGAAGAAAAGTGGATGGGTGCCACTCAAATAGATGCAAATATCCATTGGAAAAATTTTGTTGTGCTAAACATTGTTTGAAATAACCGACATACACAAAAGCAAAGTGACATGAAAATAGGCATACCACAACATAATATATCAAATAATGTATGTATATATTTATTAAATCATAATGCACTATTGTTCACACAGAAGAGAAAGGATTGTATCATCATTTATCAAATCACTCCTGGCAGCTCTCTAGCGCACCAACCTCTCTCCATCCAGCTCCACCCTCCTTGTATATCTCCTATGCATAGAGTGCTGCTCAAAATAATCAATTGCAATGATTAGTTTCAGAGTAATAAAGCTTTCAAGAATCTGTATTTGTAACGACTGTAGGTAGGAACAGACGAGGACAGAGAGTCCCTGAACTATGTAGAACCCAGCTTGCTTTCCCTACCTACTTGCAGAGTAAGCTCTAAATGGCAGAACCGAAACTGGACAGCAGTCCCTACACTAGTATAGGTGCAGGACAAACAAGACACACAACACGGACAACACAAAGCAGAGTAGCATAAAATGGGTCAGAACCAGGCGGGCTACATAGTACCAAAATGTGAGAAAGAGAATGGTCAGAAGACAGGCCGGGGTCAGGAACGCTGGGAACAAATAGCAATACAGAAACCATGAAAAGGGAACCAGCTAGAACCAACAAAGACTATCACTGTGTATGGCCAGGAAGGGATTTAAATAGAGCGTTGAGTCCCTGGGCCAGAACCTGATAGGTCCATCGACTCAGCACTTCATTAGTCAAAAACACTAGTACACAGTAATAGAGCAGCTGAGCTAATTAGCCGACTGCTAATCTACCCCAGCCCGCCTGCTGTGGGGAGAAACAGAGCACTGCATCCTGTTACTAAGGACATTGTCGTGTCACCAGGGGATGTGGCTTAGCAGCATGTCTATCGCGGCGCAGGCATAGTAATATCTACTCAGACCTGATAAAATGTGAAGTTGCATGTATTGCGCAAAAAATATGCGCATCATTAGTGCTGATTTGCACAATCGAGAAAATAATGATGAGATCACGAATTCTAGAATTCGCTAATTTATTGTGAATATTATGCGAAAAATTTGCATAATATCACAAAAACGAATATTGTCTATGCCGCTCATCACTAATGCCTAGTAGTCAATAAACTATTTTCAAGAGGTCCAAATGAGAGCTCGTAACAAGCTCTGCCTCTAATGCCACCAGAGGCAGAGCTTGTTAAGAGCTCATTTGCATCCCTTTCCTCCCAGAATTCCAGAGGAGCATGTATGGCCTATAAGTCTCCTCAAGCTGATTAAGGCACTCTCTCCCTAAGGAGAGATAGTACCCCCCTAACCCTCTTTCCAAGAGACCCGCTACCCAAAAGTAGCCTCTGAGAACAGGGCCATAGATTCTACAGGAAAATTTCCCAGTGGGCCAATGCCTAAGGGGCCACCCAAGCCCTCCTCTGAGTACATAGCGATCTGATGCTCTCAATATTAATTAATGCTAGGCACATCAGGGACCTGGCTGGCCAGCCAAGGCAAGGCAAGGGAAGGCAAGTGCCCTACTGCATTCAGCTATATTGCTGGCAGCTGGGGTGGCAGTATTTTATTGTGGGACTTTGGTATTTGTTTCTCTTGGGGCGGTATTTCGTGCTACACTACGGTATTGCTGGTCTCGTCTACTTATATTGGTCCTGTCTACTTTCAATTTAGGCCTACAACATGGGGCCACGTTTTTTTACAGGGCCACTTTAAGTTCCCAGTCCACCCCTGCCTGAGAACCTTTTTAATGGCGGGTGAAGCACTTAGACCTCTTTCAGACGGGCGTTGCGGGAAAATGTGCGGGTGCGTTGCGGGAACATGCGAGTGCAAAACATTGTAATGCGTTTTGCACTCGCGTGAGAAAAATCGCGCATGTTTGGTACCTAAACCCGAACTTCTTCACAGAAGTTCGGGCTTGGGATCGATGTTCTGTAGATTGTATTATTTTCCCTTATAACATGGTTATAAGGGAAAATAATAGCATTCTGAATACAGAATGCATAGTAAAATAGGGCTGGAAGGGTTAAAATAAATAAATAAATAATTTAACTCACCTTAATCCACTTGATCGCGAAGCCAGCATCTCTTCTGACTTCTTTCTTTGCTGTGTGCAGCAACAGGACCTGTGGTGACATCACTCCAGTCATCACATGGTACATCACATGATCCATCACCATGGCAAAAGATCATGTGATGGATCATGTGATGACTGGAGTGACGTCACCACAGGTCCTGTTGCTGCACACAGCAAAGAAAGAAGTCAGAAGAGATGCCGGCTTCGCGATCAAGTGGATTAAGGTGAGTTAAATTATTATTATTTTTTTTTTAACCCCTCCAGCCCTATTTTACTATGCATTCTGTATTCAGAATGCTATTATTTTCCCTTATAACCATGTTATAAGGGAAAATAATAATGATCGGGTCTCCATCCCGATCGTCTCCTAGCAACCGTACGTGAAAATCGCACCGCATCCGCACTTGCTTGCGGATGCTTGCGATTTTCAAGCAACCCCATTCATTTCTATGGGGCCTGCGGTACGTGAAAAACGCACAAAATAGAGCATGCTGCGATTTTCACGCAACGCACAAGTGATGCGTGAAAATCACCGCTCATGTGAACAGCCCCATAGAAATGAATGAGTCGGTATTCAGTGTGGGTGCAATGCGTTCAACTCACGCATGGCATCCACGCGGAATACTCGTCCGTGTGAAAGGGGCCTTATTATACCCTTTCGTGGTAAGACCCAATATCTAATCAGACCACACCTGTAATCAATATATACACAAAGTTACATAGTATCTATAAGTCTTCTAAGAAATGGTTTCTGTATGATTTCTTGAGGATACAGTACAACAATTTTTAGTTGCCTAATTACATTTAAGTAGGGCTTACAAATCTGTATGTAGTGGAGTAATTTCCTTCTCAACTTCCCTCAGTCAGCACTATCCTGCAAGTAAAGCTCTGCCTTCTAATTAATTAACATTACATTCAAGTTAATTTGACACATTTCAAATGGATGTTGAACAAATGTGTCTGTGTGCTCAGATGTAAATATGAAAGATGTGTCCCTCTCAAGATCGTACCATTACTTATTCCAGCTTCAGTCTAAGTACCTCCAGACAATTGGAATCAATTACAGACCATAACATAAACATAATTCTGTGAACACAGCATTATGTTCTGCTCCATTTTGCAGGCAAAGAGCTGTTAAAAGTCTATAGCCGTGCATTATTGTAAATGTCCCCAGTGCTTATCTTAAGGCACTAATCTGTGCGATCAGCTAAGTATGAAAGAGCTTCCTGTTAAAGCTTCCTTATTCCATGAACTCAGCATCATGCAAATTGGACAATAAAGGCCCCTTTTAGATTCCAGTTTTTTTTTCCAAATCACCTATTAACAATTCCCAACTACGAGAATCCTTATGAGCCTGTGGACGTTCATATCAATATAACTATTATATATACTAGGACCAATTTTTATGGCAAATTCATTCATACAGAAATGCAGTTCTACAGGAAGAGGATGGTGATGACTGCTTACATGTAAGACTACTTTCACACTTGCGTTGTTGCTTTCCGGTATTAAAATCCAGCAGTGGATCTCAATACCGGAATTTTTTTTTCCCATTTAGTCCTCTATGGGTAAAAGATCCGTTCAGGATGAATCAGGATGTCTTCTGTTCCGGCAGCATTCCATTTTGTGACCGGACACAAAACCGCTGCAAGCTGTGGTTTCGTGTCCGGTCATAAAAACGGGAAAAAAAGGATTCGGCACTGAAAACAATGAAAGTCAAAGGTGACGGATCCATTTTTCCCATTTTGATTTCACACAACCGCACCCTAATGGAACTAATGCATCCCGATGCGTAAAATCAAAACGGATCAGTTTTATTCCGGTATTGAGATCCTCTGCTGGATCTCAATACCAGAATTAACAACGCAAGTGTGAAAGTAGCCCAACAATGTGTGAAATGACTTCATTTTTACGTATGATTTGTCGATTTTCAGAAAAGTCAAAAGACACTTTGTTGCTTTTCTACACTTGACACAGACTAAATGAACTAATAAGTATCAAACTGCTGCCACACTAGATGTTATTCTTGCCGTCTTTGGTCTAGCAAAAAGCACCATGAAATTAATGGGGTTTTCTGGGTGATGATGACCTATGCTGAGGACAGGTCATCAATATATGGCCTATTCTCAGGATAGGTCATCAATACCTGATCAGTGGAAATTAGACATCTGGCACCCACGCCAATCACTTGAAGAGGCCGTGGCTTTCCATCCATTGGATTGCTGACTGTGCTTGGTATTACACGTGATTGAGTTGCACCTAGGCCATGTGACCAATGAACTTGATTTCACTGGACTAGGAAGAGGCCTCAGTCTCCTCAAACAGCTGATCAGTGAGGGTGCCAGGAGTTGCCACAACAGGTTAAATGCTTGAACAAACACCACACCCAGAGCATACTGCTATTTGGAAAAAAAAATTGGCAAGGAAGAAAAAAAAAGCACCAGGAAAGTAACATAAAATGGCACACAAAAAAACATAATGTTTGCATGGCATTTTAGATTTTACAACTGGCCAACATGTAACAACTGGATGCATTAAGTGGCAAATTTTGGAATTAAGGACATGCATCTCTGTATTTCAAAAGGCATAACTTTTCCCTCGAAACATCTGTGAGAGCTTTCAAGTTGTATTTTAAAATGGCACTATTTAGAGGAACATCTATTATATTGTATAACTTTTATAAATTTTTTGGGAAGACAGCATAAATACACAGCATTATTTGTTGGGATTAGTTTTTTTTAAATTGCATTTACCATCTAATATAAGTGCAATATGCAGTTACAAACATGGGTGTAGGAACCCCCAAAAATCTAAGGGGGGACAGCATTTTTGCTCGCCGGGTATATTCTTATTCAGTAAACTGCGAGTTGTTTATATCGTTAAATTTTAAGTGTGTGTGTGTGTTCAAAATCTCACAACAACAAAAATATGCAAAATGAACACTTCTTTGTTTATCAGGTCACAGAAATTATCCAAACGTTTGGCATATATTTCAGTTATTCCGGGTACTTTCTCTGGCACCCCCCCAACTTCCCCCCGCCAAAACAATAATCTCCCCTTATATATAATTTACTTACAGTTCTGAAGACTCAGGGGTGCTGGCTGGCTTGGCCGGGCAGAAGCAGTGTGGGAGACTGTGAGGCCTTTTTCTCCAAGCTGCTCCGGATCAGTGCTCTGGGCAGCTGGGCTCCGGGCTGGAAGTGGGCACAATAAGAAAAAAATATTTTTCATTACACCTCAGGTCAGACCACCAATCAGACCCCCAATGTTAATCAGACCTCATCTAACAGCCCAAATAAGATTCCCAATGCTAATAAGACCTTAGATCACACCTCAGCTCAGACCCCAATATGAATGACCCCCAATCAGACCTCAGATAAGAGCCCCATGCCTCATAGCATCCTCCAGTGCCTTTCCAGAAGCCTCCAGTGCCTCTCATCAGCCTCCAGTGCCTCTCATTAGCCCCCCAGCGCCTCTCATCAGCCAGTAATAACAGCTCCCCCAATCATGTGCCAGTAATAACAGGGCCCCCAAAATCATGTGCCAGTAATAACAGGGCCCCCAAAATCATGTGCCAGTAATAACAGCCCCCCTATCATGTGCCAGTAATAACAGCCCCCCCAATCATGTGCCAGTAATAACAGCCCCCCCATTCATGTGCCAGTAATAACAGGGCCCCCCCATTATGTGTCAGTAATAGCAGGGCCTCCCCCCAATCATGTGTCAGAAATAACAGGGCCCCCCCCCCCAATCATGTGTCAGTAATAGCAGGGCCTCCCCCAATCATGTGCCAGAAATAACAGGGCCCCCCCAATCATGTGCCAGAAATAACAGCCCCCCCCCCAATCATGTGCCAGTAATAACAGGCCCCCCCCCAATCATGTGCCAGTAATAACAGGGCCCCTCGCCCCCCCAATCATGTGCCAGTAATAACAGCCCCCCCCCCATTATGTGCCAGTAAAACTAAGTATTGTGTATATATATAAAAAAAAATAATAACACTTATACTTACCTCTTTGGAGCGATGAGATGCAGGCCTGTGTCCAGACTCCTGCGCTGTACGGCTCAGGCAGCGCGATGGCGTCATCGCGCCACCTACACCAGCCTCTGATAGGCTTCCGGCCTAGTAGTGCCAGCAGCCTATCAGAGGAACAGGAAAGGGACACACCTCCTTGCCCTGCTCCTCCGCACAGCCTTCTGTTTGTATCGCTGTTCTGAGGACGGCGATACTAACAGATCACTATGGAGATGAGCGCTTTGCTTCCACAATGGAAGCGCTCATCTCAGTGCCTGCCCAGCTGCCGCCGCACACATTGCCCCGCTGCCGCTGGGGGAGATTTGACCATACCTGTCCCCCCGCATTATTTCCCCCCCCGTCCCCCCCCCCCCGCTTCCTACGCCCATGGTTACAAAGAAGATACCAAAATTATATAGTTTAATAATGTTTTTCTACTTTGGCCAAATAAAAACAATTTATTTTTTAATATCATTTGCTTTTTGTATCACTGCATTCGAAAACCCATACCATTTTAATTTTTGCAGTGACAGAGCTGTGTGAAGGCTTGTTTTTTGAAGGACAAGTAGTAGTTTTTATTGGAGCCAGTTTGGCCTTGTTTTTCCATAGCGTCATTCTAGAGAAAAATTATTTTAAATCCATATGCTAATGCATAGTTAAGTGCACCAAGGGCGTGTCAAAGCCAGTCTGTGCACCCTTGCTCCTTCTGGTTCCTCTCTCACCCCCCCCCCCCCCCCTTTACACTTGGGCCCACCCTTGGTGCATTAAAAGGCTAATTTGCATATGGATTTAAAAAAAATTGTTCTCCAGAATGAAGAAATGGATCGCTAAGTGAAATGTGTCATTCCATTTAGCTGATCTAACCCTACAAGGCATTGTGTATGGTTGAACAATTATCCAGTAACAGATTCCCTTTAATATTCCAATATTTTTGCTGTGGAAATATGTTTTGCAGTTAAATGTGGTCTGTACTGATCTATTAATTCTCTATAACTACAATATGCTCATTTTCTTGTTGTATTGGAAATAATCTACTTGATGCAATTAGCCATTACATTTGTTTAGCTGCATTAAAGCAGGACACATGCAATCAATTTATTTCACGGTTCTTGCAGTGCTCCCATTTTTCCATTTATATTTATATCTTCAGGCAACATTTCCTAACAAAGTGGACAAAAAAAATTAATAAACTGGGCTCATGTCCTCTATTCTCAAAGGAGGTTTATAAATGATAGAAGCAGCCAGGAAATTGGGTTATAAAGATCACACCTAGCTTTAGTAATTATCCATTAACATGGGTGAAGAAAAACATAGGGAATGAAAGTGCCTTTAGACCGTCAGTCGTTTAGTCCTTGGAAATAAAATAATAAACCATTTATACTAAAAGTTGTAGTTTGAAAAGTTATGTCAAACAAATCAATGTTGTTTAATTAGGCCAGGGCATTCCTTCCTAGCTATCTGTTTTAAAGGGGCTGGCCCACTTGAAGGTTGCTCTCCATTCATTGCTATGGGTGTTAAAGGGGTTATCCAATGGCTAATGTAAAAATGAAAATCAGACATCATATAGTACATGACAACCTCTTTCTAACAAAGCTAGAACCAGCCCTGTACCTCTCATGGATCCAGAGATCTCTCCATGAATTGCTCTGCTAGGTTTATATCAAGCTGGAAGCTTCTGCTGCAGCTCAGGGGGCGTGTCTCAGCTCTCCCTATCACAGCCCAGGAGGCAGTTGAAGGATGAAACTGAGCATGTGCGGCCTTTTCAGTGAGCAGGACAATGAAATAAGAAAAAACAACAAACAGCAGATGGTGCTATACAGATATAGTTTATAGAATAACTCAGTGGGTATGCAAAATTTTTAGTTACAAGCAATTACAAAAGTATTCAGATACTGGTTTGAAAACTGTAGAATATTTTTCAGGGGGCAACCCCTTTAAAGAAATAGCTGAGCGTGCAAAGTCGTGAATGGAGAGCGCACCGCACATACATGTCCTATTTACTGCTATGGGACTGTCGGAAATAGCAGAGTAGAGTCAGCACTAAGCTATTGTCACAACTCCCATAGTGTTGAACAAAGGGTGGCCGTGCATGTGTGGCTGCTTTCTGTTTACTTCGGTGATCCCGTTCTGGAGAGGAAGAACCCGCACTTTTCTGAAATTGATGACTTATCCTAGTGATATGCCATCCATGTCCCATATGCCATGAATGTCCTACATGGTAATATCCCTGTAGCTATGCAAGTTTTATATGCAGCCCCTCCGCCCACCCTTTGGTTCTCTGCTCTACTTGCTGTGTGTGTCTATTTTTTGTGCATCGTGGTTACAGCTTGTCTCTCTGTCAGGGGCGTAGCTATATGGGATGCAGAAGTAGCAGGTGGACTCAAGATCCCACTGCCACATGAGAAGACACCAGTATTATAAATGGCAAATAGTAGGAGGGGAAAAGGCTGTTACAGTTTTGCATTGAAGCTTTTCAAGTGATGCACCAGTAGGAAGCACAAGTGACATGAGAGTGGTAGGCTACCCATACCAACTTACAAGGATATGAGCTGATTTGGGAGGAAGGATGAGAGCTACATTCCGATGTTATTAAGCAGGGTTGTAATCTGAGAGAGGAGACTGGATACCAGACTGCAACCTTATTAGATATCAGGTCTGACACACATATGGACACGTGTGGAAATAGGACTTCAATCACATGTGGATTCTAGAGCGCTGTGTAATATAATTTTTTGACTAGGGCCACACTTTAATATGTATATACAGTAATTGTCAGTGTTATAAAAACAGTACGATTTCTTTTAGAAGAGTGAATAAAAAACTGCAAATAACATTTTGCGGAGAATCTGTCAGGAAAATGTAACCTTCTAAGCAACCTACCTGCTTGGTAGTTGACATAGAAACACATTCAACATACCAATGTGGCCATTCATATTGGTACTATAGCAGAGCAAAACAACTTTAATTCCTTTGTGCACCATTCTGGCAAGTGTCCAAAGGGCGTTCCCAAACTAGGGAAGTGTCCTTTCTTTTCATCAATAATCCCTCCCCATCCCCTCCCCTTTTATCTTGACTAACGGATCCACAAGGAACGCTGGATCCTTTTATTGTATTTAGGAATGTAGGTCTAATTCCACTGAGGCTATGCTCACATGTCATTGGAGACTCCATTCAGTTCCACGACATTTAAGATCTTTCTAATGTTCTTTAAAGCTGAAATACAATGGATCCTGCACATCGTCATTGTCCTGTGTACTGCTCAAAATTGCTACCAGTAACCACATCTTATGTGTTGATTACATGTACAGTAAAGTCCATATGTAGAAATATAGGGAAAACATCTAGTGTTGATCGAGCACCAAAGTGCTCGGGTACTCGAGTAGAACAGCTCGGGATGCTCGGGTGCAATCCTTGGTGGCGGAAATCCTGGAGGAAGTAGGGCCCGCAATCCTTGGCGTCGGAAGCACCTGTGCCATCCCAGGGTACGACTCGCTCCCGGCCTCCACAACGTTCACATTTCCAGGGCCAGCAATTTGGAAAGGTGCGCATTTTGAGCTATGGCCTGTGGGTGGGTGGCTGGGTATTTATGCTTTCGTTTAATGGCCTGGGGTATGAATATCTGTACGCTGTGCTGGGACACAGAAGTGGATGTGCTAGCTGATGGTGCTTGCGAAAGTCCAGGTGCAGGTGCATCTGGGCCTGTCTCTTGGACAGGGGATTGGCCAGCACGTAACACAGAGGAAGAGGAGGCAGTGGTGTGACTCGCAGACACTGATTGTGGATCCAGGCACTCGGCCACCTATTAGTGTGGTTTGATGCCATGTGGAGGATCATGCTGCCGGTGGTGAGTTTGCTAGTGTTAATGCCCCTGCTCATTTTGGTACGGCACAGGTTGCAAATGACAATTCTTTTATTGTCCGCACTTTAATTTAAAAAGCGCCAGACTGCGGAACACCTACCCCTTGGCAAGGGAGATTTCCACACGGTGGTGCTCCGGGGACCAGTTGCGGGCCTGTTTGGTGTGGCCCGCCTTCTCCCTTTTGCCACCCCACTGCCTCTTACAGCCTGTTGTGGTGCTGCGGATCCCTCCACCTCTGTACTGCTGTCCTCGCTCAACTTGCCACCTTCCCAGTTTGGGTCAGTGATTTCATCGTCCACCCCCTCCTCTTCCACTTCCTCACTCTGGTCATCCTCCTAACTTGTTGACCTAACAACAACCTCACTTAATGACAACTGTGTGTTATCCTCATCATCAACCTCTTGAAACACTAATTGCGGTTGACTTATTGGCAACTGTGTCTCATCATCATCATCATCCACCTCGTGAAACACTAATTGCCATTCCCCACCGCCATGTTCTGCTGACTGTGGATGCTCAAAAGTTTGGGAATAAGGGCACAAGATCTCCTCATGTCCCTCTTCAAGCGGGCTTGGCAAGAGGCCCAAATTAAGGAATGGCAATGAAAAGAGCTTCTCAGAATATTCGAGTGTGGGATCACTTGTTTGCAAAGACTCTCCATGGTGGAAGGAAGGTGGATCAGGGTGAGGATTCTGTTGACCAGACTCTTGGCTACTGAGACTGGACTTTGTTGGAGACAGGGTGGTGCTTAACTGACTGGAAGCATTATCTGCTGCAATCCAACCGACCTCATGGTCGCACTGGTGTGACGTCGAGAGTGGTGTCCAGCGCCACCCTGCAAACTGGGACATGAAGCTAGGTATCGTGGATGAGTGTGTTTCTTGTGCTCGGCAGCAGGCACTGTTTCATCATGCACAGGGCCGCGGCCTCTGCTTGCACCTTCAGCAGCACGGCCACTTCCCCGTCCCTTACTGCTTGCCTTCCGCATATCAAATGGTATATATGCTTGCAAGTATGTCACGCGTACAGTAGCGCAGGTTTTGTACATTTATGCGCAAATAAATTAGACTGAATGTCACTGATATTTAGGATGGGCAAACGCTATACAGGAGATGTAGCACAGGTAATGTCGCTGCCACCAGCAGCGAAAAAATTACACTGAATGTCACTGATATTTAGGATGGGCAAACGTTACACAGGAGATGTACCACAGGTAATGTTGCTGCCACCAGCAGCGAAAAAATGACACTGAATGTCACTGATATTTCGGATGCGCTAACGTTATAATGGAGATGTAGCGCAGATAATGTCTTTGCCACCAGCGGCAAAAAAATTACACTGAATGACACTGATATTTCAGATGCGCTAACGTTATACAGGAGATGTAGCGCAGGTAATCTCGCTGTCACCGGCGGCAAAAAAATTAGACTGTATGTCACTGATATTTCGGATGCGCTAACGTTATACTGGAGATGTAGCACAGGTAATGTCGCTGCCACCAGCGGCAAAAAAATTAAATTGAATGTCACTGATATTTCAGATGCGCTAACGTTATACTGGATATGTAGCCCAGGTAAATTAGCTGCCTCCAGCGGCGAAAAAATTACACTGAATGTCACTAATATTTCAGATGGGTAAACGTTATACAGGAGATGTAGCACAGGTAATGTCGCTGACACCTGCAGCAAAAAAATTTGACTGAATGTCACTGATACCGTATTTAGGATGGGCAATGTTATACAGGATATGTAGCACAGGTAATGTCTCTGACACCTGCAGCAAAAAAATTAGACTGAATGTCACTGATACCGTATTTAGGATGGGCAAACGTTATACAGGAGATGTAGTGCAGGTAATGTCGCTGTCACCGGCGGCAAAAAAATTTGACTGTATGTCACTGATACCGTATTTAGGATGGGCAAATGTTATACAGGAGATGTAGCACATGTAATGTCGCTGCCACCAGCGGCGAAAAAATTTGACTGAATGTCACTGATATTTAGGATGGGCAAACGTTATACAGGAGATGTAGTGCAGGTAATGTTGCTGTCACCGGCGGCAAAAAAATTTGACTGTATGTCACTGATGAACAAAACATAGAATGCAACAGCTCTCTGCTAACCAAATAAAGTACAAAAATGCATTAAAATTGCTAATGCTATGCTTATAAATTAGAGACGCTTGGCAAATACATTTTGTACAAAATTATTTGAGCCTGTCTGCCACACATCAAGGCAATCTCTGTAAGACGGGAACCTAACACTAAATTCTACCTGTTATGTGCCATGACGGCTACCATACAATTCAGGGAGTTTAGGTTCCACATGCATGCTGGGCCTACCTTAATTTTTATCATCTTTGGTGCCAAAATGGCCTCCATTGTATCCAGGGAATGCAGGTACCAACAAGCATGCCGAGCCCACTCCACACCTCTCCTGGTGCCAAATGGCCACCAACGAATGCAATGAGAGTCCACCCTATACCTCTCCTGGTGCCAAATGGCTTCTAGTTAGTGAGGGAGAGCAGGCTAAGCTTTATACTCACACTAATTAAAATCAGCCTATGGGGCAGACAGGTTGATATTTCGGATGCGCTAACGTTATACTGGAGATGTAGCACAGGTAATGTCGTTGCAACCAGCATGAAAAAATTAGACTGAATGTCACTGATATTTAGTATGGGCAAACGTTATACAGGACATGTAGCGCAGGTAATGTCGTTGTCACCAGCGGCGAAAAAGTTACACTGAATGTCACTGATATTTCGGATGCGCTAACGTTATACAGGAGGTGTAGCGCAGGTAATGTCACTGTCACCAGTGGCAAAAAAATTAAGAGTGTTTCTACAGGGAGAAACAAAAATACAAAACTTAGGTGTAACTAACTGGGACAAAGTCATTAAAAATAAAAATACCGCCACAAAATGGGATATTTTTAAAGCATCCTAAAATCTCATTGTGAGAGGTACTTACCTTATAGAAATAAAGGGTTAAGGAACAAGAAGAAACCAATGTGGATAAATAGAACTGCAAAGAAAGCAATAAATGACAAAAAGAAAGCATTTAAATCACTAAAACAGGAAGGTAGCGAGTAAGCACTGAAAAACTATAAGGAAAAAAATAGAATATGTAAAAAACAAATAAAAGCCGCCAAACTAGAGACCGAGAGATTAATTGCCAAAGAGAACAAAAGTAACCTTAAAATGTTCTTCAATTATATAAATGGTAAAAAGTATAAATCTGACGGTGTCGGCCCTCTACAGATTATTGAGGGGGGAGTTGCAGAGAATGATGAGGAGAAAGCAAAGCTATTAAATATTATTTTCTCCACTGTATTAACTGAGGAAAATAAACTTTCAGATGAAATGCTGAATGTAGAAGTAAATTCCCCATTAAAAGTGTCCTGTCTGACCCAGGAAGAAGTACAGCGGCGTCTTAAAAAGATTAAAATAGACACATCACGAGGATCAGATGGCATACACCCCCGTATCCTAAGGGAATTAAGTAATGTCATAGCCAGACCCTTATTTCTGATATTTACAGACTCTATACTGACAGGGAGTGTTCCACAGGATTGGCGCATAGCAAATAGGGTGCCAATATTCAAAAAGTGTGCAAAAACAGAGCCCGGAAACTATAGGCCGGTAAGTTTAACATCTGTTGTGGGTAAACTGTTTAAAGGTTTTCTAAGAGATGCGATCTTGGAGGATCTCAAGAAAAACAAGCAAATAACATCATATCAGCATAGCTTCATGAGGGATCGGTCATGTCAAACTAATTTAATCAGTTTCTATGAGGAGGTAATTTATAGACTTGACAGAGGCAAATCAATGAATGTCGTATATCTGGACTTCTCCAAAGCATTTGACACTGTACCACATACAAGGTTAGTATATAAAATGAGAATGCTCAGACTGGGAGAAAATGTCTGTATGTGGGTAAGTAACTGGCTGAGTGATAGAACACAGAGGGTGGTTATTAACGGTACACACTCAGATTGGGTCACTGTCACTAGTGGAGTACCTCAGGGGTCAGTATTGGGACCTATTCTCTTCAATATATTTATTAATGATCTTGTAGAAGGCTTGCACAGTAAAATATAAATTTTTGCAGATGAAGTAATTAACACGGTAGAGGACAGTATACAGCTACGGATGGATCTGGATAGATTAGAGGCTTGGGCAGAGAAGTGGCAGGTGAGGTTTAACACTGACAAATGTAAGGTTATGTACATGGGAAGGAATAATGCAAATCACCCGTACATACTAAATGGTAAAACACTCGGTAACACTGACATGGAAAAGGACCTAGGAATTTTAATAAACAGCAAACTAAGCAGTAAAAACCAGTGTCAGGCAGCTGCTGCCAATGCCAATAAGATAATGGTTTCATCAAAAGGGGCATAGATGCCCATGATGAGAACATAGTCCTACCACTTTACAAATCACTAGTCAGACCACACATCATGTACGTAATGTACTTGTATAAAAAAAAGCAAGCATATGATTATTTGGTAATTGCAATACTAAAAAGGGGAAGTAGGGGAGAAGAAGGAGGGGGAGGCAGACAGACAGGAGGGAGAGACTTGGAGAGACAAGAGGCTCATGAGAGAGAGAGATGAATCAAGAATACATTCTGTCATCCCATCGATTCCATAATTCCATAACAGGAGTACTGTGTACAGTTCTGGGCTCCTGTGAACAAGGCAGACATAGCAGAGCTGGAGAGGGTTCAGAGGAGGGCAACGAAAGTAATAACTGGAATGGGTGGACTACAGTACCCTGAAAGATTAAGATATTCACTTTAGAAAAAGGACGACTGAGGGGAGATCTAATTACTATGTATAAATATATCAGGGGTCAGTACAGAGATCTATCCCATCAGCTATTTATCCCCAGGACTGTGACTGTGACGAGGGGACATCCTCTGCGTCTGGAGGTAAGAAGGTTTGTACACAAACATAGAAGAGGATTCTTTATGGTAAGAGCAGTGAGACTATGGAACTCTCTGCCTGAGGAGGTGGTGATGGTGAGTACAATAAAAGAATTCAAGAGGGGCTTGGATGAATTTCTGGAGAGTAATAATATTACAGGCTATAGCTACTAGAGATGGGTCGTTGATCCAGGGAGTTATTCTAATTGCCTGATTGGAGTCGGGAAGGAATTTTATTCCCCCTTTAGTGGGGAAAATTGGTTTGTACCTCAAAGGTTTTATTTTGTCTTCCTCTGGATCAACTTGCAGGATAACAGGCTGAACTGGATAGACAGATGTCTCTTTTTCGGCCTTATATACTATGTTACTATGCTATGTAATGTCACTGATATTTCGGATGCGCTAACGTTATACTGGAGATGTAGCGCAGGTAATGTCTCTGCAACCAGAAATGAAAAAATTTGACTGAATGTCACTGATATTTAGGATGGGCAAATATTATACAGGATATGTAGCACAGGTGTCATGGTCTTACCTTCTTGCTGTTCTCCTTCGTTTGACATGTGCTGGCGGCCATCTTGGTTTCTGGGTTTCTTGTAGCCTCCCACCCTGCGGCTCCTCCTTCCCACTGGGAGGAGCTGGATGCCTAGCTCATATATATAGGAGGTCTGTGGCTTCAGTTCCTTGCTTGGTCCTCCTGTGTTCACATGCTTCTAGACTGCTGCTGCTTCTGGTTCCTGATCCTGGTTTCGTCCGACTACCCTGCTGGTTCCTGATCCTGGTTTCGTCCGACTACCCTGCTGGTTCCTGATCCTGGCTTCGTCTGACTACCCTGCTGGTTCCTGATCCTGGCTTCGTCTGACTACCCTTCTGGTTCCTGACCTCTGGCTTCGCAAAGACTCTGCTTCGGTTTCGCCATCCGTTTGGACTTTTGCTTTACAGCTTTATTTTCAATAAAGCCTTCTTATTTTCACTTATCCCTTGTTGTACGTCTGGTTCATGGTTCCGTGACATTAGGACCAAGCCATGAATTCTGACGGTACAGGGCCATCCTCGCTACCCACGCTGGTTGCCAGACTTGATCAGCAGGATCACCTGTTGGGTCGGTTCGCTGTGGCGTTGCAAACCCTGCTTGAACGCACGGCTCATTTCGCTCCCGTTGCCGATGGGTCGGTTGTCGCTCCTAGGCCCGCTCCTACTGCCGCTCCGGTTGTTGCGCCAGAGTCTACCCCGACACCTGTTGTTGCACCTGCGGTGTTTCGGGGTATGACCGGTTCTGCCCCTCTTCCACAGCGCTTTGGGGGAGAGCCAACTCAGTGCCGAGGTTTCCTTAACCAGGTGGGCATTTATTTCGAGTTGCTGCCACATGCCTTTCCCACTGAGAGATCAAAGGTGGGCTTCTTGATCTCGCTGCTCTCGGACAAGGCCTTGGCCTGGGCCAGCCCTTTATGGGAGAACAACAATCCGGTGGTTGCCGAGTTTTCCGGTTTTGTTGCTTCTCTTCGGAAGGTATTCGATGTGCCGGCTCGTGCTGCCTCTGCTGCGAAGCTCCTTATGTCCATCAGACAGGGTTCACGATCCGTAGCTGAATACGCCATTGAGTTTCGTACCCTGGCAGCAGAGGTGGGCTGGAATAATGAGGCTCTGGTCGCTGCTTTCTCTCATGGTCTCTCGGATGCCTTGAAGGATGAGGTTGCAGCTAAGGACCTACCAGTGGAGCTCGAGTCTCTTATTTCTTTCCTGATTTTGATTGACACCAGACTCAGGGAGAGACCTTCCTTTAAGGAGAGCCTGCGGGGGTTTTCTAACAGATTGGCGCCTACGTTTGCTGTCCCACCCGTGCCTCCCTCTCCTCCCACGCCTCCTGGGGATGACTTGTCTGGGGGTGAACCCATGCAGCTGGGGTTTGCTCGCCTGTCCGAGGGGGAGAGGGTACTCCGGAGACGCGAGGGCCGATGCATGTACTGTGGTCTCGGTGGGCATTTTCGGTTGGCATGTCCGAACCGTCCGGGAAACGCTCGCACCAGAGATCCTGTCGGGGGCAGATCTTGGGTGGAGTCTCCTCGTCCCCGGTTTCCCGTGTTGACAAACCACTGATCACTGTTGTCCTCTCCTGGGTCGGGGGCTCGGTGACGACCCAGGCGTTGGTGGACTCTGGTGCTGGTGGTTTGTTCATTGATAATGTGTTCGCTGCCGCCAATTCCATTCCTCTGTAGGCTCGAGGTTCCCCACTGGCTCTTGAGGCGATAGATGGCAGACCCCTTCTGCCGCCACACGTGACTCATGAGACCCTTCCAGTGGGGATAGCCATTGGTGCCGTTCACAGAGAGTCGGTCTGCCTCCAGGTTATTTCGTCTCCACACTACTCGGTGGTCTTGGGGTACCCCTGGCTCCGGAAGCATAATCCGACTTTTGATTGGAGATCGGCCGAGATCCTCTCGTGGTCACCGCAGTGTGGGGCTAGTTGCATCCATGGGTCTGTCAAGTTGCTGTGTACTTCCTCGGACTCTCTGTTGCCTCCTGAATACGAGGAGTACCGGGATGTATTCGATAAGGTGCGCGCGGTTGCCCTACCTCCGCACCGCCCATACGATTGTGCCATAGAGTTACAATCTGGTGCCGTTCCTCCTCGTGGCAAAGTCTATCCACTGTCGGTAGCGGAGAATGAGGCCATGGAGGAGTACGTGAGGGAGGCGCTTTTACGCGGACACATTCGCAAATCCTCGTCCCCGGCAGGGGCTCGATTTTTCTTTGTGAAAAAGAAGGGCGGTGAGTTGAGGCCTTGCATCGATTACAGGGGTCTCAATCGCATCACGATCAAGAACGCTTACCCGATACCCTTGATTTCCGAGCTGTTCGATCGCCTTAAAGGGGCCACGGTCTTTACCAAACTCGACCTGAGGGCGGCATATAACCTGGTAAGGATCAAGGCGGGCGATGAGTGGAAGACCGCGTTTAACACCAGGACCGGTCATTATGAATCCTTGGTTATGCCCTTTGGGTTGTGCAATGCGCCCGCAGTCTTTCAGGAATTCATCAACGATGTTTTCCGTGACCTGTTGCAGCAGTGTGTGGTGGTCTATTTGGATGACATCTTGGTATATTCTGAATCCATGGAGGCCCACATTCTGGATGTCAGACGAGTGTTGCAACGGTTACGAGAGAACAAGCTGTTCGGTAAGCTTGAGAAATGCGAATTTCACTGATCCCAGGTAACCTTCTTAGGTTACATCATTTCCGCTGAGGGGTTCTCCATGGATCCTGAGAAGGTTTCGGCTGTCTTACAGTGGCCCCAGCCCAGTGGTCTTCGTTCCCTGCAGCGCTTTTTGGGCTTCGCCAATTATTATCGGAAGTTCATCAGGGACTTTTCCATGCTAGCCAAGCCTCTCACGGATCTGACCAGGAAGGGCAGTAATTCCCAGGTCTGGCCGCTCGAGGCCATCCGAGCTTTTGAGGCTCTAAAGTCCGCCTTTGTGTCGGCTCCGATTCTGTCGCATCCCAACCCTGGGTTGCCCTTTGTCCTCGAGGTGGACGCGTCTGAGACGGGAGTAGGCGCCCTTCTGTCTCAGCGTAGAACACCAGAGGGTCCTCTGCTTCCTTGTGGGTTTTACTCCCGGAAACTGTCTTCCGCGGAGTGCAACTATCAGATTGGTGACAGGGAGTTATTGGCCATCGTGCAGGCCCTTAAAGAATGGAGGCACTTGCTCGAGGGTTCGGTGGTTCCGGTCCTCATCCTGACGGACCACAAGAATCTGACCTACCTTTCTGAGGCCAAGAGATTGACACCACGTCAGGCCAGATGGGCTCTGTTCTTGTCACGTTTTAATTACGTGGTCTCCTACCTACCCGGTTCCAAGAACATCAGGGCGGATGCCTTATCACGGCAGTACTCCGAGCTGTCCAGGGAGGAGTCGATTCCGACTTCGGTCATACCTCCGAATCAGATCTTGGCCGCCATTCGCACCAGCCTGACCTCTCCCCTGGGTGAGCAGATTTTGGCGGCTCAATCTGGTGCTCCCTCTGGGAGACCCAACGGCAGATGTTTTGTGCCTGAGGAGTTGCGCACTCGGTTGTTGCGAACCTACCATAACTCCAAGACCGCGGGGCATCCTGGAAAGAATCAGCTGTCCTGGGCTGTTTCACGTCTGTTCTGGTGGCCTTCCCTACGTTCCGACATCGCCGCATATGTAGCGGCATGCTCCGTTTGTGCCCAGAGTAAGTCCCCTCGGCACCTTCCGTTGGGCCTTCTGCAACCCATAGTCACCGGGGAGCGCCCATGGTCACACCTGGGGATGGATTTCATTGTGGACCTCCCTGCATCCCGAGGCCATACGGTCATTCTCATGATTGTGGATCGGTTTTCCAAAATGTGCCACTGTGTTCCTCTCAAGAAGTTACCCTTTGAACAAGAGTTGGCCACGATTTTTGCCAGGGAGGTCTTCCGGTTGCACGGTTTGCCCAAGGAGATTGTGTCGGATCGGGGGAGTCAGTTTGTGTCCAGGTTCTGGCGCGCCTTTTGCTCCCAGTTGGGGATTCATCTCTCCTTCTCCTCGGCCTACCACCCTCAGTCCAATGGGGCCGCAGAACGATCCAATCAGGCCTTGGAGCAATTCCTTCGTTGCTATGTCTCCGATCACCAAGACAATTGGGTTGACCTCCTGCCTTGGGCTGAGTTTGCCAGGAACACGGCGGTGAACTCTTCCTCTGGGACGTCTCCCTTCATGGCCAATTATGGGTTCCAACCTGCCGTGTTACCGGAGGTATTCTCTCCCCAGGATATTCCGGCTGTGGAGGATCACCTTTCCGTCCTACGTGCTTCTTGGGTACTGATCCAGAAGTCCCTTGAGGTCTCTGCGCAGCGCCAGAGACTCCAGGCTGATCGCAGACCAGCGCCTGCTCCTTCCTACCAGGTCGGAGACCGTGTATGGTTGTCCACCCGCAACCTCAACCTTCGAGTGCCCACTCCCAAGCTGGCGCCTCGCTTTGTTGGTCCCTTCCGAGTGCTTCGCAGGGTAAACCCGGTAGCCTATGCCCTTGCGCTTCCTCCTGGCATGCGGATCTCCAACGTGTTTCATGTCTCCCTGTTGAAGCCACTGGTGTGTAATCGTTTCACTTCCTCGGTTCCTCGGCCTCGTCCGGTCCAAGTGGGTAATCGTGAGGAGTATGAGGTGAGCAATATCCTGGACTCACGCCTGGTCCGCGGTCGGGTGCAGTTTTTGGTCCATTGGCGTGGTTATGGTCCAGAGGAGCGTTCCTGGGTTCCCTCCGCAGATGTCCATGCTCCTGCCTTGCTCCGAGCCTTCCACGCACGCTTCCCTCAGAAACCATTCTTTACTCCGCGGAGGAGGGGCCCTTGAGGGGGAGGTACTGTCATGGTCTTACCTTCTTGCTGTTCTCCTTCGTTTGACATGTGCTGGCGGCCATCTTGGTTTCTGGGTTTCTTGTAGCCTCCCACCCTGCGGCTCCTCCTTCCCACTGGGAGGAGCTGGATGCCTAGCTCATATATATAGGAGGTCTGTGGCTTCAGTTCCTTGCTTGGTCCTCCTGTGTTCACATGCTTCTAGACTGCTGCTGCTTCTGGTTCCTGATCCTGGTTTTGTCCGACTACCCTGCTGGTTCCTGATCCTGGTTTCGTCCGACTACCCTGCTGGTTCCTGATCCTGGCTTCGTCTGACTACCCTGCTGGTTCCTGATCCTAGCTTCGTCTGACTACCCTTCTGGTTCCTGACCTCTGGCTTCGCAAAGACTCTGCTTCGGTTTCGCCATCCGTTTGGACTTTTGCTTTACAGCTTTATTTTCAATAAAGCCTTCTTATTTTCACTTATCCCTTGTTGTACGTCTGGTTCATGGTTCCGTGACAACAGGTAATGTCGCTGACACCAGCAGTGAAAAAATTAGACTGAATGTCACTGATATTTCGGATGCACTAATTATATACTGGAGATGTAGTGCAGGTAATGTCGCGGCGGTAATGCAGCGGCCAAACAATTGCATGCAATTTAGTGCAGGTTGCGCTAAAAATATACACTGCATGTCCAAAAAAAAAAGTCGCCACCTGGATTTAACTAAGCAAATAGTTATGAGCCTCCTATTGGATAATTACTGTATGGGCGATTATCTTTCAGTAGCAGCCAACAAACGTGCTGGGAGGAGACTCGAGCATGGCTGAGCATGCTCGATCAACACTAGCAACATCCCAAAAAATTTAAGAAATTAATGCTTTAATCCAAATGGTAATCCAATACCAGACAACCCAGAAATGCAACGTTTCAGCTACTTCTTAACCTTCTTCAAGCTTCTTTTTGTACATGTACAGTAAGCCATTGACATCTCGAGAGAAGAGGTGGTGCTGGACTGTTTTCTTGGGCCCAAACAGGAAAATTGTTATACAAATGTTATTTAATATTTTGATGTATTACAATCCACATAGTTTGTATGGATAGATAGGTCAGGGTTAGCATTGCTGGCTCTGACTTTGGACCTGGGTCTGCCCCAAGTTTAGTGTGGGTCTAGTGTAAGTTGAATAACAGAAAGGAAGTACATGTGCTCACGCCTCAGAAGACTAGCCCTACGCCTGCACCCCTTAGCCCGGGAATTACAAAAATGTTTGAGAAAGCCTTATTGCCATATGTAGATTCTGCAAAGAGAGAGGGCTACAAGCCCCACCTTTGGCTATATCCATACACTGCCATCAGGATAGATTTGCACTGTGAATTATTTGGAATTGTGTTTTTTTACAGTTGGATGTACTACTACCCCCATTATGCTCTTTCATAAAGAGAGACTTGTCTATTTTCTACAAATAACATAGTAACATAGTTTATAAGGCTGAAAAAACACAACTGTCCATCCAGTTAAGCCTGTTATCCTGCAAATTGATCCAGAGGAAGGCAAAATAAAATCCTTGTGAGGTAAAAGCCAATTTTCCCCACTTTAGGGGAAAAAAATCCTTCCTGACTCCAATCAGGCAATCAGAATAACTTCCTGAATCCAGAACCCCTCTCTAGTAGCTATAACTAGAGTTGAGCGAACCCGAACTGTAAAGTTCGGGTTCGTACCAAACTTTAGGGTTTTCGGCACCCGGACCCGAACCCGAACATTTCCGTAAAAGTTCGGGTTCAGTGTTCAGCGATTTTTATTGCGCTTCTTGAAAGGCTGCAAAGCAGCCAATCAACTAGCGTCATACTTCTTGCCCCAAAAGGCCATCACAGCCATGCCTACTATTGGCATGGCTGTGATTGGCCAACTGCAGCATGTGACCCAGCCTCTATTGTAGGGAGAGGCTGCAGCTGCTGTGAGGGAGAGATCAGGGAGAAATCTTATCAAGAACTAGTTTATGTACTCAGCGATCTACAGAAAAAGTGTTTTGTGGGTGCAGGTCACAATTTTTTTAAGCCTGCCCTGAGCCAACTACTGCTGAAAATGAACTTTTTTTTCATCAGTTAGTCAATATCAATACATGATCGGCAGCTATTTTATGCAACGATAGTGCACCAGCATAGGCTATCTGCAAGTCCAGAAATACAGCATTGGCATACTGGGGTGAAAAACCCTCTAATATACTGCACATCTGGGAATACACGTGCATAAGTCACTGTCACATTTAGGACAGAAATACAGCTTTTTGGTTAGGGTGAAAAAACCCTCTAATATACTGCACATCTGGAATTACACATGCATAAGTGACTGTCACATTTAGGCCATAAATACAGCTTTGGAATACTGGGGTGAAAAAAGCATCTCATATACTGCACATCTGGGATTACATGTGCATAAGTGACAGTCACATTTAGGACAGAAATACAGCTTTTTGGATAGGGTGAAAAAACCCTCTAATATACTGCACATCTGGGATTACACATGCATAAGTGACTGTCACATTTAGGCCATAAATACGGCTTTGGCATACTGGGGTGAAAAAAGCCTCTCATATACTGCACATCTGGGATTACACGTGCATAACTCACTGTCACATTTAGGACAGAAATACGGCTTTGGCATACTGGGGTGAAAAAAGCCTCTCAGATACTGCACATCTGGGATTACACATGCATAAGTGACTGTCACATTTAGGACAGAAATACAGCTTTTTGGTTAAGGTGAAAAAAAAACCACTAATATACTACACATCTGGGATTACACGTGCATAAGTCACTGTCACATTTAGGACAGAAATACGGCTTTGGCATACTGGGGTGAAAAAAGCCTCTAATATACTGCACATCTGGGATTACACATGCATAAGTCACTGTCACATTTAGGACAGAAATACAGCTTTTTGGTTAGGGTGAAAAAAGCCTCTCATATACTGCACATCTGGGATTACACGTGCATAAGTGACTGTCACATTTAGGACAGAAATACAGCTTTTTGGTTAGGGTGAAAAAACCCTCTAATATACTGCACATCTGGGATTACACGTGCATAAGTCACTGTCACATTTAGGACAGAAATACGGCTTTTTGGTTAGGGTGGAAAAACCCTCTAATATACTGCACATCTGGGATTACACATGCATAAGTCTCTCTCACATTTAGGCCATAAATACGGCTTTGGCATACTGGGGTGAAAAAACCCTCTAATATACTACACATCTGGGATTACACATGCATAAGTGACTGTCACATGTAGGCCATAAATACGGCTTTGGCATACTGGGGTTAAAAAGCCTCTCATATACTGCACATCTGTGATTACACGTGCATAAGTGACTGTCACATTTAGGACAGAAATACAGCTTTTTGGTTAGGATGAAAAAACCCTCTAATATACTGCACATCTGGGATTACACGTGCATAAGTCACTGTCAGATTTAGGACAGAAATACAGCTTTTTGGTTAGGGTGAAAAAACCCTCTAATATACTGCACATCTAGGATTACACGTGCATAAGTCACTGTCACATTTAGGACAGAAATGCAGCTTTTTGGTTAGGGTGAAAAAACCCTCTAATATACTGCACATCTAGGATTACACGTGCATAAGTGACTGTCACATTTAGGACAGAAATACAGCTTTTTGGTTAGGATGAAAAAACCCTCTAATATACTGCACATCTGGGATTACACGTGCATAAGTCACTGTCACATTTAGGACAGAAATACGGCTTTGGCATACTGGGGTGAAAAAAGCCTCTCAGATACTGCACATCTGGGATTACACATGCATAAGTGACTGTCACATTTAGGACAGAAATACAGCTTTTTGGTTAAGGTGAAAAAAAACCCACTAATATACTACACATCTGGGATTACACGTGCATAAGTCACTGTCACATTTAGGACAGAAATACGGCTTTGGCATACTGGGGTGAAAAAAGCCTCTAATATACTGCACATCTGGGATTACACATGCATAAGTCACTGTCACATTTAGGACAGAAATACAGCTTTTTGGTTAGGGTGAAAAAAGCCTCTCATATACTGCACATCTGGGATTACACGTGCATAAGTGACTGTCACATTTAGGACAGAAATACAGCTTTTTGGTTAGGGTGAAAAAACCCTCTAATATACTGCACATCTGGGATTACACGTGCATAAGTCACTGTCACATTTAGGACAGAAATACGGCTTTTTGGTTAGGGTGGAAAAACCCTCTAATATACTGCACATCTGGGATTACACATGCATAAGTCTCTCTCACATTTAGGCCATAAATACGGCTTTGGCATACTGGGGTGAAAAAACCCTCTAATATACTACACATCTGGGATTACACATGCATAAGTGACTGTCACATGTAGGCCATAAATACGGCTTTGGCATACTGGGGTTAAAAAGCCTCTCATATACTGCACATCTGTGATTACACGTGCATAAGTGACTGTCACATTTAGGACAGAAATACAGCTTTTTGGTTAGGATGAAAAAACCCTCTAATATACTGCACATCTGGGATTACACGTGCATAAGTCACTGTCAGATTTAGGACAGAAATACAGCTTTTTGGTTAGGGTGAAAAAACCCTCTAATATACTGCACATCTAGGATTACATGTGCATAAGTCACTGTCACATTTAGGACAGAAATGCAGCTTTTTGGTTAGGGTGAAAAAACCCTCTAATATACTGCACATCTAGGATTACACGTGCATAAGTGACTGTCACATTTAGGACAGAAATACAGCTTTTTGGTTAGGATGAAAAAACCCTCTAATATACTGCACATCTGGGATTACACGTGCATAAGTCACTGTCACATTTAGGACAGAAATACAGCTTTTTGGTTAGGGTGAAAAAACCCTCTAATATACTGCACATCTAGGATTACACGTGCATAAGTCACTGTCACATTTAGGACAGAAATGCAGCTTTTTGGTTAGGGTGAAAAAACCCTCTAATATACTGCACATCTGGGATTACACGTGCATAAGTGACTGTCACATTTAGGCCATAAATACGGCTTTGGCATACTGGGGTTAAAAAGCCTCTCATATACTGCACATCTGTGATTACACGTGCATAAGTGACTGTCAAATTTAGGACAGAAATACAGCTTTTTGGTTAGGATGAAAAAACCCTCTAATATACTGCACATCTGGGATTACACGTGCATAAGTCACTGTCACATTTAGGACAGAAATACAGCTTTTTGGTTAGGGTTAAAAAACCCTCTAATATACTGCACATCTAGGATTACACGTGCATAAGTCACTGTCACATTTAGGACAGAAATGCAGCTTTTTGGTTAGGGTGAAAAAACCCTCTAATATACTGCACATCTGGGATTACACGTGCATAAGTGACTGTCACATTTAGGCCATAAATACGGCTTTGGCATACTGGGGTGAAAAAAGCCTCTCATATACTGCACATCTGGGATTACACATGCATAAGTCTCTCTCACATTTAGGCCATAAATACGGCTTTGGCATACTGGGGTGAAAAAACCCTCTAATATACTGCACATCTGGGATTACACATGCATAAGTGACTGTCACATGTAGGCGATAAATACAGCTTTGGCATACTGGGGTTAAAAAGCCTCTCATATACTGCACATCTGTGATTACACGTGCATAAGTGACTGTCACATTTAGGACAGAAATACAGCTTTTTGGTTAGGATGAAAAAACCCTCTAATATACTGCACATCTGGGATTACACGTGCATAAGTCATTGTCACATTTAGGACAGAAATACAGCTTTTTGGTTAGGGTGAAAAAACCCTCTAATATACTGCACATCTGGGATTACACGTGCATAAGTGACTGTCACATTTAGGCCATAAATACGGCTTTGGCATACTGGGGTGAAAAAACCCTCTAATATACTGCACATCTGGGATTACACATGCATAAGTGACTGTCACATTTAGGCCATAAATACGGCTTTGGCATACTGGGATGAAAAAGCCTCTCATATAGTGCACATCTGTGATTACACGTGCATAAGTGACTGTCACATTTAGGACAGAAATACTGCTTTTTAGTTAGGATGAAAAAACCCTCTAATATACTGCACATCTGCGATTACACATGCATAAGTCACTGTCACATTTAGGACAGAAATACAGCTTTTTGGTTAGGGTGAAAAAACCCTCTAATATACTGCACATCTGGGATTACACGTGCATAAGTGACTGTCACATTTAGGACAGAAATACAGCAATTTTGGTTAGGGTGAAAAAACCCTCTAATATACTGCACATCTGGGATTACACGTGCATAAATCACTGTCACATTTAGTACAGAAATACATATTTTTGGTTAGGGTGAAAAACCCTCTAATATACTGCACATCTGGGATTACACGTGCATAAATCACTGTCACATTTAGGACAGAAATACGTCTTTGGCATACTGTGGTAAAAAAACCCTCTAATATACTGCACATCTGGGATTACACGTGCATAAGTCACTGTCACATTTCGGACAGAAATACAGCTTTTTGGTTAGGGTGAAAAAACCCTCTAATATACTGCACATCTGGGATTACACTTGCATAAGTGACTGTCACATTTAGGCCATAAATACGCCTTTGGCATACTGGGGTGAAAAAAGCCTCTCATATACTGCACATCTGGGATTACACATGCATAAGTGACTGTCACATTTAGGACAGAAATACAGCTTTTTGGTTAGGATGAAAAAACCCTATTATATACTGCACATCTAGGATTACACATGCATAAGTGACTGTCACATTTAGGACAGAAATATAGCTTTTTGATTAGGGTGAAAAAAACCTCTAATATACTGCACATCTGGGATTACACGTACATAAGTGACTGTCACATTTAGGCCATGAATACGGCTTTGGCATACTGGGGTGAAAAAGCCCTTTCATATACTGCACATCTGTGATTACACGTGCATAAGTGACTGTCACATATAGGACAGAAATACAGCTTTTTGGTTAGGGTGAAAAAACCATCTAATATACTGCACATCTGGGATTACACGTGCATAAATCACTGTCACATTTAGGACAGAAATACAGCTTTTTGGTTTGGGTGAAAAAACCCTCTAATATACTGCACATCTGGGATTACACGTGCATAAGTGACTGTCACATTTAGGCCATAAATACGGCTTTGGCATACTGGGGTGAAAAAAGCCTCTGGTATACTGTACATCTAGGATTAGACATGCATAAGTGACTGTCACATTTAGGACAGAAAGACGGCTTTTTGGTTACTGGGGTGAAAAAAGCCTCTAATATACTGCACATCTAGGATTTGACAAGCATCAGTGACTGTCACATTTAGGCCAGAAATAGTGTTGATCACGAATATTCGAATTGCGAATTTTAATCGCGAATATCGGCACTTCGAGAATTCGCGAATATTTAGAATATCCCAAAATATATTCGTAATCGCGAATATTCGATTTTTAAAAAAATACCAATTCATGTGAATTTTTATGCAAATTTTATGCGAATTTATGCAATCAAGAAAATAATGTCTGGCGATCACGAATTCTCGAATATATGGCGAATATTCGCCCAAATATTCGCGAAATATCGCGAATTTGAATATTGCCCCTGCCGCTCATCACTAGCCAGAAATACGGCTTTTTGGTTACTGGGGTGAAAAAACCCTCTGATATACTGCACATCTGGGATAAGACGTGCATAAGTGAGTGTCACATTTAGGCCACAAATACCGTTGTCATAAAAAAAAAATAATTGAGTGCAAAACCCTACATAAGGGTTTATATTGGCGGTTAATTATTTTTAACATACTTAACCACTTTTTACTTTGCTTTGTGAACGCGGTCATGGTCATGGTGGTGGTGTTGGTGGAGCCTTGTGCAGGGAGAGGACGTGGCCGTTCTGCCACAGCTACACGTCCTACTGAACCTACTACCTCAGGTCCCAGGCCAGAATCTACAGCGATATTTGGTAGGGCCTAATGCCTTTATAAGGATGGTAAGGCCTGAGCAAGAACAGGCACTAGTCAATTGGGTTGCCGACAGTGGATCCAGCACGTTCACATTATCTCCCACCCAGTCTTCTGCAGAAAGCGCACAGGTGGCACCTGAAACCCATGCCCATCAGTCTGTCACATCACCCCCGTGCATATCGGGGAACCTGTCTGAGCCTCAAGTCATTCAGCAGTCTTTTATGCTGTTTGAAGACTCTGCTGGCAGGGTTTCCCAAGGGCATCCACCTAGCCCTTCCCCAGGGGTGAAAGACATAGAATGCACTGACGCACAACCACTTATGTTTCCTGATGAGGACATGGGAATACCAACTCAGCATGTCTCTGATGATGACGAAACACAGGTGCCAACTGCTGCGTCTTTCTGCAGTGTGCAGACCGAAAAGGAGGTCAGGGAGGAAGACTGGGTGGAAGACGATGCAGGGGACGATGAGGTCCAAGACCCCACATGGAATGAAGGTCGTGCCACTGACTTTCAGAGTTCGGAGGAAGAGGCAGTGGTGAGACCGAGCCAACAGCGTAGCAAAAGCGGGAGCAGGGTGCAAAAGCAGAGCAGCCGTCGCCAAAACAGTTCGCCTGATACTGGCCACCGTCAACAAGGACCAAGCACACAAAAGGCAGCTTCAAGGAGTTCCCTGGCATGGCACTTCTTCCCACAATGTGCTGACGACAAGACCAGAGTGGTTTGCACGCTGTGCCATCAGAGACTGAAACGAGGCATTAACGTTCTGAACCTTAGCACAACCTGCATGACCAGGCATCTACATGCGAGACACGGGCTGCAGTGGAGTAAGCACCTTAAAAACCAAGAAAGGGCTCGGGCCCCTCCTGCTCCCTCTTCTGCTGCTGCCTCGGCCTCTTCCTCCGCCTCTGGAGGAATGTTGGCACCTGCCGCCCAGCAAACAGAGGATGTGCCACCAACAACACCACCTCCGTCACCAAGCATCTCCACCATGTCACACGGAAGCGTTCAGCTCTCCATCTCACAAACCTTTGAGAGAAAGCGTAAATTCCCACCTAGCCACCCTCGATCCCTGGCCCTGAATGCCAGCATTTCTAAACTACTGGCCTTTGAAATGCTGTCATTCAGGCTGGTGGAGACGGACAGCTTCAAACAGCTCATGTTGCTTGCTGTCCCACAGTACGTCGTTCCCAGCCGCCACTACTTCTCCAGGAGAGCCGCGCCCTCCCTGCACACCTAAGTATCGGATAATATCAAGTGTGCACTGCGCAACGCCATCTGTGGCAAGGTCCACCTAACCACAGATACGTGGACCAGTAAGCATGGCCAGGGACGCTATATCTCCCTAACTGCACACTGGGTAAATGTAGTGGCGCCTGGGCCCCAGGTGGAGAGCTGTTTGGCGCAAGGATCGCAGGGCATCATTCTTTGCCTCTTGTTGCCTCCTCTTCCTACTCGGCTTCCTCCTCTTCTACCACCTCCTCATCCGGTCAGCGACAGACCATCACCACCAACTTCAGCACAGCCAGGGGTAAACGTCAGCAGGCCGTTCTGAAACGGATGTTTTTGGGGGACAGGCCCCACAACGCGCAGGAGTTGTGGCGGGGTATAGAACAACAGACCTACGAGTGGTTGCTGCCAGTGAGCCTCAAGCCCGACCTGTTGGTGTGCGATAATAGGCGAAATCTCGTTGCAGCTCTGGGACTAGCCGGTTTGATGCACATCTCTTGCCCTGCGCATGTGCTGAATTTGGTGGTGCAGAAATTCATTCACAACTACCCCGACATGTCAGAGCTGCTGCGTAAAGTGTGGGCCGTCTGTGCGCGCTTCCGGCGTTCTCATCCAGCCACTTCTCGGCTGTCTGCTCTACAGCGTAACTTCGGCTTTACCGCTCACCGCCTCATATGTGACGTGCCCACCAGGTGGAACTCCACCTTGCACATGCTGAGAGACTGTGCGAGCAGCAGCAGGCCATAGTGGAGTTTCAGCTGCAGCACGCACGGGTGAGTCGCACTGCGGAACAGCACCACTTCACCACCAATGACTGGGCCTCCATGCGAGACCTGTGTGCCTTGTTGCGCTGTTTCGAGTACTCCACCAACATGGCCAGTGGCGATGACGCCGTTATCAGCGTTACAATACCACTTCTATGTATCCTTGAGGAAACACTTAGGGCGATGATGGAAGAGGATGTGGCCCAGGACGAGGAGGAGGAAGAGGGGTCATCTCTAACACTTTCAGGCCAGTCTTTTAGAAGTGGCTCAGAAAGAGGATTTTTGCAACAGCAGAGGCCAGGTACAAATTTGGCCAGCCAGGGCCCACTACTGGAGGATGAGGAGGAGGATGGGGATGAAGCATGTTCACAGCGGGGTGGCATCCAACGCAGCTCGGGCCTCTCACTGGTGCGTGGCTGGGGGGATACGGAGGACGCAGACGATACGCTTCCCACAGAGGACAGCTTGTCCTTACCTCTGGGCAGCCTGGCACACATGAGCGACTACATGCTGCAGTGCCTGCTCAACGACAGCAGTGTTGTCCACATTTTAACCTGTGCTGACTACTGGGTGTCCACCCTGCTGGATCCCCGTTACAAAGACAATGTACCGTCCTTAATTCCCTCACTGGAGCGTGATCGGTAGATGCGCGACTACAGGCGCACGCTGGTAGACGCGCTCCTGAGAGCATTCCCGACTGACGCCGGGGGACAAGTGGAAGCTCAAGGCGAAGGCAGGGGAGGAGGAAGAGGTCGCCAACGCAGCTGTGTCAGCGCCAGCACCTCAGAAGGCAGGGTTAGCATGGCCGACATGTGGAAAAGCTTCCGACATGTGGCCTCAACAACCGGCCCCAACTGCTGATATGGAGCGTGTTAGCAGGAGGCAGCATTTGAACAACATGGTGGAACAGTACCTGTGCACACGACTACACGTACTGACTGATGGTTCTGCTTCATTCAACTTCTATGGTCTCCAAATTGTCCACATGGCCAGAGCTTGCCCTGTATGCCTTGGAGGTGCTGGCCTGCCCTGCAGCCAGTGTACTCTCTGAACGTGTATTTGGCACGGCAGGAGGCGTCATTACAGACAGACGCAGCCGCCTGTCCACAGCCAACGTGGACAAGTTCACATTCATTAAAATGAACCAGGCTTGGATCCCACAAAACTTGTCTGTACCTTGTGCAGAATAGACATTTATACCACCATCAAACATACATTCTTGTGCTCAAGTCAAGTGCAATGATTATTTTTTTTATTTATTTTTTATTTGTCCCAATATTTTGGGGGCTACCTACCCATTAAAAAATAAAAAAACATTGTTGGCTACCTCCTCCTCGTCCATTGCTGCCTCCACCTACAACACCACATTCACCGCCTCCTCAACCTCTGACTCCATATCCACCTCCTTCTCTGAGTTGCAGGTTAATAATTTATAATTTTTAGTTATTTTATTTCATTTTAAGTTATTTCCCTATCCACATTTGTTTGCAGAGCAGTTGCCATGCTCTTAAGCACATTTTACTACCTTTTACATCCCTCTAGCCTTTTCAAGGACTATTTTAGAGCCATTTTAATTTAAAAAAAGGGGCCAATTTTAGTGCCCTAAATTGAAAAAATGCCCTAAAATACTTATTTTCAATTGTCGGGTGACATTTTACCATTTTTGGCGTATACAAACCCCTGCTGTGCCTGGGTGACAGGGGCCTAAATCTCTCAAAATCCTATATTGTTTTGCTGGGTGACATGAACCCCCTTTTGCCGTGAATGAACCCCTGCTCTGCATTGCTGACAGGAGCCTAAATCTCTCAAAATCCTCTGTTCTATTGCTGGGTGACATGAACCCCCTTTTGCCATGAATGAACACCTGCTGTGCCTGGGTGACAGGGGCCTAAATCTCTCAAAATCCTCTATTGTATTGCTGGGTGACATGAACCCCCTTTTGCCGTGAATGAACCCCTGCTCTGCATTGCTGACAGGGGCCTAAATCTCTCAAAATCCTCTGTTCTATTGCTGGGTGACATGAACCCCCTTTTGCCGTGAATGAACCCCTGCTGTGCCTGGGTGACAGGGGCCTAAATCTCTCTAAATCCTCTGTTCTATTGCTGGGTGACATGAACCCCCTTTTGCCGTGAATAAACCCCTGCTCTGCATTGCTGACAGGGAACTAAATTTAGTGAAAACATCTGTTACTGATCAGAAGATGCGCGACTACAAGCGCACACTGATGATAGCATTCCCACCTGACAGCGGGGGCACAGTGGAAGCACAAGGTGAAGGCAGAGGAGGAAGAGGTCGCCAACGCAGCTGGGGCACCACCAGCACCTGAGAAGGCAGGGTTAGCATGGCCAAAATGTGGAAAAGCTTTGTCAGCCTTGGAGGTGCTGACCTGCCCTGCAGCCAGTGTATAGTGTGAACGTGTGTTTAGCACGGCAGAGAGCATTATCACAGGCCGCAGCCAATGTGGACAAGCTTACGTTTATTAAAATGAACCAGGCATGGATCCCACAGGACTTGTCCGTACCTTGTGCAGAATAGACATTTATACCAGCCTCAACCATCCATTCTTGTACTCAAGTGCACTTATTCTTAGTTTTAATTTGTTATATGTGCGAATATTTTGGGGGATACCCCAATTTAAAAAAAAAAAAATAACACAAATCAGTGTTGGCTAGCTATTCCTCCTTCACCGCCGCTTCCACCTACACCGCCACATCCACCAATCCACCGCCTCCTAAATCCAGATTATTATTTTAAATTTTTCTGTATTTTATGTTATTTTAAGTAATTTCCCTATTCACATTTGTTTGCAGAACAGTTGTCATGCTCTTAAGCACATTTTGATGCCTTTTGCAGCCCTCTAGCCCTTTCCAGGACTATTTTAGAGCCATTTTAGTGCCCAAAAGTTCGGGTCCCCATTGACTTCAATGGGGTTCGGGTTCAGGGTAGAGTTCGGGTCAAGTTCGGGTCCTGAACCCGAATTTTTTTTTCAAGTTTGGCCGAACCTGCCGAACCCGAACATCCAGGTGTCCGCTCAACTCTAGCTATAACCTGTAATATTATTACACTCCAGAAATACATCCAGGCCCCTCTTGAACTCTTTTAGTGAACTCACCATCACCACCTCCTCAGGCAGAGAGTTCCATAGTCTCACTGCTCTTACCGTAAAGAATCCTCTTCTATGTTTGTTTGCAAACCTTCTTTCCTCCAGACGCAGAGGATGTCCCCTCGTCACAGTCACAGTCCTGGGGATAAATAGATGATGGGAGAGATCTCTGTACTGACCCCTGATATATTTATACATAGTTATTAGATCTCCCCTCAGTCGTCTTCTTTCTAAAGTGAATAACCACCCATTCCAATTATTATTTTAGTTGCCCTCCTCTGAACCCTCTCCAGCTCTGCTCTGTCTGCTTTGTTCACAGGAGCAAAGAACTGTACACAGTACTCCATGTGTGATCTGACTAGTGATTTGTAAAGTGGTAGGACTATGTTCTCATCACTGGCATCTATGCCCCTTTTGATGCAAACCATTATCTTATTGGCCTTGGCAGCAGCTGCCTGACACTGGTTTTTGCAGCTTAGTTTCCTGTTCACTAAAATTCCTAAGTCCTTTTCCATGTCAGTGTTACCAAGTGTTTTACCATTTAGTATGTACAGGTGACTTGCATTATTCCTTCCCATGTGCATAACCTTAGATTTTCTGTGTTAAACCTCATCTGCCACTTATCTGCCCAAGCATCCAATCTATCCAGATCCCTCTGTAGCAGTATACTGTCCTCTTCTGTGTTAATTACTTTACACAGTAAAGTGTCATCTGCAAAAATTAGCAACAATTTATATTTTACTGTGCAAGCCTTCTACAAGATTATTAATAAATATATTGAAGATAATAGGGCCCAATACTGACCCCTGGTGTGCTTACTGATAACTGGTGTTGTTCCAAAACCATTTGTTGGCCACAGCATCTATATCTCCTGCCTTGCACCTGAATCAAACTCAACATCAAGAGCACCCCAACTACCATCAGGCAGGACCCCAACATCAGGGTGCATTGGCCCTAGGGTCCATAAGTGTGATAATTGCCACTTTGGTTTATGTGAATAAACCATTACCACTCCCATCCTCTGCTCCTCCTGGGCCACAGCACAGTAACTTATATGAAATAAACCCTGTTGGTAATTGAGTAGCTCCAAGGTCAGATCCAAATAGGGATGTCTTCTGCTGGATCTTTGGGTCCTTTTGTTGTGTCAGAAGCCTGTGATCCTGGATCCTCTGTTTCTCAGGTGGGCCAATTTTACTCAAAAAAGGCTGCAGGAAGAAGGGAGGATTTGTGTAGAACATTTACAGAGCCAAGTTTCAAGTCATTTTTTTTCTCTTGCGAGTGGATTTAGACTTTGATACCATATACAGGGTAACATTTCAGACTGTACATAACAATATGAATTGATACAAACATTGGTGGAGGTGTATGACCTATATGACCTCTCAGATAGTAATTTGCAGGTGCACAACATTTAGGCTACTTTCACACTAGTGTTTCTATTTTCCGGTATTGAGATCCGTCATAGGGTCTCAATACCGGAAAAAAAATCTCTTCAGTTTTGTCCCCATTCATTGTCAATGGGGACAAAACGTAACTGAACAAAACGGAATGCCCAAAAATGCATTCCGTTCCGTTTGGTTGCGTTCTCATACCGGAGAGCAAACCGCAGCATGCTGCAGTTTTCTTTCCGTCATGGGATGTGGAGCAAGACGGATCCGGCATGACCCACAATGCAAGTCAATGGGGACGGATCTGTTTTCTCTGACACAATCTGACACAATAAAAAACTGATCTGTCCGCCATTGACTTTCAATGGAGTTCATAACAGATCCGTCTTGGCAATGTTAAAGATCATACAACCAGATCTGTTTATAAGGGATGCAGGCGGTTGTATTTATCAGTAACGGAATCGTTTGTGCAAAACCCTGCCGGGTCCAGCAAAAACGCTAGTGTGAAAGTAGTCTTAGATGTAAATGATGGCTTATGCTGCTTCCAGAGGACATTCTGCTAAAACAATTGCAGAATGACCTTAAAAAAAAAAAAGAATTGCTTAATTCCTGTAGTAAATTGCGTAGTTTAGGCATATGGGAGCACAAAATGTACCGGGTAGAAGTCACTTTGAAGGATTGCGTTATAAACTAGGTGTGAAGTCTTCATCTTCTTCATGTCACAGTAAACATTGACATTCTCTGTGTTATTTCTTCTGCCTCTTAAGTGTCCACTTCTTATAAATGAATCATTCTTGAAAGGAAGAGAGTACTTCATTATACAAACAAAATACCATTTTTTTTTTTTTTTCAAGATTAGGGAACATATGGAGTGAAAGGAAAGTATAATGGAATATATAAAATAGCATTTTTATCCCAGTGATTAAGGTTCCAGAAGAATTACAGGGCTAGTAAAATAGTAAAATATTATCCTGCCCAAAACAGAGATTGGAACGTTTAATGCCTTTTATTGTTTTAACTCCAGTTTCAATGTTACAGCAACCTTTTTTGGTAGGTGGCAAAGCAAGCTTCTGTGACGTCAGTAAATCTCCTTCAATGTTTTATACCTACTGATGACCAAGCTTGGATTTGAAACATCTGCAGAAACCAGGCACTTTCATTATGCCATGACGATATAAAAACCATTGTATGTTTTTCATTCCTTTTCATTACCCTCCTTAGAATCGTTCAATTTCAGAACTTGTATGAGTTTCTTCAAGTGAGTATATTGTGAATGGAAATGGAACTCCGCAGAGAATATATTGTAATGGAATTTCTAACCTCTTAGTTCTCACAAATTCTCACAGCTGAATCTACGATTTTTAAAAAAAAAGTCTACATTCATTATACACCGTACATAGGGTTGAGCGAACCCGAACTGTAAAGTTCGGGTTCGTACAGAACTTTAGGATTTTTTGACCCCGGACTCGAACATTTCAGAAAAAGTTTGGGTTCGAGTTCGGTGATTTAATGGCGCTTTTTGAAAGGCTGCAGAGCAGCCAATCAACAAGCGTTTTACTCGTGTGCCCTTAGAAGCCATCACAGCCATGCCTACTAATGGCATGGCTGTGATTGGCCGGTGCATCATGTGACCCAGCCTCTATATAAGCTGGAGTCACGTAGCGCCGCACGTCACTCTGCTCTTACTAGTGTAGGGATAGGATGCTGCTTCTGTGAGGGAGAGAATAGGAAAGAATCGGATATCAGAACTTGTTAACTCTGCGATCTACAGCGAATTTTGTACCCTGCCCTGAGCCCAGTGACACAAAAAAATAAGTTTTATCCGTCTGCTAGTTAGGTGGGCGTCGGCGGCCATTTTGTGCAAGTTCAGTACACCAGCACTGCATATGTGCCAGGGACAATCATTTAACCCTGTTCTTTTTGTTCAGTGGGCAACATATACCCATTTTTTAAGTGCACCTGCACTGCATATGTGCCAGGGGAAGGGAAAATAATATAGGTAATCCGTCTGTGAGTTCAGGGACCTAGGGGGTGACATATTCAGATTTTTTTCTGTGAAGTACAATCCAAGTAAATCCATCTGTTAGATTCTGTGGGGACAAATTATTATTTTTTTGCTGAAAAGTACATTTGTGCCCTGCAGTGCATTTGTGATAGTGAAAGAAAATCAGTTAAATCCATCTGTTTAATTGTGGGTGAAAAAAATCATATATTTGTTTTCCATAAAGTACCTTTGCAGCCTGCACTGCAAATCTGATAGTGAAATAGAATCAGTGAATACAACTGGGACATTGTGGGGAAAAAAAAACACTTATTTTTGGCAATAAAGTACCTTTTTTTGCCTGCACTGCAAATCTGATAGCGAAATAAAATCAGTAAATCCATCTGTTTAACTGTGGGTGAAAATATAATTTTTTTCCATAAAGTACCTTTGCGGCCTTTGCTGCATTTCTGACAGTCCAATACAAGCGTTAAATACTGCTGTTATATTGTGGTTTTAAAAAAACACCCACTTTGTGCAAGACACTTCATTTGCGGCCTTTGCTGCATTTCTGACAGTCCAATACAAGCATTGAATACTGCTGTAAAAAAAAAAACTGAAAAAACACCTATTTTTTGCAAGATACTACATTTGCGGCCTTTGCTGCATTTCTGACAGTCTAATACAAGCGTTAAATACTGCTGTTATATTCTGGTTTAAAAAAAAACACCCATTTTGTGCTAGATACTACATTTGTGGCCTTTGCTGCATTTCTGACAGTCCAATACAACCAGTCAATACTGCAGTTACATTGTTGGTTGACAAATTCACTTTTTTTGTGACCGTGAAGTAATTGTATTAAATTCGCCTGTCACACTATTGTGTAACTCAAGAAATTTTTCCTCTTTATGACACCGTCACTGCCTTACTGTCAGTGAACTTAATTGTTGACTATTGGCGGTTACATTGTCGCCTGACATAAACCATCTGTTAGTTTGGTGGGTGGTCATCATGGTGCTGCTGGTGTTGGTGGAGCTCCTGTTGCAGGGAGAGGACGTGGTCGATCTGTGCCAGCTACACGCACAAGTAAAACACCTTCCTCAGGTGCGAGTAGGACACAGAACCTTCAGCGTTATTTGGTAGAGCTGAATGCGGCTCTACGAATGGTGAGGCCAGAACAAGTACAGGCGATAGTAGATTGGGTTGCTGACAGTGCCTCCAGTTCCTTTACATTGTCTCCCACCCAGTCTCCTGCTGAAAGATCACAGTTGGCACCTGCAGCTCATGGCCATTAGTCTTTCACCTCACCCCCTTGCAAATCAACCAAGCAGTCTGAGCCCCAAGTCATGCAGCAGTCTATTCTGCATTTTGATGACTCTGCTAGCAGGGTTTCCCAGGGCCATCCACATAGCCCTGCCCCAGAAGTGGAAGAGATTGGGTGCACTGATGCCCAACCACTTATGTTTCAGGATGAGGACATGGGAGGACCACCGCAGCACGTCTTTGATGATGACGAAACATAGGTGCCAACTGCTGCTGATTTCTGCAGTCTGCAGACCGACAAGGCAGGGGTAAAGATTGGGTGGAAGATGATGTGGAGGATTATGAGGTACTAGACCCCACATGGAACTGAGGTCATGCGAGTGACGTGTGCAGTTTGGAGGAAGAGGCGGTGGTCGCTCAGAGGCACCAGCACAGCAAAAGAGGGAGCAGGGTGAAATGTTACCATTTTTGCAGTGAATAAATCCCTGCTCTGCATAGGTGACATGGACCTAAATTTCAAAAAATCGTCTGTAACATTCTCAGGTGACATTTTATAATTTTTGACGTATACAAAACCCTGCTCTGCATAGGTGACAGGGACCTAATTTTTGTAAAAATCGTCTGTTCAATTGGTGGGTGACATGAACCCAGTTTTGTTGTGAATAAACCGATGCTTTGCATAGTTGACAGGGACCGAAATTTTAAAAAATCGTCTATTCCATTGGTGGGTGACATTAACCCATTTTTGCAGTTGAAAACCCCTGCTCTGCATAGATGACTTTCTAAAATTTGTCTTTAATTGACGCGTGCCCCCTCCTTTCATTCGATCCTTCCGATTTAATAACTTGTCCCACATTTCCGCCCGATCACATTTCAGCCATTGACCTCCCTTGGATGTGGTATCCCTTTCTCAGGCTCCCTCTCCGGCATGGAACCCTGATTCCCCGTTACCTGTGATCACCATGGTAGGCGCATAAAAGAAAGAAAAGTTTTGTCCAAGCTGCCAGACAAATAGCCCCCAGCCACATTTTCGGAGCCCCCTGGTGCCTCTCCCGATTATCGAGGTCCCGTTCGAACGAATCGCTATGGTTCCCATAGGCCCAGTAAACGAAGTCCGATAGAGGGTACCAACACATCTTGGTCGTCCTCGACTACGCCACTTGGTACCGGGAGGCGGTGCCACTGCGACATACATCAGCCAAACTCATAGCTAAGGAGTTAATGGAGATGTTTTCCCGAGTGGGACTACCTAAAGAGGTTCTGACTGACCAAGGGACCCCTTTTATGTCCAAGGTCATGAGGGAACTCTGTAAGTTGCTCCACATAAAACAGCTATGGACGTCTGTGTATCATCCGCAAACGGATGGCCTTGTAGAGAGATTTAATCAAATATTTAAAAAACATGTTAAAAAGAGTGGTGTCTAAGGATGGGAGGGACTGGGACCTTCTTCTGCCCTGTCTCATGTTCGCAGTGCGAGAGGTGCCCCAGGCCTCTACTGGGTTCTCGCCATTTGAACTGCTATATGGCAGACACCCTCGCGGTCTGTTGGACCTAAAGCCTGCATTTTGACTGCTGGAGGCAGAACCGCCGACAAGGTGATGTTTTTTGTTATGCACGAACTTCAACAAACACCAATCCTGCAAAGAGTGTTTTTTGTTTGACCTTATGTGTGAATAAACACAGACATTTGAATTACGAACTTGTACTTTGCCTCTGTACTGCACCCGCTTATCCCAACTACCAGAGCAAATCCCCACAGTATATATAAGTAAGATTACAAAATGCGAGAGTATTGCGGTATGCAGGGATACCTTTTTATTGTACTAACCTAATACTTAAAAGACAAGCTTTCAAGAGTTTTCCTTTCTTCCTCGGTATTGCTTCAGACCTGAGAAAGAGAGAAACACTGTCAAAAACTTTTATTTACAGTTTTAAGCAGTTTTCAGGGGGTGTTGTTGGTGTGTGCAACTAATACTACTTATTCTGCTTGTAACGCAGAATGCGGCAGTCAGGGGTGCGTATAACGAAGAGTGCGGCTGTCAGGGGTGCGTGTGACTCAGGATGTATTGGTAAGGGGTGCTTGTAACGCAAGGTGCGCTATTCAGCGGTGCATGTAACGCAGGGTGTGCTGGTCAGGGGTGCATGTAACCCAGGGGGCGCTGGTCAGGGGTGCATATAACGCAAGAGGCGCTGGTCAGGGGTGCATGTAATGCAGGGGCGCAGGTCAGGGGTGCATCGCAGATGGAAAAGGTACTTACAGTTCTGATGTGCTCTGTCCTCGTGCCTTCTTCCTCTAAGTGTGGTGGTGGGAGGGGGGCGCGCAACGAAGTTTTCCTGTCGTTAAATAACCCAAGCCGCATTCTTTTCTACCTCTGCAGGAAAATTCTATCTATAATAAGTGCTTATAGTTGACAATTTATGTTTTTCTTTGTTTACTTGCTTTTTGAGAATTAAGATCTGGGGAGCTTCCTGGTCATGGACCCAAAATTTCAATGTTTTGTTCACCGAGCCACTTAGTTATCACCTTGTGACATGGTGCTCCATCATGCTGGAAAAAGCATTGTTCATTACCAAATTGCTCCTGAATCGTTGGGGGAGGTTGCTGTTAGAGAATGTTTTGATATCATTCTTTATTCATGGCAGTGTTCTTAGGCATAATTGTAAGCCCAGTGCCTTGCTTCAGAAGCAACCTCACACATGACTGGTCACAGGATGCTTTACAGTTGATATGACATAGGACTATGAGAGCAATTACCCCTGCGTCTATGATTATGGGTTCCAAATTCAAATAGCGTATGTACACAGAGAAGGCTGATGCAAACACAATGGCTGTAATCAGTAATCTACTTTATTGTAAATTGGCAGACAATCGTATACCATGATTATTGGTAGACGCCCAACAGCCATGCGTCACATAAAATCACAAAGACAGAAGTAACAAAACATCTTTATCAGAAAAGAGGATGTGAACTTAGAGCAGCAGAAGCTAGCATTTCTGAAAATAGAACGGGGGGGGGGGGGGGGGTTGTCAGACCGAGTGAGATACCCCCTCTACATACAGAGGTTTGAATCAGGCATTTGAAATACAGCGATTTGAAATACAGCCATTTTGGGCAAAGAAATATTTACTTCAGGCCTACACTGGTTCAGACCGTGTGAGATACCCCCTCAACATACAGGGGTTTGAATCAGGGATTTGAAATGCAGCCAATTGAAATACAGCCATTTTGGGCAAAGAAATTTAGAATTCAGGCCTACACTGGAACAGACCGTGTGAGATACCCCCTCTACATACAGGGGTTTGATTCAGGGATTTGAAATACAGCCATTTGAAATACAGCCATTTTGGGCAAAGAAATATTTACTTCAGGCCTACACTGGTTCAGACCGTGTGAGAAACCCCCTCTACATACAGGGGTTTGATGCAGGCATTTAAAATACAGCCATTTGAAATACAGCGATTTTGTGCAAATAAATATTGAATTTAGGCCTACACTGGTTCAGACCGTGTGAGATACCCCCTCGACATACAGGGGTTTGAATCAGGGATTTGAAATACAGCCATTTGAAATATAGCCATTGTGTGCAAAGAAATTTAGAATTCAGGCCTACACTGGTACAGACCGTGTGAGATACCCCCTCTACATACAGGGGTTTGATTCAGGGATTTGAAATACAGCCATTTGAAATGCAGCCATTTTGTGCAAAGAAATATTTAATTTAGGCCTACACTGGTACAGACCGTGTGAGATACCCCCTCTACATACAGGGGTTTGATTCAGGGATTTGAAATACAGCCATTTGAAATACAGCCATTTTGTGCAAAGAAATATTTAATTTAGGCCTACACTGGTTCAGACCGTGTGAGATACTCCCTCTACATACAGGGGTTTGATTCAGGGATTTGAAATACAGCCATTTGAAATACAGCCATTTTGGGCAAAGAAATATTTACTTCAGGCCTACACTGGTTCAGACCGTGTGAGATACCCCCTCTACATACAGGGGTTTGATGGAGGCATTTGAAATACAGTCATTTGAAATACAGCCATTTTGGGCAAAGAAATAATTTTTTCATGCCTACACTGGTTAAGACCGTGTGAGATACCCCCTCTACATACAGGGGTTTGAATCAGGCATTTGAAATACAGCCATTTGAAATACAGCCATTTTGGGCAAAGAAATATTTATTTCAGGCCTATACTGGTTCAGGCCCTGTGAGGTACTCCCTCTACATACAGAACTTGATTCAAGCATTTGAAATACAGCCATTTGAAATACAGCCATTTTTGGCAAAGAAATATTTAATTTAGGCCTACACTGGTTCAGACCGTGTGAGATACCCCCTCTACATACAGCGGTTTGATTCAGGGATTTTAAAAACAGACATTTGAGATACAGACATTTTGGGCAAGGAAACATTTACTTCAGGCCTACAATAGTTCAGACCCTGTGAGATACCCCCTCTACATACAGGGGTTTGATTCAGGGATTTGAAATACAGCCATTTGAAATACAGCTATTTTGGGCAAAGAAATATTGAATTCAGGCCTACACTGGTTCAGACCGTGTGAGATACTCCCTCTACATAAGGGGTTTGATTCAGGGATTTGAAATACAGCCATTTGAAATACAGCCTTTTTGGGCAAAGAAATATTTACTTCAGGCCTACACTGGTTCAGACCGTGTGAGATACCCCCTCTACATACAGGGGTTTGAATCAGGCATTTGAAATACAGCCATTTGAAATACAGCCATTTTGGGCAAAGAAATATTTACTTCAGGCCTACACTAGTTCAGGCCCTATGAGATACTCCCTCTACATACAGGGGTTTGATTCAGGCATTTGAAATACAGCCATTTTGTGCAAAGAAATATTTAATTTTGGCCTATCATGGTTCAGACCGTGTGAGATACCCCCTCTACATACACGGGTTTGAATCAGGCATTTGAAATACAGCCATTTGAAATATAGCAATTTCGGGCAAATAAATATTTACTTCAGGCCTACACTGGTTCAGACCGTGTGAGATACTCCCTCTACATGCAGGGGTTTGATTCAGGGATTTAAAATATAGCCATTTGAAATACAGCCATTTTGTGCAAAGAAATATTGAATTCAGGCCTACACTGGTTCAGACCGTGTGAGAAACTCCCTCTACATACAGGGGTTCGATTCAGGCATTTAAAATACAGCCGGTTTGTGCAAAGAAATATTTAATTCAGGCCTACACTGGTTCAGACCATGTGAGATACCCCCTCTACATACAGGGGTTTGATTCAGGGATTTGAAATACAGCCATTTGAAATACAACCATTGTGGGTGAAGAAATATTGAATTCAGGCATACACTGGTTCAGGCCCTGTGAGATACTCCCTCTACATACAGGGGTTTGATTCAGGGATTTTAAATACAGCCATTTGAAATACAGCCATTTTGGGCAAAGACATATTTACTTCAGGCCTACACTGGTTCAGACCGTGTGAGATACCCCCTCTACATACAGGGGTTTGATGCAGGCATTTGAAATACAGCCATTTGAAATACAGCCATTTTGTGCAAAGAAATATTTACTTCAGGCCTACACTGGTTCAGGCCCTGTGAGATACTTCCTCTACATACAGGGGTTTGAATCAGGGATTTTAAATACAGCCATTTGAAATACAGCCATTTTGTGCAAAGAAATATTTAATTTAGGCCTACACTGGTTCAGGCCCTGTGAGATACTCCCTCTACATACAGGGGTTTGATGCAGGCATACAGCCATTTGAAATACAGCCATTTTGTGCAAAGAAATATTTAATTTAGGCCTGCACTGGTTCAGGCCCTGTGAGATACTCCCTCTACATACAGGGGTTTGATTCAGGCATTTGAAATACAGCCATTTGAAATACAGCCATTTTGTGCAATGAAATATTTAATTTAGGCCTACACTGGTTCAGGCCCTGCGAGATACTCCCTCTACTTACAGGGGTTTGATTCAGGGATTTGAAATACAGCAATTTGAAATACAGCCATTTTTGGCAAATAAATATTTACTGCAGGCCTACACTGGTTCAGACCGTGTGAGATAACCCCTCTACATACAGGGGTTTGATTCAGGGATTTAAAATACAGCCATTTGAAATACAGCCATTTTGGGCAAAGAAATATTGAATTCAGGCCTACACTGGTTCAGACCGTGTGAGAAAATTGCCCTCTACATACAGAGATTTGATTCAGGGATTTGAAATACAGCCATTTGAAATACAGCCATTTTGTGAAAAGAAATATTTAATTTAGGCCTACACTGGTTCAGATCGTGTGAGATACTCCCTCTACATACAGGGGTTTGATTCAGGGATTTTAAATACAGCCATTTAAAATACAGCCATTTTGAGCAAAGAAATATTTACTTTAGGCCTACACTCGTTCAGACCGTGTGAGATACCCCCTCTACATACAGGGGTTTGATGCAGGCATTTGAAATACAGCCATTTGAAATACAGCGATTTTGTGCAAATAAATATTTAATTTAGGCCTACACTGGTTCAGACCGTGTGAGATACCCCCTCTACATACAGCGGTTTGATTCAGGGATTTTAAATACAGCCATTTGAGATAGAGACATTTTGGGCAAGGAAATATTTACTTCAGGCCTACACTGGTTCAGACCGTGTGAAATACCCCCACTACATACAGGGGTTTGATTAAGGGATTTGAAATACAGCCATTTGAAATACAGACATTTTGGGCAAAAAAATATTGAATTCGGGCCTACACTGGTTCAGACCGTGTGAGATACTCCCTCTACATACAGGGCTTTGATTCAGGGATTTGAAATGCAGCCATTTGAAATACAGCCATTTTAGGCAAAGAAATATTTTCTTCAGGCCTACACTGGTTCAGACCGTGTGAGATACCCCCTCTACATACATGGGTTTGAATCAGGCATTTGAAATACAGCCATTTGAAATAGAGCCATTTTGTGCAAAGAAATATTTACTTCAGGCCTACACTGGTTCAGGCCCTGTGAAATATTCCCTCTACATACAGGGGTTTGATTCAGGGATTTGAAATACAGCCATTTTGTGCAAAGAAATATTTAATTTAGGCCTATCCTGGTTCAGACCGTGTGAGATACCCCCTCTACATACAGGGGTTTGATTCAGGGATTTGAAATACAGCCGTTTGAAATACAGCCATTTTGGGCAAAGAAATATTGAATTCAGACCTACACTGATTCAGACCGTGTAAGATACTCCCTCTACATACAGCGGTTTTATTCAGGTATTTGAAATACAGCAATTTGAAATACAACCATTTTGGGTAAAGAAATATTGAATTCAGGCCTACACTGGTTCAGGCCCTGTGAGATACTCCCTCTACATACAGAGGTTTGATTCAGGGATTTATAATACAGACATTTGAAATACAGCCATTTTGGGCATAGACATATTTATTTCAGGCCTACACTGGTTCAGACCGTGTGAGATACCCCCTCTACATACAGGGGTTTTATGCAGGCATTTGAAATACAGCCATTTTAAATACAGCGATTTTGTGCAAAGCAATATTTTACTTCAGGCCTACACTGGTTCAGGCCCTGTGAGATACTCCCTCTACATACAGGGGTTTGATTCAGGGATTTGAAATACAGCCATTTGAAATACAGCCATTTTGGGCAAAGACATATTTACTTCAAGCCTACACTGGATCAGACCGTGTGAGATACCCCCTCTACATACAGAAGTTTGAATCAGGCATTTCAAATACAGCCATTTCAAATACAGCCATTTTGGGCAAAGAAATATTTACTTCAGGCCTACACTGGTTTAGGCCCTGTGAGATACTCCCTCTACATATAGGGGTTTGATTCAGGGATTTGAAATACAGCCATTTGAAATACAGCCATTTTGTGCAAAGAAATATTTAATTTAGGCATACACTGGTTCAGGCCCTGTGAGATACTCCCTCTACATACAGGGGTTTGATTCAGGGATTTGAAATACAGCCATTTGAAATACAGCCATTTTGGGCAAAGACATATTTACTTCAGGCCTACACTGGTTCAGACCGTGTGAGATACTACCTCTACATACAGAGGTTTGAATCAGGCATTTGAAATACAGCCATTTGAAATACAGCTATTTTGGGCAAAGAAATATTTACTTCTGGCCTACAATGGTTCATGCCCTGTGAGGTACTTCCTCTACATACAGGGGTTTGATTCAGGTATTTGAAATAAAGCCATTTGAAATACAGCCATTTTGTGCAAATAAATATTTAATTTAGGCCTACACTGGTTCAGACCGTGTGAGATACTACCTCTACATACAGAGGTTTGAATCAGGCATTCAAAATACAGCCTTTTAAAATACAGCTATTTTGGGCAAAGAAATATTTACTTCTGGCCTACAATGGTTCATGCCCTGTGAGGTACTTCCTCTACATACAGGGCTTTGATTCAGGGATTTGAAATGCAGCCATTTGAAATACAGCCATTTTAGGCAAAGAAATATTTTCTTCAGGCCTACACTGGTTCAGACCGTGTGAGATACCCCCTCTACATACATGGGTTTGAATCAGGCATTTGAAATACAGCCATTTGAAATAGAGCCATTTTGTGCAAAGAAATATTTACTTCAGGCCTACACTGGTTCAGGCCCTGTGAAATATTCCCTCTACATACAGGGGTTTGATTCAGGGATTTGAAATACAGCCATTTTGTGCAAAGAAATATTTAATTTAGGCCTATCCTGGTTCAGACCGTGTGAGATACCCCCTCTACATACAGGGGTTTGATTCAGGGATTTGAAATACAGCCGTTTGAAATACAGCCATTTTGGGCAAAGAAATATTGAATTCAGACCTACACTGATTCAGACCGTGTAAGATACTCCCTCTACATACAGCGGTTTTATTCAGGTATTTGAAATACAGCAATTTGAAATACAACCATTTTGGGTAAAGAAATATTGAATTCAGGCCTACACTGGTTCAGGCCCTGTGAGATACTCCCTCTACATACAGAGGTTTGATTCAGGGATTTATAATACAGACATTTGAAATACAGCCATTTTGGGCATAGACATATTTATTTCAGGCCTACACTGGTTCAGACCGTGTGAGATACCCCCTCTACATACAGGGGTTTTATGCAGGCATTTGAAATACAGCCATTTTAAATACAGCGATTTTGTGCAAAGCAATATTTTACTTCAGGCCTACACTGGTTCAGGCCCTGTGAGATACTCCCTCTACATACAGGGGTTTGATTCAGGGATTTGAAATACAGCCATTTGAAATACAGCCATTTTGGGCAAAGACATATTTACTTCAAGCCTACACTGGATCAGACCGTGTGAGATACCCCCTCTACATACAGAAGTTTGAATCAGGCATTTCAAATACAGCCATTTCAAATACAGCCATTTTGGGCAAAGAAATATTTACTTCAGGCCTACACTGGTTTAGGCCCTGTGAGATACTCCCTCTACATATAGGGGTTTGATTCAGGGATTTGAAATACAGCCATTTGAAATACAGCCATTTTGTGCAAAGAAATATTTAATTTAGGCATACACTGGTTCAGGCCCTGTGAGATACTCCCTCTACATACAGGGGTTTGATTCAGGGATTTGAAATACAGCCATTTGAAATACAGCCATTTTGGGCAAAGACATATTTACTTCAGGCCTACACTGGTTCAGACCGTGTGAGATACTACCTCTACATACAGAGGTTTGAATCAGGCATTTGAAATACAGCCATTTGAAATACAGCTATTTTGGGCAAAGAAATATTTACTTCTGGCCTACAATGGTTCATGCCCTGTGAGGTACTTCCTCTACATACAGGGGTTTGATTCAGGTATTTGAAATAAAGCCATTTGAAATACAGCCATTTTGTGCAAATAAATATTTAATTTAGGCCTACACTGGTTCAGACCGTGTGAGATACTACCTCTACATACAGAGGTTTGAATCAGGCATTCAAAATACAGCCTTTTAAAATACAGCTATTTTGGGCAAAGAAATATTTACTTCTGGCCTACAATGGTTCATGCCCTGTGAGGTACTTCCTCTACATACAGGGGTTTGATTCAGGTATTTGAAATACAGCCATTTGAAATACAGCCATTTTGTTCAATGAAATATTTAATTTAGGCCTACACTGGTTCAGGCCCTGCGAGATACTCTCTTTACTTACAGGGGTTTGATTCAAGGATTTGAAATACAGCAATTTAAAATACAGCGATTTTGGGCAAAGAAATATTTTCTTCAGGCCTACACTGGTTCAGACCGTGTGAGATACCCCCTCTACATACAGGGGTTTAAATCAGGCATTTGAAATACAGCCATTTGAAATACAGCCATTTCGGGCAAATAAATATTTACTTCAGGCCTACACTGGTTCAGACCCTGTGAGATACCCCCTCTACATACAGGGGTTTGATTCAGAGATTTAAAATACAGCCATTCGAAATACAGCCATTTTGGGCAAAGAAATATTGAATTCAGGCCTACACTGGTTCAGACCGTGTGAGAAACTCCCTCTACATGCAGGGGTTTGATTCAGGCAATTGAAATACAGCCATTTTGTACAAAGAAATATTTAATTTAGGCCTACACTGGTTCAGACCATGTGAGATACCTCCTCTACATACAGGGGTTTGATTCAGGGATTTAAAATACAGCCATTTGAAATACAGCCATTTTGGGCAAAGAAATATTGAATTCAGGCCTACACTGGTTCAGACCGTGTGAGATACCCCCTCTACATACAGGGGTTTGATTCAGGCATTTGAAATATAGCCATTTGAAATACAGCCATTTGAAATACAGCCATTTTGTGCAAAAAAATATTTAATTTAGGCCTACACTGGTTCAGGCCCTGTGAGATACTCCCTCTACATACAGGGATTTGATTCAGCCATTTGAAATACAGTCATTTGAAATACAGCCATTTTGGGCAAAGAAATATTAAATTCAGACTTACACTGGTTCAGACCGTGTAAGATACACCCTTTACATACTTTCGTTCTATTCTACTATTAATTAAACACCCATTTAGGGCAAGATCCTAAATTAAAAAAATATGAGGAGAGCGTCAAATAAGGGGCGTGGCCCAGGTCGTGGTGCTGCTGGTGGAGCTCCTGTTGCAGGGAGAAGACGTGGTCGATCTGTGCCAGCTACACGCACAAGTGAAACCCCTTTCTCAGGTGCGAGTAGGCGACAAAACCTGCAGCGGTATTTGGTCGGGCCTATTGCTGCTCTACGAATGGTGAGGCCTGAACAAGTACAGGCGATAGTAGATTGGGTTGCTGACAGTGTATCCAGTTCCTTCACATTGTCTCCCACTCAGTCTCCTGCTGAAAGACCACAGTTGGAACCTGCAGACGAAGTCCATCAGTCTTTCACCTCACCCCCTTGCAAATCAGCCAAGCAGTATGAGCCCCAAGTCATGCAGCAGTCTATTCTGCTTTTTGATGACTCTGTTAGCAGGTTTTCCCAGGGCGGTCTACCTAGCCCTGCCCCAGAAGTGGAAGAGATTCAGTGCACCGATGCCCAAAAACTCATCTTTCAAGATGAGTACATGGAAGGACCATTGCAGCACGTCTCGGATGATGACGAAACACAGGTGCCAACTACTGGGGCTTTCGAAAGTGTGCAGACCGACAAGGAAGGCAGGGGTGAAGACTTGGTAGAAGATGATGTGGAGGACGATGAGGTCCTCGACCCCACATGGAATCAAGGTCATGCGAGTGACCTATGTAGTTCGGTGGAAGAGGCGGTGGTCGCACAGAGCCACCAGCACAGCAGAAGAGGGAGCAGGGTGCAAAAGCGGAGCGGCCGTCCTCTAGACAGTACGCCTCCTACTGCCCACCGCAGCAAGGGACCGAGCACACCAATACCAGCTCCAAGGAGTTCCCTGGCGTGGCAGTTCTTCAGACAATGTGCTGATGACAAGACAAGACTGGTTTGCACGCTGTGCAATCAGAGCCTGAAGCGAGGCATAAACGTTCTCAACCTGAGCACAACCTGCATGACCAGGCATTTAAGTGCAAAGCATAAGCTGCAGTGGAGTAGACACCTCAAAAACCGAGAAAGGTCTCTGGCTCCTCCTGCTTCCTCTTCTGCTGCAGTCGCGGCCTCTTCATTCACCTCTGGAGTGACAGTGTCACCTGCCACCCTGCAAACAGAGGATCTGGCAGCAACACCTGGGTCACCAAGCATCTCTACAATGTCCCACGGAAGCGTTCAGCTCTCCATCTCCCAAACGCTGTAGAGGAAGAGGAAGTACCCCCCTACCCACCCGCAATCCATAGCCCTGAATGCCAGCATTTCTAAATTACTGGCCTTTGAAATGCTGTCATTCCGTCTGGTGGAGACGGATAGTTTTAAAGGCCTTATGGCGGTGGCTGTCCCACAGTACGTCGTGCCCAGCCGCCACTACTTTTCAGGGTGAGCCATCCCTTCCTTGCACAACCAAGTAGGGGACAAGATCAGGTGTGCACTGCGCAACGCCATCTGTGGCAAGGTGCACCTGACTTTGGATACAAGGACCAGTAAGCACGGTCAGGGCCGTTATATCTCCATAACAGCACACTGGGTAAATGCATTGGCGGCTGGGCCTGAGGCGGATAGCAGTTTGGCGCATGTCCTTCCACCACCGAGGATTGCAGGGCGCTTCAGTTTGCCTCCTTTTGCTTCCTCCTCCTACTTTGCTTCCTCATCCTCTACCAGCTCCTCATCCGGTCAGCGTAAGACCTTCACCACCAACTTCAGCACAGCCAGGGGTAAACGACAGCAGGCAGTTTTAAAACGTATCTGTTTGGGGGACAAACCCCACACCGCGCAGGAGCTGTGGACAGGCCTTGAACAACAGACCGATGAGTGGTTTGTGCCAGTCAGCCTCAAGCCCGGCCTGGTGGTGTGCGATAATGGGCAAAATCTCGTAGCAGCTCTGGGACTAGCCGGTTTCATGCACATCCCTTGCCTGGCACATGTGCTGAATTTGATGGTGCAGAGATTCCTTAAAAATTACCCCAATATGTCAGAGCTGCTGCATAAAGTGCGGCCCGTCTGTGCGCGCTTTCGGCGTTCTCACCCTGCAGCATAACTTCGGCCTTCCCGCTCACCGCCTCATATGCGACGTGCTCACAAGGTGGAACTCCACCTTGCACATGCTGGCCAGACTGTGCGAGCAGCAGCAGGCGATTGTGGAGTTTCAGCTGCAGCACGCACGGGTGAGTCGCTCGGCGGAACAGCACCACTTTACCACCAATGACTGGGCCTCCATGCGAGACCTGTGTTCCTTGTTGCGCTGTTTCGAGTACTCCACCAACATGGCCAGTGCCGATAACGCCGTTCTCAGCGTTACTATCCCACTTTTATGCCTCCTTGAAAAAACGCTCCTGGGGATGATGGAAGAGGATGTGGCACAGGAGGAGGAGGAGGAAGAGGGATCAGTTTGTAGGTTTTCCGGCCAGTCATTCCCAAGTGGCTCCGAGGGTGGGTTCCTGCACCCACAAACCCAAGATACATAATTGTCCAGCCAGGGCACAGTTCTGGAGGATGACGAGGTGGAGGATGAGGAGGAGGAGATGGAGGAGGAGGAACCATGTTCACAGCAGGGTGGCACCCAGACCAGCTAATGGCCATCACTGGTGCGTGGCTGGGGGGATACAGAGGACACAGACGATACACCTCCCACAGAGGACAGCTTTTCGTTGCCTCTGGGCAGCCTGGCACACATGAGCGATTACATGCTGCAGTGTCTCCGCAACGAGTACAAGCGCACGCTGGTAGACGCACTGCTGGTGGCATTCCCACCTGACAGCGGGGGCACAGTGGAAGCACAAGGCGAAGGCAGAGGACGAGGAAGAGGTCGCCAACGCAGCTGGGGCCCCGCCAGCACCTCAGAAAGCAGGGTTAGCATGGCCGAAATGTGGAAAAGCTTTGTCAGCATGCAACAACAACCATCACCACCAGCTGATATGGAACGTCTTAGCAGGAGACAGCATTTCACCAACATGGTGGAGCAGTATGTGTGCACACGCCTACACGTACTGAAAGACGGGTCTGCCTCCTTCAACTTCTGGGTCTCCAAATTGGGCACATGGCCTGAGCTTGCCCTTTACACCTTGGAGGTGCTGGCCTGCCCTGCAGCCAGAGTATCATCTGAACGTGTGTTTAGCACGTCAGGGGGCATCATCACAGACAAGCGCAGCCACCTGTCCACAGCCAATGTGGACAAGCTCAGGTTCATTAAAATGAACCAGGCATGGATCCCTCAGGACTTGTCCGTACCTTGTGCAGACTAGACATGTATACCGGCACTAAGCAGCCATTGTTATACTGCAGCGCAATTGCTCATGTTTGTATTTTGGATATTTCACACTCTTTTGGAGTGTACCTTAATTTTACTAAATTAAATTAAAACCAAAAACCTGTGTTGGCTATCTCGTCCTCCTCCACCGCCGCTTCCACCTACTCCGCTACATCCACCGCCTCCTCAAACTCCTACTCCATATAGAACTCCACCTCATAAATCCATTTTTTTTTTTTTCACGTGTTTTTTTTAAATATTATTTTACTACTTTGTCATTTACATTTTCTGGTGAAATTAACAAATTTTTGGGTGTATAGTTCCACTGCTATACCTAGTAGGCCGGTTAAAAAAACAAATAAAAAATTGTCATTAACATTTTCGGGGTAAATTCACCAATTTTTGGGTGTATAGTACCACTGCTATACCTAGTAGGCCGGTTAACAAAAAAATATATTTGTCAGTTACATTTTCAGTTGAAATTCAAAAATTTTGGGGTGTGAAGTACCACTGCTATACCTAGTAGACAGGTTAAATAATAGAAAAATTGGTCTGTTACATTTTATGGTGAAATTCACTAATTTTTGGGTGTTATGTACCACTGATATACCTAGTAGGCCGGTTAACAAAAAAAAATAAAAAAATTGTCAGTTACATTTTAGGGTCAAATTCACCAATTTTTTGGTGTAATATACCCCTCCTCTACCTAGTTGACAGCTTAATAAATTTCAATAATTTTTATTTTACATTTTAGGGTGACAACAAACATTTGTTTTCTGTCATAGACCCCTGCTCTACCAACTAGACAGGTTAATTAATTTCTGTAATTTTTCTGGGAAATTCTTGGGTTGTCATTATATAATTTTAGACGTGAATAAACCCCTGCTCTGCATAGGTGACAGGGAATAAAATTTCTGAAATGCTTCTTTAATTGATGCGATTCAATGCTTAAACTTAAACAAGTTGTACCACATTTAAGCTTCAATACTTTGTCCCATATTTCCGCTATACTCTTTTGGCCAACATTTGCGCCTCAATAGCTTTTCCCACAGTTCGGCTTGACTCTTTTGGCTCACATTTGGGCTTCTGTAATCTGTCCCACATTTGCGCCTCAATAGCTTTTCCCACATTTCTTCTCGATCCCAATTTTTTAAAATAAATTTATCTCCGTTAAATTTGGTCTCTTTTTCTCACGCTCCCTCTCCGGCCTGGAACCCTGATTCCCCGCTACCCGTAATCACCATGGTAGGGCATTAAAAGAACTTTGAAAGTTGATAGAGCAGATATCAAATTGGATCGTGAACATCACGGGGACGTGCGACATGGTGGGGCAGTAAGTATGCACACGCCTACACGTACTGAATGACAGGTGTGCCCTCTTCAACTTCTGGGTCTCCAAATTGGGCACATGGCCTGAGCTTGCCCTTTACGCCTTGGAGGTGCTGGCCTGCCCTGCAGCCATTGTATTGTCTGAACGTGTGTTTATCACGACTGGAGGGTTATATTTCCCAATGTTTTGGGGTGTACCCTAATTTTAAAAATAAATAAATAATTTTAACCAAAAAGCAGTGTAGGCTACCTCCTCCACCCCCACTTCCACCTACACCGCCACATCCACCGCCTCCTCAACCTCCTACTCCATATGGACCTAGTCCTCCTAGATCAAGATTATTATTTTTTATTTTTACGTATTTTATGTTATTTTAAGTCATTTCCCTATCCGCATTTGTTTGCAGAGCACTTGCCATGCTCTTAACCACATTTTGACGACATTTGCAGCCTTCTAGCCCTTTCCATGACATTTTTACAGCCATTTTAGTGCTCAAAAGTTTGGGTCCCCATTGACTTCAATAGGGTTCGGGTTCGGGGTCAAGTTCGGGTCCAGAACTCTAACTTTTTTCCGAAGTTCGGCCGAACACGTCGAACCCGAACATCCAGGTGTCCACTCAACTCTAGTTACCGCCCAAAGGTACTTCAGAACAAGCTAAACTTATTCTGCCTTAACAGGATTCCCATCAGGGGAAACAGTATCACAGATACTCTCAATAATCTCGATATTGTTTCCCCTTCTTACAAACTTTATTTATAAACATATCTATGTCGGAATGGGGTATTATAAAGGTTGCAGGAGTAAGCCGGGCGATTGTACATAAACCAGTGACATTTCTGAGCAACCACTTGTATGCCTTATGCCCAAAGACCAGGACAATATCTTCTGGGACTGCAACCACCGTACTATTAAACAACTGAATTATCAATTTGCCCAGTAGGACACCTTCTGCCAGTTTTGGTCTTTTTTCCTGACCCTCTGAGGAGTTAGAGGTTATTCGAGCAATTAAATCAACTAAAGTACGGTTGTTGCTGGCCAAATTCTTACCCTTTACAGGATCTATGCCAACACATTGCACCAGGCTGTTCGGGTTAGAGTCATTGCAGCCGAATTTGTCATAATGACTAAAAGACATACCTTTCGACTGTATTTGCAAACAATAACAGTGTGTCCAACTTGGAAAACATGACACATTGCACCATATGTTCTCGTTCCAGGGCATAGAGCTATAATCAACTGGTGGCCCTGATTTGTTTACCATGAGCCAGGGGCGCTCAGCCTATCCTGCAACGGGTGAGGTACCTCCCTGTTTTTAGTTTAGACTTAACCTGCTTCATGCCTGTGAAAAAGATAGTAGAGTTGGCCAGTAAATGTCAATTCAGTAAAACTGAGGGGCACGGCGAAATAGGGCATACTAGCTGAACTCACAGGTATGTGAGTACAGATCCAACAGTCTCTCAATTTTTTTATTTCATTCATTCCTTCAAACAGCACCTGATGGTGCTGTATCAAAGCATTGTCCCATTCATCATTCAGTGGACAAAACACTGCTTACACGCTCAGGGTCAGAGCCACTGTCAGCAGAAGGACCTTCATCCTGTGGTTCCAAGACTTTCTTGCAGTAAGAAGCGTGTATCTAGTTGGGTTTTTCTTCAACCTTTACAGCGGTGTGGATGGTCAACAGTACTTGAAAGGGACCATCGAATCTTGGAACTAGTCCTTTTCTCACATGCCTTTTTATCACCACCCAGTCTCCAGGCTGCAAGTTGTAAGTTCCTTCTACTGAGTCAGGATCTGGAAGTGAAGCAAACACCTTTGCTTCACTTCTATTCTAGCCTTTTTGTGAGGGCCCGTATGTAACTGGTCAGACTGTCATTATTCATCTGCAGCTGCTGGGGAAAGTACAACCCTAACCTGGGGGCACTTCCAAACAGGATCTCAAATGGGAACAACCCTGCCCTCTTGTTTGGGGTAGTCCTTACTGAATATAGAGCCAGAGGCAAGCACTCTGTCCAGGGCCTCTGGATCTCCCGCATTACCTTTTATCCGTTCAAGTGCTCAACTTGGAAAGCTTGGATCACCCCTAATGCTTGCATAACTTCCCTCATCACTTCAACTGTGAAATGAGAACCTCTATCTGACTCAATAACTTCAGGAACACCATACCTGCATATCAGTTCACTGATCAGTTTCTTTGCCGTATTCTTGGTATTTGCTTTGCCTATTGGGAAGGCTTCCGGCCAGCCTGAACAGAGATTAACACACACGAGAACAAATTTATACACTCCTACCTTTGGTAGTTGTATATAGTCTATCTGCAGTCTCTGAAACGGGTAAAGTGGCCGGGGGGGGGGGGGGGTGCTTGCTTGGAGTCTTTACCACTTGACTGGGGTTTTTCAGTGCACAGACCATACAGCCATGTGTGAATCAAGCAGCTACTGTAGAAAACCCTGGAGCAATCCACCCTGCATTAACCACACTTACCATGGAACCTTTCGATAGGTGAGTGGGCCCGTGGGCCTCCTGAGCCATAGCTGGGTACAGAGAGTGTGGTAGACAAATTTTGTCCTTGTTTTTCCATATTCCTTGGTCATCTGGCCTAGCCCCTTGTTTAGTCCACAGTTCTTTCTCTTCAAGTGGGGCCTGTTCAAACAACTTAATTAAAAAGTATTTAGATATAGGGTTTAAGGCTCTTACCGGGATGGTATCAGCATTTATTGGCTGGAGCACAGCTTGTTTGTCAGCTCTTTCATTGCCTTTCGCCTCTACGGTGGTACACCTTGTGGCAACAGTAAAGAGTTCATAAGTTCAAGCACAGAGTCTTTGTTTTTAATGGGCTGACCTGCAGAGGTTAGAAAGTTTCTAGCCCGCCATATGGGTCCATAGTCATGTGCAATACCAAAACCATACCTTGAATCTCTATAGATGTTCACCTTCTTCCCCTCAGCCAATTTACACGCCTCAGTGAGTGCCTTCAGCTCTGCCTCCTGCGCAGACATGTGTGGAGGGAGTGGTTCAGGAATGACTACTACCTCATGCTGTGTGACCACTGCAAATCCAGTGTGGAACCGGCCATCCTCTCCCATATCCCTGCTTCCATCTACAAAATACTCAAAATCAGGGTTAGGCTACATGCACACGACCATTCCGTTTTTTGCAATCCGCAAATCCGCCCGGGTGCCTTCCGCAATTTGCCCATTGTAGAAATGCCTATTCTTGTCAGCAAAACGGACAAGAATAGGACATGCTATATATTTTTTGCGGGGCCACGGAACGGAGCAACGGATGCGGACAGCATACGTAGTGCTGTCCGCATCTTTTGCGGCCCCATTTAAGTGAATGGGTCCGCACCCGAGACGCAAAAACTGCGGCTCGGATGCGGATCACAACAACGGTCATGTGCATGAGATCTTATAAATAGTTTTTTTAATGAGAAAATCCAGAAGTTTCTTGCTGCATCAACTGTATACAATCATGAGGAGCATTTTAGCTAAATCAGACAAAAGGCTACCTGTGCTACTCTCCCCATTTATGAATTTGTAATTGGTAACAAAGTAGCAGGATTCAGAGTAGTACACCTTTTGAAAAAAATGATGAGTGCACATTGGAGTCTGAGTTGTCTAGCCATAGAATTATGTTTTGGTTGCACCTGTGTGAGAATGCCCTGTATGTCATGAGGTGATTTCATGAGGAAATTGTGGGGAAGGGGGTGCATGTGGGTGCAATCTATACACAGACTGCTATGTCTTCACAGCTGCTCATTAATTTTATTGCCTGCACTGCCACGACTGCCCTGACATAGGAGGGGGCGCCACGGGCAACAGGGTCTAACCTGGCTGACTGTGACCCTGAATTTCAGAACAGAACAAGTTAAATTCCTCATCAAATTTTGGAATACTCAGTGCTGGGGTTGAAGTTATGCACAGCTTCATTGTATGAAAATTATTCACTGCCTCTTCTGTCAGGTGAAATGGGTCAGATAACAGACAATCACACAGAGGCTGCATTAACATGGAGGCATGTCTAATCCAGTTTGACACCAGTCCCAAAAACACCCTTAGGCTTTGTGCTCCTTTGGGCACTTGAATCTTTTCAACAGCCTCACTTATCTCTGAGTTTTCAAAATTGTCACCTTGTTAACTTCTCATGTCACCCAGCAATAGAACAGAGGATTTTGAGAGAACGAGGCCCATGTCACAGAGGCACAGCAGGGGTTTATTTACAGCAAAAGGGGGATCTTGTCACCCAGCAATAGAACAGACGATTTTGAGAGATTTAGGCCCCTGTCACCCAGGCACAGCAGGGGTTCATTCACGGCAAAAGGGGGTTATTGTCACCCAGCAATAAAACAGAGGATTTTGAGAGATTTAGGCCTATGTCAACCAGGCACAGCAGGGGTTTATTCACGGCAAAACTAGCTTCATGTCACCCAGCAATAGAACAGAGGATTTTGAGAGATTTAGGCCCCTGTCACCCAGGCACAGCAGGCAGGACGTGCTGCGATGGTCCTCCCATGTACTCATCTTGAAAAATAAGTGGTTGGGCATCGGTGCACTCAATTTCTTCCTCTTCTGGGGCAGGGCTAGGTGGATGGCCCTGGGAAACCCTGCTAACAGTGTCATCAAAAAGCAGAAGAGACTGCTGCATGACTTGGGGCTCAGACTGCTTGGCTGATTTGCAAGGGGGTGAGGTGAAAGACTGATGGACATCGGCTGCAGGTGCTAACTGTGGTCTTTCAGCAGGAGACTGGGTGGGAGAAAATGTGAAGGAACTGGATCTACTGTCAGCAGCCCAATCTACTATCACCTGTACTTGTTCAGGCCTCACCATTCGTAGAGCAGCATTAGGCCCGACCAAATACCGCTGCAGGTTTTGTCGCCTACTCGCACCTGAGAAAGGGTTTACTTGTGCGTGTAGCTGGCACAGATCGACCACATCCTCTCCCTGCAACAGGAGCTCCACCAGCAGCACCACGACCTGGGCCACGTCCCTTATTTGACGCTCTCCTCATATTTTTTAAATTAAAGATCTTGCCCTAAATGGGTGTTTAATTAATAGTAGAATAGAACGACAGTATGTAAAGGGTGTATCTCACATGGCCTGAACCAGACTAGGCCTCAAAAAAAGATTTTTATCTTTATTTTGCCCAAAATGGCTGTATTTCAAATGCCTAATTCAAACCCCTGTATGTAGAGGTGGTATCTCAGAGGGCCTGAACCTCTGTATGCCTGCAATAAATATATCTTTGCACAAAATGGCTGTATTTCAAATGGCTGTATTTCAAATGCCTGATTCAAACCCCTGTATGTAGAGGTGGTATCTCACAGGGCCTGAACCTCTGTAGGCCTGAAGTAAATATATCTTTGCACAAAAAGGCTGTTTGTCAAATGGCTGTATTTCAAAAGCCTAATTCAAACCCCTGTATGGAGAGGTGGTATCTCACAGGGCCTGAACCTCTGTACGCCTGAAGTAAATATATCTTTGCACAAAAAGGCTGTATTTCAAATGGCTGTATTTCAAAAGCCTAATTCAAACCCCTGTATGTAGAGGTGGTATCTCACAGGGCCTGAACCTCTGTAGGCCTGAAGTAAATATATATTTGCACAAAAAGGCAGTATTTCAAATGCCTAATTCAAACCCCTGTATGTAGAGGTGGTATCTCACAGGGCCTGAACCTCTGTAGGCCTGAAGTAAATATATCTTTGCACAAAAAGGCTGTATTTCAAATGGCTGTATTTCAAAAGCCTAATTCAAACCCCTGTATGTAGAGGTGGTATCTCACAGGGCCTGAACCTCTGTAGGCCTGAAGTAAATATATCTTTGCACAAAATAGCTGTATTTCAAATGCCTAATTCAAACCTCTGTATGTAGAGGTAGTATCTCAGAGGGCCTGAACCTCTGTAGGCCTGCAGTAAATATATCTTTGCACAAAATGGCTGTATTTCAAATAGCTGTATTTCCAATGCCTAATTCAAACCCCTGTATGTAGAGGTGGCATCTCACAGGGCCTGAACCAGTGTAGGTCTGAATTCAATATTGGTGCACCAAATGGCGGTATTTAAAATGTCTGAATGTATTAAGGGTGTATCTCACAATGACATCTGCATCAAAGGCTGCCAACAAAAATTTTTGTGTCCAAATTAGTGTTTGTTTAAAAACTGAATTTGACAGCAGTATATAAGCCTGTAATTTTACACGTGCTGATGCTGCAAGGCCTGAAAATAGTGTTTTTTGTCAAAAGAGTGTGTTTTTTAAACCCCAGAAAATGATGGGTGTATTTCTAGCTTAAATTGCACACTGACTAATCAAGATGTTGTAGATTGCCAAAAAAAGATTTTTTTTTTCTAACAGAATATGAAAGCTGTATATATTAAACTTGAATTTAACACTTGCAGATCTGGAAAATACTGTTTTTGGAAAGAAAAAAAAAGTATGTTTTTCAAAACCCAGAAAATGATGGGTGTATTTCTAGCTTAAATTGCACACTAACTAATCAAGATGTAGATTGCCAAAAAAAGTCTTTTTTTTGCTAACAGAATATGAAAGCTGTATATATTAAACTTGAATTTAACACTTGCAGATCTGGAAAATACTGTTTTTTTTTTAAAAAATTGTGAGTTTTTAAAACCCCAGAAAATGATGGGTGTATTTCTACCTTAAATTGCACACTGACTAATCCAGATGTTGTAGTTTGCCCCCAAAAAATGGTGATTTGCAATATCCCAAAAGCTCAGACGCAGTGCTGGTGCACTGAGCATGCATAAAATGGCCGCCGCCACCACCCACCTAACTAACAGAATTCTAAAAGTTAGTATTTTTTGGTCAATGAGCTCAGGGCAGGGTAAAACGATAGTGCCCTGCACCCACAGAACTATTTGTCTGTAGATCGCTGAGTTAGATTCTCTCCTATTCTCTTCCTGAAATCACAAGTCCAGCAGCATCCTCTCCCTACACTTGTAACAGCAGAGTGACGTGCAGTGCTATGTGACTCAAGCTTATATAGAGCCTGGGTCACATGCTGCTCTGGCCAATCACAGCCATGTCATTAGTAGGCATGGCTGTGATGGCCTCTTTGGGCAAGTAGTATGACGCTTGTTGATTGGCTGCTGTGCAGCGTTTCAAAAAGCGCCAAGAAAGCGCCGAACACCGAACCTGAACCCGAACTTTTACGGAAATGTTCGGGTTCGGGGTCCAAAAATCCTAAAGTTTGGTACGAACCCGAACTTTACAGTTCGTGTTCGCTCAACCCTAGTTCTTAGTTATTTTCCGCAAAACATACCGGACAACAGATATCTATATCAGCAATCCCAAAACAATTCCAAACTATTACCAGTTTACTGTCTCAAACGTCATAGTCAAAAGTCTTACCCAATAATCATAGGAATATCATCTCTTTAGAGTTCTTTACCAAAAACAGGCTGGACTGTAAATCAGCTTTTTAGACTCCAACTCCACACCAATTTGGACAGACAGGAGATGAGGCGCAGATTTTAGCAAGATAAAGTCTCTTACCTTGCAGCGCTGCTTTAAGCGGATCTGTACGTCCTCTGACCGCCTGACCGCGGTTATCAGGGTGTCGAGGGAGACCCGATCAATCCAGCCCCACGTTGGGGGCCAAGTTTTGTGAGGGCAATTGCCCCTGCGTCTATGATTATGGGTTTCAAATTCAAATAGCGTATGTGCACAGAGAAGGCTGATACAAACATAATGGTTGTAATCAGTAATCTACTTTATTGTAACTTAGCAGACAATCTTATACCATGATTATTGGTAGACACCCAACAGCCGTGCGTCACATAAAACCACAAAGAAACGAAACATCTTTAGCAGAAAAGAGGATGTGAACTTAGAGCAGCAGAAGTCAGCTGATCCCCCCCCCCGTGCCTGCAAAGAGCTGATAGGATATACAAGATGGAGTTCTATCTCTCACAGGACTCATCATGCTAGCACTAACCTTTTTTTCTGGGGACAATCATATTTGCAGACGTCCAAACAGTCTGAAGGGGGCTTCATCAGAGAACAACACCTTACCCCAGTCCTTTGCAGTCCAATCCCTCTACTTCCTGCAGAATGTTAGTCTGTCCTTGATGTTTTTCTTGGAAAGAAGTGGCTTCTGTGCTGCTCTTCTTGACACTAGACCATCCCCCAAAAGCCTTCCCAGATGCATTCATACCTGACTGCTGCCATTCCTGAGCAAGCTCGGCACTGGTGTAGACTGGAGACACCTGATCCTGTAGCTGAATCCTCTTTAGGAGACAGTCCTGGCACTTGCCGGACGAACTTCAGTTGTACGAACTTCAGTTGCTGTAACAAAAACAAATTTGCTTTTTTTGGCCTTCCATTAAAAGTAACCTAAATAGTCACATTTGTCCCGTGTCATAACTCCTCCCCCAAAAATGACACAAGTGTGGAAATGGTTTTATTTATTGTTCAAATACATTCTTAAATGAAAAAAAAAAATAAAAATTTTTATATTGATGACGGTAATCTTATGGTCCTCAAAGGCAAGACTGTTTGCCATGCTAAAAGTGCAAACAAAGAGGAAGTTAAGAAGCCAGGACAGGAAACAGAATACATAGAGCGACTTCAAAAATGATATTCAGAAAACCATCCACCTGTTTTCATTTAAAAAAAATACACAGAATATTCATATAAAGGTGTTAATATGTAGTACAAATGTTGATGGAAATGTCCCTTTAAACATGCCTGGGATAACCATATGGCAAACTAGAACACTGTCATTCTTTTATGTGTATTTCAAGTGCAGAAAGAGGCCTGAAATGTGCCCAGCTACTTCTAAAGGTAAATGTAATATGCTTAAATATAAATGGACAGAATTGCCCAAAGACCTCTAGATAAATCACTACTTTTGTCTTCTTAAATTAATAATCTAAACCCCATTGCAATATCCTTGTGCATTACTTTCATTTACTTCTTTTATTAGTTTGTTTGACAGAAGTAAAAAAAGAATGACTATGAATCCCAACAGCTTTTTATGATCAGTTTTAAAGAGAACCCGTGACTAGATTTTAGGACACTAAACCACCATTGCGTTGTCATAATGCTGGGGTTCAGCCTTTTAACCTCTTAATGACAGGGTCAATTTCCAATTTTCCTATTTCATGCATTGTTCCATTAGACTGCAATAGAATACTATTGCAGTCTATGGTATTTTTACTGGCTGCCTTTCAGGCCTTGCCTTAGGTTCAGCTTTGCAGGCAGCTGGCTATGACAGACCTGGAAGCCTTCACAAAGCCCCAGGCTTTCATAGCAACCAATCAGAGACCCATGATTTCGCCACTGGGGCTCCGAGCGGCAGATAGAGGGGTTAAATGACCAGGATTTGATTCATCTTCGATCTCCAGTTACTGCCGGCAAGTGTCTGCCATAATATACAGCTGACACCTGCCACATATGGCGCAAGCTCAGCATGTGAGCCAGCTCCATTCAACACCTTAACGTTCATGACGTACAGGTACATCATAATGGATTAAGGGGTTAAACATGTTTCTCTCAAAACTGATCATTTTATCATTGTTTCTAAAGGAGACTATAAAATGGCTGTATGTAAATTGCCATGGCGCTGTAGTGTATGTTCAGTTTACATACTGTGGTAAAATGGACAGTTTTGAGAGGGGCACTCTTAGACTGCTAACCCCATCACTATTCCCTGGAGTGTGTGGTCCCTAATAAAAAAGAATCATACTCTCCAATGCTCCTTTTCCGCTCCCAGGTTCTGTTTGGTGATCTTCTAGTCTCCGTCCTGTTTACTTCCGACCAGTGTATGGAATGGGGTCATATGCATCTCTGTAGCTAATGACTGCCAGTGCTGCGGACAAAGGCACCTGTTATATTAAACTACCAACTTAAAGGCTATGGATACCTATAGGTACCATTTGTTTTATTATTATCAGATTTTTCTCACTTAAAACAAACATTTTTCAGAGGTTTTTCCTCTATAGCTTTCAGTTTCAGTGCATTTATATACTATTTCATTCTGCTGTATAGTGAGTCTGTTTCCCCTGATGAAGCTGACACAAAACACATGTCGGGGTGTGTTGTGGAGGTGCCATTCAGCCGGGTCTGTATATTTTGATATATAGAATAATCTATGGGGCCACACCACATTGTGGTATGATTGTTTATTTATGTCTATATGTGACCGTAGTTGTGCACCACCTTATGATTTTGAATGTCAGTACCTTTATATGTGTCTTTTATCTAGCTTTATATGTTTTCTAATAAAGATACAATTTCATAAGATTTGTGTCAGCAGTGTGCTAAATTTTGACTGATCGGTGTGTATTTTAAAGTGAGTCTGTGAGTCGGGGAGTTGCTTTGACAACTCGATATGTAGCTCTTATCTCTGTACTCCTGACAGCTCATAAACACTTGTTATAGCTAAATTCTTATCAAATTGATACAGATAAGTTCTAGAAAGTGATCCACCACAACAGCTCACTGACCAATTCACTGAAAAGCAGAATGCAATAAAAATGCTAGACTTTATTTTTTCCAAGGACCAATATAGATATCAATATGTGTATATAGTCCAAATCTCTCTGCTTGCTAACCTGAGATAACATCCACCTGCACCTTACATGCTCTAGCAAACCCCTTTTCGATACTAAAATCGTGCCTCAGTTTAAAAAATTTTTTTGCATTATGGCTGTAGTTCTTTGTACAATCATAACTGTACAATCATGTTTGGGCCATATTATTTCCTGTTTCAGCTGCACAGCTAGATGCATTTCACTCAGAAGCAGGGGGCATCTCCCTTCTCCCACTACTGTACTGCTATGACATCCTTTCCTTTAATTCCCACAGTTTTTTTTTTCAGCTCTGGAGCTCACATAACAGATAAGGAAGGATAAATCACACACAGGCAGTGGACGGCAACTTAGGTGTAAGTGAGTCCCCCAGTGGCCATGTCTTTACAGCTTTTTTCAGGTGAACGCAGGTATATTTGTTAAATAAACAGATTTAGAAATTTGCTAGTTACACAATTATCTATTAAATTAAATTGTGTGAAAGTACAATGACTTTTTAAGTTTTATGTACTAAATAACCTCTTCGTATGTTCATGTCAAAGATTCCTTGGCAATTTGTGGAATACCCTTTTAAATATGCCAAACACTATCCTTTAAAGTGAAGAACAATGACCTTCAGATTCAGGGGGTAATTTATGATCAGAAATATACGTATATTAGGCGTATTTCTGGCGCAGATTGCATCACAAAGGTAATTTGCTCCGCAATCTGAAACCTTACCTTGCTCACGCCAGATTTTTAAATATGGGTGTGGCACGGGTGGGAATGATTTGGCAGGCCTTTCTCATTTATCATTTTCTATTCCTGTTTTAGGTGTAGAAAATGGCCTAAATGTAAGCTGGCTTACATTTACACCTGCGCTGGATACGGCGCCGGCGCCTCTAAACAGGGGCTTATTAAAACCCACGTATAAATTAATGGTCTTAATAAATGACCCCATGGGTGTTGCTAGGGTCTCAAAAGATCTGAGGTTCAAGCCCCAACGAATATTGCCCAATTCTCTAAGTCAACCAATCGCCCCCCCCAACCCCTCCCCCTGCAAACACTAGCACTGGAGACATTTTACTGTACTTGCTATACAGCTATACAGCAGCATGTACCTCTCCCATTCAGGGCCTCCCAGGTGACGTTTCCTCTGATGTAGATCTTCTCTGTCATCATCTTCTCCATTCGGTCCGGACAACTTTTTTCAGCGGCGCCTCGTCTCTGCAGAGTGTGAAACACAGACATCTTAGCTTCCTCACTTTTCTTTACCTCAAATACTATCCTGAAGAAAAATGAGTGCCCCGTAGTAATAATACTCCCACCAATAGTAATTCCCTTTTAGAATGCCCTCATTAGTAATACTGCCCCCTACAGTGCCACCAAAAGTGATAGTGCTCCCCAAGAGTGCCTCCATTAGTAGAAGAGTCCTCCAGTATTAATAATGTCCTCACAGAGCCCCTAGTAGGAATAAGGCCCCCTATTGTTATCCCAGTGGTAATAAAGCTCTCTACAGACCCCTCAGTAGTAATAAGGCCCCCATAATGCTTTTAATAGAAATAATGTGGATCTAAAAGTTTCTCCTATAGATCCCCCAGTAGTAATATAAACACTTAATATCCCCTGGATTTAAAATGTCACCACCTTGCCCCCAATATTTATAATACCCCCTACTGCTATAATGCTCACCCTGAAGTGCCCCAGTTTTTATATCGCCCTCTACTGTTATAATGCCCAAACAATGCCCCCAGTATTTATATTGCCCCCTACTGTTATAATGCTCGCCTTGAAGCACCCCCAGTATTTATAATGCCTCCTGCAGTGCCCCCAGTAGTTATATTCCTCCGTTTTCTGTCCTCAGAAATTATAAATCCTCAGCCCCTCCACCATACAGTCCCATGTAAATAACATTATTTCCCTCCTCCGCCATAGAGTCCCATGTAAATACCATCACACCATCTCTCCAGCAGTGATTGCCAGTTCGCCGAGTTTTCCCACGAACACATGCGGGCTGCCATCTTAACTCACAAGTACGGCGATGCACAGGTAAGCCTTTACCTGTGCGCGAGCCAGTCTGAAACAAATGCGGTCACCGGGAGCAGGCAGTTCTGAGAACAGCCGCCAGGGGCCTTCATCGGGCGTTTCTCGGAACTGCCTGCTCCAGTGACCGCATTTGTTTCAGACCGGCTCGTGGCGCAGGCACAGGTAAGGGCTTACCTGTGCCTCACCGGACTTGTTAGTTAAGATTGCAGCCCGCATGTGTTCGCGGGCAAACGCGGCGAACTGGCCATCACTGCTCTCCAGCCCCCTCCAATATACAGTCTTATGTAAATAACATCCCTCTCTATCTACAGCCCCCTCAAAAATACAGTCCCACGTAAATAACATCAGCCCGTCCCCAGCCACCTTCAACATACAGTCCCATGTAAATAACATCACCCCTCAATATTCAGTCCCATGTAAATAACATCACTCCACTCCACTGTCCCACATAAATAACTTCAGCCCTAACATACAATCCCACTTAAATAGCTACAACTCCCAACATTGCTCTGCCTCTTACACTGAGTAATCTACCCCTTCACTTACCTCTCCTCATGTAACAGACCTCACCACAGCTTCTTCCCAACACTTCTCTTCACGTCTAAGGCCGTCCTCTCCTACACTGGTCACATGATGTTGACATCACCGCAGGTCCTTTTCAGCTACTGCATTTAAAACTGATCACATGGACTGTGATGTCATCACAGGTCCTTCAGCTCTTGCAAGGCATTAGATTCAATTGTATTGCCATCCTGAGGATGGCAATACAGTTGGATCTATCTGGCAGGCAGTACATTCGGGGCCTGGGACAAAACATCTGGGGCCCAGGCCCCGAATGTTTTAACTTAGCAACGCCCCTGAATGACCCCCAATGTCTTTATATTTATATGGGATACATCTATAATTTATGTGAAAGCTGGACTTGTGTAAAATGTGATGCTACATATAGATGGCATCCTTAATGAGAACAGTAGAATGGATCATGTCTGTCACCTCCAGAATTTAATGATCTATTAGTTATATTCTTAGTGGCATGTCAAGATTAGATGTGCCAGCTAGCTGATGATTTAAAATAATATATATACTTTATATAGTAAGGTGAATGTTGGATCTAAGGACAGACAGGTGAAAGTATCATTATCCAGGAATCTGCATCTATGCCAAGATAAAATAGACTTACATATATAATTAATAAATGTTTTATTATATATTGTATGACTGAACTGTCAGGTGGATTTCTGTAAAGATATCTGATTTCATCGAGAACTTTCTTTTTTTACTAGATGCAATTATAAGGCATTGTAGATACATAATAGTATGGAGGCCAGTATGGCATGTTCTTCTGTAAGCCAAAGCTGGCACTGCTTATGCCTATGATCTACACATATGGAGAAAATTGGCTCAGTTTTTGGAATCCTGGACCCTAGATCCCATCCACAATTTCTTACATTCAAAATTTTCTAGAATTTTTAGTTTGTTTTCTTGATTTTACACATATGATATAATGTATACTGAATGTAAATGAGGTACTGCAAAACATGCGGACAGCAAACCATGTGCTGTCCACATCCGTAGTTCCATTCCATGGCCACGCAAGAAAGATAGAGCAATTTCGGACAAGAATAGACATTTCTATTAAAGTGCATGCCATGTCCGGACCGCAAAACATTACGGCCATCTGAGCCCTAAAAGCTTTGACTTCTTCATGTCTCCACTGGGGATATCCCTGCATTGTTCAGTGAGGGGAGGGCATTGTATGGGGTTGAGCGATGGCCATTTTCCACAGCACTTATCTCTCTGCCGGTCTTGCTCTTTTCCCAAAAGAGGGCGTGGTTAGGATTGGGAGGGGGTGGGGATGACTTCCCCACCACATTTATCATCTTTTACATCTATGCTAGATTTCAGTACAGGCGTGTGGACCGCTGGATGCTGGGCTATGATAAATCTGGCCCATAGTTGTGTCTCACACGACAACATCAGGTGAGCACCTCTTAATTGGAGTGAGGTTATAATACTGGTGACCTGAAGGTATTACAGTAAGGAGCACTGTGTTTGTTTTCAGTTTCATACCATTTCCAAGAGTAGGAGAATGTATATATACAGTGGATATAAAAAGTCTACACAATCCTGTTAAAATGTCAGGTTTCTGTGCTGTAAAACAAATCAGACAAAGATAAATCATTTCAGAACTTTTTCCACCTTTAATCTTTTAGGTGGAGGGAAGAAAACAAAAAACAAAAAAATAATGTGGTTGCATAAGTGTGCACACCCTCTTATAACTGGGGATATAGCTGTGTTCAGAATTAAGCAATCACATTCAAAATCATGTTAAATAGGAGTCAGCATACACCTGCCATCATTAAAAGTGCCTCTGATTAACCCCAAATAAAGTTCAGCTGCTCTAGTTGGTCTTTCCTGAAATTTTCTTAGTCGCATCCCACAACAAAAGCCATGGTCCACAGAGAGCTTCCAAAGCATCAGAGGGATCTCATTGTTAAAAGGTATCAGTCAGGAGAAGGGTACAAAAGAATTTCCAAGGCATTAGATATACCATGGAACACAGTGAAGACAGTCATCATCAAGTGGAGAAAATATGGCACAACCAATTTACCAAGAACTGGATGTCCCTCCAAAATTGATGAAAAGACGAGAAGAAAACTGGTCTGGGAGGCTACCAAGAGGCCTACAGCAACATTAAAGGAGCTGCAGGAATATCGGGCAAGTACCTGCTGTGTGGTACATGTGACAACAATCTCCCATATTCTTCATATGTCTGGGCTATGGGGTAGAGTGGCAAGACGAAAGCCTTTTCTTACGAAGAAAAACATCCAAGGCAGGCTACATTTTTCAAAAACACATCTGAAGTCTCCCAAAAGCATGTGGGAAAAGGTGTTATGCTCTGATGAAACCAAGGTTGAACTTTTTGGCCATAATTCCAAAAGATATGTTTGGCGCAAAAACAACACTGTACATCAAAAGAACACCATACCCACAGTGAAGCATGGTGGTGGCAGCATCATGCTTTGGGGCTGTTTTTCTTCAGCTGGAACTGGGGCCTTAGTTAAGCTAGAGGGAATTATGAACAGTTCCAAATACCAGTCAATATTGGCAAAAAACCTTCAGGCTTCTGCTAGAAAGCTGAACATGAAGAGGAACTTCATCTTTCAGCATGACAACGACCCAAAGCATACATCCAAATCAACAAAGGAATGGCTTCACCAGAAGAAGATTAAAGTTTTGGAATGGCCCAGCCAGAGCCCAGACCTGAATTTGATTGAAAATCTGTGGGGAGATCTGAAGAGGGCTGTGCACAGGAGATGCCCTAGCAATCTGACAGAATGGGAGTGTTTTTGCAAAGAAGAGTGGGCAAATCTTGCCAAGTCAAAATGTGCCATGCTGATAGACTCAAACCCCAAAAGACTGAGCGATGTAATAAAATCAAAAGGTGCTTCAACAAAGTATTAGTTTAAGGCCTCTTGCACACGACCGTATGGCTTTTTCAGTATTTTGCGGTCCGCAAAAAACGGATCCGGAAAAAATACGAATGACATCCGTGTGCATTCCTTTTTTTGCGGAACGGAACAGCTGGCCCCTGATAGAACAGTACTATCCTTGTCCGTTATGTGGACAATAATAGGACATGTTCTATGTTTGAATGGAACAGAAAAACGGAAACGGGAGGCATACGGAGTACCTTCCGTTTTTTTCGCGGATCCATTGAAATGAATGGTTCCGTATATGGTCCGTATACGGAACGCAAAAAACAAAACGGAAACGGGGAAAAAAAACTTGTGTGCAATAGGCCTAATGGTGTGCAACCATATTATTTTATTTTAATATTTTTTCTTCCCTCCACCTAAAAGATTTCAGTTTGTTTTTTAATTGAGTGGTACAGTTTATAGGTCACATTAAAGGTGGAAAAAGTTCTGAAATGATTTATCTTTGTCTCATTTTTTTACAGCACAGAAACCTGACATTTTAACAGGGGTGTGTGGACTTTTTATATCCACTGTATATCTAATATATAAAGCTGAGTGTATGTTTGTCCGCTAAAGGAATCCGCATCGTCACATTTACAATAACAAAATTTTGCACAGCCGCCTCCTGTGACTCAGGGAATGTCATAGACTATGTTTTGAGTGGAAATTTTCACCCTGCGCTTTCCAATTATTTGCCAAAAAATACGCTTAGTAACCTAAACGCCAAATTACAGGAGCCGTTGTCTGTTGGCTGTTGTGGCAGTCAGGTTGCATATAGCAACCAATCACATCTCAGCTTCTATTTTGCTACAGGTCATTAATATGAGCTCTGATTGGTTGCTATAGACAAAGGACATTCTTCGTATAAGACAGCTTATGTGTGAGTTAATATGATTTTGATTGCGACGCTTAGCCAACGTTGTTGTAGATGCTGATGTAACTCACATGACCTGAAGTGTATACTAATTCTGTGGGGTTTTATATACTGTCATTTAAAGACAATAATGCCCCATGAGAAAAGGAATTCGATTGGACGATTGTCGGGCTACTGTGGAGGTCACTGTTAAAGGGGTGGGCACTGTGGAGGTCACTGTTAAGGGGGCAGGGGACTGTGGAGGCCACTATTAAAGGGCAGCTGCTGTGGAGGTCACTGTTAAGGCAGCAGGGTACTGTGAGGTCACTGTTAAAGGAAGCGGGTACTGTGGCAGTCACTGTTAAAGGGGCAGGCGCTGTGGAGGTCTCTGTTAAGGGGACAGGGAATGGTGGAGGTCACAGTTAAGGGGAGTGTCCCCTATAGAGGTCACTGTTAAGGGGCGGGGTGCTGTAGAGGTCACTTTTAAGGGTGTAGACCCTGTGGGAGTCACTGTCAAGGGGTTGGGGTGCTGTGGAACTCACTGTTAAAGGGGCAAGCTGCTGTGAAGGTCATAGTTAAGGGGGTGGGCTGCTGTGGTGGTCCTGTTTAAGGAGGTGGGGCACTGTGGAGGGGTCACTGTTAAGTGGTGGGGTGCTGTGGAGGTCATTGTTAAGGGGCAGGGTGCTGTAGAGGTCACGTTATGGAGGGATACTTTCAATATCTTTTAACGACACACACAAACATCAAATGAAATAGATGAAATATACACGTGAGAACCAGGGTCCTTATGCTAGATATATATATATATATATATATATATATATATATTGTGAGGTAGTGACAGGCCTCATGGCTGCTAGGGGAGATTCATGGCAGGAGTTTCCATGTCCTCCCCGTCAGTCATCAGGTTTGAGGCAGCACCAGGTGACACAGTCAGTCTGGAATAAGAGCCTAGCCCAGACTGTCAGTCAGGGGGAGATTCTTTGTGCAAAAGAGTCCTGCTGGAGGCTCTGTAAGAGTGGTCTCAGCCGGGGTGTCTGAGGGGCCACGAGGCTAGGTGATAGTCTGGACTTTGGGGGACGCAGTGACGCTTGTGGTACTAGGGTCACTAGGTCAGAGTCGGGAGGACTGCTGAATCCTAATCCCCCAAAGGGACTCGTATTTGGAACTGTTAGGTTGGGAAAGCCAGATCTGATGCAAGGTATGAACTGTAACCTGTGGTTAAGGGTCCATTCACACGTCCGTAAGTGTATTGCGGATCCGCAAAACACGGACACCTGCAATGTGCGATCCGCAATTTGCGGATCCGCACATCACAGACACTATAATAGAAAATGTCTTTTCTGGTCCGCAATTGCGGACAAGAATAGGACATGTTCTATTTTTTCCAGGAACAAAATTGCGGATCCCGAAAAAACGGATCCCGAAAAAACGAATCCGGATCCCGAAAAAACGGATGCGGATCCAGGAAATGTGGATTTGCATCCATTCCAGCCCCATTGAAAGTGAATGGGTCCGCAAATTGCGGAACGAATGCGGACCCAAATTACAGACGTGTGAATGGACGTCAGGGACTATGTTATGTTTAGTTAGAGCCCAGCCGGGAGAGTGTTTATTATTTTGTATAAATGTTTATGATTACGCGGATGTGCCGCAATAAAGCTCAGTGTTTGGACCTTAAACTTGGCGTCTGGAGAAGATATCTGTGGGAATGACCCCTGAAAGAGAGCTAATCCCCCACAATATATATATATATATATATATATATATATATATATATATATACAGTACAGACCAAAAGTTTGGACACACCTTCTCATTCAAAGAGTTTTCTTTATTTTCATGACTATGAAGGCATCAAAACTATGAATTAACACATGTGGAATTATATACATAACAAACAAGTGTGAAACAACTGAAAATATGTCATATTCTAGGTTCTTCAAAGTAGCCACCTTTTGCTTGGATTACTGCTTTGCACACTCTTGGCATTCTCTTGATGAGCTTCAAGAGGTAGTCCCCTGAAATGGTCTTCCAACAGTCTTGAAGGAGTTCCCAGAGATGCTTAGCACTTGTTGGCCCTATTGCCTTCACTCTGCAGTCCAGCTCACCCCAAACCATCTCGATTGGGTTCAGGTCCGGTGACTGTGGAGGCCAGGTCATCTGGCGCAGCACCCCATCACTCTCCTTAATGGTCAAATAGCCCTTACTTTCAACGTTTTCCCAATTTTTCGGCTGACGGACTGACCTTCATTTCTTAAAGTAATGATGGCCACTCATTTTTCTTTACTTAGCTGCTTTTTTCTTGCCATAATACAAATTCTAACAGTCTATTCAGTAGGACTATCAGCTGTGTATCCACCTGACTTCTCCTCAACGCAACTGATGGTCCCAACCCCATTTATAAGGCAAGAAATCCCACTTATTAAACCTGACAGGGCACACCTGTGAAGTGAAAAACATTTCAGGGGACTACTTCTTGAAGCTCATCAAGAGAATGCCAAGAGTGTGCAAAGCAGTAATCAAAGCAAAAGGTGGCTATTTTAAAGAACCTAGAATATGACATATTTTCAGTTGTTTCACACTTGTTTGTTATGTACAGGGAGTGCAGAATTATTAGGCAAGTTGTATTTTTGAGGAATAATTTTATTATTGAACAACAACCATGTTCTCAATGAACCCAAAAAACTCATTAATATCAAAGCTGAATATTTTTGGAAGTAGTTTTTAGTTTGTTTTTAGTTTTAGCTATTTTAGGGGGATATCTGTGTGTGCAGGTGACTATTACTGTGCATAATTATTAGGCAACTTAACAAAAAACAAATATATACCCATTTCAATTATTTATTTTTACCAGTGAAACCAATATAACATCTCAACATTCACAAATATACATTTCTGACATTCAAAAACAAAACAAAAACAAATCAGTGACCAATATAGCCACCTTTCTTTGCAAGGACACTCGAAAGCCTGCCATCCATGGATTTTGTCAGTGTTTTGATCTGTTCACCATCAACATTGCGTGCAGCAGCAACCACAGCCTCCCAGACACTGTTCAGAGAGGTGTACTGTTTTCCCTCCTTGTAAATCTCACATTTGATGATGGACCACAGGTTTTCAATGGGGTTCAGATCAGGTGAACAAGGAGGCCATGTCATTAGATTTTCTTCTTTTATACCCTTTCTTGCCAGCCACGCTGTGGAGTACTTGGACGAGTGTGATGGAGCATTGTCCTGCATGAAAATCATGTTTTTCTTGAAGGATGCAGACTTCTTCCTGTACCACTGCTTGAAGAAGGTGTCTTCCAGAAACTGGCAGTAGGACTGGGAGTTGAGCTTGACTCCATCCTCAACCCGAAAAGGCCCCACAAGCTCATCTTTGATGATACCAGCCCAAACCAGTACTCCACCTCCACCTTGCTGGCGTCTGAGTCGGACTGGAGCTCTCTGCCCTTTACCAATCCAGCCACGGGCCCATCCATCTGGCCCATCAAGACTCACTCTCATTTCATCAGTCCATAAAACCTTAGAAGAATCAGTCTTGAGATATTTCTTGGCCCAGTCTTGACGTTTCAGCTTGTGTGTCTTGTTCAGTGGTGGTCGTCTTTCAGCCTTTCTTACCTTGGCCATGTCTCTGAGTATTGCACACCTTGTGCTTTTGGGCACTCCAGTGATGTTGCAGCTCTGAAATATGGCCAAACTGGTGGCAAGTGGCATCTTGGCAGCTGCACGCTTGACTTTTCTCAGTTCATGGGCAGTTATTTTGCGCCTTGGTTTTTCCACACGCTTCTTGCGACCCTGTTGACTATTTTGAATGAAACGCTTGATTGTTCGATGATCACGCTTCAGAAGCTTTACAATTTTAAGAGTGCTGCATCCCTCTGCAAGATATCTCACTATTTTTGACTTTTCTGAGCCTGTCAAGTCCTTCTTTTGACCCATTTTGCCAATGGAAAGGAAGTTGCCTAATAATTATGCACACCTAATATAGGGTGTTGATGTCATTAGACCACACCCCTTCTCGTTACAGAGATACACATCACCTAATATGCTTAACAGTTTGCATATGTGCCTCCCAATTGTTAAGGAACCAAAAGTAATGGGACATAATACTAATCATAAATCAAACTTCCACTTTTTAATACTTGGTTACAAATCCTTTGCAGTCAATTACAGCCTGAAGTCTGGAACGCATAGACATCACCAGACGCTGGGTTTCATCCCTGGTGATGCTCTGCCAGGTCTCTACTGCAACTGTCTTCAGTTCCTACTTGTTCTTGGGGCATTTTCCCTTCAGTTTTGTCTTCAGCAAGTGAAATGCATGCTCAATCGGATTCAGGTCCGGTGATTGACTTGGCCATTGCATAATATTCCACTTCTTTCCCTTAAAAAACTCTTTGGTTGCTTTTGCAGTATGCTTTGGGTCATTGTCTATCTGCACTGTGAAGCACTGTCCAATGAGTTCTGAAGTATTTGGCTGAATATGAGCAGATAATATTGCCCGAAACACTTCAGAATTCATCCTGCTGCTTTTGTCAGCAGTCACATCATCAATAAATACAAGAGAACCAGTTCCATTGGCAGCCATATATGCCCACGCCATGACACTACCACCACCATGTTTCACTGATGAGGTGGTATGCTTAGGATCATGAGCAATTCCTTTCCTTCTCCATACTCTTCTCTTCTCATCACTCTGGTACAAGTTGATCTTGGTCTCATCTGTCCATAGGATGTTGTTCCAGAACTGTTAAGGCTTTTTTAGATGTCATTTGGCAAACTGTAATTTGGCCTTCTTGTTTTGAGGCTCACCAATGGTTTACATGTTGTGGTGAGCCCCCTGTATTCACTCTGGTGAAGTCTTCTCTTGATTGTTGACTTTTACACACATACACCTACCTCCTGGACAGTGTTCTTGATCTAGCCAACTGTTGTGAAGGGTGTTTTCTTCACCAGGGAAAGAATTATTCTGTCTTCCACCACAGTTGTTTTCCGCGAACTTCCGGGTCTTTTGGTGTTGCTGAGCTCACCGGTGCGTTCCTTCTTTTTAAGAATGTTCCAAACAGTTTTTTGGGCCACGCCTAATGTTTTTGCTATCTCTCTGATGGGTTTGTTTTGTTTTTTCAGCCTAAAGATGGCTTGCTTCACTGATAGTGATAGCTCTTTGCATCTCATCTTGAGAGTTGACAGCAACAGATTCCAAATGCAAATAGCACACTTGAAATGAACTCTGGACCTTTTATCTGACCATTGTAATTGGGCTAATGAGGGAATAACACACACCTGGCAATGGAACAGATTAGAAGCCAATTTTCCCATTACTTTTGGTCCCTTAACAAGTGGGAGGCACATATGCAAACTGTTGTACTTCTTACACCGTTCACCTGATTTGGATGTAAATACCCTCATATTAAAGCTGACAGTCTGCAGTTAAAGCACATCTTGTTTGTTTCATTTCAAATCCATTGTGGTGGTGTATAGAGCCAAAAGTGTTAGAATTGTGTCGATGTCCCAATATTTATGGACCTGACTGTATGTATATATATATATATATATATATATACATACACTGTCTGTCTATACATTCTTTAATGAAGTGTGCAGAACATGAAAGTAATAATCTGTTTGCTGATGGGTGGAGTCACTTTATTCCCTCTGCATTAGGTTTAGAATCAGTTCCTTGAAGTGATGAGGCATGGGTCACATTACCAAGCTATGTCTGTGTGGGCCTGAATGTAATGAGGCCTGCTGGTGCTCCCATAGCTGTGCCAACATCTGCCATTTACCCACTGGGGCATGTCTATGTCATCTTTTTTCCCCTCTTCCCCCTTTCTTTATTACGTTTAGCTAGCAATAAAAAGTATGTTCTCTAGCTAAAAAGTGCAGAAGACAAACCATTATTGAGTATAAGAGTCCATTACAGGGAATTATTAAATGAAACAAATCTTTATAACAGTGCAAGCTACTAGAGGTGCCTAAAATGCATTTTTGTTTTTGCAAATGCAAACAGATTACATAATATCCTTTGAAACTAAGCTGCTTGCCATATGGTTTATTGCTTCTAAGAACGGTTGTACCCGGCTTGTCCTAAGGAGAATTAAACAGTGCCCTGCTGCTCTGCTTGCATACTGCGGTTGTGTGATGTCAGCATCCATTACAATTATTACATTGGAATATCATGTTGGCGCTTACAAATCAGTACAGTAGTTTTATATTAATTACTCTCATTTACAGCCAAATTCAGTGCAAAATGAACGTCTTCATTATAGCCCAATTTTCCTTCCTCTATCTCTTCCATATTACTTTTTCATGTTACTGTTCTGCTCCGATATATTACGATTTACCATTACCTATTACCTATTTACCATTACCTATTACCTATAGACACATTTTTTTTAGTACTACGTCTTTGAAAGCCATAACTTTTTTCCGTTTGGTTATGTAAATAATTTTTTAGTGATCAATGGGGCTTTATTTTATGTAATTTTTTATAGTTTATGGGTTGTATTATAGCTGTGAAAATGTTAAAAATTGAAAAATAGCCCTAAATATTTTTTTTGTTGCTAGCACTAAGTGCAACTTACATACTTAAAAAAAAAAAAAAGATGACCCCTTTCTTTAACGGTCATTTTGATATATGGGATGAATGGGTCATGGACGCCATGGGCGGGGCGAGAAGCTGTAGTGTGGAATGTGGCTGCTCTTTTTTGTTATTTTTTTATTTAATAATTTTCTTATTTTGCCTTTATTTTATTTTATTTTTACACTTTTTGCCTCCCATAAAGTCATACAAGACCTACGGATCCTTTAAACATGACTTTTAATGAAGCAATGCAGCCCCCAGAAAGGTTATACAGGGCTGTACAATCTCACAGCAGAGATGATCTGGGTCTCCTAAGACCCAGCAGCTTGTGCAGACACCCAGCCATGGGCAATTACATGATTGCTAGGACCAGAACAGGAAGTAGCATTGCTGTTTCCTGATCTGTATACACAGTGCTCATTCAACATTGTATTCACAGCAATGGAGAAGTCAGGAAAGGTAAAAAAAAATCCCTGCCTTCTCTATGGGATGCAAGTACACAATTAGTGTACAGCTGCCATCTCTGCAAGGACATTCAGGAACATCCACCTAGAGATATGCACAGTCCACACAGATGTATATAATCAGCGGAAGGCCCTGAAGCAGTTAAAGGCTATGTACACCTTTAGGTGCAATTTTATTTATCTATTATTGTACTCACTTTGAGCTCAAAATCATTTTTTGATTGGCCTTTATTAAAAAGGTTGAATCCCGGTCTTTGTGCAGCCTTGAGTTTCTCTAGTAGCAAGATCTGAAATTTCACTCAGTTCTGTCAGGCAGCTCAACTGATGGCTCCTTATCTCTGATCTCTTACCTTATAAACACTCATTATAGCTCAATTCTTATCTTACTGATAAGAACTGGGGTGGATTGGCCATAGACCTTACAGGGAAATTTCCTGGAGGGACGACGACCAGGGGGCCACCCAAGTCCCCATCTGTGCTGCTGGCCTGGTACATAATGAGATCTCAGCGGTAATTAACGTTGTGAGAATCAGGTACTCATGTACCCAGCCAGTGACCGCACATGTCCTCCTGAATTCAACTATGGCCCACATCTCACTTCCTAAGCCCCCTGCTCCATTTCTTAATCAAAGACAACTGGAGGAGGAGGAGAACAGAAAATGGCAGCTATTGATGATCATCACAGAGGGAAAGATTTTGGGGCAATATATTGTACTGCACTGTGGTATATGGTATTTTGCGCTATGGTATTGCTGACCCCTCCTACTTATGTTGCCCGTCTCTTGTCAGTTTAGATACTCCTACTATATAGGGCCACTTTTAGTTTTTTTTTCTAAGACTACTTTAAGTTCCCAATCCGCCCCTGGATAAAAATGTGGCTTAAAGAGGACCTGTCACCTCTCCTGACATGCCTGTTTTAATAGCTTCATGTACTCCCCATGTAATAATGATTCTGGAACATCTGTTCTTATGGCTCCATGTTGTGCCATTCCTTTATTGTTTCTACTAGAAGTTATGAATGAATTATTAGCAGTCTACAGTAAGGGTACAGAGGAGTGGTAATCAGTTGCCCATAGCAACCAATCAGATTCTACGTTTCATTTTTTACAGCTCCTTTGGAAAATGAAATATGGAATCTGATTGGTTGCTATGGGCAACTAAGCCAGTTCTACTTTACACTAGTTTGATAAATGACTCCATGAGTGTTTGTTACCTTTCACTAAGGTGTGTCCCTATGTATTCTGACATTGTGCTGATTGGGCATAGTGTGTAAGGACATGCTCCATGTACAAGTGAAATGGAAACACCTAGTAGTCAATTTAATGTATTAACACGTTTCTAGGAGGAATAACAAAGTAGTGACACAAAGTGGTTCTTATTGCAGCTGGGAGCCTAGTGAAGACCTTTAGGCCTGCTAAGGAGTCCTGTTACAGCCTGCCATAAAAAAAAATCCCAATGCCAGAAATGCCCTTTTCACCTTTGCTTCTTCAAAAAATTTACCCCAAAATCAGTATCAATAAAACCTACAGCTCTTCTACCAAAAAGACAAGCCCTAACACAGCTCTATCAATAGAAAAAAGCTTTTTTCCCCTTATTCATCCCTACAAATAATTTTTTCACTTTTGCAACATTAATTGGTGTCATAAAAAATAAAATTCATCCCAGAAAAAAAACATGCTCACGACTTGTGGAAGAATGAAAACGCTGCCAAGATTGACTTGATCCTTAAAGGGGGTTATTCAGTTTTTTTTTAATATAAATTTGCCCCCACCCATTCGGTGTTAGCCCAGCTCCGCGTACCGGCAATTCTGTCCTCACACGCAGGTACGGGTGCCGGCTTCTTCACTACTCCCCACTGCTGCATGCCATGCTGACCGTTGTGGACACCTGTGGTTTGCATTCCTGCCACCAGCATCTCCCTCCTGGCTCTGAGCAGAGCTTGCACTCTGGCTCAGAGTTCTTTGTGTGCATATAGGGTGTGTGCGGGCGTGTCTCTCTTCCTTATGTGAGGCAGCATGCGCACCACTCCCATCTTCCCCAGCGTTTGGCTGGTCTGCAGGAGGTATTTAAAGGAATTCTACAGGAAGCCGCCTGAGCAACTTAGGTTCCTAGCTGATCTAGTTTCCTGTTTGCGCTAAGGTGTTCTGTTGGTTCTTGTCATTCTGTGAACCAGACTTTTTACAGACTTTGCCTAATTGCCGCCTGCCCCGAGCCTGATCTATGTTTACGGACTTTGCCTGACTGTCACCTGCCCTGACTTCTGCCTTCGTACCCTGACTATGCCTCCATCTGATCAGCCTCTGGCCTCCCAGCATCCACTGGGTGTATTTTGTCACCACCAGGAGGTCAGTCCAGTGGGTTCACACTCCGGTCCTGATTCCCTTGTGTTCCAATTCCCCTCTGAGCTTGCACCTAGTACTCCCCTCGGGAAAGTCTCTCCTCACCAGCAGAGGTATCATATGAAGAACGTGGAGTGTGCTCAGACATCGCCCTCAGAGGGAATTGGTCCATTGGGGCAGTGGATTCCTAACCGCTGGTCATAACATTGGGAATGTGGAGAAATCCATACTCCCCTGCTCCATCTATCTATCTATTTACCTACCGTATTTTTTTGCCCTATAAGTCACACTGGCCCATAAGACACATCTAGGTTTTAGAAGAGGACAATAACAAAAAAAAAAAATTTCATTAGACCTCAGGTCAGACCACCAATCAGACCCCCAATGTTAATCAGACCTAAACTGACAGCCCCAATCAGACCCCAATGTTAAAAAGACCCCAACCTCAGATCAGACCCCCAATCAGACCTCAGCTCAGACCCTAATGTGAATGACCCCCAATCAGACCTCAGATAAGAGCCCCGTGCTCTCATCAGCTCTCATCAGCCCCCAGCAGCCTCTCATCAGACAATATAAAAAATCCACTTACCTCTCCTGTTCCAGACGCCGCTCTTCACCTTCAGCACGCTCCTCCTGTTCTTCCTGCCGCCAGCTGTGCTATGAACCGACATGCAATGAGGTCATAGAGTGCCCTCACGCTGTGCGCAGCCACGGCACTGCCGACAGCCGAGGACCAGGATATGGTGAGTACAGAGCCTTCACTGCTTCCCGGTGCTCCGTTACTAATGAGCGCTTCCACAATGAAGGCACTCATTAATATTCATCCCATAAGACGCTGGGGCATCCCCCCCCGTGGTTGGGGGGAAAATGCGTCTTATGGGGCAAAAAATACGGTACAACAGCAGCACTATCACAAAAGATGATGGGTACAATTCCTCCAAGACCTTAGGCTGTCCAGAGATATACAGTAACTTGAGAAAACGAGGCAGCACTCCAATTGTCAATGTAAAAAAGGCCCCATTGAGCTGGACTGAAACGTTGCATTCTGGTGGACTAAGGTGGGTCCATCACTCTTGTACTTACAATTAGGTGCTGCCTTGTTTTTTCAAGATCTATCTATCTATCTATCTATTATCTATCTATTTATCTACCCATCCATCCATTATCTGTCTGTCTGTCTATCTATCTATCTATATTATCTCACTGGCATTTTCTCATCTATATTTCCTCATTCATCACCTGACACATATGACACATTCAGCCCCCTAAATTGTAACAGAACTGTGTGGGGCTTTGTGCTTCCCAGGCCTGCGGATTACGCTTTATCTGTCCCATAAAGGACACAAATCATATAGATTAGACATAATCTGATAGTATTGAGGTACAAATTATAGCGCGGATGCTCTTTAAGTGGGTTAAGTGACCAAGGTTTGCACACAGCATATGACTACTGATTGGTCCACAAAAGAGTATTAACTGAGAGATAATGATGAGTATTAAGTCAAATCCCTAAAACACAACAGCTGTAGCTTGCAAATGACTTCAGCTTCCCGACCTTGTGGGATACAATTTATTTTCTTCCAGTCACCAGTTTCTTAAAAAGTAATGGATTGTGACTAAGCATAAATGCCGTATGTTGTGCTTTTAATGTCTGCAGTACTTGTTAAATGTGGTGGCAGCCATATTCTCTGTTGCAGTGGCTACACGTGACCAAAATGAAGCTCCTTGCAGTGGCTGAGATTTTCAAATCCCTTGTTAATTAGCCATGTGAATTTGCAGGTTGTTGCACCATACGTGCCGCAGTCGGCTCTAATTAAACTAATGAGGACAGCACTATTTAGTCGATTTGCATTGTTAATGGCCACAAAGTATTGAGGGTGCCACACAACCATTAACAATGCTATCTGACTAAACAGTGTGTTCTTCATTAGGCTGGGTTCACACTAGCGTTATGGAGTTATAAAAGGGTTATAACGCAACATAATGGAATCCATAGGATTAATAGAAGTCTATGGGAAAACATAACGGATACGTCTGGGTCCCGTAATGCAAGACAGGACTTTGTTTTCCGTCTTGCATAACGTGAACCAGACGGATCCGTTTTGATTCCCATAGACTTCTATTAGGATGGAGAGCAAACAGAATGCCTTTTAAAGGCGTCCATTTTGCATTCCGTCATAATGCAAGTCCATGGACAGCAAAACGGATCTGTCCTTCCGTCTTATGGATTCCGTTATGTTCCGTTATAACCCTGTTATAACGGAAAGCCATAACGGACTCCATAACGCTAGTGTGAACCCACCCTTAATTTAACAGAAGCCCACTGTGACCAGCACAGCCGTGCAGTACTTGACCACGATGCAGCCACCTTGCAACCATGACACGACCATGCCATGTTTCCTTACACTAAGGCCTCATATGCACACGAACATTGTTTCTGTGTCCATTCCGTTTTTTTTTTTGCGGATAGGATGCAGACCAATTCATTTCAATGGGTCAGCAAAAAATGCGGACAGCACACGGTGTGCTGTCCGCATCAGTATGTCCGTTCCGTAGCCCCGCCAAAAAAATAGAACATTCTTGTCCGTTTAAGACATTATTACAATGGATCCGCAAAAAAAACGGATGGCATATGGATGTCACCCATTTTTTTTTTTCGGACTGCAAAACACATACGGTCGTGTGCATGTAGCCTAATACTACATGTTTTACAACCGTGTTAAGGGCTAAGTGAAAAAACTGCAGTGTTAGGCCTCATGCACACTGACTTTTTTTTTGCGGTCTGCAAACCGGATTTCCGTTGTTCAGTGATCCGTGACCGTTTTTTCTTCCGTGGGTCTTCCTTGATTTTTGGAGGATTCACGGACATGAAAAAAAAGTCGTTTTGGTGTCCGCCTGGCCGTGCGGAGCCAAACGGATCCGTCCTGACTTACAATCCAAGTCAATGGGGACGGATCCGTTTGACGTTGACACAATATGGTGCAATTGCAAACAGATCCGTCCCCCATTGACTTTCAATGTAAAGTCAGGAGTCCCTATTAATATACCATCAGATCGGAGTTTTCTCCAATCCGATGGTATATTTTAACTTGAAGCGTCCCCATCACCATGAGAACGCCTCTATGTTAGAATATACCATCGGATTGGAGTTAGATCGTGAAACTCAGATCCGACAGTATATTCTAACACAAAGGCATTCCCATGCTGATGGGGACGCTTCAGGTTAGAATATACTAAAAGAACTTTGTACATGACTGCCTCCTGCTGCCTGTCAGGTGCTGCCAGGCAGCAGGGGGCAGACCCCCCTCCCTCCCCCCCTGTATTTAACTCATTGGTGGCCAGTGCGGCCCCCCTCCCTCCCCTGTATTTAACTCATTGGTGGCCAGTGCGGCCGGCCCCCCCTCCCTCCCTTGTATTTAACACATTGGTGGCCAGTGCGGCCGCCCCCCCCCCTCCCTCCCTTGTATTTAACACATTGGTGGCCAGTGCGGCTATAAGCAATGCGCCGCACAGACCTTTCACTTACCAGTAGGAGGAGCGCCCGGCCGGTCACAGACATCGCAGGTAAGTATAATGCTTCTAAAATTGCTAAGTAACCATGGCAGCCAGGACTGCAGTAGCGTCCTGGTTGCCAGGGTTACCGATCAGAGTCCCAGCGATTAAACTGGGACTCCGATCGGAACTCTCCGCTGCCACCAATGATGGGGGGTCGGTCATTTTAATTAGGGGGGGGAGGGAGGGGGGCCGGCCGCACTGGCCACCAATGTGTTAAATACAAGGGAGGGAGGGAGGGAGGGCGGGCCGGCCGCACTGGCCACCAATGTGTTAATCACAAGGGAGGGAGGGGGGGCGGCCGCACTGGCCACCAATGTGTTAAATACAAGGGAGGGAGGGGGGTCCGGCCGCACTGGCCACCAATGAGTTAAATACAGGGGAGGGAGGGGGGCCGCACTGGCCACCAATGAGTTAAATACAGGGGGGGGGGGGGGGGTCTGCCCCCTGCTGCCTGGCAGCACCTGACAGGCAGCAGGGGGCAGTCATGTATACAGTTATTTTAGTATATTCTAACCTGAAGCGTCCCCATCACCATGGGAACGCCTCTGTGTTAGAATATACTGTCGGCTCTGAGTTTTCATGAAGTGAAAAATCAGATCTAAAAAGCTTTTATGCAGACGGATCAGCGGATCCGTCTGTGTGAAAGTAGCCTACGGACAAGGATGACGGACGCGGATGGCAATCTTGTGTGCATCCGTGTTTTTTTACGGACCCATTGACTTGAATGGGTCTGTGAACCGTTGTCATTCAAAAAAATAGGACAGGTCATATTTTTTTGACGGACAGGAAACACGGATCACGGATGCGGCTGAAAAACGGTGCATTTTCCGATTTTTCCACGGACCCATTGAAAGTCAATGGGTCCGCGAAAAAAAAAGGAAAACGGAACAGCGGATGCACACAACGGTCGTGTGCATGAGGCCTTATAGGCAAAATTGTGTGACCAGTTAAGAAGCTTCTTAAAGGGAGTCTGTCACCACAATTTGCCCTTATAGACCACTTACATAGCACTGTAGCATAACTATAGATCAGTAAAATGGTACCTTTGTCTTTTTGTTTGGATGTTCACCAGGGGCAAAAACAGAGTTTTATTCGGATGTAAATGAGGGCTCGCAAGTGCCCTGTAAGCCTCTTACGTCATCCAGTGTACTTGCCGATATCCCGCCCGCGCATGCGCACTGCATGGAATGATGCTGCTTCCCACAATGGTCATCACAGTGCTCATGCGCCGGCGGGATATCGGCCAGTACACTGGATGATGTAAGAGGCTTACAGGGCGGGCCAAGCAACAGGCTGGGGAGGGGTTATGTGAGAAGGAGGAAGAGCGGCCTGGGCACTTACAGCCCGAACGCCGCCCCTGGGCACTGGCGAGCCCTCATTTACATATGAATAAAACTCAGTTTTTGCCCCTGGTGAACATCCAAACAAAAAGACAAAGGTACCATTTGACTGATCTATAGTTATGCTACAGTGCTATGTAAGTGGTCTATAAGGGCAAATTGTGGTGACAGAATCCCTTTAAAAGCCTTGTCCATCATGCATGGCCACATTCAGTCACCATGACACAGGAATATACTCTGAGTTTTTTTTTATCTAAGTGTCATTTATAAGGATTTTGAAGTGACTAAAGTTGGGCATGTGCAGTACCCCAGACCTGGCTGGGGGTACTACTATTGGTTTGTAATATAATGCTTTGTAATGTTCATGCTATGTCACATTTCATGCAATATACCTTCTACACCAGCAGATGGAGTACAGTCGACAATGTTTGGCAACAGAAATGAGACTTACCATCCCATTTCTCCCCTCTTGGAGTGGGCTTGTCCAACTTCCTGCTAAGAGAGGAACAGAGCTAGTTAGGGTGAGTCAGAGAGAAGAGAGTGAGAGGTGAGGGAGCATGTGTAACACCCCAGACTGGTGTTACCACTTCTGCACCTTGCTACTGTCTTTATTGCTCTAACCTCATGTAATTTATGCATTTATTTCAGGTCCTCCACAATGTGCATTCCTATTTTGTTATGCAACTGTTATGTTCACATGTAATGTGCCTGGTTCACCATCAGGTGGCAGCAAACACGGCAGAGCTGTATGTAGATAGAATGGAACTTACCATTTCATTCTAACCTCCCTCTGGAGAGAAGTCTAGCTTACCACCTGCTAGGGGACAGGTGTGTAGGGGCACATCTCTGCTGGACGTGCCCACGCCAGCCAGAGCACCTTAAGCTCTGCTGGCCATGGAGGCCAAAGCTTGACGCCTCAGGAGCCTGGAGGAAAGTTTCCTGGCAAACACTAGATTCAGACTACAAAGAGAAGTGCAGCATACAGAAGAAGCTGAGTTATACAGCCAGCCTGTCCGTACAGCAGATTCAGAGAGAAGCAGATGTAACAGAGTGGAGTTTGCCTGCCAGTTTCACGCTAAAGCCTGCTGGGACCAAAAAAAGGCTTGAAGACTGTTTCTGATGAATGTTTATTCAAGTAAAGCTGCTGTTCAACTGCATACAAGGTCTGGACTCAATCTTTCTTTTAAATCCCTCAATTATTCCCCCTATTTATTGCTTCGGAGCCAATGCCTGGGGTCCAGCCGTATCCAGGTAGGAGCACCGTGACACACATAAAGGGACATTTTAAGCTGTACTATACCACTCGCAAATTCCTACACCTGGGACGCGATTTAAAGTAGGGCGCAAGGGGGAGGCGCCTGTTGCACATCTGTTTCTCCAGACCATATGACCTGCAGCGGCGGCTCATCTAGGAGGACAATTGCTCCAGAGAGCCTGTAGGGTCCTGGGTCATGGAAGAGTTGTAAACTAGAGTATATTTGTATCAGAAGAGTGATCAGGCAATCAAGCAATCAAGACTCTGCTGCAAGGTGGTGGGTAACAGATTAAAACACCATCACTGCAGTTCAGGACAGGTATAGCAAGAAGCCTGCATAAAACAGTGGACACCTACAGGCACAGGTGCCAGAGTACAGCCATAGAGAAGAGAATCAGGACAGAGACATTGTCCCATACCTCATTATCTGGGAGAAGAAATTGTACTTTTTACGAACTGTTCACTGCACCGAGCCCCGGGGAGCGATGGCCTGTGGTAGGACACCATGACACATTAACATCTCATCAGGGCAACTACCACTCCCATCCTCTGCACTGGCTCCTCAGGTGCTCCCTGCACATACACATCACATATATATGTTCCAACTGTACAGTTACGGCAGATTTGGTAAAGAGGAGAATCGGTCATGTTGAATTTCAACATGCCTGATCCTTTTATTCTTAGGGAGATATGCTGTCCATAAGAGGTATCTGGCAGCACTTGTCTCCCCTCTCTCCTTCATGATTCGTGATGCAGGTGTATGGGGGGATTGGTAGAGATAGCTATAGTGTCAACAGGCATTTGTCTGACAACAGTCGGTCAAACTCAGTCCTGCTTCAAATAACAAACTTGGCTCTGCTACATCTGTGCCGCACATCTAGTCAATAATATACAAGATGAATATCTACTTCTTGTTGTTTTCTCGGCTCTTCAGATCCTATTACAGCTGCAACTTCATTAAATGCAATCCTAGATAGCTTTTTTAATAAATGCCAGTGCAACTGGAAGTGAATAAGAAGAATCTGTTACTGTGCACAATTAACTCTGGAGTTCAATGTAATTGGCTTTGCTATACGCCGTAAATCTTCTGGCCTCTGCTCAGTACATTATTTCTCCTGACTTTAATTATTATATGTTAGTTAAGTGCTACTAAGTTATTCTTTGCTATATAGCATAAAACAGAAGTCATTGCATGATCAGACACTTGTAAAAGTAAAACTAGCCCTCTATAATCGTCACTTGTCTTAAAGGAGTTCTCTGGTCTTATTAAATACATTTTTTAAAATCTGCCCAGAGTACCGAAACACTGCGTATTTTCCGCATGTACCTGTTTTTCATGTCAGCATTTCCTTCCCCTTTTTTCTGCATCATCTCATCCTGGCAGGATGTGTGTTCAAAAGACGTCTTATTCAGAGCTTACCCTCTGTGCCATATAATAGTATTTGTACCCATAGTGCCAACACTGGAATGAGCACAGAATATTCCAGAAAATTATTTTACAAGTTTGTGTCCATTGCACATGTCCTAAACAAATCAGTTTGGAATGTGGTATAGTTCAGATTTGTGCTAGGTACAAGTTTTGGTATCCGTCAACCACTGTGAACAGTCTTCCAGTGGAAGAACCACCAAGTTAACCCTTTCATACCTACCGCCAGGGTTGAGCGAATTGAAGTATTCGAAGTGGACTTCGATCCAAATTTCAGGGAAAATTCGATTCACCATGAAGCTGAATTTTCTCCTAATTTGTGGTAACAAATCAATTTTCCCTGAAATGATGGTAAACAAGAAAATAAATAATACATACTCGCCTCATTTTGATTGAAGATGCGACATGCCGGCCCCCAAGGCCGATCATGTCCCAGGTCTATAGGAATGCAAAATGGTGTGGTGCACCTTAACAGTCTCTGTTTGTGTAATGGTGCTCCTACCTGGATACAGTCAATCCCCAGGGTTAGGCTCTGAAGCAATAAAGGGCAATAGTAATGGTGGAGATGGAGAATAAATCGAGTCCAGACCTTGATAAAGTTCAACAGCTTTATTTGCATCAACTTGAATCAAAATAATATTCAGGTTTTTTCTTGGTTCCAGCAGGCTTTGGCATAAACTGGCCGGCAAACTTGAGTACTCCGCTTTCTCTCTCTGCTGTGCTAAACTCTGCTTGGGTCTGGTTACTGGCCTTTGTTCGGTTCTGGTATCCCTGACACTCAGTAAATGAACTAGCAAGGAATCAGGGGGCTCTATGAGCTACTTCCCTCTGGAGAGACTCCTGCTGCAGCCGGAGAACATTTTCCTCTTGCTGCTACATCTTCTGCATCTTTTCAGCTCCACTATCATGTCTAAACTGGAATAAACTAGAACTGCAACCCCTCCCTTTGGTAGGAAACAGGACTAGCCCACTTCTGCCCAAAAGGGGGAGAATGGAATGGTGACTTCCATTCTATATAAGGATATGTCTGCCATATACGCTGCCATCTGCTGGTGAACCAGGAATATAACATGACCATAACAGTTGCATAACAATATTATCAATGCACAATGTGAAGAAATTGAAAATAAATACAAGGATGACATTTGTGTCAACCATTAGAGACAGTAGCAGGGTGTAGGTAATACCACTCTGGGGTATTACATAGATCCCACGCGAAATCTTGTGAACAGTGACGCTGGCCATCGTGATGACATCATCACGCACTATGCAGGATTTTTCACGGGATCTTCAATCAAGATGGCCATGGCGGCCTCTTAGTGCTCAAATGGATAAGGTGAGTATTACTCATTTTTTAAAACTGATTAACCCCTGAAAACCCTAACTTTTCATCTCAGATGCTGTGATCAGTGATGAATATGGAACCTGAGGGGTTAAATGACAGGGGCGGTGCAATCATCATTACCCGTCATTGCTCCCGCTACTTACAAAGACATGCTCTTCGTGAGTAATTTATCACAGAGCGAATTTCATTGTGAAATTCGGCAAAGCAGCCAAATCAAATTTTTGTAAACTTCGCTCCTACCACCTACCTACCACCATTATCCGATAAAGGGAAAGCAACTTCCCTATCCAACTGTTTGAATAGACAAATAGCTGTGCGTCACCTGAGGATCCAAGGTTTCGCTCGCAAGTTAAGAAACTTTATTTTTTTCCCCCTACCCTTTCTAGACAGTCCCTCCCTCGCTGCATTGCAACTGCCTGGCCCTGTCAAAGCAGCAAGGGAGGGGCTGACCAGAGAAGGTAGGGGAGCTTGGGTTCACCAAGAGCAAGGTGACGCCCTCATTGCACCAAAGGCCTAATTTGCATATTAAGAAAAAGTATCATAACGGGAACGCAGCCTCAGATCAACAAAAGAGAAACAACATTTTAATCAGGTGAACCATGGCTATGCGTCTATGGAAACAGATGGATAGGGAGGTTACTGGTGACAGATCCCCTTTAATAATGTCATATATGCCGTATTACTAGTGAGCGGCAGGGGTCATATCCGAATTCGTGATATTTCGCAAAAATTTTGTAGAATATTCATCAAATATTCCCGAATTCGTGTATTCGTTATATTCTACATTCTTTTTTTTTTAAGCAAAGGTAATGATCGCATAATATGCAAATATTACGCGATCAATACAGGCGTGGGTCAAAAACGAATATATAACACTATAGAATATAGTGCTATATATTTGTTATATCGAATATTCCTCATTTTTTCCATCTGAAAAAATGATTCCTCCCTGCTTCTTGCTTGTATATAGTGCTTCAATATAGTGCTATATTTTCGTATTTTAGAATAGTCGTCATTTTTTTCCATCTGAAGTGAACACTGAATACTGTTCACTTCAGATGGAAAAAAATTATGAATAGTCTAAAAAAACTAATATATAGCACTATATTGAATATAGTGTTATATATTCGTTTATTAGAATGTTCATCATTTTTTTCCATCTGAAGTCATGATTCCTCCCTGCTTAAGTTGCTTGTGGGCCAATGACTTATTGGCCCACAAGCAAGAAGCAGGGAGGAATCATGTGTTCAGAAGGAAAAAATGACGAATATTCGATATAACGAATATATAGCACTATATTCTAAATATCTGCGAATTCTCGAATTGCCGATATTCGTGATAAAAATTAGTTTTTTGAATATTCGTGCTCAACACTACGTATTACTGGATAGAATGATAAATTAGTAGAGTTAAAGAAGACTCATTCTGGACACTAGGTAACAGATGAATGTATGAATAGGATGGAATTATATTATCCATCTGCAAACCATACAATAGAAGTACAGTATCCGATGCATTTTACTGTTTAGCGCATTTTTACACAAAAACCGTTACTAAACCATTTCATATCTCAGTTATGACAAACATGTTTTCGCTAAGCATTGGCTGTGCCCAAAAAGCAACGGTTAATATTTCTGTGGAGCAAATGTTCATGCCCACGTGCCAGAGATCTACAATAAATGGATTCACTGGAGAGGCGGACAATAGGACAAAAGGTTTCTCGTGCACTGATTACAGAGAGAGACAATGAGTCTTCTCGGCGGGTTATTTTATCCTCGTGGAATGGCATGAATACACATCGCCAAGTTACAATCTGCTGCATGCTACCATCTACATAGTCCGCATTTCTGTGTGGTCTCCTCTTACTGCAGTCATAGGAAGATACATCTGCACACGTTCAGTAACACGAGAAAAAGGGATGTCATGATATAAGATTGTGCTGTAGCATGTATTGCATTTTTTGAATGCACCACTTAAAATCCGGCAAATTGTGTTGGTAGCATACGAATGCTGTAATGCTCTATTTCTTTTTTAACCACTTAACGCAATTGTAAAATATATAAACAGCAAAACATATTTTAAAAAATTTCCTGCACGGTGAACACCATAATGGAAAAAATTTCAAACACACGGTTCACCATTTTTTTGTCATCTTGTCCCCCCCCCCCCCCAAAATAAAAATATTGAATAACAGTAATCAAAAAGTTGTATGTACCCCAAAAATGGTACCAATAAAAACTACAGTTCATTCCACAAAAAAGAGCTCTCATACAGCCCTGTAGACAGTAATATAAAAAAAAAGAAAATGGTGATACAAATAAAACTTTAATTTTTTCAAAGGTTTTTATTTTTTTTCAAGTAATAAAACTAAATAAAAATGATACTTTTGGTATCGCCATAATCATATTGAACCGCAGAATAGGGATGTCCTGTCATTTGTCAAAACCCCAAAAACCTTGGCGGAATTGTGTTTTTTTTTTTCAATTTCACCCCACAAAGTACTCTTTTCCCTTTTTGCAATACAAGACATTGTAAATGAAATGGTGCCATTAAAAAATACAACTTATGTCGGAAAAACTTTTGGCCACGACTGTACTATACTCTATATACTATAGCTTCACCACACTGAGATCTGCTCAGAAAGCTAATCTACATACTACTGCTGGATTCACAGGCACAATATTTGATTATACAGATACCAGCAATATGTGTTTATGCTTACATGCATAGAAAAAAACATGCATCTCTATGTGGTAATGCTGTAGCATGGTGGGCAGAAACCTAATGTTTAGGCCGCATTTACATCTCCATTTCATAGAACCGGCTGCCTGATCTGGTATAAATGGTGGCTGTCAGACGGACAATAAAACTTTTTGTGCAACGTTTTTTGTCCTGCCAAAACCTGACATTTATGCTGGGATCACCTCCAGACCTCATTGTAGTCAATGGGGATCCGGAGGTGAAGTAGAGGAACAAGCAGGTCGCTCTGTGCCTGCTGGATCTTCTAAGATGTGTATGAAGCCTTACACCTGTTGTCATTCTTTTAATTTTAACCATTTTCCAATGTTGTCCATTTCATTTTGTCAACTGAATAACCAAACTGGAAGTGTCTGGCATTGCAGGTAACATTAAAAACACTAGAAAGGCCGCATCTATTAAAGAGAACCGGTCACCACAAAAATGCAATGTAAGTTACCAGTAACATGCTATAGAGCAGGAGGAGCTGAGCAGCTTGATATATAGTTTTATCGGAAAAGATTTGGTATAACTTGACATTTATCCATTTAAATTCCTGCTAATTCCGGGCTTTAATCTCCCTGACGGTATTCCCGAGCGTGACTCGGGGTTAATTTTCGCTGCCAGGAGCGGTAACCTTGAGTCACGCTCGGGGTAACATTGCAGAGTCCCTTCACCTTCTGCTGGCGATCCGGGGATGTCCACCGCTTGTGTTCTGCCAGATCTCTATACCTTGCGAAAAGTCTATACCGGAAGTGACGCAGCCGCACCGGAAGTGACGCGGCCGCACAGGAATCATCTGGAGGAGGGTGTGCGTGGCGCTTCGCAAGCGCACATCCACTGGCTTAGGAAAGAATCGTTGCAGCGCCGAGATAAAAGTACTTCGTGCACCGCGCGTGCGCACTTAGGGGTATAGAGATTTTGCAGCGCACAATGTTGCATCAGATCTCCCTAGCCCTGCACACAAATCATCAGTTGCAGTTCATCCTGATTTGATCTGATGATTTGTGCGCGCGTGCGCACTCAGGGGTAGGGAGATCTGAAATATAGAAACCTCTATACCCCTAAGTGCGCACGCACGGTCCACAAAGTACTTCTATTGCGACGCTGCAACGATTCTTTCCTAAGGCAGTGGATGTGCGCTTGCGCAGCGCCGCACACACTCTCCTCCAGCTGATTCGTGTGCGGCCGCGTCACTTCCGGTAGAGACTTTTCGAAAGGTATAGTGATCTGGCAGAACACCGGCCGGCATTTGACTTCCTGGTTCCGTTCCCTGCGAGTAGCAGCTGCGCATGGGAGCGGAACTGGGCGGGAAATTCTAATAAATATAAACATAAAAAGTGACAAACACAGATAAAAGAGGTTTTACATTGTAATCTGAGAGGATTACACTGTATAACCTCAGATCTGACATTTGATGACTATACAGTGCCCCTTGCCTGCCATTTTACTGTCATTTGTGCCCATAAAATATTTATGCAAATTTTTTTACCACTTTTGGTACAAAATTCCTGACATAATCATACCGCCAGGGAGGTTAAAGTCAGGGAGGCGGAGCTATAAGTGATTGACAGCCTTCCCTCTATGACTGTGTATGCAAAGAGAACTGTCAATCACTGATAGCTCTGCCTCCTTGACTCCAAACCCCAGGATGAGCAGGAATTAAAATTAATAAGTTATACTGAATCTTTTTCCATAAAACTATATATCAATCTGCTCAGAGTCTCCTGCTCTATAACATGTAAGACAGTTTCCGAGCTGTCTTGCATTTAGACCTTTTTCTACACCTAAAGCAGGCGTAGAAAATGGAAAATGAGACGGGCCTACCGGCCCTTACCCTTCCCCGCCCACGCTACGGCCACTATTTTAGACTTGGCTTGAGCGGAGAAAAGTCGCATATAGCGGCGCAGCTAACTGTTGCGCCACCATCTGCGCCTGAAATACGTCTAGTTTAGGCATATTTCAGTATAATAAATGACCCCCATAGTTCTTTATAGTGATATCCTATACAGCATGATATTATCACTTTCATCAGCATATAAAAGGGGGGAAATTAAATCAGCACGTCCATAATGCATATAAATAAGGACCCAGGTGCACACTACCTGGGCTAAAATACAATAGATACATAGAACTGCAAGTAGCTGCACACTGCTTAATGCACAAAAACGTGAGTAAATGGTGAATTCATGGGAAAAAAAGGGAACTGCATTGTTGCTATACTTAGTGTAAGAAAATGTAGAAGTTCTTTGATGATATTATTGATCAAAAATACGTTGGGACTATCTACCCGCTAGTTACGAATATTTATCTCGAATATCGCAACTTCGAGAATTCACGAATATTTCGAATATAGTGCTATATATTCACTATATCGAATATTCATCATTTTTTACCATCTAAAAACATGATTCCTCCCTACTTCTTGCTTGTGGGCCAATTAGTCATTGGCCCACAAGCAACTTAAGCAGGGAGGAATCATGACTTTAGATGGGAAAAATGATGAATATTCTAAAAAACAAATATATAGCACTATATCGAATATATTTGTTTTTTAGAATATTCGTCATTTTTTTTACATCTGAAGTCATGATTCCTCCCTGCATGATTCCTCCCTGTTTTTTTTTGGCAATAGCAATACCGATGGATTACTGACCAAATGCTGACCGAGTGAAGGCAGAAGCTCAACACACAGGATCTGTTTTTTGGGGGTTATTGTTCTGACGGATCATAGGAGGGGCAAAATAATCAGTGACGTCAACACAAACTTACTGCTGACACCCTCTCCACTCTCTCGGGGGCTCTACATGTATAAACGTTTAATAGAACAGGTTCTAATTTGGGAAAGAACACTGACATAAACAAGAAGGATAAAATGCCCAAATGTAGAGAAAATGTCTTCTACAGCAATACTGTGGTATATCTATATAAAAGTGAAAACTTGTTTGTTGGTTGGTTTGTTTGATCTTCATAGGCTCTTACGTGCCTTGATAAATCTAAGCAGATACGTATACTATTTATTATCCAATGTAAAATACCGGGAGGGTTGTCAAGTCCAGCCGACAGGGTTCTGGAAGGTTCTACAAAAGTAATGTGTTTTTGATGCAACATGCATTAAAATGTATACAATAATGTAACTGTAACTGCTAAGGCACTGCTTCTTAGTGATGGCCTTGCGGTTCGCCCGGTGGTCAGTTCGCGGCATACTTTGTGCGTTCGCGATCCGCCGAACATGCGAACATATGGCGATGTCCGCGTGCGCCATATTCTTTTGCATTGCACCAAACTTTGCCCCATGACACATCCATCAGGTGGGACAGGATAGCCAATTTGAGCACATGGACACACCCCTAACCCTATAACAAAACCTGATCTGGCAGCCATTTTACATTATGTGTTTTGCCAGTGTAGGGAGGGGTGGCATTTTGGAGCAAGGACAGGCTGTTAGGAACTTAGGGACACCAAACGCTAGCTAATAGGGCCACAAAAGTCCTTTAAAGGACTGGTAACGTTGTGCTATCGATAGGTGTGATACACAGAGGGGTGTGATATACTTATAATATACTTTCTAACATTTGTATGCTTCCAGAAAATGCTGATTGAGGGCTGCGATCTATCAGCTTCCACAAAAAAGTGATTGAGATTTTCCATATACCTGCGTCCACAAAATTACTGCTTGAGGGTGATATACCAGCATCAACTAACAACTGATTGAGGCCTTTGATATATCAACTTCCACAAAGTAGTGATAGAGGTTTTCCATATACCTGCGTCCACAAAATTACTGCTTGAGGGTGATATACCTGCTTTAACTAACAACTGATTGAGGACTGCCATATATCAGCTTCCACAAAATAGTGATAGAGGTTTTCCATATTCCTGCATCCGCAAAATTACTTCTTGAGGGTGCTATACCAGCTTTAACTAACAACTGATTGAGGCCTGTCATATATCAGCTTCCACAAAATAGTGATAAAGGTTTTCCATATACCTGCATCCACAAAATTACTGCTTGAGGGTGATATACCAGCTTCAACTAACAACTGATTAAGGCCTGCCATATATCAGTTCCACAAAATAGTGATAGAGGTTTTCCATATACATGCATCCACAAAATTACTCTTTGAGGGTAATATACCAGCTTCAACTAACGACTGACTGAGGCCTTCCATATTTCAACTTCCACAAAATAGTGTTAGAGGTTTTCCATATACCTGCGTCTACAAAATACAAATTGCGGGTTTTGATATACCAGCTTCAACTAACAACTGATTGAGGCCTGCCATATATCAGTTCCACAAAATAGTGATAGAGGTTTTCCATATACCTGCGTCCACAAAATTACTGCTTGAGAGAGATATATAGAGATGTCCCGAACTATTCGCCGGCGAACATAGCTTGTTCGCGTTCGCCGCGGAGGGCGTACATATGCGATGTTCGGTCCGCCCACTATACATCATCATTGAGCAAATTTTGACCCTGTACCTCACAGTCAGCAGACACATTTCAGCCAATCAGCATACCCTCCCTCCCAGACCCTCCCACCTCCTATCAAAAAGCAAGGACAGCATCCATCTTAGATTCATTCATACATTCAAGTTGTAATCGCAATGCAATTAATACAGGTTATATTAATCGCATTGCGAATTCAACTTTGATCTGGGTTCCTAATGGTTGTATTGCTAGAATATAACGAAGATTAAGAATATAGTGCTATATTCGTTATATTCGTCAATTCTAGCAATACAACCATTAGGAACTCAGATCTAAGTTGTAATCGCAATGCGATTAATGCAGGTTATATTAATCACATTGCGAATTCAACTTACCACACTCTGCGTCAACTACGTAATTTTCCATGGGAGTTTTGCCATGGATCCCCCTCCGACATGCCACAATCCAGGTGTTAGTCCCCTTGAAACAACTTTTCCATCACTATTGTGGCCAGAAAGAGTCCCTGTGGGTTTTAAAATTTGCCTGTCTATTGAAGTCTATGGCGGTTTGCCCGGTTCGCAAACATTCACGGAAGTTCGCGTTCGCCATTCGCGAACGGAAAATGTTATGTTCGCGACATCTCTAGTGATATACCAGCTTCAACTAACAACTGATCGAGGCCTGCCATATATCAGCTTCCACAAAATAGTGATAGAGGTTTTCAATATACCTGCGTCCACAAAATACAGATTGTGAGTTTTGATATACCTGTTTCAACTAACAACTGACTGAGAACTTTTATATATCAGCTTCCACAAAATAGTGATAGAGGTTTTCCATATACCTGCGTCCACAAAATTACTGCTTGAGCGTGATATACATGCTTCAACTAACAACTGATTGAGGCCTGCCATATATCAGCTTCCATTAAATAGTGATAGAGGTTTTCCATATACCTGCGTCCACAAAATTACTGCTTGAGGGTCATATACCAGCTTCATCTAACAACTGATTGAGGCCTGCCATATATCAGCTTCCATTAAATAGTGATAGAGGTTTTCCATATACCTGCATCCACAAAATTACTGCTTGAGGGTGATACACCAGTTTCAACTAACAACTGATCGAGGCCTGCCATATTTCAGCTTCCACTGATATACCTGCTTCAACTAACAACTGATTGAGGCCTGTCATACTGTATATCAGCTTCCACAAAATAGTGATAGAGGTTTTCCATATACCTGCATCCATAAAATTACTGCTTGAGGCCTCATGCACACGGCCGTTGTTTTGGTCCGCACCCGAGACGCAGTTTTGGCGGCTCGGATGCGAACCCATTCACTGCAATGGGGCCGCAAAAGATGCGGACAGCATTCCGTGTGCTGTCCGCATCCGTTGCTCCGTTCTGTGGTCCGCAAAAAAAATATAAACTGTCCTATTCTTGTCTGCAAATTGCGGAACGCACACGGACGCCATCCGTGTTTTGCGGATCCGCGATTTGTGGACCGCAAAACACACAACGGTCGTGCGCATGTAGCCTGAGGGTGATATTCCAGCTTCAACTAACAACTGATTGAGGCCTGACATATATCAGCTTCCACAAATACTGCTCTTCTCTAGGGACTTTGGCACAGGGTCATTTTGAAAATGACAGGCAGAGGAAGAGGCAGGCCATTCCGCAGGGGTGGTAGGGGTCGGGTAGGTGCACCAGGCCGGAGCCTAAGTGGAAAGTTGGAGAAGGTGCGTGCGATTATGTCAAAGGACGCACCAGAGTTGTTTGAGTGGCTCAATCAGCCTTCCGCTTCTACACCCTCATCCTCTGTATCTGCACCCTCCTCACTCTCTGCTGTGTGCACCCCAAAAGACACCACCACCATCACCACCACCATAGCCTGAGTCACTCAAGTCAGAGGAATTATTTTCCCATCCATTCCAAGACCTTAACAATGCGCAGCCATTCTTGGCATCTTTATTCACTCACCATATTTTATTTAAAAGCATATGATACACCACCAGCCCCTGATTGCTCGCTCATATGCTCATCTCTAATGATATTTATATATGTCCATCTATTTACATCCTTCTAGTCCTTTGCTCTTTTGGTAGCAACACCTACTGTATATATGTTTATTTTCTCGTTTTCTCTTTTCCTAATGAAGAAATACAATTTTGGTGTCTCTCTCAGCAAAGATAACACTATATTATATAGTATGGCCTCTTCTAGGTTTTTTGTCCATTTCTGGTACAACATAGTGGTTTTAACCCCAGCAGATGATAATTTTATAACATTGGCCTCCTTTAGGTCCCAATCCTCTATGTATATGCGGTATTGGTTATTCTATTAATTTTATATATATGTATTTTCTTTGGCTTCTTTTATGTCACAATCCTCCATGTATATGCGATATTCGTTATTCTATGAATTTTATATGTAATTTTTTTTTATATATATATTTTTTTTTTTTTTTCATATATATGCAGTTTTTATTTTCATTATTTTTTATTTTTATCTTTATATCTATTTATATATATGCACAGGGGTCATATATATACAGGGAGTGCAGAATTATTAGGCAAGTTGTATTTTTGAGGATTAATTTTATTATTGAACAACAACCATGTTCTCAATGAACCCAAAAAACTCATTAATATCAAAGCTGAATATTTTTGGAAGTAGTTTTTAGTTTGTTTTTAGTTTTAGCTATTTTAGGGGGATATCTGTGTGTGCAGGTGACTATTACTGTGCATAATTATTAGGCAACTTAACAAAAAACAAATATATACCCATTTCAATTATTTATTTTTGCCAGTGAAACCAATATAACATCTCAACATTCACAAATATACATTTCTGACATTCAAAAACAAAACAAAAACAAATCAGTGACCAATATAGCCACCTTTCTTTGCAAGGACACTCAAAAGCCTGCCATCCATGGATTCTGTCAGTGTTTTGATCTGTTCACCATCAACATTGCGTGCAGCAGCAACCACAGCCTCCCAGACACTGTTCAGAGAGGTGTACTGTTTTCCCTCCTTGTAAATCTCACATTTGATGATGGACCACAGGTTCTCAATGGGGTTCAGATCAGGTGAACAAGGAGGCCATGTCATTAGATTTTCTTCTTTTATACCCTTTCTTGCCAGCCACGCTGTGGAGTACTTGGACGCGTGTGATGGAGCATTGTCCTGCATGAAAATCATGTTTTTCTTGAAGGATGCAGACTTCTTCCTGTACCACTGCTTGAAGAAGGTGTCTTCCAGAAACTGGCAGTAGGACTGGGAGTTGAGCTTGACTCCATCCTCAACCCGAAAAGGCCCCAAAAGCTCATCTTTGATGATACCAGCCCAAACCAGTACTCCACCTCCACCTTGCTGGCATCTGAGTCGGACTGGAGCTCTCTGCCCTTTACCAATCCAGCCACGGCTCCATCCATCTGGCCCATCAAGACTCACTCTCATTTCATCAGTCCATAAAACCTTAGAAAAATCAGTCTTGAGATATTTCTTGGCCCAGTCTTGACGTTTCAGCTTGTGTGTCTTGTTCAGTGGTGGTCATCTTTCAGCCTTTCTTACCTTGGCCATGTCTCTGAGTATTGCACACCTTGTGCTTTTGGGCACTCCAGTGATGTTGCAGCTCTGAAATATGGCCAAACTGGTGGCAAGTGGCATCTTGGCAGCTGCACGCTTGACTTTTCTCAGTTCATGGGCAGTTATTTTGCGCCTTGGTTTTTCCACACGCTTCTTGCGACCCTGTTGACTATTTTAAATGAAACGCTTGATTGTTCGATGATCACGCTTCAGAAGCTTTGCAATTTTAAGAGTGCTGCATCCCTCTGCAAGATATCTCACTATTTTTGACTTTTCTGAGCCTGTCAAGTCCTTCTTTTGACCCATTTTGCCAAAGGAAAGGAAGTTGCCTAATAATTATGCACACCTGATATAGGGTGTTGATGTCATTAGACCACACCCCTTCTCATTACAGAGATGCACATCACCTAATATGCTTAATTGGTAGTAGGCTTTCGAGCCTATACAGCTTGGAGTAAGACAACATGCATAAAGAGGATGATGTGGTCAAAATACTCATTTGCCTAATAATTCTGCACGCAGTGTATAGCCCTGACCTAAGTATTTATATGAACTAAGTGCTATCCCCATCTAGTGGTGAGATGTATAAATTACACCAGACCAGCCTATGAACAGGGATACAACAGGTGTTGTAATACCAAATGACATGCAATATGATAATGCCTTTCACAGTAATTTTGCAGTTCCCACGTGTTCTGAGTGGGACGCTGCACAAGGCAGGCTTCCGTGGCCCAAATGTTCAAGCATAGAAAGTTTATGACGCCGGATAATCCTCTTGCCCAACGGCTGATCGCTGGCTTCTCGGAACTGCTAGCCTGCCAACTACTGCCATATAAATTGGTGGACTCGGAGGCCTTTAGAAAATTTTTGGCCATTGGCACACCGCAATGGAAGGTCCCCGGAAGGAAATATTTCTCCCAGAAGGGCATCCCTGAACTATATGGCCACTTTCAGAGGTAAGTTAATATATCTCTGGCACATAGTGTCAGTACAAAGATACATCTGACCACAGACACGTGGTCTAGCAAACTCTGCTCCAGTGTTTGAATAAGCAACATACTTAGACCCCCAGTACAAAAACAAAATGGCGTACATATTTCCAGCATCACATAGGGCTGTCAGAATGCAGCATTTCCAGGCCTTGCTGTGAGAGATTCTGAATTCTTCTGTTGCGGGCACTGGCAGAGGAATTTCCACCCACAGCAAAACAGGTGCGGGTACCAATCCTACCGCGCCTGAAAAAAGAGGGTGGTTTAAAGGTGTGTTGGTCACTTCGGATATGAGATCATTCTTGCAGTCAACCCATTGACAGCCGCCCTATGGATCCAGCCTCAGGGAACGCCTATACCGACAGGTGGTGCTGACTACTTCGGGTTAACGGCCGATGTGGACGCTCTGAGAAGCGAGGAACCCCTTGACCACTGGGTGTGCAGGCTTGACCTGTGGCCAGAGCTGGCACAATTTGCCATGGAACTCTTGGCTTTCCCCTTGTCGAGTGTCCTGTCTGAAAGGACGTTCAGCGCAGCAGGGGGGATCGTGACCGATAAGCGCACTCGCTTAGCTCACGACAGTGTGGACTACCTCACATTTTTTAAAATGAATGAGGCATGGATCTCGGAGGAATTCAACACCTATGATGACCACATGTAATTGAATTTCCTCATGCCAGCCCACACATATTTGCCACCACATAGAACAAAGAATGGTCCTTGCCTTATGTATATACAGCGGCATAAAAGGCCTTTTATGTCAGGTGAATGCCTAATTTTTGGGGCCTGTACTGGCCGACAGTTACATATTTATCCTGTGACCGCCTAATGCACCTCTAGCCACAGAATCCAAAGTTCTTTGCTGTCAGGTGAATTCCTATTGCCTAATTTTTGGGGCCTGTACTGGCAGACAGTTACATATTTGTCCTGTGACCGTCTAATGTACCTCCAGCCACAGAATCCAAAGTTCTGTGCCATCAGGTGAATGCCTATCGGCTATTTTTTACGGCCTGTACTGGTCGAGAGTTACATTTTTATCCTGTGACTGCCTAATGTACCTCCAGCCACAGAATCCAAAGTTTTTTGCTGTCAGGTGAAAGCCTATTGCTTTTTTTTTTTTTCTCTAGCCACATAATCAGACCCTTGTCTCACTCCTCTGCCTCTCAATATGGTGGCGTATGAACCGAATTCACCATAAGGACCTTCAAATGTAACAGGGTCATGTGACTGTGCCCCCCACCCCATACTGTGCCCCTCACCCCGTACCCGCCACCCCGTACTGTGCCCCTCATCCCGTACTGTGCCCCCTTATACCCTGCATTGTGTCCTCATCCCTGACCACCAGGACCAGGTAGCGCTCTGTCAGTACATGGCGACCTCCCCTCTCCGCCACGCTTCTCCGCTGTGTACTGGTGCTTATTCTGACACTAGGGCTGGGTTCACATCCTATTTTTGCCATCCATTTAATGCATACCAAAAATGTTTCTATAAATATCTGAGGAAAAGGCTATAAAAAGATTTCTATAAATATCTTAGGATAAGGCACCTACTGCAATCTCCAAAAGTTTTCAGTTTTGACCCACATAACTCTACCCTTCTAGATTGGATAGATATGTCCAAAATTACGGATAAAGGTATTACAAAGGGTTACCAACTACTAAAAGAATCTCGTCTGAACCCCTTACAACATATTCTTGACCTTTGGAATTCTGAAATAGGCTCTTCTATCTCAGATTCAGAATGGAACGAAGCGTTTACTTGTGTCTCCAAATTATCCAAATGCTCTGACCATCTAGAAGGGGCAAGAAAAATCCTGTATAGATGGTATAGAACCCCCCTCTATCTAAACAGGATATTTCCAGATATTCCCCCAGAATGTTGGAGATGTGGAAACGCATCAGGTTCATATATGCATTTGTGGTGGGAATGCCCCACAGTTAGAAAATTATGGTCGCTTCTTGCTGGAAATCTGGCAACCTCCCTAATATTAATAGAACTTTTAGACAACTGGACAACAACTGTTTATATGAAGGTTTATGGGCATCCTCTAGGAATTCTAAAGCTTCTTTTCTGAAAAATTGGGAAGTATGGCTTAATCATAACAAGTGTAAATTACCTTCTAATGCTGCCATTAGACTATAAAGATATGTATTCCACTAAGCTCCATATATGTGCATATAATACTCTATCTCGCTATATATGTACCCGGTCAGCTCATTCATATTGATACTCTACCTTTTCACACACTGTGTATTTATACCTAATACCTATAGACTCTATATGCTTGTCCCCTGTAACTTTGATTAAGTTTTGGCTATTATGTATGACATACATTTGTACTGTAACCTACTATTTTATATTTTCAATAAAAATTATTGTTAAAAAAAAACAACTTGTAACAGATGCCTCAGACTGATGTCGTACAGTGGTGTCTGTTCACCATACAGTTCCATGCTTGAAAAAAAAAATCACGCTAACGTATGCATTTTTTTTATGGACTCTGCAGGATACAAAAACGCGCAGTGCTGCACATTTTTATACATCAAACTGATAGGAAATAAAAATTTTCTAGGCTCCAGCAACGGACATTTTTGAGAGTTTCCCTTTAAGACGCATAAAAATGTCCCCTGATTAAAATACATATTTTTGTGGGAATTTTTGGCAATGATCCCCCTCTGGTATATCACTGTCTATGTTGTGGGGCTATTTGTGTACTTCTAGTAAGTGCTTGCTGGCTGCAAATATGACCTGAAGGTTTTTCAGGTTCGCCTGCCATTAAATTGAATAGGGCCTGCCGTGAACACGCAAACATTTAATCGCGAACGCGCGTTCGCGAATCGTCCCGACCGATGTTCGTCCATCACTACTGTTTCTCACTCTGCCTCTCATCTCCCCTGCATTTTAGTCTGCCTTGCATCTCCCTACATGTGCTGTTTAAAAGACAAACTGTTGCCCATAACAAGCAATCAAAGCATGGAAAGAAATAGTATTAGAACATATTTATATGGATAAATGTACATTGCATACTGATTGTGGGCTCTCTTGGGGTCCTTTAGTAAACTGGTGTAAAGTAGAGCTGGCTTAGTTGCCCATAGCAACCAATCAGATTCTACCTTTCATTTTCCAAAGGAGCTGTCAAAAATGGAAGGTGGAATCTGATTGGTTACTATGGGCAACAAAGGCAGTTCTACTTTACAGCAGTTTGATAAATGATCCCATTTGTGTACTATTTCCTTAGGTAGAGTGGGTTCTAGTCATCTTTGTCCCTCGTATTCTCATATACTGTATTATTATGTCTGTATTTGTGACTACTTAACTATTAAATATTATGTATACTATTACATTGTGGGGGCATTTTTTCCTTCTTGTTGTTCATGACAATGTTTTTATATTTAGTGAAGGGATCTTCATTTTTGCTGAGGATTAGCCTTTGTTCTACATGAACCACCTAATTTGGAGGTGATTGTAAAGGTAAGGGCCCAAGGATCCATTCCCAATCTTACACTAACCACCAAAAATTAGTTACTATGTCATTGTTTTATCATTATAGGAACTAATTTGGTGAGTAGTGTCAGACTGGGAATCCTTGGGCCTTTAAATTTAAAATTAGCTCCAAATTAGGTTGTTTTGCTGCATTCAGTTGAATTTGTTTAGGACAATTTCATTCAGGGTAACCTGGGCACCTAGCACTGTGGTTGCCTTACAATTTCTCCTGGTAAAGCAACCCATTCAAAGTGGCGACTCAAAAAAACACGTTTCCACCAGTTATTCCACTAGCATCAACAGTGTGAGGCAGATAATGTTCAAAACAGACAAGGTCATAAACAAGGAGTTAGGTAGGGCCCACTTCACATACATAAGTTTTGTCTGCCCAGTCATTTTAGGCCAGGAGCTGGACACAACTGATATATGTGCAGAGAACTTCAATGCACAGATCCGGCAACTATCCACTGATAGCGCTGGACAAAAAACTAAACATGCAGCATTTTTCTGTACGGAGCTATTTGGCAACCGGCATGTGTATTAGGTAGAGCCCAGACAGGCAGGTGTTTATCTTTATGTTTGTGCTGGGGCTGAAGTGCCAAAAGTAAAGCACCACTTGGACTTGGACTCCGTTGTCAGAGGAGGAGTCTGTCATCCGCGCCCTGCTTGAGAGAGCGATCCCTTACAATATTTATTTTATTTCCTGAACATTATTATGGGGGCAGCCATCTTGCCTTGTTCTTAACAACATTTAGAAAGCATTAAGACAATTGATTTATGGCAGCACCAAGGGCCATGGACACAATAGTCAGGAGGGGACCTCATTTATTTCTATGGGAGAGTTTTCTAGGCATGCTCTGTGACCTGTGAAGAAGTCATTGTACAAGGAAAGAATAGATAAGTTTTGACAATCACCTATTGTGAATGGGGCATCTGGTATTATCTATGCACAGAGGTGATATCATTACAGGCAGAATTAAAATAGCTGATAAGCAGGTAACCGCAATAAAGTGATCTGTACAGACAAAGAAGTGGCATCTATTATTAAGCTTAGTGACAAGTGCAAAAACTTCAAGATTTTATGGTTTTTGTTTAAATATACAGTCAGGTCCATAAATATTGGGACATCGACACAATTCTAACATCTTTGGCTCTATACACCACCACAAGGGATTTGAAATTAAACGAAGAAGATGTGCTTTAACTGCAGACTATCAGCTTTAATTTGAGGGTATTTACATCCAAATCAGGTTAACGGTGTAGGAATTACAACAGTTTGCATATGTGCCTCCCACGTGTTAAGGGACCAAAAGTAATGGGACAATTGGCTTCTCAGCTGTTCCATGGCCAGGTGTATGTTATTCCCTCATTATCCCAATTACAATGAGCAGATAAAAGGTCCAGCGTTCATTTCAAGTGTGCTATTTGCATTTGGAATCTGTTGCTGTCAACTCTCAAGATGAGATCCAAAGAGCTGTCACTATCAGTGAAGCAAGCCATCATTAGGCTGAAAAAACTAAACAAACCCATCAGAGAGATAGCAAAAACATTAGGCGTGGCCAAAACAACTATTTGGAACATTCTTAAAAAGAAGTATTAAATAATGAGAGAGAAAAAGAAATGAATCGCACATCCACTGCTAATGCTATGATCTCATCCTGAATAGCGCATGTGTACTACCTCCATGCTACATGCTAAATGAGGCATTTGTGTACATTTCGATCAAAAGGCAATAAGCCCACTCACCATGCCAAGGTTGCAGCACCGCACCATGTGAACAGTTGTCAAAGCTCACCTGCTCTGAAGCTCACAGGAACTCCAACTGAGAGCATGATAGGCTAATTTAACCCCTACTACTAAATACTAGGCTAATTAAAATCACCTGGCTAGTGGAAGGAGTGCAGATCCAGGGACAGAGTTATATGTATTAAATAATGAGAGAGAAAAAGAAATGAATCGCACATCCACTGCTAATGCTATGATCTCATCCCTGCATTCCTGCCGGAGACAGCACTGAATAGCGCATGTGTACTACCTCCATGCTACATGCTAAATGAGGCATTTGTGTACATTTTGATCAAAAGGCAATAAGCCCACTCACCACGCCAAGGTTGCCTCTATGAGTGGGTCCTAACCTAAAAATTGGCGCGGCGCTACACGGCGACCGCCAGCGCTGTAGCGCGATCCCGGCCGGCGGCGGGACCCAGTGGCCAAACAGCACCCCTGCTGCCTGACCATGCCAAACCTAGCTCTGGGTCCCACCAACCAGCCAAGAAAACAGCACAGCAGCCCCCATGCAGCACCGCACCATGTGAACAGTTGTCAAAGCTCACCTGCTCTGAAGCTCACAGGAACTCCAACTGATTCTTAAAAAGAAGGAACGCACCGGTGAGCTCAGCAACACTACTACAAAACCCGGAATACAACGGAAAACAACTGTGGTGAATGACCAAATAATTATTTCCCTGGTGAAGAAAACACCCTTCACAAAAGTTGGCCAGATCAAGAACACTCTCCAGGAGGTAGGTGTATGTGTGTCAAAGTCAACAATCAAAAGAAGACTTCACCAGAGTGAATACAGAGGGTTCACCACAAGATGTAAACCATTGGTGAACCTCAAAAACCGGAAGGCCAGATTAGAGTTTGCCAAACGACATCTAAAAAAGCTTTCACAGTTCTGGAACAACATCCTATGGACAGATGAGACCAAGGTCAACTTGTACCAGAGTGATGGGAAGAGAAGAGTATGGAAAAGGAAAGTAACTGCTCATGATCCTAAGCATACCACCTCATCAGTGAAGCATGGTGGTGGTAGTGTCATGGCGTGGGCATGTATGGCTGCCAATGGAACTGGTTCTCTTGTATTTATTGATGATGTGACTGCTGACAAAAGCAGCAGGATGAATTCTGAAGTGTTTTGGGCAATATTATCTGCTCATATTCAGCCAAATGCTTCAGAACTCCTTGGACGGCGCTACACAGTGCAGATGGACAATGACCCAAAGCATACTGCAAAAGCAACCAAAGAGTTTTTTAAGGGAAAGAAGTAGAATGTTATGCAATGGCCAAGTCAATCCCCTGACCTGAATCCGATTGAGCATGCATTTCACTTGCTGAAGACAAAACTGAAGGGAAAATGCCCCAAGAACAAGCAGGAACTGAAGACAGTTGCAGTAGAGGTCTGGCAGAGCATCACCAGGGATGAAACCCAGCATCTGGTGATGTCTATATGTGTTCCAGACTTCAGGCTGTAATTGACTTCAAAGGATTTGCAACCAAGTATTAAAAAGTGAAAGTTTGATTTATGATTATTATTATGTACCATTACTTTTGGTCCCTTAACAAGTGGAAGGCACATATGCAAACTGTTGTAATTCCTACACCGTTCACCTGATTTGGATGTAAATACCCTCAAATTAAAGCTGACAGTCTGCAGTTAAAGAACATATTGTTTGTTTCATTTCAAATCCATTGTGGTGGTGTATAGAGCCAAAAATGTTATAATTGTGTCGATGTCCCAATATTTATGGACCTGACTGTAGATGTTAACATGGAAAATTATCATCAAACATTCTTTAACAATATGGAGCCAGGTGAGGCAATCACCTCAGGCAGCACCAGTTAGGGGCAAGCGGGATGCAGCGGAAGGGCCATGGGCAATGAGCGCTTTCATTGTGGCAAAGAGGTTAGGTTAAAAAATTGGCATTAGCGGGGGAACCATTTCAGTTTTCGCCTCAGACAGCAGAAAGGCTAGGTGCACCCCAGAATATGATAGACGCCAGGTCATTTTCTGGTGACTGGATCTTGCATGCAGGACTTTTTTCTGTCTAAAAAAACGGATCTCAGATGGAAATAGCTCAAACGGTTGACAACTGATGCAACAGGACCCGTTTTTGTTCTCTCTCTCTCCTTCTGACGGATCAGAAGAACGGAAAGCTAAACGGTGATATGAACTCAGGCTAACTTTAAATTCCAGAACAAAAAAACTGACTTTTACCCTGCAGGCAAAAACAGAAAACAAAACCAGCTCGTCTGAGCACTAACTGCACCCGGATAGTCCCTTACTATACCAGGTGCCTTCCTACCAGGCACTAGAAATGAAATAACACAGTTTGCACTCACAGGCAGTATGCGCTAACCCAGACTTAGGGTCCATTCACACGTCCGTGGAATGGGTCTGCATCCGTTCCGCAATATCCGGAACGGGTGCGGACCCATTCATTCTCAATGGGGCAGGAATGGATGCGGAGAGCACACATTTCCGGAGCGCGGCCCCGATCTTCCGTCCCGCAGCTCCGGAAAAAAATAGAACATGTCCTATTCTTGTCCCCAATTGCGGACAAGAAAAGGCAATTCTATGGGGGTGCCGGGCCGAGTGTATTGCGGATCCGCAATACACTACGGACGTGTGAATGGACCCTTAGCCATCAGACGAACTTCTTGTGCACTTGCTGCAGGTGCTCCTTATTACACCATCCTGATGGCAGAGATGGTCTAGGGCAGTGATGGCCAACCTCTGACACTCCACATGTGGTGAAACTACAACTCCCAGTATGCTCCATTCATTTCTATAGAGTTCTGAGAACAGCCAAGCAAGGGGAGCATCTTGGGAATCATAGTTTTACCACAGCTGGAGTGCCGGAGGTTAGCCATGACAGGAATAGGGATTGAGATCCTGCCCTATTCTTCCCAATCCAACTCCAGACCAGAACCCTTTTCTCTGGCTTCCTATGGCAAATATGACAGGATTCTAGGGGAAATATACTTTCCCTCAATTATTTCACTTTTCAGTGTCTCATACCTCCTAAAACGAAATCTTGTAATATGATATACAGTATCATTTATTTCCATCGAAGTTAAAAATGAACTCACATCCTCTCAAGGTTGTCCTCAGCCTACAGAAAATTGCCTTCATTAGCACATATTTCATTGTTACTCAATATGTCTCTTTTTCAGAAATAAATCCTATTTCACTTGACTAATGAGACACTTTGCTGGCCATTAGTTTTTGACATCACTAGGTCAAGCTATTTAAGCAGACTTTTTTCTTTCCTTTTTTTTTTATAGATAAAATTAATAATTAACAATGTAGACTAGATTATACTATGTAGCTGGGTGAAGCTGCTGAGAATCCAAAGTAGAGGCCTAAAATTGTCAAGTGTCAAGATTATGTTGTGTCTATTAATTATTTGCTAACTGTTAATTTTTTATGGTTTGCCTATTATCGTTTGTACATGAATTAGCAAAAATTCTCTGGGAAGCACATTTACCATACTGGATATTGATTACGATCTAATGATCAAGTATGTTCCTAATCAAATCTTTGGGATATATGGCCTCAGTAAGGCTAGTTTCCGACAGGCTGTTCTGGGAGAGGAGCAGCCTGCCAGTGTTCATCGTATCCGGCATAGCCGGAAAGGGCCAGAGCACCATTAGGCCCCATTGACTTGCAGCATTTTATTGTCTGCCTGAATCACGTCACAAATGCCTAAAACGGGCCGGATTACCTCTGGGTCAAAGGGCTTCACTGAGGAAAGGCAGTATCCGGCTTTGCTGGATACCATGAACTCCAGCAGGCTGTTCCATTGCCGAAACAGCCTGCAGGATGATTTTAGTGTTAGCATGGAACTAGCCTTTAAAGCAGCACTGGATAGTTTAGTGAGATATCAAGGCCAGTAAGATATTTTGTTAGATCAAATACAATATCATTTGTATCTCTACAGTGACAATTTTCAGCCAAAATCAACCAAATCGAAATTTGGTTTATTGCTTAAAAATAATTAGAATTGTCGTCAGGAGAGGGCCTTGATGACTGGAAATAAAACCAATCTGTAGAAAAAAACATGAATCACACATCAACATGCCATGAAACGATCTTTTTCTTGTCAGCATAATTTCTGAACATCTCTATTGAGGCACTTAGGGGGAGATTTGTTGAGACTTGTGCTTTCTGTGTTGGTCTTGATATCCCCTGCGCCCATGGAGAATAAGTCTAATATATGACGAAGGGGGTGCACAGGTAGCAGTCGCTACGGGGTCCAGGAGCCTGAGGGGGCCCAAAGACCCTTGTGCCACATAAGACAACATTGGTATTATAAAAAGTCCATGCTGGTCAAGTTACACCTCTGGCTGAAGGGAAGGGGTTGGGTCAAGAATTTGGCATGGAGGGTTACCGTTCCAATTTTAGCCTCAGACAGAATGAAGGCTATGTGCTTCCCTGACCAAAAAGCACTGAGGGAAGGAGGGCCCAAGCTGAACTCTTGCACCAGGGCCCATGAGCCTTTAGCTACGCCCCTGCACAGCACCTCAGCAATAACAGACACCATGCAACACGGCACAATGTGAACAGATCTGAAAATAAAATTAAGAGTAGAAAGCACCCTATATGGTCTAATCCAGTACATAAATACATTGCAGCAGATTTACTAATTCTGTCTCATGTTTAGACAGTATAATCCTAGATTAGACAGTCGAAAGATACGCCTCATCAAAGTGGCTCATGTTGGATAGCAAATTTGGTTTCTCATTAGATACTTTTGTCTAAATATGTGGGGGCGGGGACTCAAGGTAAATATAACTTCTTTTGCTATTTTATCACATTATAAACTGTTCTCTAAGGCTGGACAAACCTTTTAAATTCTGTATATGGCCACAATTGTTTATGGTTCTTCTATTGATTTTTTGGTGCTTCATGAAAGTATTCCTTGGGTGAATCTATCCATGTCTCTACTTTTCTCTTCTGAATCGAATCACACAAAATTCAGATTAGTTTTGAATCAGAAGTTTTTGAAAAATTGTTGTTGAATTTCCAAATTTCAGAATCTTTTTATTCATCTGTAAGGGTACATTCACACGACCGTATTTTTGGCTCTGCATCCGTTCCGCAATTTTCATTTCAATGGGGCCGCAAAAGATGCGGACAGCACACAATGTGCTGTCCGCATCCGTAGATCCGTTCCGCGGCCCCACAAAAAAGATAGAGCATATACTATACTTGTCCGCAATCGAGGACAAGAATAGGCATTTCTATCATAGGGCCGGCTACATTCACACGACCGGTATCCGTGTTTTGCGGATCCGTAATTTGCGGACCGCAAAACACATACGGTCGTGTGAATGTAGCCTAATAGGAACCCTACTTGTACAGTATATAGTTGGTTCAATTCCATTTGTTGCTAGTAGGTACGCAGCAGAGTTGCCAACCAGAATTTTTCTTTTTTCTGGACAATTTATCCCAAAATCACAACAGCCAACATTTTTACAGACAAATTGGAAAACCATAGTGAATGATAAAGATTATAAGTAATACATATCTATAACTCAATATACTGATAGGAACTTATTACCAGAGTCACAAAATGATGATAAATACTACCAAAATAATCTAGTCAAGTACCATCAGCCTAAAAAAAAAATCACAGACACATCAGTTTTTTTTCATGGACTCAAGAAAAAGGTCAACAATTTTTACGGACTGTCCAGAAATTTCGGGACGGTTGGCAACCCTGGTACACAGTCAAGCAATTATCAAAGACAATTAACAGTTAGAATGCATCATCTTTTCAACAATAAGGTTTCTAGTCTGTCTTTATGAACATATTAATTGGGATGTGTGTGTATGTCAATGGTCCTCTAGGATTTTCATATTGATGGTCATCAATATGAGATCAGCGGGGGTCTGACTTTCGACACCCCTGCCAATCAGCTATATAAAGAGGTCGGTGAGTGCTGCTGCCTCCTCACAGCTTACTAAGCATAGGGCCATACATTGTATAGTGGTTGTGCTTGTTATTGCAGCTTAGCCCTATTTACTTGAATGCCTCTAGGATAGTGATCAGCAACCTCTGGCACTCCAGGTGTTGTGAAACTACATCTCCCATCATGCACACTTGCTTAACTGTTGTCTAAACTCCCACAGAATTGAAAGGAGCATGCTGGGGGTTGTAGTTTCACAACAGCTGGAGTGCCGAAGGTTGCTGATCCCTGCTCTAGGACAAGTGACCAATGAATGTGACATCACATGGCCTAGGAATCGACCTAAGCGCTCACAGAGTGCCGCAGTCTCTTCATACAACTGATCAGAGGGGTGTCAGGAGTCAGACCTTCGCTGATCTGATATTGATGACCTATCCTTAAAAGCAGGGACGTAGCTAAAGGCTCATGGGCCCTGGTGCAAGAGTTCAGCTTGCCCCCCCCCCCCCTTTATTCAGTGCTGGTGCACCTAGCTTTTCTGCAGCCCAAGGCAAATATTGAAATGACCCCCCCCTTCCCTCCAATCCTACTGTTAAAGGGGTTGTCCTCTTTTTACTACTGATGACCTATCCTCAGGATAGGTCATCACTATCAGATCAGCCAGGGTCCTCCGGCACCCCTGACGATCAGCTATTTGAAGAGAGGGCAGCGCTCATATGAGAGCTGCTTTCTCTGTTCTGTTTACCTGCTCGCCGTAGCATTTGCAGTGATGATCAGGTACTCAGAGCAGAGAAGGCAGCGCTCATACAAAAAAAAAAAACGGACAACCCCTTTAAAGACATACTTGGAAAACATTACATTCAGCTCTATAGAACATACAGGGTAATACAGCCCCACATATGTACCTCTCACATCCAGTGACTTCTCTTCTCTGATGTAGATATTCTCTTTCCTCTTCTTCTCCTGTCAGACCAGACCGCCATGGTGACTTCTTTCAGCCGCACCTCGTCTCTGTAGAGTTTAACAAACAGACATCTTACTTTTCTACTTTTCCCTCCTCCTCCTCACCTTCTCCTCCACCCCATCCTGCCCCCCCCCCCATACTGTGTCCACTGTGCTCCCCAATACTTTCCTGCAGAAACAGTCCCCCTGAAAATACTGGTACCTCACAGTACATCAGTACAAAAACACCCCTTTATATTGTGTGCTAGTACAAAAAAATCCCCCCTTCCTTTCAGATCAGATCCCCATATAAAACCCTAAATATAATCCCCCCATCTCAGACCAACCCCCCTTTAGATCTCTATGTCAGACCCCATATAAGACCCCAGTTTTAGACCTCAGATCAGACCCCCATTAGACCTCCATGTAAGACCCCAACCTAATATCAGACCTCAGATAAGACCCCCATTAGACCTCCAGACCCCCATATAAGACCCCCATTAGCCCTCCAGACCCCCATTAGACCTCCAGACCCCCATTAGACCTCCAGACCCCCATATCACACCACCAGACCCCCCTATCAGACATCTAGACCCCCATTAGACCTCTAGACTACCACTAGAACTCCAAACACCCATATCTGACCCCCATTGGACCTCCAGAGCCCCATATCTGACCCCCATTAGACCTCCAGACCCTCAATCAGATCCCCAATCAGACCCCCATTAGACCTCTAGACCCCCAATCAGACCCCCATTAGACCTCCAGACCTCCAGTCGGACCTCTTCAGACCCCCAGTCAGACCTCTCTAGATCCCCAGTCAGACCTCAACAATCCCCCAGTCAGACCTCCAGACCCCCCTGTCAGACCTCTATACTCCCCAGTCAGACCTCCAGACCCCCAGTCAGATCTCCAGACCCCCCCATTAGCCACTTCAGACCCCCAGTCAGACCTCCAGATCTCCAGTCAGAACTCCAGACCCCCCAGTCAGACCTCCAGACCCCCCATAGACCACTCCAGACCCCTATTAGACCTCTCCATACCCCCCATTAGACCTCCATATCAGACCTCACATTAGACTGTAAAATAATAAAGTAACTTACCTCTCGTGCCACCACTCTCCTTGTTCTGGCTGTCTTCTCTTCTCAGGGCCCGCGCTGCAGTCACCTGATCCCTTGCAGCATCAGGTCAGAGCGTGCTTTGTACGTCCTGATGCTGCAGGCAGCCAGGACACAGCAGAGCGGGCCCTGAGAAGAACGAGCAGGAGGAGGGGTAAGTACTGGACAGCGCTCACATCGCTTCTCTCCCCCTCCTCCTGCAGACTAGGGAGCGCTTCCATTATGGAAGTGCTTGCTAGTATTCTCTTTATAAGATGCACTGCATCTAATAAAGGGAAAAGTACAGTACCACTGGCGACCGTTGCGACCCCTATACAGGGAGTGCAGAATTATTAGGCAAATGAGTATTTTGACCACATCATCCTCTTTATGCATGTTGTCTTACTCCAAGCTGTATAGGCTCGAAAGCCTACTACCAATTAAGCATATTAGGTGATGTGCATCTCTGTAATGAGAAGGGGTGTGGTCTAATGACATCAACACCCTATATTAGGTGTGCATAATTATTAGGCAACTTCCTTTCCTTTGGCAAAATGGGTCAAAAGAAGGACTTGACAGGCTCAGAAAAGTCAAAAATAGTGAGATATCTTGCAGAGGGATGCAAAGCTTCTGAAGCGTGATCATCGAACAATCAAGCGTTTCATTCAAAATAGTCAACAGGGTCGCAAGAAGCGTGTGGAAAAACCAAGGCGCAAAATAACTGCCCATGAACTGAGAAAAGTCAAGCGTGCAGCTGCCAAGATGCCACTTGCCACCAGTTTGGCCATATTTCAGAGCTGCAACATCACTGGAGTGCCCAAAAGCACAAGGTGTGCAATACTCAGAGACATGGCCAAGGTAAGAAAGGCTGAAAGACGACCACCACTGAACAAGACACACAAGCTGAAACGTCAAGACTGGGCCAAGAAATATCTCAAGACTGATTTTTCTAAGGTTTTATGGACTGATGAAATGAGAGTGAGTCTTGATGGGCCAGATGGATGGGCCCGTGGCTGGATTGGTAAAGGGCAGAGAGCTCCAGTCCGACTCAGACGCCAGCAAGGTGGAGGTGGAGTACTGGTTTGGGCTGGTATCATCAAAGATGAGCTTGTGGGGCCTTTTCGGGTTGAGGATGGAGTCAAGCTCAACTCCCAGTCCTACTGCCAGTTTCTGGAAGACACCTTCTTCAAGCAGTGGTACAGGAAGAAGTCTGCATCCTTCAAGAAAAACATGATTTTCATGCAGGACAATGCTCCATCACACGCGTCCAAGTACTCCACAGCGTGGCTGGCAAGAAAGGGTATAAAAGAAGAAAATCTGATGACATGGCCTCCTTGTTCACCTGATCTGAACCCCATTGATAACCTGTGGTCCATCATCAATTGTGAGATTTACAAGGAGGGAAAACAGTACACCTCTCTGAACAGTGTCTGGGAGGCTGTGGTTGCTGCTGCACGCAATGTTGATGGTGAACAGATCAAAACACTGACAGAATCCATGGATGGCAGGCTTTTGAGTGTCCTTGCAAAGAAAGGTGGCTATATTGGTCACTGATTTGTTTTTGTTTTGTTTTTGAATGTCAGAAATGTATATTTGTGAATGTTGAGATGTTATATTGGTTTCACTGGTAAAAATAAATAATTGAAATGGGTATATATTTCTTTTTTGTTAAGTTGCCTAATAATTATGCACAGTAATAGTCACCTGCACACACAGATATCCCCCTAAAATAGCTAAATTTAAAAATAAACTAAAAACTACTTCCAAAAATATTCAGCTTTGATATCAATGAGTTTTTTTCCGTTCATTGAGAACATGGTTGTTGTTCAATAATAAAATTAATCCTCAAAAATACAATTTGCCTAATACTTCTGCACTCCCTGTAGTTATGCCAGTGCTTAAAGGGGTTATCCTAGGTCTAATGTAAAAAATAAAAATCAGATGTCATATAGTACATGGCAACCTCTTTCTAATAAAGCTAGAACCAGCCCTGTACCTCCCATGGATCCAGAAATGTCCCCATTCATTGCTCTGCTAGATTTATATCAAGCTGGCAGCTCAAGGGGAGGGTCTTTTCTGCTGCAGATCAGGGGGCGTGTCCATGTTCTACCTATCACAGCTCAGGAGGCAGTTGAAGGATGACACTGAGCATATACGGCCTTCTCAATGAGCAGGACAAAGAAATAAGAAAAAAAAATACAGCAGGTGGCGCTCTACAGAAACATTTTATTGAATAACTCAGTAGCAATGCTACATTTTTGATTACATGCAATTAGAAAAGCATTCAAATTCAAATGCTGATTTGAATACTGTAAAATATTTTTGATGGTACAACCCCTTTAAGATAAGCCATCAATCTAAAAATCTCCCATTTAATTTTCTTATTAAATGGGAGATTTTTAGATTGATGGCTTATCTTAAAGGGGTTGTACCATCAAAAATATTCTACAGTATTCAAATCAGCATTTGAATTTGACTGCTTTTCTAATTGCATGTAATAAAAAATTTAGCATTGCTACTGAGTTATTCAATAAAATGTTTCTGTATAGCGCCACCTGCTGTATTTTTTTTTCTTATTTCTTTGAGAAGTCTTTTAAATGATTTTTTTTATTAAAGAGTGAAAATATATCATTTGCACAACATGAAGGCTAATAATATATGCGTTTAGATACAACACTAATGCTTCAATGATGTCTCTAAAACATTTGTTGCAAATTAATTGTCAGGGTACTGGTACACAAAAAAAAAACATCATTTTTTTTATAAAATGTCCTAATAATGGAAATAAAATTCTTATTTTGTAGGTATGAAACGGTCGTTGAGTCCCGATCACGGGCAAGAAAATGGAAGGATGAGCGCAGCAATGTTTTTACGATGTTTTGAGGAAAAAGTGACCTGGATGGACAGGACAGACTGCCAGTTCTCTAATGAAAAGAAGAAGATCTTATATTCGCTATGCGAAGTGTGCAACATTCAGTTGAACTCTGCAGATCAGGCACAGATTCATTACAACGGAAAGTCCCATCTAAAAAGAGTAAAGCAGCTAAACAATGGGAAGCTACCAACAAACACATCGTCCGGATCTTTACTTGTCAGCACCACTGGAGGTAGGAGAAAAATTTTTACTCCTCGTATTTGGAATACACTGCCGTAAAAAATAGTCGGTCAAATGCATTTCATTTGGGATCTGTTCTACATGTGAAACTTATGTTTGATCAACTCTTGTGTGTATATTTTGTTCTGATTGCCTAGGACTATGTTTGTCATGGCTGACTTATTATTATGTTTTGATTTGTTATGTGTTATTTTTCACGTTTTTGGACTATCTTTATGTTGTTTTTTTGTTTAGTCGGATACTTACTATGCATTTATATAGAATCTGCAGTATTGTTTCCTATTATCAGCTGTTTCAAGTTGATAAGGGAAGGACTATAGCGTTCTTGTATGGGATTAGGCTAGGTTTATACTGAGTACAGGGAGAACTTTAGGTGTATATGTCATGAAATTCTCCCAACATGTATGTTTTGTCCATAGATTTCTATTGGCATCGATATACCTTTGTCTCAATTGTATTGAAAATCAAAGTTTCTTTTTTAAAGTCAATATAAAGTATATACAATTGTGGTATGTAGCCATACAGTTGTGAATGTCTGAATCATATATTGGCAACTTTTCAATGTTCTCATCGAATATAGTGTTAAAAAGGTTCTCCAAGACTGGGAACCCCCTTTGATATTGGCAGTCAATGTTCAGATATTAAAGGATTTGTGAAGTGAACCTCTACCCACAGATGGGTGGGGGTCTGACCTCTAGGACCCCCACTGATCCTGAGAACAGTGCTTCCGTTTCCCCATCTTGATGGAGCGGCAGGCACATCTTTTAACTTTTTATCTGACTTACCTGTAGCATTTAAATAAAAAGAAAGGTCATCCAATGGTTTATGATCAGCACTTGCTCATTTCCAATAACTGCTGTCCTATGTTTTAACTGGAGATTATTGTTTCTTTTGTTATTTTAGCTTGTATTCTGCTGCCCCATGTTTAGCACATTACTGTTTTCTATAGTAAGGGCTGTATTACACCAACAGATTATACGGCAGATTTTCTGACCAACCATTGGTCAGATGGCAAATTACACACACAGATCTTTTGTAATACACACACCAACTATTGGTCTGATTGGACAGATATTGGTCAGATAATCTGTTACTGTAATACAGCCCTTACTTCTTTAATGATTGGGAAGGGTAGGAAGAGCAGATTTTGTGTAATATGGAGGGTGACATTTAAATTCCCTTTCTTAAAGGTACGACCACCGGGTGCGGTTATGATCCGGTTGGTTTGTGGCCATGCTGCGTTCAAGAACCACATGGCCAAAGAGCCCACTGCTGCCTTTCATTTAATTAATGAAGACCGGACTCTTTAGTCAGTCTTCATTGTTAATGACCACGTGGTTCTAGCACGACATGAGTCCTATGTGTGAGTTGTGTGTGTGGCATGTGTCTCTTTAAAACTGGTGTGTATGCACCATATGTCCTATTTGAGCGCCGTGTGTGTGACATCTGTGAGCAGCCTCTATGCAGTATGTTCAAATGTGTGTGTCTTGTATTCAGCATGTACTTGTATGTATATATTTATCTGTGTCTAGTTTTGTTGCCATTGAAGGCACAGAGGCACAGACATCCTGTTCTCCTTTGCTTTCAGTGCCATACCCCTGGCAATAAATTCTCCTAAACCCAATGAACATGACAATATAACTGATTTGAACACAACTTGACACATGCTCCATTGGATGCAGTACTATTGGGGTATTCTCCGCAAGAAAAATTGCTCCTATCTATTATGGAGCTATATGGAGGCCCCATAACATGTCATACAAAGTGCGTACTGCTGAATTACTGTTGCAGGGGTCAAAAAACAGATGGTGGATGCACTGGATTTAGGGTAGGTTAGACCAATGAGCGGTATATAAGGAATTATTCCTTCTTCACCCTTAATCCCCTTACAGAGGTAAGGACTTTCCTCCATGGAATCCCCAGGTCACTACCCAAAATAGTCATTGCCAGCAACAGCTGACGTAAGCTGGAAATCTGGAGCACAGGCGATGAACAGGAGCATAGTTGCGCCTAAGCAGGGATCAGGTCAGTCAGAATGAATTGCCAGGCACAGGGTCGAGGCAGGTGGCATGAATTAACAAAGTCTGGGTCAAGCCAGGGATATATATGAAACAGAGAAACAACTTTGCACTGATGCTTTAGGAGCAGATAAGTGCAGATTAGAGATGAGCGAATTTCTGCTAATCCAATTTTACCGAATCGACTGCCTGATTCGATTCAGACGTGAATTGCACCAGAATCAAAAGTGCTTCAATTACCCTGAAAAGCTTTCAATGACATTTGGTGTCTCACTCTCTCTTTCTTAAAGATTCTTTTAAATCGAATCACCTAAAATTCTATATGATTCAAATGTTTCCAAAAATTTGGGTTGAATTCTGATTCTGTAGAATAGATTCGCTCATCTGTAGTCCAGGTAAGTGGCTAGAGTCCTGTATAGTTTAAAAAAAGGTATGTAGATGCATATCCGACCAGCATGTGCCAAATGAACTCACTTCTGACATACACTGGATGAATATGTTTGGTATATTCACTAAGTGTAAATTGCCCCTCTAACAAGGGGTTATTCCACAAAAATAGTCATCACCTGAGTCTGGAAATGAGTGGGATCCCCAGCGATCATACATTGATCAGCTATCCTGTGCATAGTTGATAAATGTTTTTGTGGAAAGACTCCGACATCTTTGGGGGATTTTTTATGACTGCATTTTACTTATTTTGGGCTAAAAGTCATTATTTCAGTTAGTCTTAAAATGTTCAGCCATTTTTGAGTTACAGGGATTTAAAATCTGTCTATCACTTTCTGTTTTCTTTTTATAGCTCAACTCTTGCCAAACTCATGGCTTAAATAAGTGTCTATGAGGTCAGGAAATCAGAGACAAGAGCTACACATGAGCCATCAGATGACGGGATTAAAGGGGTTGTCCAGGTTCAGGGCTGAACCCAGAAATATGCTCCCCTTCACTCCTTTAGCATGTACAAGTGGAGCATCAGAGTCCTTGCTCCGATGCTTGCGCTGCATTGCGCAGGACAAGGTCTGTTTGTTGTGATTCGTTGAAGTGCCGGGATTCACAACACTATGCTAGGCAAAGACTTCCGCCTAGCAGGGAGCCCAGTGATGTCACCAGCACAAATGGGCGGTGTATAGCACTATTCTGGGCCTTTTTATAAGCGGGTATCACTACAGCACAAGGCAAGGGGAGCATCGGAGCAAGGGGATGCTCTGATGCTTCACTCGTACATGCTAAAGGAGTGAAAGGGAGCTTATGTCCAGGTTCAGCCCTGAACCCAGACAACCCCTTTAAATGAAAACACAAAGTTACTTGTAAGCTTGCAAATGAACGGATTTTTAACCCCTGTATCTCAGAAATGGCAGAATATTTTTATTAAAGACCAATTGAAAAAATTATTGTTAGCCCACAATGAATAAAACTCAATTATAAAAAAAAAAGTACTTGAAGGTGTACATAGCCTTTTGATACTACATCAGATAACACAGTTGAGCAGTGATGGTCCCCTGCTGAGGATATCCACAGTCTCTGTTCTGCTTATCACTAAACAATGTTCGGGGACAGTTATTGATGCCAGATCCAGCAGTGTATCGTATTATGTGAGATGTTCTAGCCTTCCTCTGCCCTTGACTGATAAATCTGAGTTAAGTTACCTAATCTATGAGTTATGCAAACTCCACGCAATGTCAGGACCTGCAGTAAAAAAATATGTTTGTCCTGCAGGAGTAGAATATGTGTGTGTAGGTCACGATAAAGGTCAGCACCATAGCACGCAGAGATTAATCTAACTCTAAGTGTTTCAAATATTACTTCAACTGTGAGGCTGGCAGTTCACATGGTGGTCATTAATCTACAGACCCAGCACAATGAGAACACAGGGGTTATGCTGCAGAACTTTATCTGTGATAGAAAAAATTTTTATTAGCTAGAAAAGAACAAGGGTTGGCTTCATCTTTAGTCTATTAGACTGTACGATTTCAGGGCCAATTACTGGGAACAAGCAGTCATAGGAACGATATTCCCGATAATTGGCCCATATATTTGTGCCGCCAATTAACCGCTTAACGAGCAAAAGCTTGTTTATCAGCTGATATGCGTCTTTTATCAGGATGAAGGCTGCACAATTATTGGCAGCACAGCTCCTTGTGTAATCAGGGACGTGCTGACGATAATCACTAGAACTGAATGAGGGAGGAATTGCTGTAGTAGCACTCATTCCTCCCCCATTTACTTTGCATTGGCCTGTGTAATCAACAAGCGCCAATGGACATGTTAATCATCAATCAGCACTTACCCAACCCGAACATCGGGTAGTGTAATAGGGCCCTTTCTCTCTGCAGTCAATGCCAATTATGATTTTTTTTTTATAAATGATGTGCCCATCTCAATGGGTCTTGAAGGGAACCTGTCATGTTAGATATGGTGTCTGATCTTCAGGCAGTATGTTGTAGAGCAGGAGGAGCTGAGCAGATTTATACAGCCAGGTCCATAAATGTTGGGACATCGACACAATTCTAACATTTTTGGCTCTGTACACCACCACAATGGATTTGAAATGAAACAAACAATATGTGCTTTAACTGCAGACTGTCCACTTTAATTTGAGGGTATTAACATCCAAATCAGGTGAACGGTGTAGGATTAACAACAGTTTGCATATCTGCCTCCCACTTGTTAAGGGACCAAAAGTAAGGGGACAGAATAATAATCATAAATCAAACTTTCACTTTTTAATACTTGGTTGCAAACCCTTTGCAGTCAATTACAGCCTAAAGTCTGGAACGCATAGACATCACCAGATGCTGGGTTTCATCCCTGGTGATGCTCTGCCAGGCCTCTACTGCAACTGTCTTCAGTTCCTGCTTGTTCTTGGGGCATTTTCCCTTCAGTTTTGTCTTCAGCAAGTGAAATGCATGCTCAATCGGATTCAGGTCAAGTGATTGACTTGGCCATTGCATAACATTCCACTTCTTTCCCTTAAAAACTCTTTGGTTGCTTTTGCAGTATGCTTTGGGTCATTGTCCATATGCACTGTGATGCGCCGTCCAATGAGTTCTGAAGCATTTGGCTGAATATGAGCAGATAATATTGCCCGAAACACTTCAGAATTCATCCTGCTGCTTTTATCAGCAGTCACATCATTAATAAATACAAGAGAACCAGTTCCATTGGCAGCCATACATGCCCACGCCATGACACTACCACCACCATTATTCACTGATCTTCAACAATTTAGACAGCACTCCAAGTTTAGTTAATTGATTTTTATTTTGTTTTAGCCGGACATAGTGGTCCTTTTTTTTCTTTTTTTCAGACCGAAGCAACGTTTCGGGCAGCAGGTATGCCCTTCATCAGGCAGTAATGTGCTCATACGGGTGTGTGGCCGGCATGCCGGCCACACACCCGTATGAGCACATTACTGCCTGATGAAGGGCATACCTGCTGCCCGAAACGTTGCTTCGGTCTGAAAAAAAGAAAAAAAAGGACCACTATGTCCGGCTAAAACAAAATAAAAATCAATTAACTAAACTTGGAGTGCTGTCTAAATTGTTGAAGATTTATACGTTCCAAGAGGTGGAGCTAGGAACACACCGAGACGTGCACCCAAACCAGTCAGTTATCGATAGAGTGCTGTGATCACCACGAGATTCTCATTATTCACTGATGAGATGGTATACTTAGGATCATGAGCAGTTCCATTCCTTCTCCATACTCTTCTCTTCCCATCACTCTGGTACAAGTTGATCTTGGTCTCATCTGTCCATAGGATGTTGTTCCAGAACTGTGAAGGCAATTTTAGATGTCGTTTGGCAAACTCTAATCTGGCCTTCCTGTTTTTGTGGCTCACCAATGGTTTACATCTTGTGAAGAACCCTCTGTATTCACTGGTGAAGTCTTCTCTTGATTGTTGACTTTGACACACATACACCTACCTCCTGGAGAGTGTTCTTGATCTGGCCAACTGTTGTGAAGGGTGTTTTCTTCACCAGGGAAAGAATTCTTCGGTCATCCACCACAGTTGTTTTCCGTGGTCTTCCGGGTCTTTTGGTGTTGCTGAGCTCTCTGATGGGTTTGTTTTGTTTTTTTCAGCCTAATGATGGCTTGCTTCACTGATAGTGACAGCTCTTTAGATCTCATCTTGAGAGTTGACAGCAACAGATTCCAAATGCAAATAGCACACTTGAAATGAACTCTGGACCTTTTATCTGCTTATAATTGGGATAATGAGGGAATAACACACACCTGGCCATGGAACAGATGAGAAGCCAATTGTCCCATTACTTGTGGTCCCTTAACAAGTGGGAGGCACATTGAAAACTGTTGTAATTCCTACACCGTTCACCTGATTTGGACATAAATACCCTCTAATTAAAGCTGACAGTCTGCAGTTAAAGCACATCTTGTTCGTTTCATTTCAAATCCATTGTGGTAGTGTATAGAGCCAAAAATTTTACAATTGTGTCGATATCCCAATATTTATGGACCTGACTGTATGTAGCTTTGTAGGAAAAGGTTCAGTATAACTTGTATTTTATGCATTTAAATCCCTGTACTTTTTATGCTTAGGAGTCTACTGGTAGGCCCTATGCCCCAGGAATTGATTGGGCTCCTAGGCATCAAAAGAAAGGGATTCAAATGAATAAAAAATACACGTTCCACTGAATCTTTTCTCGTAAAACCGTATATTAATATTCTCAGCTTCTCCAGCTCTGTAACATGCTGCCCACAGAGATCTGCCCATGTAAAAGGACGCTTAATGACTGGCAACATATCCCAACAGTTTTTCTAAATGCGTAGAGGTTGCTGTAACCAGTTTCTGCAACAAATTTTCCAAAAATCTCGGTCAAGGTCCACAAGAATAATAAATTCAGCCATGGATTGTAGACCAGTTTTTTCCTACATTTCATCCTGTCGCCTACAAAGTAATAAACTACAAAACAAAACTTACATCTAGGGCATGGATGTGAAAATATGCAGGAAGACCTGCAAATTACCAATTATTCAGGTATGAATAAGGTTTTGCATCGTATTGTACTTTATTACAGATTTTTGATGTGGAATCCACACGAAAATCTGTGGCAAAACTGCAGCTTTATATGTAAATATTATCCTTAGAATTTCTATTGGAGCTAATGTTGCCAGCCTAGTTTTGGGGTTTTATTTGCAGTTTTATTTTATATTGACCCATCCAAACTCTTACTGGGAATGCATGAAGCTATTAAAACAGGCATGTCAGGAGTGGTGACAGGTCCTCTTTAACAATTTATTAGTATATACAAAAGTCTGGAACCAAACCAGTGGGAAAATCATCAGATGGGAAAAGCTACAAGACATTTCCTTGCTAGCTTATAGATAACCATCCAGTGGCGTACCGCCAATAGAGGCAGACCACGCAGGCTGCTATGGGGCCCGTGGGGGAAGGGGGCCCGGCTGAGAATAGACCTGTACCCATAATTTAACTAAATACAAATGGTTGCTCAGAGTTCCTGTCTATGGGTCGGGACATGTCTTCTTGGTCCCTGCTTCCCCTGTGTTCGGATGGGCCCCTTACACAGTCCATGTTCCGCTGGCAGTCACAGTCCCTGCTTGCAGCCTAGAGCGCTTCTGTCTGCTGGGCGCTGGTTGATTTGCCAATCAGCATTTAGCAGTGCTGTGCTAGCAGTAGCAGAGCATGCTGCTGATTGGCTATCCTAGCGGTGCACCCAGCAGGGGAACGAGCCGGCAGTGCTGCGGGACTACTGTTGCTGCTGGCCTTGTTGTGACCTGACCTGACTGCTGTGACCGGGAACTAGCATCACCCTCCAGACACCAGCAGTCATCCTGCAGAGAGAGTGACTTATCGTCTCCTCCAGGATTCAGTTTGTTTGAAGATCTACTCTGCCTGCCGTTCTGCCACACAGTAACAGCAACAGCAAGTGCACAGTAAGTTAGCAGCAGTGTGCACTGAAATGCCAAAGTTCAGAGTTGGGGGGCAGTATTCACTATAAGCACCAATAGTTGGGGCTAGGGTTGCATACATAAGCAGCAGAGCAGACAGCAGGCACAGTCCATAAGGAGGGGCTAAGGTGGCACTGGCACAGTTCATAATTGGGAGCTATGGTGGCACCATAGCTCCCCCTTATGAACTGTGCTTGCTGTCTGCTTATGTGTGCACCAAAGCCCCCACCATTTTGAACTGTGCTTGCCGCTGTGCTGCCTATTATTTAGTGTGACACCTTAGCCGCCTTCCCTCCCCCATGAGCTGTGTCTGCTGTGCTGCCTATTATATAGTGCGCCACCATAGCTGCCCCCCATGAGCTGTGTCTGCTGTGCTGCCTATTCTATAGTGCGCCACCATAGCTGCCCCCCATGAGCTGTGTCTGCTGTGCTGCCTATTCTATAGTGCGCCACCATAGCTGCCCCCCCATGAGCTGTGTCTGCTGTGCTGCCTATTCTATAGTGCGCCACCATAGCTGCCCCCCATGAGCTGTGTCTGCTGTGCTGCCTATTCTATAGTGCGCCACCATAGCTGCCCCCCATGAGCTGTGTCTGCTGTGCTGCCTATTCTATAGTGCGCCACCATAGCTGCCCCCCCATGAGCTGTGTCTGCTGTGCTGCCTATTCTATAGTGCGCCACCATAGCTGCCCCCCATGAGCTGTGTCTGCTGTGCTGCCTATTCTATAGTGCGCCACCATAGCTGCCCCCCATGAGCTGTGTCTGCTGTGCTGCCTATTCTATAGTGCGCCACCATATAATAAGCCGCACAGCAGGAACAGTTCATGGGAGGTATGGCAGTGGCACACTATATAATAATCAGCCGGCACAGTTAATTGGGTAAGACTATGTGAACTTTTGTGATCAGATTCTGGTATTCTATTCTAGCAAAGAAGCAGAATACTGAATCGCTGTGTCCGCCATATGCCAAAAAATGCCGGCACCCACTTTATTGCATTCATTATAATGGTATCTGTTGGGTTTCAGCGCAAGTAGGTGAGTCGTGTGTGTAGTGAGAGGGGCTAAGAACAGGGCATGGGGGCCCAATTCAAATTCTCACTATGGGACCCAATGATTTCTTTGTACGCCCCTGTAACCATCTATACAAAAGCTGGTAGTAAGGTATGCATACAGTCCAGAGGACTGGACCCACTAACCCAAGATGTTTTTCTGCCATGTTAAGAAGCCAAGGGGAAACATGTGTTGAGGCATATGTGTCCAGTATTCTGGTCTGTATAGATGCCTTACTAGCTTTTGTATAGATGGCTATCTAAAAGCTAGCAGGGAAATGTCTTGTAGTTATACCTGGTTTTTGTGATGATTTTTGTATTGGTTTGGTTACAGGCTTTTGTATATACCTATGAATTGTTATAATGCACTTTTATATTACATAGTGAGGACTAGACTCCACTTTTTAGAGCTTATGTATTGCTGCTATTTTACCTATTTTATTATGCAATCTTTAAATAAAATTCTATTTTAACTGTAGATCAAAACCACATCATACAATAAAGCAACATTACTTTTACATCCATATAAAATGTGTCTTTCATTTCATTCAGTTTCCGTAATGGCATTTATTGGTAGGAAGCAGACACTTATTCAGTTACTTCTCTCTGTATATGCACTGGTGCCCTCTTCTGTCAAAACACCATCTGCAGAGGAAAATTTTTTAGAACTCATTAGCAGAACTAGCACTGCTCAACCCACATTGCTGAACACGGCGCCAGATGCTTAAAGCTGACAAGTAGAAATCTTAATAGAGAAGGAAATCATGAAATCACAGGCATAGACGCAGTTACTGTAGATACTAGAGATGTCAAGTCATTGCATCGTCCAACTCAGTCTGTGGTACTGTAAATACATTGCCAAATGGTTAGTGGAGTATTCTGCCCTATCGATTAGCTGACTGATGGTAATTTTTTTTATTTTTTTTTTACCAAGGGACCATATTTTTGCTTTTTAGGGCATTGGAGGCTAAAATTGGAATACAGTATGTCTGCAAGATCCATGGACACCTTTGACATGCCATTTTATTATAAATTAGTAGTAAACTCAATCTGCAATCTCCGATAACTTTTCTCATATAGACATCTCCCTCCCAGTAATATATTCAAGATTTGTGTGTCCAGGATGCTGCTGTCTTCCCCCTGCAAACTGCCTTGTGTGTGCGTTCTTCCCCATGTACACCTGTGAGCTGTCCTCCATGGATTTTTTCCTCCTCTCCTACACATCTATCTGTTTTGTTCAAACTTTTGTAGCCATCTCTGACATTGAGAGAAGGGAGGGGGAGAGCACAGAGAAACATCATTAAACAGCAGCAGTTTTTTAAAAGACTTATGTAAGATTCACTAGTGCCTGCAGCTAGGCGAAGGACTTACACACACTGTGCAGAAGCAAAATGGCTTAACATTTTTATTATTTTTGAGCGAATAGAAGTCAAACCCATATTTCCTCAGGCTTCGTGGTAACAAATACATTTTCCCTGAAATGGCGGTAAGAAAAACATACTCACCTCATCCATTTGCGCATGAAGAGGCTGTGGTGGCCATCTTGATTGCAGAAACCGCGGGGTGACGAGATTATTTGTGGTGTCTTCAATAAAGATGGCCACGACGGCCTCTACGCGAGCAAAAGGATAATGTGAGTATTTATATATATATATATATATTTTTTTTTATTTTTTTTTACCCTAATTAACCCCTGAGAACCTAAATTGTAGCCTCAGATGCCGCGATCAGTGATGAACGCAGCATCTGAGGGGGTTCAATGACGAGGGGGGTCGAGGCGGTCTGATTGCCGTTCCCCATCATTGCGCCCGCTACATACAAAGAAATGCACTTTGTGACCAAGTCATTTGTTACGAATTGAATTTGTTTGTGACATTCGCCAAAAAAGCTAAATCAAATTTTTTCATAACTTCGCTCATCTCTAATTTTTATAGAAGTCTATTTTAAAAAGTTGCTTAATTGTGCATTTGGGAAATAAATGGACAATAAAAAAACAGTATAAAGGTGTCCATAGCCTTTAAGGCTGCAATGTAATGACTGAGGCAGGTACAGCTCCAAAATAGAAAATTCGGAGATTAGCAAATTAGTAAATTATGTGCATTTTCAGGGTTATCTCTATTCAGAATCACAATCCTGCTGCTGAGTGGAATATTCTGCATCCTGTTGGTTTTTGGTTGACAATGTTAAAGGGAATATGCCACCAATATTTCACCTATATAAGATAATGCTGTGCATATAGTATATCTTTAGTGACTGGCAGCAGTTTAACATTAATTATATAAGTGAAATACTGCTGACAAATTCTCTTTAAACTGGAAATATACATTTCAGTTCATCTTTGGCCAAATGCTCATTCGACCTGCAGCTGTTCCTTTAGACGCCTTCGCCCTACATGCTCAGCTTGGCCAAATGTACATGTATTTACAGTAGGGGGAATACATTGTCAGGACTCCTGTGCATGTGCACAGGAGTCCTCTCCATTATGCTAACACAGCACAGCAGTCCGGATTGTGAATTACACTTCAGCTTTGAGCTTTGGTGGTATGGATGTGGGGGGAGAAAATAAAAACTAGCGATCCAGACTCTTTACTTGCAGTACTTACTGTTCATGTTAGACTGTAGATGATAGTCCATGGTCATGGTGACAGATTCCTGTAGCTGTCTAAATGTGAAAAATCTGTAATAACTCTCCACCATTATATTCATTTTCTCCAGTGTTTCTTTAATTTAGCCCGAGTTGAACTAAAATGTAATGCTTTAATAGAAGTTAGGGTTAATTCACACTAGCGTTAGGGATTCCGTTATGGCTTTCCGTTATAACATGGTTATAACGGAAAATAACAGAATCCATAAGACGGAAGGACGGATCCGTTCTTCTGCCCATGGACTTGTATTATGACGGAATGCAAAAAGGAAGCCTTTAAAAGGCATTCCGTTTGCTCTCAGTCCTAATAGAAGTCTATGGGAATCAAAACGGATCCGTCTGGGTCCCGTTATGTAAGACGGAAAACAAGTCCTTTCAACAGGACTTTGTTTTCCGTCTTGCATAACGGGACCCAGACGGATCTGTTTTGATTCCCATAGACTTCTATTAGGATGGAAAGCAAACGGAATGCCTTTTAAAGGCTTCCATTTTGAATTCTGTCTGGGCATTCCGTTTTTTTCATTATAACCATGTTATAAAGGAATCTCTAACGCTAGTGTGAACCCACCCTAACTCACACACCTAAAATAGGGGATTTCAATTCTATTAACTAAATACCTATTAATTAAAAGGGTTGTCTGACATCAGACATTGGGGGCATATCACTAGTATACGTCCCCCATGTCTGATAGGTGGTGGTCCCACCTCTGGGATCCGCACCAATCTTTAGATCGGAGCTCGCCAAGCGAAGTAGGGGGCACCGCGCATGCCGCTCTCCATTTATTCCCATGGGAGTGCCGAAAATAGTCAAGGGACATGCTCGGCTATTTTCGACAGTCACATTGAAATAAATGGGAAGCGCGGCCACCACTCCATTCACTTCTATGAGGCTGATGGAAATAGCCGAGCCAGTGCTTGGTTATTTTTGGCACTCCCATAATAATGAATGGAGGGTGGCCATACATGCGCGGTGCACTAGCCTTCAATTTGCGGGATCCGTTCTAAAGATAGTTATGTGTCCCAGCGGTGGGACCTGCACCTATCACACTAGGAGATATGTCCCCAATGACTGAGGTGAGGCAACCCCTTTAAGTCTTTTTTGAGCAAAAATATATATAATATTTTATTCAAAACTGAAAATGAGTATGTAAAATCATAAGTAAAATGTTACGTCAAAATTTACAGATAACCTAATGTGAGTAAAAAAAATGTTCTAGATATCTTACAATACCAGAGATATGTTACATAGAAAAAAAATATAAGATTGAATGTGTGTTAACCTTGATTGCCACTAGATGGAGCTGTAGTCCTGTCATAGCAGTGAGCCATAATGAAGCGCTAACAAGGAGGACAAAGGTCTGGCAGTGTAGAGTAGGCTGCGCTGTATATTCTCTCAGTTGTATTCCAGTTATTAACTCTGATGAAGCACAGCAGCATCTGTTATTCTCTATGTCTACTGTGTCTTATTGATCTTCACTCCACAGTTTTTACTGTTGGAAACACATTCCATTCATGTACACTAGTAAATAAGGTCCTGCCTGTGAATACCTGAACTTCAAGAAATATTTACAGATTTTTCAGAAGAAGGAGAGGTGCATAGATAATGAGCATTACAGTTTCCTATGCATTTGTGAGGCAGAATGGATAGCAGTAGGGGTTATTGGTGGTCAGACAGTTTGTTATACAGGACTCATGAAAAGGAATACAAAGGAACCAGCAAGACATTAACCCCTTAGTGACCACCCATACGCAGCCCGGTCTAAGTGGCCCGGTATAAGCGCTGCACAGATCGCCTGTGCAGCGGAGAGTAGGACCTCGGCTCTCACATGAGAGCCACGCTCCTGCTCTAACAGCCCGGCCCGGCAGGAGTGCCGGTCCGGACTGTTTAACCCCTTACATGCTGCAATGGCGTCCTCCGCATGTAAGCGCTGACAGAGGGAGCAGACTCCCTCTGTCTCCCATCGGCACCCCTCAAATGTGACCGCGGGGTGCCGTTGTATATATAAGTGGGCAGGCACCTGGTGTAGGCCCCAAGCCTGCCTTGAGTGTTCCCCAGCAGGCTGCGCCAGAGAGGCATAGCACTGACATTAAAATGCAATGCTCTATATGGATTGCCTGTTATAGTCCCCTTGTGGGACTATTAAGTGGTTAAAAAAAGTAAAAAAGAAAAACAGTTAAAAAAGTAAAAAATCCAATTCAAAAATATGCTTTTTTTCTATTGAAAATACTCTTTTCAATTAAAAAAATTGAAAAAAATAAAATCTACCCCACATGTTTGGTATTGCCATGTCCATAACGACCTGCACTACACAAATGTCATGTATATTATCCCCTACAGTGAACGCCATAAAAAATGCCAGAATTGCTCATTTATTCTTAGTCGCCACCGAAAATATATAATAACAAGCGATCAAAAAGTGTTATTTACCCCAAAATCAAGCCCTCACACAACTCCATAGAAAAGCCCTCACACAACTCCATAGAAAGAAAAATAAAAAAGGTTATGGGTCTTGGGAGGCAAAAGATTTTCAGCTTTTTTTTAAAAAAGAAAAGGGTTTTATTGCACAAAAGAAGCAAAATGTAAAAAAATATATATATATATGTATTTGGTATCACTGTAATCGTTCTGAACCAGAGAATAAAGATATTATGTTATTCATGCCGAAAAATGAACACCGCAAAATTTATAATGTAAAAACTCAGTGGCGGTATTGCTGTTTTTTCACATCTCCTTTCCAGAAAGAGTTAATAAAAGTTAATGAGGAAGTTATGTGTACCCCAAAATGGCACCATTAAAAACTACAACTTGTTGTGCAAAAAAGAAGCCCTCATACAGCTACATAGATGGAAAAATAAAAAAAGTAATAGCTTTTGAATGGCGACGATGAAAAAAGGAAGAAAAACGCTAAAAGTAAGGCCCCAAACAGGCTGTTCACTAAGGGGTTAAGGGTGTCTTCACACAGACAGTAGTTTTCCGATAGGGATACATTTTTCACATGTGCAGATTTTACACTTTGCATTGCCTTGTATTCTGTAATACGGTAGTAATCATATAGCTAATACACCCACACTAGGTGATTTAAAACTGACTCACCATCTATAATTTTTAGGTCCAAAATTCAGTGCTGGTTAGTTCCTCAATGTATAATTATAGTTCTTGAAGCTTTGTTTTTCTGATGCAGAGCTTCCCTGTTCAAACATAGATTTAAATAATAACTGTTATTTCATCAAAGTTTGCCTAAATTAACAGTAAAAGCAAATATAAGAAACTTTTTAACTAAATCTTACTAGAGAAAAATGCCTCTTTCTCCACTTATCAGTCACTTACTCCTCAACTGCTCTCTGTGCACCCTTGTTCCTTCTGCTTCCTCTGCCAGCCCCTCTGCCTCCTTCTTTATTAATAGGACCAGGTGAGATGACTATGTAGGAACCTGGCCCTGTTAATAAAGAGAAGAAAGGGCTGGCAGAGGAATCGTGGGGTAAATGTGCACAGAGTGGCTTGGGACCGCCCTCAGGGCACTTAAAGGGGTATTCCCATCACAATGATCACTGTTAAATCTGTTAATGATTTGACAGTGATCATTTTTGTAAATACATTTTATTACCCAATTCCCACTCTTTTTGAGAAAATAAGCCCCTCTTACCTGATTGTTGTCTTTCGTCTCTCCCCTGGTTACGGCCACCTCTCCTGTCGAATCCCGCCAGGCCGCACTTGCGCAGAAGACTGAAGATTTTCTCCCGGCCGGGCCGCGCAACTTCCTGAACGCGCACACCGCCACGCATGCGATATGATGACCATCTCCTGGCCAATATAGTACAGAGCCGTGAACGCGCTCGCCGTCTCTGTACTATACAGGCCAGGAATAAGTTACCATGGCGCGGCGGTGTGCGCGTTCAGGACATTGCGCGGGGTCGGCCCGGAGAAAAACTACAGTCTTTTGCGCAAGCGCGGCCTGGCCGGGAGAAGACGTCAATCAAGCCCAGGAAGTGAACGTCGCGCTGCATATGAATTATAAGTACTTTTTCTCCAAAATGAAGCAACATATCACTGAAAGGTATCATTGCATTCAGCTGAGCTGGCTGTACAAGGCATTGTGCCTGGTTTGACAATACATTTCCTGGTATGACTCCCTTTAAAGGCAATCTGTAACCCTGGTTTTGGACCATTATCTACAGTAATACATGAGTAGTACCGCAGATAAGGAGTCCAGCTCACTATTTTTCATTTTCCTACTGCTCCACTTACCTCCCTCTGTGATCAAAGCTGCACTGAAATACACTGTCAGGACTTCTGTGCTGTTCTAACATAATGGAGAGGATTTGTGTGCGCATGCACAGCAGTCCTGACAATGTATTTCAATCTCTCTGAGCTGACAGCGGAGGAATGTGCACTATGACTCATGTATTACAGTAGATAATGTTCCAAAATCGAGCTGACAGTTTCCTTTTAAAGCTTACAATGTTTGTATCCATCACTAGAGGGAGCTTAAAGGGGTCCTCTCACTTCACCAAGTGGCATTTATCATGTAGAGAAAGTTAATACAAAGCATTCACTAATATATTGTTATTATCGATATTGCTTCCTTTGGTGGCTAGACTCATTTTTCCATCACATTATACACTTCTTGTTTCCATGGTTACGGCCCTGCAATCCAGCATCTGGGGCCGTGCTTGCACACTAAAGAAAAAAAGCACTGGCTTCTCTGGTGGCCGGGACCATAGGAACACACATAGGCCGGCGCTTATTCCTGTAGTGTGCAAGAAGGGCCACCAATCCTGGATTGAAGGGTGGTCATAACCATGGAAACGAGACGAGTATAATGTGATGGAAAAATGAGTCTAGACAGCAAAGGAAGCAATATGGACAATCACAATACATTAGTAAGTGCCTTGCATTAACTTTCTCTACATGATAAATGCCATTTGCTGAAGTGAGACAACCCCTTTAAGAGCTCACTGCATATTGTAGTGCATAGATATCAAATATGGCAGCCCTATAAGACACACCCCCCCCCCCCCCCTCCCAAAGGTCTGAATGGGGTCTTATTAACATTGGAGGTCTGATTGAGAGACTTATTAATATTAGGGGTCTGATTGGGGCTCTGAGCTGAGGTCTGATTAACATTGGGGGTCTGATTGATGTTCTGATCTGAGGTCAAATGAAAAAAAAAAAAAAAGATTTCTTATTTTCCACCTCTAAAACCTAGGTGCGTCCTTTAGGCAGGTACGTCTTATAAAACGAAAATATGGTAGATTAAAAAAAGATGACGGAATTTAAGGGTAAAATTAACTTTAAGGAAAAAAAGATTCCTTAGGAAAGGAAATATCAATGTATTTTAATGGACACAGAGCATAAGCTGTAGGTGGCTCCATCACATACTCACTCTCTCTCACTATTTTTATCTCTTTCTCACTAAATTCTAATGGAAGTTGGAGAGCCACTCTCTGTAGGGTCCTGTACAGTATACAGAATTAAGAAAATAGATCTGCTCTCCTCTTGTCTCCAAAGGAGTAGCTTCTATTGGCACAGGTACTGTAGATAGTGCTTCAATACATGTAGCTCTGTACTGCAAATTCATCCTATTAGGATGCGGCCATACAATGAGGTTTCCTGAAGCCAATATCAGGTACAACTTCTCCTCTTTTAATTCACTCCTAGTTTTTGCTTCCAAAACTGTATGCAGAAACCTGACTGTGTGGTCATACCCTTCAGTAAAACAGCGTCTGCTATCTGGCTTTTCCTTCCTCCATTGCGGTTAACTGTTTGGCTGTTCCTTTGTGCTCAATAGTTGGCACCTTCCTGGTGAAATATGCATGTTTATTGGCAGTTCCTGTGATATATGTATATAACTTGTCCAGTGGCAGACATAGACAGTAGAAGGTCCTGTTCAAAAATAGTGAGGGGCTTGTCATAATGCTCCATGTCCCCTGCTATGACTCTCTAGCCTATCCTTCATCTAGTGCATCAGAATGTACAGTATTAGTAATTTTGAGACAAGGGAACCTTGGTGCCCCTTTTGTATAGTAGTATGGGCCCCCTTTGCCTTTAGGCCCCCTATGCAACTGTACAGGCTGCACCAAAGGTATGTCCCCCCCTAAACTAGTCCAAACCAAGGGGCACAGCCTTTTTTGCACTATACCACAGAACAATATTCATCTTTCATTGATGTTGTACTCCTGAAAGGCGTTTACCAAGATTCAAATGTATTGCTTACCCACAGGTTAGGGGATGAGTACCTAATCGGTAGGGGTTCAACTGCTGGGACCCCCACCGATCATGAGAATGGAGGTGGTGTGTTCCCTATATGAACCTAGATACTGTCATTCCAAGGAAATGTGAGAAAAGAAGCTTAGTACAGTGCTCGGCTATCACCATCCGCTCCACAGAGATGAATGGAGCAACAGTGACGATACTCGACTGCCGATCCAACGAGCACACCTGCTTTTGTGATCAATGGGGTTTCCAGCTGTTAGACTCCCACTGATCAGAAAGTTATTCCCTATCCTACAGAATCATTTTAAGGGAGTTTTCCCATCTAAACCGAGCGAGTATGCTTGACTGTTTTTGGAGGTGCCATAGCAGTGAATGGAGAACAAGCGACCCAAGAACAGCCACTGCCCCATTCAACGCTATGGAACTGCCTGAAATAGCCGAGACAGCACTTGGCTATTTTCAGAACTCCAATAGCTGTTAATGGAAAGTGGCTGCCCATGCGCAGCTGCTCTTCCTTCACTTTGGGGGCCCTGTTCTCGAGATAGGAACAGGTCCCAAAGGTGGGTCTCACACCTATCTTACATTTGTGGCATATCCTAGCGATATGCCACAAATGTTTAGATTGGAATACCCCTTTAGGTATATCATAGAGAATTTAATCTGAATGAAAAACAACTTTATTATCCTCACGGCAATGCATAAATGTAAAAGATAACAAAGAATATTTCTTCTATGTTGCCTGCTGCTCTGGTTTAAATTATATTACTTCTTGGAAGTAAGCAAAGTCTTTACAGAGCAACAACATGGGATCCAACGTCGTGTTCAGATGAGCTGCATTGACCTGACCTGATCATGAATGATGTGTTTCTCAGACTCATTAAATTTCTCCCGACATATAAAGGAGATTTGTATTCCTTCCCCTTTGCCTGGTTTAAAAGAAGACAGAAAATTGCTGCATGAGACAAATCACTATGATGTCTGCAAAACAAGTGCAAGTCATAATAAGACAGAAAAGGGAAAGAAATAGAAATGTTCTATGCCAGAAATCTTTGCTACCTACCATAATTCTACATAAATATTACAATGAATTAAAGGGGTTTTCCAACATATTTTTACTGATGACTAGTGTTGAGTGAATCAAAGTTGACGAAGTGGACTTCGATCCAAATTTCTTGAAACTTTGATTAACCGCGAAACCGCGATTTCCTTGTAATAAAGAATCGATTTTCATTAAAATGGCGGTGAAAAACCCCCCAAAAACATACTTACCTTAGTGCAAAGAGGCCACCGCTGTCATCTTGCTTGAAGATCCTGTGTGAAATCTCATGCGCCGTGATGCATGATGTCACCACGCCGGCCAACGTGATGACGTCATCATGCATCTTTCGACATTTAGTGCTGGATCTTAAAGCAAGATGGCCGCGGCCGAGGTAAGTACAATAAATTTTTTTATTAACCCCCGAAAGTTCTTAATATTGATCTCAAATGCCGCAATCAGTGATGAACGCGGCATCTGAGGGGTTCAATGACGGGAGGCGGCACAATCGCCGTTCCCTGTCATTGTACCTGCTATTTACAAAGAAATGCACTTCGTGGTGAAAGCAGCCAAAACTAATTTTTGAGAAATTCACTCATGTCTAGGATAGGTTATTAACAAAAATATCTCGGAAAACCCTTTTAAGTATGTATTGTAATTACTGTATTTTTGGACTATAAAGCGCATCGGACTATAGGATGCACCTAGGATTTGGAGGAGGAAAATGAGAAAAAAACTATTTTCCATCAGACCTCAGAGCAGACCCCCAAATTAGACCCCAATTGTTCATCAGACCTCAGATCAGATCCTCATGAGATTCTGAGATTTGACCATGCTAAAGAGCCTTTTCACACAAACCTAAGCAAACTGAATGGGGGACAAATGATCAATATTATCTTTCATCCCCCATTTAGTTTGCATATAGTTGGCAGCACAGCATGTGTTGCCAGCAAATTACAATTATAGGTCATTCCTAGTATTGCACCTGAGCTCCATTGGCTTGAAAAGGACCGAGGTCCAATACCAAGCACAACTAAAGGACAAAAGTGGTGCTGTATCTGGAAAAACTCAGACCCTTTTTCTATTCTTAACCACCTCAGCCCCCAGTGCTTAAACACCCTGAAAGACCAGGCCACTTTTTACACTTCTAACCTACACTACTTTCACCGTTTATTGCTCGGTCATGCAACTTACCACCCAAATGAATTTTACCTCCTTTTCTTCTCACTAATAGAGCTTTCATTTGGTGGTATTTCATTGCTGCTGACATTTTTTCTTTTTTTGTTATTAATCGAAATTTAACGATTTTTTTGCAAAAAAATTAAATTTTTCACTTTCAGTTGTAAAATTTTGCAAAAAAACGAGATCCATATATAAATTTTGCTCTAAATTTATTGTTCTACATGTCTTTGATAAAAAAAAAATGTTTGGGTAAAAAAAAAATGGTTTGGGTAAAAGTTATAGCGTTTACAACCTATGGTACAAAAATGTGAATTTCCGCTTTTTGAAGCAGCTCTGACTTTCTGAGCACCTGTCATGTTTCCTGAGGTTCTACAATGGCCAGACAGTACAAACACCCCACAAATGACCCAATTTCGGAAAGTAGACACCCTAAGGTATTCGCTGATGGGCATAGGGAGTTCATAGAACTTTTTATTTTTTGTCACAAGTTAGCGGAAAATGATGATTTTTTTTTTTTCTTACAAAGTCTTATATTCCACTAACTTGTGACAAAAAATAAAAACTCCCATGAACTCACTATGCCCATCAGCGAATACCTTGGGGTGTCTTCTTTCCAAAATGGGGTCACTTGTGGGGTAGTTATACTGCCCTGGCATTCTAGGGGCCCAAATGTGTGGTAAGGAGTTTGAAATCAAATTCTGTAAAAAATGACCAGTGAAATCCGAAAGGTGCTGTTTGGAATATGGGCCCCTTTGCCCACCTAGGCTGCAAAAAAGTGTCACACATCTGGTATCTCCGTATTCAGGAGAAGTTGGGGAATGTGTTTTGGGGTGTCATTTTACATATACCCATGCTGGGTGAGATAAATATCTTGGTCAAATGCCAACTTTGTATAAAAAAATGGGAAAAGTTGTCTTTTGCCAAGATATTTCTCTCACCCAGCATGGGTATATGTAAAATGACACCCCAAAACACATTCCCCAACTTCTCCTGAATACGGAGATACCAGATGTGTGACAATTTTTTGCAGCCTAGGTGGGCAAAGGGGCCCATATTCCAAAGAGCACCTTTCGGATTTCACTGGTCATTTTTTACAGAATTTGATTTCAAACTCCTTACCACACATTTGGGCTCCTAGAATGCCAGGGCAGTATAACTACCCCACAAGTGACCCCATTTTGGAAAGAAGACACCCCAAGGTATTCCGTGAGGAGCATGGCGAGTTCCTAGAATTTTTTATTTTTTGTCACAAGTTAGTGGAAAATGATGATTTTTATTTTTTTTATTTTTTTATTACAAAGTCTCATATTCCACTAACTTGTGACAAAAAATAAATACTTCCATGAACTCACTATGCCCATCAGCGAATACCTTGGGGTGTCTTCTTTCCAAAATGGGGTCACTTGTGGGGTAGTTATACTGCCCTGGCATTCTAGGGGCCCAAATGTGTGGTAAGGAGTTTGAAATCAAATTCTGTAAAACATGACCAGTGAAATCCGAAAGGTGCTCTTTGGAATGTGGGCCCCTTTGCCCACCTAGGCTGCAAAAAAGTGCCACACATGTGGTATCTCCGTATTCAGGAGAAGTTGGTGAATGTGTTTTGGGGTGTAATTTTACATATACTCATGCTGGGTGAGAGAAATATCTTGGCAAAAGACAACTTTTCCCATTTTTTTATACAAAGTTGGCATTTGACCAAGATATTTATCTCACCCAGCATGGGTATATGTAAAATGACACCCCAAAACACATTCCCCAACTTCTCCTGAATACGGCGATACCACATGTGTGACACTTTTTTGCAGCCTAGGTGGGCAAAGGGGCCCACATTCCAAAGAGCACCTTTCGGATTTCACTGGTCATTTTTTACAGAATTTGATTTCAAACTCCTTACCACACATTTGGGCCCCTAGAATTCCAGGGCAGTATAACTACCCCACAAGTGACCCCATTTTGGAAAGAAGACACCCCAAGGTATTCGCTGATGGGCATAGTGAGTTCATGGAAGTTTTTATTTTTTGTCACAAGTTAGTGGAATATGAGACTTTGTAAGGAAAAAAAAAATCAAAAAAAAATCAAAAAAAAAATCATAATTTTCCACTAACTTGTGACAAAAAATAAAAAATTCTAGGAACTTGCCATGCCCCTCACGGAGTACCTTGGGGTGTCTTCTTTCCAAAATAGGGTCACTTGTGGGGTAGTTATACTGCCCTGGCATTTTCCAGGGGCCCTAATGTGTTGTAAGTAGGTAAATGACCTGTGAAATCCGAAAGGTGCTCTTTGGAATGTGGGCCCCTTTGCCCACCTAGGCTGCAAAAAAATGCCACACATGTGGTATCGCCGTATTCAGGAGAAGTTGGGGAATGTGTTTTGGGGTGTCATTTTACATATACCCATGCTGGGTGAGATAAATATCTTGGTCAAATGCCAACTTTGTATAAAAAAATGGGAAAAGTTGTCTTTTGCCAAGATATTTCTCTCACCCAGCATGGGTATATGTAAAATGACACCCCAAAACACATTCCCCAACTTCTCCTGAGTACAGCGATACCAGATGTGTGACACTTTTTTGCAGCCTAGATGCGCAAAGGGGCCCACATTCCTTTTATGAGGGCATTTTTAGACATTTGGATCCCAGACTTCTTCTCACGCTTTAGGGCCCCTAGAATGCCAGGGCAGTATAAATACCCCACATGTGACCCAATTTTGGAAAGAAGACACCCCCAGGTATTCAATGAGGGGCATGGCGAGTTCATAGAAATTTTTTTTTTTTTGGCACAAGTTAGCGGAAATTGATTTTATTTTATTTTTTTCTCACAAAATCTCCCTTTTCGCTAACTTGGGACAAAAATTTCAATCTTTCATGGACTCAATATGCCCCTCACGGAATACCTGGGGGTGTCTTCTTTCCGAAATGGGGTCACATGTGGGGTATTTATACTGCCCTGGCATTCTAGGGGCCCTAAAGCGTGAGAAGAAGTCTGGAATATAAATGTCTAAAAATTTTTACGCATTTGGATTCCGTGAGGGGTATGGTGAGTTCATGTGAGATTTTATTTTTTGACACAAGTTAGTGGAATATGAGACTTTGTAAGAAAAAAATAATAATTTCCGCTAACTTGGGCCAAAAAAATGTCTGAATGGAGCCTTACAGAGGGGTGATCAATGACAGGGGGGTGATCAATGACAGGGGGGTGATCAGGGAGTCTATATGGGGTGATCACCCCCCTGTCATTGATCACCCCCTATAAGGCTCCATTCAGATGTCCGTATGTGTTTTGCGGATCCGATCCATCTATCAGTGGATCCGTAAAAATCATGCGGACATCTGAATGGAGCTTTACAGGGGTGTGATCAATGACAGGGGGGTAATCAATGACAGGGGGGTGATCAGGGAGTCTATATGGGGTGATCACCCCCCTGTCATTGATCACCCCCCTATAAGGCTCCATTCAGATGTCCGTATGTGTTTTGCGGATCCGATCCATCTATCAGTGGATCCGTAAAAATCATACGGACATCTGAATGCAGCCTGACAGGGGGGGTGATCAATGACAGGGGGGGTAATCAATGACAGGGGGGTGATCAGGGAGTCTATATGGGGTGATCACCACAGTCATTGATCACGCCCCTGTAAGGCTCCATTCAGACGTCCGTATGCGTTTTGCGGATCCGATCCATCTATCAGTGGATCCGGAAAAATCATGCGGACGTCTGAATGGAGCTTTACAGGGGTGTGATCAATGACAGGGGGGTAATCAATGACAGGGGGGTGATCAGGGAGTCTATATGGAGTGATCACCACAGTCATTGATCACGCCCCTGTAAGGCTTTATTTTAGTCCGTATGCGTTTTGCGGATCCGATCCATCTATCAGTGGATCCGTAAAAATCATGCGGACATCTGAATGGATCTTACAGGGGGGTAATCAATGACAGGGGGGTGATCAGGGAGTCTATATGGGGTGATCACCACAGTCCGTCCGTATGCGTTTTGCGGATCCGATCCATCTATCAGTGGATCCGTAAAAATCATGCGGACATCTGAATGGATCTTACAGGGGGGTAATCAATGACAGGGGGGTGATCAGGGAGTCTATATGGGGTGATCACCACAGTCATTGATCACGCCCCTGTAAGGCTTTATTCAGACGTCCGTATGCGTTTTGCGGATCCGATCCATCTATCAGTGGATCCGTAAAAATCATACGGACATCTAAATGGAGCTTTACAGGGGTGTGATCAATGACAGGGGGGTAATCAATGACAGGGGGGTGATCAGGGAGTCTATATGGGGTGATCACCACAGTCATTGATCACGCCCCTGTAAGGCTTTATTCAGACGTCCGTATGCGTTTTGCGGATCCGATCCATCTATCAGTGGATCCATAAAAATCATGCGGACATCTGAATGGATCTTACAGGGGGGTAATCAATGACAGGGGGGTGATCAGGGAGTCTATATGGGGTGATCACCACAGTCATTGATCACTCCCCTGTAAGGCTCCATTCAGATGTCCGTATGCGTTTTGCGGATCCGATCCATCTATCAGTGGATCCGTAAAAATCATGCGGACATCTGAATGGAGCTTTACAGGGGGGTGATCAATGACAGGGGGGTGATCAATGACAGGGGGGTGATCAAGGAGTCTATATGGGGTGATCACCACAGTCATTGATCACGCCCCTGTAAGGCTTTATTCAGACGTCCGTATGCGTTTTGCGGATCCGATCCATCTATCAGTGGATCCGTAAAAATCATGCGGACATCTGAATGGAGCTTTACAGGGGGGTGAACAATGACAGGGGGGTAATCAATGACAGGGGGTGATCAGGGAGTCTATATGGGGTGATCAGGGGTGATCAAGGGTGAATAAGGGGTTAATAAGTGACAGGGGGGGGGGGTGTAGTGTAGTGGTGCTTGGTGCAACATATTACTGAGCTGCCTGTGTCCTCTGGTGGTCGATCCAAACAAAGGGGACCACCAGAGGACCAGGTAGCAGGTATATTAGACGCTGTTATCAAAACAGCGTCTAATATACCTGTTAGGGGTTAAAAAAAATCACATCTCCAGCCTGCCAGCGAACGATCGCCGCTGGCAGGCTGGAGATCCACTCTCTTACCTTCTGTTCCTGTGAGCGCGCGCGCCTGTGTGCGCGCGTTCACAGGAAATCTCGGCCATCGCGAGATGACGCATATATGCGTGACTCTGCGCAGGGCTGCCACCTCCGGAACGCGAATCTGCGTTAGGCGGTCCGGAGGACAGCCCCATAGACTGAGTATTAAATATGTGTGTGTTCCTGAGACAGATCGGTTTCTACATGTGAAACTAATTTAATATAAGTCTCATATCTGTGACAGACATTGTTTTCTTAGAAACTTTTAGCAATTAATTCATCTTTTAATGCAAACACATAGGATGCAGACCTTTTCTTCTATCGGGAAAAAAATATCTCATTTGCGCAATATGTTTTTAATTACAATAGACTGTTCTTTTCTCGGGTAGGTATTTTTACCTGCCATTTGACATTACTAGGCCTCCTGTGGCTGCTCAACCATTCCATGCATTGTTATTTATTATTTTTCGCTGTCATTGACTCAAGAATAGTCTCATTGATCATTTGTAAAAAGCACCCTATAAAAATAATCAAGTGATCAATCATAAACAAAAGGTCCAGACGGCTAAAATGTTCTATAAGAAGAGAAAAAAACATTTTGGCTGCTAGACCCAGATATTCAATGAAATAGTTCTCAATTACATATACTGTGGACCTTTGATACTTTTTCATAACATAATTAGGATGTCATGCATCGGAGCAGGTATGTGGGAAACAAGTAGAGAGAATTAGATTGTAGCAATTCATAGAAAATAATCAGCGTGGTAAAAATTCGCAATTCGAATATTCGTGATCAACACTAATAACAATAACTTTCAGGTTATATGTTTTGTTGAGGAACATAAGGTCAAGGTCTCAATTTAATATTGACCTTAAAGAGGGTCATGAGTTTTAAAAATGCAAACTGTCTACCTGTACTTATTCTCACTGCCCCCCAAAGTAAAACATAAGATGTCTCACTAAATCACGTGTGCTTTTGCATCTCATTGAGGTTCTTCTCTAGAATTAGACAACGGCTGTAGACCCCACCTTAAAAGAAGAGAACAATGGTCTCCACTCAACTGGACCATTGCTCACAATTAGCATATAGGGCTCCAAATTGAACTGGGGGCCATAGCTATGCAACAGGGGTCTTAAGACAAAGAAAAGAAAAGCGCTATACTCAGGGGAACGGTAGGAATGAGGACAGGTGAACAGTTTCCATTTTTTATTCATGACAGGTCCTCTTTAAGCAAACCTGTCACTGCATGCTGTATGTTCACTATGTATTACATGCTCCTCTTAGAGAATGAATACAGTGGGCTATTCCCACATTTTCATCTCATGACCCAACACCCCAGACTTATTCCCACCAGGATGCGGTGGCCAGAGGTGGTCAGGATTACAGAAACAGGTGGGCTGTTCTAAGTGAATGGGTCTTGCAGAAGTCGCACAGCAATCTGTATTTTTTCAGTAACTTTTAAGATGCAATGTCTATACTTCTGACCAATTCTAACCACCATATCCAGGTGGGACAGAGTACAGTGAGCCTTGTTCTTCAGATAGTTGCTGGTCCCAGCAGTAGGACCATCATCTATAAGACATTTATGGCATCTTGATGGGGGGTTTGGGAGTCAGACCCCCACCAATTTGATATCTATGACCTATTCTAATGATAAGCCATAAACATTACATTCTTGACAAGAGCCTTTAGGCCTTATATCTGGAGAAATACATAAATATTATTGGGGTCATTTATCAAACTGGTGTAAAGTAGAACTGGCTTAGTTGCCCATAGCAACCAATCAGGTTCCACCTTTCATTTTCTAAAGGTGCTGTCAAAAATGAAAGGTGGAATCTGATTGGTTGCTACTTTACACCAGTTTGATAAATTACCCCATATATGTATTATCTGCAAGTGTAAAAGTATGAACTTAAAAAACAAAAAATTCCTGCTGCTAACTTGACGATCACTGTAATAGTGATAAGGTTCATTGTAGGATTTTTTTTTCTTTTGCTTTTGCGTTCTATGAGCTGTATTAAGACCTTTTTTTATGGGACACGGTGATGATGATTATAGTAAATATGTACAGCTTTTCATACATTTTAATATTTTGCACTTTTTTGCAGAAGTGGATTTTTATAGTTTTTTTGTGTTTTTGTATAGCCCTATTAGGACTGTGATCTCTCTTAAAACAAAATGAAAACACACATATAATATGATGACATATTTTATTACTAATTATTATTTTAATTATTAATAATGTAATAAAATATGTCATTCATTATATTATATGTGTGTTTTGGTGTTTATAGATTTAGTGCCACACATATCCAATCATTATTGGTTATTTAATTGTATTGGATCCGCTGTGATCTCTCTTAATCACAATTGTAAAGCTGTCCATACATGTGAGATTAATGTTGTGTGAACCTGCAGATTATGGTGGAACCAGTTGACCATCTAATGTGTATGGGGGCCGTTTACTCTCTCCCTACAGCAGATTTGGGAGAGAGAAGAATCGAACAGTCTGATTCCAATACGGCATGCTCCTCTCTCATACATGCACATAAAGATTCTGCCAAGTTGAGCATGCAAGTGTATTGGGGGCAGAAGTAGCTGTCAGTTGAACAAGCATATAAAATCACTTCAGATGCCGCATTCATCACTGATCATGGCATCTGAAATGAAAAATGAGGGCTTTCAGGGGTTACTTTTTTAAAAAAATACTCACCTTATCTATTTGAGCACGAAGAGGCAACCGCCCCACTCCTGCTAAAACTGCTGACTTTGCCAGTTTCACCTCTTAGACATTATTAACTGTGATACCTAAGTGGCTTGACACAGTCTAATGGATTAGCTGCCATTATTAGCATTGAGCATCAAGAGGCTGCCGAAGCCATCTTGATTGAAGATCCCACGCGAAATCTCGCATGGTGAATGATGACATCATCATGCTGGCCGACGTTGTGATGTCATACGTCACTGCACATGAGATTTCTCATGGGATCTTCAATCAAGATGGCTTCGGCGGCCTCTTAAAGCTCAATGCTAATAATGGCAGCCAATCCATTAGGCTGTGTCAAGCCACTTAGGTATCACAGTTAATAATGTCTAAGAGGTGAAACTGGCAAAGTCAGCAGTTTTAGCAGGAGTGGGGCTATATGTTACACCGCCCTCCCCAGTCCCTCCACCCCCTGTGGGTAGCACACAGGAGTTTTTACATTAAATCTATGATTTACAGAAAAGGCTATTTTTCTAGTTGATCCCTGTTTTAAAGGGATATTCAATTTCTGTATTTATCACATTGATAAGTAGCGATTTTTCTTTATCATCTCTAAAGAACTATTTATGGGGACTGTGCTCTGGAAATTTACATTTTGGAAATATATGCACTCTACAAAACTGCCCAACTGTGTAGGTCTCAAGTATAGTATGTCAGTCAAGGCCAGATTGGAGGAGGGCCTATTCTTGCTCTCTACCCTGCATCTTACGGTGCATTTACATCCTATGTTGCTAAGGGGTTGCCTGGCATAGGTTGCGACTTTTTTGCACCTATGTTCAAAAGTCGCACATAGTAAATGAGCCATAACCCAGATCTAATCTCAGTTTTAGCCCTCAAATATAGACCACTTTGAAAAGTGACGAAGATCATCAAATGTTGCAAATTTAACCAAATGTCCCCGAAAATGTTACAGTTGCCATAACTTGCAACTTTTTTAGACCACAAAAATGACATATCTTATTTAATAAATATCCCCCAAGGTTTGCAGCTTTGACATGTGCAAATAAATACTAAATTGCAAAGTTAAAAAATCATACCCCTCCCCCCACACCCATTTACTTTGTCAGACAGCCACTCTGCGCTTTATACACACAGACACCATCATGAAAAGTTTTTATTAAAAAGAATTGCATAAGAATTCATATTAGTGGATGAAAGCGTAACCAGAGCAGAAAGATATAAGCACCATCATCAGGTGTACAGTTCATAGATGCCACTTAGAAACGTGTTATGCTGCAAGTGTAACCGCTTACATATAGCGCCCAATATGGACAGCAGGTTACTATAGAGCGTATTCTGCTCAACATACTCCTTTATATCTTCAAATGAAGATTATTTTTGATACCAAGGGTTAACTATACCCATTGTTATAACCAATATGCTTCCAGATGTCTCCGAAGTGTTCTGGTTGCTAGTCTTCTGGCCCACCCTTCCCCAGAGCTTATGGTTCGTCCACGTGACTATGCGCTGCGTTCCAGTTGATGCTGCGCCTTGTCCTATGTTGACGAGGCGCCGCCTCTCATGTGATGCAGCGGAGTAGTCACCTGTCCCACTCACTTGATCGGGAGGCGGTCCTTGGGATTCGGCACGTACAGCGCGCCCTTTAAATTGCCACACCAAATGCCTTATTTGGCAGCCTATACCCACTGGAAGGCGCATCTTAGATGAGAAGCGCATTTTTTTGTCCTACAATTTTGGTCCACTGACCTAGGGGGAGGCATCTTCATGATATTTATGCATACTTTTGGATTTTGGTGCAACCTGCTTTATCCTTTATGATCTTAGACATTTTTTGGTATACTCTGTGTGACAAACTCCCCTCTTTTGAGGTTGCCACGAGTGCTTGGGGAGTACTACTTGCCAGCCTCTTACCCTGTGATTACGGTCCCCTGTTGTATGCACCAGTTTTATGCAATAGCGGCATAGTTATATAAGTTCATGTATTTTGCTGTCTTTTGCTACCATGTGGCTAATGGAGTCTTGCGTCTGTCCTTGGGAGATAAGTGGATCACTTCTCAATTGTCTCCAGGACAAAATACTGTGTAGAACCGGTTTTGGACAGAAAAGCCATGATTACAGCCAGGCCAAAGAGACTTGTACTAACTTTTGAATTCCTGGTCTAATTCGTGCCATTTTGGGATGTGTTAAATGTCTATGTGTATTGTAAAGGGTGGGACATTGTATATTTGAGTAAGTGATGTCTGTCCTATTGTCTCCCCGTGTGTATTGGCGATTTCCCTTTGTCCTGAGAGATAATGGAATTACACCTCGATTGTCTCCAGGACAGAGGACATTGTGTATTGTCCTGCCTGGGATAATTATGTTAACCATTGTACCATAATTATACCACAGGCAAAGGGGAGGATGTTATGTGGGTTGTAACCTTTGTGTTATTGGTTAATGTATATTTGTGTGGGTGTCTCCCTTGCATTGGAGCAGGGGATAAAAGAAATTGTATGTTTGAATGCCTGTGTTGCCTTTCCAGTAAAGTATTTCTAGCATTCAGCTTTGGCTCATGTATAGACTTATTTGGCGATACCAGCATTACCAGCGATACTAGCGATAATAGCGATTTATTGCTCTGTGGATTACTTGGCGGTGCTATTTCAAGGGAAGCAGGGAATACTAGACGGTGACACGCGTTACACTCTGCATTTAAGTTGTTTTTGATACCCTAACTTTGTGAACCTTCCCCCTGACGAGTTATCATATCAAATGTGGCACGTCGGGAAATGCTCATAGGGTTGTTTAGGGATACTGGCCGGGTTCAGGGTCAGGTATCTGGACGAGGTCGCCCCCTTCGGGGCGAGTGGTCTGTGTAGATAGGCAGGGTATTCCTAGTTCCCCTCCTCACTTTAGGGTTTATTAGGGTTAGTGGATCCCGGTGCCTTATCTACACAGAAGATCAACTGCTACCTGCGCTGCAGAATTTTGACAACCACGTGTGCATACAGTCGTACTAATTTAGGCACTTTAGGATTGGTAAGAACTTTCCAATTCTTCTTGCTTCCCTATACACTGGTGCCTTGTGATTGTTTACCCACTGACATATTGGGTTCACTACATGTTTCAGGTTTGTGTATAGTATGCAATTTTTTGTTTTGTTTTGATATATTTCTGGTGCAGAGCATCGATTTTTATATAATGCTAGTAAAAGTTAAGTTCTATCTCCCTTTGTCTCCCCTCCTGGGATACAAGTGTTAATTTTAATACATGCCACTTAGCCTAAATTCAACATATCTTCATAAAATCACCAGAACTGGAAAGACCAAAAATCTGTTTTTAAAGGGAGTCTCTCCTATCATTTTCACCTATAACTAACAGCGTTGCCCCACAGAAGATAGCAAAATGCATTCCAAACATACCTATGTGCACTTTGGGGGTCATTCACAAACAGATATACTCCATGTTGTGGCAGAAACTGTGACTTCTTTCCTGCCTTCTCTAAAAATGGGGGCGTGATGTAGGCGGGGAAGAGGACGGGCCGGCAGGCTCATCTCATTCATCATTTTCTACGCCTGTTTTAGGCATAGAAAATGGTCTAAATGTAAGACAGCAAGGAACCTGTCTTACGTTTAGAATCGCCTCTACATAACGTTGGCGAACCACCTCCAGCGCAGGGACTTGTTAAGAACGGTGTCTAAATACATGAGCTCCTTCGTGTCTTTATTTCATGTCCAGAAAAATTGCTTTTATTCTGCTGAAAAACATCCCGGCTGGGAGGGCTTTGCTGTTCCAAGTGTCCGACACAAAGCTCGCCCAGCCAGACACTTCAGAGCCGTTTTTTAGCAGAATAAAAGGGGGGGGGGGGGGGGTAGCACTGGGCATTTCAATTTTTGCCTCAGGCAGCACAAAGGCTATGTGCTTCCCTGCCCCTGCCCCTGGACACAAAGCACTGAGGGAGCAGGGGCCCAAGCTGAACTCTTGCACCAGGGCCGATGAGCCTTTAAGTACGCCCCTGAGTGTGTGTAAAATAAAACAGCAGTTCAGCGAACCCTATTATGTAAGGAGCCCCCAAGCAGGCAGATGTTCACTGCACTTCTGCTAAGTTGCTTGGGAAGAAAAGGCTTCAATTTTCACGGCAATATCGAATTGGACCTCCGCTGATTGGCAAAGGGTTGACTTCTCTGATGAGTCACATTTTCTGCTTCATCAAAAGGATTCAAACTGACTATTTTCTTCTCTGGGGCAGATGGAATCTTCTAGCAAGACAATGAGATATGTCACATGCCTTTAAATGTCTGACATTGGTTGGAAGAGCATGACCAAGACTCCCATGTACTACCCTAATTCCCCAGATTTGAACTCAATTGAGCATCTGTATTACCACCTCTATGGTCGTGTTTACTCTATGGATCCTCCCCTATGCACCGTCCAGCAGTTGTGGGATGCTTGGCAGTCAGCATGGCTCCCGATACCTGTGACAACCGACCAGGACCTTATTTAGTCACTCTCAGCATGTCTAGCTGCTGTCCATGGTGCATAGAGTGGTTACTCCGGATATTAGCTAGTGGTCTTAATTAGAGATGAGCGAATTTCTCAAAACTTCTATTCTGCCGGTTCGCCGAATTTTCAGAAAAAACTTGGTTCGATACAAATTTATTTGTGGCGAATCGCTTTAAATAACATCTATTTCCTGGCTGCAGAGAGCCTTTATAGTGGTGTAGAACACTGTGCCTTGCAGTAACACGCATAGGGAGTCTGCTGTGGTAGTGAAATAATACTGTGAGTCCGTATGACATGCAGATGACAGGCGTCGCTCTTAGAATCACTGCATACTTCACTTATTTGGGCGGTCACGGGGCCAAAACTGACCAAATAACTCAAGTGTGAACTCAGCCTTACAGGTCAATGTTAGCGTCAAGAAGAAGCGCACTCCTTTTACACCGTCGGCAGCTGATTCCACATAGATGTCTACAGAACCTGTTCTATTAAACGCTTATACAAGTAGAGCCCCCCGACAGAGTGGAGAGGGTGTCAGCAGTAAGTTTGTGTTGACGTCACTGATTATTTTGCCCTTCCTCTGATCCGTCAGAACAATAACCCCCAAAAAACGGATCCTGTCTGTGGAGCATCCGCCTTCACTCGGTCAACATTTGGTCAGTAATCCATCAGTATTGCTAAAGGCAAAAAAAACAGGAGTAGATCCAAAACAGAGATGACACGTGAATGAAATATTTTGCATGTCTTTTGTGTTTTGTACCCACTCCTGCTTTTGGGTACCAAATCATAAGCCAATTCTGATGCAAAATAGGGACCATGTCATGCAGGCCTTACAGATGTTACATAGACAGGATCTGTTGTGCGTCTCATTTTTCCTCCACTGGATCCTGTAGAATGTAAAAAATCACACCGATAGTAAAGTACTGCTATCATTAATCCCATGCACTCCTGGTGTTATACTCACAAGCGTGTGAGCACAAGGCTGCTGTGTTTTATCTCTCTTTTTTTTGCCTGTACAACTACTGACATTTGTCAGTATAATAAAAAATTGTTTATATACACATTGACGACAGTACTTCACTATTAGAGCGAATTTTCTGTCGAATTACTGACGGGAGAAAAACGACAGAAGGAGCTCGAGATGACAGTTTCTGTCTGATGTGCTTGTATATCCACGTGCACTTGTGAGTTTAACACCAGGAGTCCATGGAATTAATGATAGCAGTACTTCACTATCGGTGTGATTTTTTACATTCTACAGGATCCAGTGGAGGAGGAAGTTATCTGTGGAAACCAATATTTTACCTATATGTGCAGAGGTGGATGGTTCTGATTGGGAGTGACAGTAGTCCAGCAGATCTTCGATGTGGGTTCGAAGGGTGCTGTCCAAGCATGCCACCACCTGCTGGTTCAGGTCCTGACCCATGTCTGGCTGCTGCTGGTGAGTAGTTTCTTCACTAGGTGGGTGAAGAAAGCTGCTCATCAGTGACTCTAGACTCAAGTTGCTACTGATGGAACTGGAACTGCTCCTACCCCCCCCCCCAGCAGCCATGGCAGAGGAACGTGAGCGCAGAGGGCCCCCCAGTCAGACCTGCGAGAGGATGGACAATGGTGCAGATAGGCAGCGGCCAATAGACTACATAGGATGTCTCTATAGTAGTTCAGTTTGTCCTCCCTCTCAGCGTGTGTAAAAGAGGCCCCCATTTTGGACCGTTAGTAAGGGTCAAGAAGTCATACCTCTGCCGAATAGTGACAAGTGAGCATGCATCGGGCCATTTGTACAAGTGACTCGGAGGGATTCCCTGCCTCCATCTCCACTGCATACTGACACAGTGTATCTGGGTCCTCTGCCTCGTCTTTCTCATTGCCCTGTAGCTCCTCTGGCTGCTCATGCTCCTCCTCTCCTGTCACTTGTTTTAAAAAACCACCCATTTCACTACGCATTGCTTGTGCTCCAATGTCCTCCTCCAGTTCAGCCCCCATAGGGCTCATGTGGCCGTGAGATCTAGACGCCACGTCTACAGTCCTCTGACCAGCCAGAATAACCAGCATCTGTTCCAGGACATGAAGCAGTGGAATGACATTGTTCATCCCGTAGTCCTGGTGACTGACAAATAACGTGGCCTCCTCAAAGGGCCTGAGCAAACGGAAGGTGTCACGCATGAGCTGCCACTGGCTGACATCGAAGTTACACAGGGGAGTACTCCTGTCCGCTTGGATCATCAAGAAATCATTGTTGGCCTTTCTCTGTTCGTATAGTCGGTCCAACATGTGGAGGGTGGAATTCCAACAGGTGGAAACGTTGCATATCAGCCTATGTTGGGGGATGCCGTTCTGCCACTGCAGCTCAAGGAGGGTGTGTTTTGCGGTGTACAAGTGGCTGAAGTGCATGCAAAGTTTCCTGGCCATTTTGAGGATTTCTTGCAGATGGGTGGAAGACTTCAGGAACCGCTTTACAACCAGATTGAACACAGGTGCTATGCAGGGCGCATGGCTCAGCCCTCCTTGATGCAGCACCGACACCATTTTCTTTCTGTTGTCAGTCACCATGGTTCCGATTTTGAGTTGTCGCGAAGAAAGCCAGGATTCGATTTCTTGCTGAAGGACACGGAGCAGTTCCTCCCCTGTGTGACTCCATTCGCCCAGGCAAACGAGGTGCAGAACACTGTGACACTGCCGTGCCCTGCACATGTGGTATGCTGGAGGCGCACTGTGAATTGTTCCTGCAGTGGAGGCTGAGGACACGGTGGAGGATGAGGAGGCAGAGGCGGACATTGTCACAGGACCAACAGCATGAGAACGTGGAGGCAGAAGTGGCGTCACCTGGCCAAGTTGCTGGTGTAGCAGTGCAGGAACCACAATTATCCAGTGGGCCATAAAGGACATGTATTGTCATTGACCGGAGTTACAGCTCCACACGTCGGCGCTGCCGTGCACTCTGGCAGACACGACAGGCTCAAGGACCGGCCCACCTTCTGTTCTACATACGTATGCAGGGCTGGTACTGCCTTTTTGGCAAAGAAATTACGGCTTGCGACTCTCCACCTCACCTTGGCACAAGCCATTCGTTTTCTAAAAGGTGCAGAGTGCAGCACTTGGAAATGGAGGGACTGCAGCACCAGCAACTTGGGCAGTAGCACATTCATCTTCTGCGCCGTTGGATGAGTGCATGCATACTGTTGTCTCTTGGCAATCGCTTCAGTGATCGATTGCTGACGGAATGACTGACGAGGAGTAGGAGGAGGAGCACCAGGACCAGCAGATGATGGGAAGGACTGACAGCTCCCTTCAGCTGAGGTGGTGGAGCCTTGACTGCCTGAAATCGGGTGCGTGCCACTGGGTGATGCAGCGGTTGCTGCGGCAGGCTGGACCACCACTTCGGAGCCACAGTTCTCCCAGGCCACTTTATGGTAACGCTGCATATGTTGACGCAGGACCGTGGTGCCAACATTGGCACCCTGGCCACGCTTCACCTTCTGCCCACAGAATCTACAAATGGCCATGTTCACCTCCTCCGGCAGCTTAACAAAAAACTGCCAAGTAGGTGATAATACCCCCAACACTCCTCACTGACTGACTGCTACTGCCACTACTTACATGAACCCCTGCAACACTACTTTCTGAGCAGGTAGGCTATGGCGAAGCAGGTGGTCTACCACGGGCACATTTGTCTCCCAACATCCCACTGCTGCCACCCTGCTGACTCCCGCCCATGATAGCGACTTGCTAGCTTCACCGCTGCCTCACGGGCAAGCTGCCACCCTCTTCTCCTGATGATGATGAAGCCCCTAATTCACCTGGCTCCCGAATGCGATCAGCTACATCATCATCGAGTACTGTCTGCACATCACTGATGTCCTCCTCAACGGTCTCTGGGTCAGGACGCTCACAACACTAGCTCCCACGCCACTCTCCTCATCACTACTTGTTTGCCTACTGGAGGAAGCGGTGGATGTCTCCTCCACATCTTGGCTGGCCAGTAGCTGCTGACTCTCCTCTAGTAGCTCGTCCTCGCTGTATAGTGGAGCAGAGACCACAGCATATAAAATACTTCTCTGGCTGAGGGAACACAAAAGGACAGAGGCAGGTTGAGGATAGGTGAGGGCACTGATGTCCTCCAAATAAGCTCTTTTTTCCCACTAATACCAGCCAAAAAATGCTTTAGAACATATAACTGCACAGCTGTATCAAACAGCACTTGCACCTAATAAAAAGAACGGTTTGCTGGAATTACAGAGCTGTATAATGTCAATTTGGATCCACAGTCAGTGCAGCAAGGTGTAATAGGATTGTTCCTATTACCCAGGCTGTAACCTCCCCTACTGAACCCTGTTCTGCTTCAGTACTGTGGAAAGATTCCTCCATATCATTTCCCTGAACTTCTATACAGCAAAATAAAAGTTTTAAAGTCTTTTCTACCACTGTCCCTAGCGCCTGCTGACGTCTCTCCCTGCACTAAGTACACTGGAAAATGGCTGAATCCAAGATGGCTGAGGCTATTTATAGGGCTGTGACATCACAGAGCTGGCTGGCTTCTGATTGGTTGCATGCATAGCATTATGGGTGATCCCTCGTTCCCAGAGTTCCTTGCTCCATGTCCTAACATGTGCAGGAGCCATTTTAGGAAAAAATGTGATTCGTTACCACGAAGCGTGAGGAAATTTGGATTAGGTGCGAATCAAATTTTTCCTGAAATTCTGATCGAATTCCACTTTGTCAACTTCGATTCGCTCATCTCTAGTCAGAATGTGACTCAACTGGGTATACTGGGAAAATTAGATGCATCTTTTATATAGTACCATGAACATGAAAATGTAGGAACATGCAATTATTATTTTAAATTGTTGGAAAGTTACCAAGGAGTTTCTTCATCATGTAAAGGTCATGGAACCTCGGAGGTGACTTCTAATAAACTTTAGTAGGGAAAACTTTATTTGCTGGAATACAAACTTCAATTGCTGTCGAATAAAAAAAACCTTCCTGAAAAAACCCCTTCACTCTTCAAAAAAAAAAAAAAAGGTCAGCAGCATCTGAGGTGACTATTATGTAAGTTTGCAGCAGCTAGAGCAGAGACGTAAACTGTATACATGTAAAAATGTATGCACTGCAGCTGCTGAAGAACCTCTTTTTTAATAGAGAGAGAGCAAGCACTACATTGCATTGATAATAGCCTTAGAGAGGAACTGTCCCCTGTCCTGCCTGACATGTCTGTTTCAGCAACTACTTGCATTCCCCATGTAATAACAGTTCTGGATCATCTATTCTGTTGACTCTGTGATGTACCATTCCTTTATTATTCCTGCTAGAAGTTATAAATGAATTAAAAGCAGTTTGCAGTGACGGTCCAGATGGATGTTACCAGTTGAGGGTGTTTCCCTGCACATTCTGACATTATCCAATCAGTGCTGACAGTGTCAAACTGTGCAGGGACCCCCCCCCCCCCAACTTGTAACACCTTTCTGGACCTTCGTTACAAGCTGCTAGTAGTTCATTTATAACTTCTAGCAGGAATAATAAAGGAATGGTACATCATAGAGTCATAAGAATAGATTCTCCAGAATTGTTATTACGAGAGGGGTGGGAATGGTTACTGAAATAGTCACTTTTAAAAATAGACACTTAAAAAAGATACCACTTCAAGTGAGAAAATTGCTCATAAAGCAATTCCCCTAATATCATGGTGATAAAACATTGCTTTACTTTAAGGACTCGATGTTCTGTCCAATGTATATGAGCTTCAGTAACCATTGTATCCATTGCCTGTCTTGCTCCATTTAAGACTTGAAGGATTTTTATTTTATTTTATTTTATTTTACTTTACAATTGCTCATCACAGCGCAGAATACTGATTATCCTCTGCCTCCACAGCCCGTTATTAAAAAGGGAGAGGGCTATTTTTAAGTGCACAGTTGATAAAGACGACTCTTTCCATTGTACACGGTTCAGGGCAGATTTTGTGGAACCTTTCATAATCACATGCCTTTCGAAGGCTTGCGTGAATTTGATCACAGTAGCTGATTTCATGCATTGATAATGAAGGCTTAGGTGCCTTTTTTTTTTTTTTTTTTCGCCTGCATAATTTCACATCAGGCTTCTGCTGTGACACGGCTCTGCGTTCAGTCTGCATAAAGACACAGGGCTGTAATTGCTTTGCTTTTCTTTACAAATGACTCAGTGTGCGATTTCTCCTTCCCTAAAATGTTGCCAGCGTGTAAAGGATTTTCAATGAGTGCTGAGATGAACCAGCATCGAGGGCGCTTGGAGCTGCATTGATTCGAAACTGTACAGACATACAGATGAGCGGTGCTTGAGCCAACGCTCACTAGTTCTGATATCATACCGTTTACCTTTTTGGAACTTCCACTCGTATTAACCAGTCTCTGGCTGCTAAGCAGAAGGCTTCTTTGCTGCAAAAATGTGGAGTGGATTATCACGTCGAGGTAAGCATGATGTTTCTGCTGGATGTGTGTTTGGTGTACTGATTGCTATATAATGCATGCTGTTGGTATATATTATAACTTAATGCAATCCTCCTATGTAATATGCAGCAGATGCTGGAAATATCCTATATAAGTCACATTTGGAATGCAGCATTCTACCTGTGCTTACATTCTACATTTACCAAACCTGTCCCTCTTGGATTTTGTATAATTTGTATACCGTAGGTGATCTATGTACTTACTGCATGTTTGTTTAGTCATTACCCTTCATTCTAAGCATTAAGCATGCTGGTATTTCTTACTGTGGTTACTTTACCGTATGGAGAGGGATCAACCGAAAACATTTTTTTTTAGCATTAGCTCAGGGGGTTGAGGACGAATCAGATGGGAAACCTCCAGATAATGACATGTAAGCGACAATAATAGGCAAAATAGCAGAAGGTCAGAAGGGTCTTGGCTGGAGGGTGTGTGGTATTAGAATACGAAGTATGATATGAACTACAGGTTGCAATGGCATAGAAGACATGCATTCCTTCCCATACCTGCTTCATGCACATGTCTACGGAGGCGAGAGCTAGTATTATTGCAATCAGTATTCTTCTCCATAATCAAAGTTGTGTTTTCTATGATTTCTTAACTATTTCCAACCCTGTAGTTATCTAGAGACAAGCAACTTTTTGACAAACCTTTTGCATCCTACTATTCTGGTGTCTACAAGGCAGGTGTTCAATGGCAGTATAAGTATTAGTCACCATGAAGGTATCAATATTATTTATTTATTTATTGCACTTATATAGCGCTACTATATTCCACAGCACTCTACAGACATTAGCATCCAACTGTCCACAATGGGGCTCACAATCTAAGTTCCCTATCAGTATGTCTTTGGAAGACATGCACTCCTTCCTTCCTATACCTGCTTCATGCACATGTCTACAGAGGCGAGAGCTAGTATTATTGCATTCAGTATTATTCTCCATAATAAAACTAGTGTTTTCTATGATTTTTTAACTATTTCCAACCCTGTAGTTAGCTAGAGACAAGCAACTTTTTGACAAATCTTTTGCATCCTACTATTCTGGTTTCTACAAGGCAGTAGTCACCATGAACGAATCAATATAAGAGAAGACTCTTGAATTTCCATTTTGTTGCCAATATATGCCCAGCCTGGCTTTTCATCTCTACATCTGGAGCAAGCCAATTGTGTTAGTCAAATCTGTCAGGTCCCAGGACCACTATCTCGCTGGAAGCCACTGTGTGCTTTTGAAAGCATGAAATTAGTTTTATACTCAGCACATGGTTTCTCGTTTAACTGTTCTTTTCTATGGTAAGTGTGAAATTAAGGTTCAGTGAAAGGATTAGACGCTGCTGCCCGCTTATAGCTATTGCAAAGGTGATCTAAGGGATTCCAAAATGACCATTTTACTTCAGCCAGTTTACCCTTCATCCCAACAGAAATGTACACCTTTATTTTCTAGCAGTTCTATCTAATGTCCATATACATACCGCAGACCTTTTCGAAAGATACTTTTACCATGGCACTACTGCTTGTGGTTTAGGAGATTGAACTGGTATTTAATGCAAAGAAGACACTCTGAAGACATTAAAACATGACATTCTTCTATGGCTTCCTGTACTGATGGACTAAACATAGCTTCATTCTTGATAAAACATAGACTAGTTGCAAAGGGACTGTGAGATTCATATCTAAAGAGTTCATGAAGATATACACTGCCTGTCCAAAAAAAGAGTCGCCACCAAAAAAAAAGGTCTCACACTCTAATATTTCTTTGGACCGCCTTTAGCTTTGATTACGGCACGCATTCGCTGTGGCATTGTTTCGATAAGCTTCTGCATCGTCACAAGATTTATTTCCATCCAGTGTTGCATTAATTTTTCACCAAGATCTTGCATTGAAAAGGGTAGAGTCTGACTGCTGCGCAAAGTCTTCTCTGGCACATCCCAAAGATTCTCAATGGGGTTAAGGTCTGGACTGGAGCCGGTCTAAAATCAAATGTGGTCACTGGGAGCAGGCAGTTCCGAGAAAAGCCCGATGAAGGCCCCCGGCGGCTGTTCTCTGAACTTTCTGCTCCCGGTGACCGCATTTGATTTCAGACTGGCTCCCGGCAGAGGCACAGGTAAGGACTTACCTGTGCAACACCGGACGGCTAAGTCAAGATGGCAGCCCGCATGTATTTGTTGGCGAACACTGCGAACTGACCATCACTGGTCAGCTGACCTCATTCTTGGAGCACATACTGTTGCTGAACCTAGACCTGACCAACTGCAACCCCAGATCATAGCACTGCCCCCACAGGCTTGTACAGTAGGCACTAGGCATGATGGGTGCATCACTTCATCTGCCTCTCTTCATACCCTGATGCGCCCAACACTCTGGAACAGGGTAAATCTGGACTCATCAGACCACATGACCTTCTTCCATTGCTCCAGAGTCCAATCTTTATGCTCCCTAGCAAATTGAAGCCTTTTTTTCTGGTTTGCCTCACTGATTAGTGGTTTTCTTACGGCTACACAGCTGTTCAGTCCCAATCCCTTGAGTTCTCTTTGCATTTTGCATGTGGAAATGCTCTTACTTTCACTATTAAACATAGCCCTGAGTTCTACTGTTGTTTTTCTTCGATTTGATTTCACCAATCGTTTAAGTGAACGCCGATCACAATCATTCAGGATTTTTTTCCAGCCACATTTCTTCCTCGAATACGATGGGTCCCCACTATCCTTCCAGTTTTTAGTAATGCGTTGGACATTTCTTAACCCAATTTTAGTAGTTTGTGCAATCTCCTTAGATGTTTTCTCTGCTTGATGCATGCCAATGATTTGACCCTTCTCAAACAGACTAACATCTTTTCCACAACCACGACATGTGTCTTTCAACAAGGTTGTTTAAGAAATGAGAAGCAACTCATTGCACCAGTTGGGGTTAAATAACTTATTGCCAGCTGATAGATAATCGCCCATGCAGTAATTATCCAATAGGAGGCTCATCGTGCTGTCCCTGAAAGTTAGCCAAACCAACCAATTTCATTAAGACCGGCCAACCATCTAGTGTGTATAGGACAGGGATGCCCAACCTGCGGCCCTCCAGCTGTTGCCAACTACAATTCCCAGCATACCTGGACAGCTTACAGCTATTAGGGCATGCTGGGAGTTGTAGTTTTGCATTAGCTGGAGGGCCGCAGGTTGAGCGTCCCTAATATAGGAGCTTCTTGACTCTTGTGGGGATAGCAGATGCTGAGGGAAAGAATAGTCTGCCTGTTGAGTTTCAACATGCCAGGTCCTTATGTTTTTAAGGGGGACAGGTCACTGCCAGAGGTGTCTTGCAGCACTTACTACTGTCTCCCTATTGAGAACATAAGCATGTCATCTGAGATGACCATCCATGAATATGGGGAGCAGGAGTGTTAGCTGTCAGCCGAACCTTAAATCTTATCTTATCACTTAAAAATTATTTTTCAAATAAAAATGTCAATTTTCATTTTGGACTGGCATGGTGGTACCACTAGGAGGTAAGTGAAGTACATGTACAAAAATGACTAATTTTATGGGTTCACCTTATAATTGCAAACATTAGTTGACTTAAATTTAACTGTGAAAATGTAGCTTTACAGACTGATATCTATTGTAGGTAAGAAGACCTCTGCAAAATGAGAGCTTCAATTTGATGGGTTGCTGTAGGAATTTTTCCTTTGCGCTAGTTTTGATGAATAGTTCAGCATTGGAGAATTCTTATTTATATAGCAGGACGAGTAATTAGGTTCACACTTTGAACATAAATGTTAGGAATATGGAGAAATTGTATGGAGACATTGTTTTCCTTTAATTATATACTATTTAATTACAATGAGTAATGAGCTTCTAGAGACAAGGTCTTAATTAAGAGGTCCAACATTCAAAGATCATAGCAGGATTGAAAATCCGTCACACAAAATTCTTTTTTCAAGAGTTGGTCTTTTGGAGAGGTTTCACTCTTAAAAATGAGTTTACGACCTAACCTGAGAATGTTTCCCAAACACTTATGGCATCTTGATATAAGAAATGGCATAAAGTGTTGAAGGAGGATTTAAGTGTTTAGCGAAGTAAAGCATCTGAAGTGGAATTTGGTCCAAAGTTTAGGAAAAATTTGATTCTAAACTAAGCCGAATTTACTCGCGCTTCGTGGTAACAAGTCATTTTTCCTAAAATGGTGGCTGGAGTTGTCTTAGAAAGAACGGAAAAAAAATACTCACCTCAGTCATGACATCACCATGTGATCATGCTGGGATCGGCAGGTCTTTTTCAATCAAGCAAACAACTTTATGAGGTGAGTGTTTTGTTTTTTTTAAACCCAAAAGGCCATATTGTACTGGCGTATTACCATTTTTAACGGCCATAAGATGGGTGCACTTCTGTCTAAAGAGCCATTAAAAATAGTCATGTAGCAATTCATGATAAATTAATTTCTAGCGAATCAAATTTCTTGTCACACTTCGGCGAAGATGCCAAATCAAATTTTTCAAAACTTCGCTCATCTCTAGTGGATGTTTGATGGCTGGCTACTCTCTGTTATATTCTATGGTAAAAACACAAAAAGTTAAGAAATTATGCAGATGTCAAAAGTAGTGGGAGATATTTATGGATCCAATTATTCCAGCTTCTTTGTGTAATTGCATTAAAAAGGTTGGCTCTGTGGCTGTGCCATGTTTATCAAGCCTCTCCTTCCCTCATCTCTTATATGAGGCTTCAGTTTGCAAATGGAGACATAGCTTCATTATATACAGTATATATATATATATATATTTGTGGTCATGGCTACGGCCAAGAGGTATCCGAAGAACCCTAGGGAGAGAAACAACAGGAACAACCTAACCCAGCTAGGCGTGTCTTAGCTGACCTGACTAAATGGCTTGTTGTGTGCCCTGAGCCACGATCGTGGGTAGGCCTATAAGTGGGCATACCCTGTGGAAATGAGAAGATAAGGGAGGGAGGGTGGGGCACCTGAGAACACACGCCTGGAAGTGAGGGTGTGGCTCGTATATGAAGAGCCTCCGCCCCTCCCACAAATGCAGGCTGACTAATCAGCCTTACCAACTTGTGGTCATGGCTACGGCCAAGAGGTATCCGAAGAACCCTAGGGAGAGAAACAACAGGAACAACCTAACCCAGCTAGGCGTGTCTTAGCTGACCTGACTAAATGGCTTGTTGTGTGCCCTGAGCCACGATCGTGGGTAGGCCTATAAGTGGGCAAAAACCAAGCCAAGTAGGGTAGAAAAGGAATTCGAATGGCATGTGCAAACTAATCCCCAAGCCAACTGCAAGGCGTCAGGGATCTAGAGCGAAAATTCGGGGTATACGAGGCAAGACCAGTAGGAGACCTACAACCCATCTTGTGGATGACAAGGCCAGAGACATGATTCTCAATATTGTGTATACTGCCCCAAAGCGGAATGGAGGACCGGGAATACGTTGTGAAATGGATCATAAAAACCGACTGAAACTTGTAAAGTTTGGCTCTAGTGCGAGTACTGGCAATGCCCTAGCCTCAGGAGATCGTGGGACCGCAACCTAACTGCCTAGACTATTTAGAAATGAGGGCCAAAAAGAAACCATGAAGATAGGAAGAGAATCCTTGAATAGTTCCCCAGACAACAGCTATCTGCTAGCCGTGGTCCGCGCGTTGTTCTACTGTGTGCCCGAGAATTATTTTTGCGTTTGAGACGTGAAGACCGACCTACAATCTGAAACTTCTACCGTGAGGAAATGCTGGACCTTGTCCAAAATCCGATTTAACGTGGTTGTAGGGAGTCTGAGGTTAGTGCGGCAAGAAGCTACGAAGCCATAATATACAAGATTCTGTCTATGCCCTCCCATGAGTGAGGGAATGCAATGAAGCTACCGACGAAAATGAGTTCCTGGTCATGGTAAAAAGGCAAAGACTTTGCGCGGGGACCTGGTTGACAAGATATGATCGACTACGATCAGAGACCGAAATGTTAGAGGGAATTGCCCTACTTGTTCTTCATCTGGCAGGACCCGAACGAAAGCATGAACCATTAAAGAAAGACTAAATATCTGCGTAAGACATGACAATGATGCTGTAGGGCGAACCGGACCAGTTTGTGGTCAAAACATAAAGTGAGCAATCAACGTTGATTATTAGGAAATTAGGGAAGCAGGTATGTATGCGATACATAGGGGCCAAATCAGCCCAGATGCACAACCAACCAGGCAATCAGCCCAGCAGGACTGAAAAACAGTCATCGGGCCCCCGAAGCCATGGGGCCGAAGCTGTCATCGGGCCCCCGAAGCCATGGGGCCGAAGCTGTCATCGGGCCCCCGAAGCCATGGGGCCGAAGCTGTCATCGGGCCCCCGAAGCCATGGGGCCGAAGCTGTCATCGGGCCCCCGAAGCCATGGGGCCGAAGCTGTCATCGGGCCCCCGAAGCCATGGGGCCGAAGCTGTCATCGGGCCCCCGAAGCCATGGGGCCGAAGCTGTCATCGGGCCCCCGAAGCCATGGGGCCGAAGCTGTCATCGGGCCCCCGAAGCCATGGGGCCGAAGCTGTCATCGGGCCCCCGAAGCCATGGGGCCGAAGCTGTCATCGGGCCCCCGAAGCCATGGGGCCGAAGCTGTCATCGTGCCCCCGAAGCCATGGGGCCGAAGCTGTCATCGTGCCCCCGAAGGCATGGGGCCGAAGCTGTCATCGGGCCCCCGAAGGCATGGGGCCGAAGCTGTCATCGGGCCCCCGAAGGCATGGGGCCGAAGCTGTCATCGGGCCCCCGAAGGCATGGGGCCGAAGCTGTCATCGGGCCCCCGAAGGCATGGGGCCGAAGCTGTCATCGGGCCCCCGAAGGCATGGGGCCGAAGCTGTCATCGGGCCCCCGAAGGCATGGGGCCGAAGCTGTCATCGGGCCCCCAAAGGCATGGGGCCGAAGCTGTCATCGGGCCCCCGAAGGCATGGGGCCGAAGCTGTCATCGGGCCCCCGAAGGCATGGGGCCGAAGCTGTCATCGGTCCCCGAAGGCATGGGGCCGAAGCTGTCATCGGGCCCCCGAAGCCATGGGGCCGAAGCTGTCATCGGGCCCCCGAAGCCATGGGGCCGAAGCTGTCATCGGGCCCCCGAAGCCATGGGGCCGAAGCTGTCATCGGGCCCCCGAAGCCATGGGGCCGAAGCTGTCATCGGGCCTGAATAAAAGGTGCAGGTTAAATTAAACCATGAGCCTGACCGATGTGGCAGGCGATACCTAAGATAAACTACGTGGCCTGAATGACATGCAAGGCGAAATATCGTTAGGAATGAGACCTGACCGACGTGGAAGGTGACCCCAATATGAGTTCAACTGCATGACCTGAAAAGACGAAGGGAAACGTGACAGAAAATGGAGATAATAACGGACAAAGTAAAATTAAACCTGAATAAAATAAGCTGGCAAGCAGGTAAAGATATGAGTCATTCAAAAGCATAGATGCACAGGTGGACAGACAACCATTGGTTGGACCCCTGAAGCCATGGGGCCGAAGCAACCACCAGGGGCCCATGGGGCCGGGCAGCTGCCAGGATGCGAACCTTAGAATTAAGGACGGCCGGGGAAAAGATTGGGGCTTAACCCAACGGGTTTAGTAATCAACCGGGACTCGATAACCTAGAAAGACAAAGACATGGGGTAAAGCTTCTTAATGAAATGAGGCTGAAATGAACTGCAAGTACTAATCTGTAAAATATAAATGAACAAAAGAAAACTTCTGAAAGGTGTGCCATGGAAAATAGTAGCAGATGGCCGTATGACCTACCAATGTCGATGACGATTGTGAAATCCTCTAAGCCAAGAGCCATGCGTGAGAGTCCCCCATGGCGGGAGCCATGCGTGAGAGTCCCCCATGGCGGGAGCCATGCGTGAGAGTCCCCCATGGCGGGAGCCATGCGTGAGAGTCCCCCATGGCGGGAGCCATGCGTGAGAGCCCCCCATGGCGGGAGCCATGCGTGAGAGCCCCCCATGGCGGGAGCCAAGCGTGAGAGACCCCCATGGCGGGAGCCATGCGTGAGAGACCCCCATGGCGGGAGCCATGCGTGAGAGTCCCCCATGGAGGGAGCCAAGCGTGAGAGCCCCCCATGGCGGGAGCCATGCGTGAGAGACCCCCATGACGGGAGCCATGCGTGAGAGACCCCCATGGCGGGAGCCATGCGTGAGAGTCCCCCATGGCGGGAGCCATGCGTGAGAGCCCCCCATGGCGGGAGCCATGCGTGAGAGTCCCCCATGGCGGGAGCCAAGCGTGAGAGCCCCCCATGGCGGGAGCCAAGCGTGACAGCCCCTCATGGCGGGAGCCATGCGTGACAGCCCCTCATGGCGGGAGCCATGCGTGAGAGCCCCCCATGGCGGGAGCCAAGCGTGAGAGCCCCTCATGGCGGGAGCCAAGCGTGAGAGCCCCTCATGGCGGGAGCCAATCGTGAGAGCCCCTCATGGCGGGAGCCATGCGTGACAGCCACTCATGGCGGGAGCCATGCGTGAGAGCCCCTCATGGCGGGAGCCATGCGTGAGAGCCCGTCATGGCGGGAGCCATGCGTGAGAGCCCCTCATGGCGGGAGCCATGCGTGAGAGCCCCTCATGGCGGAACAAGTATCAGATGACCGTGCGAACTACGAATGACGATGCCAGTCGTGAGGTCCTATAAGCGAAGAGCCACTCGTGCGAGCCTCTTATGATTTTATTATTATTATTTTTTTTATAAACCACTTATGCAGCACCAGAATGCCTTGGGGACTCGCATAACCATGACCCCCTCCAACAGCAAACCTGGAAACACTAACCAGCCTACAACCATGTTGTACCCCTAACAAACAGAACATGAAAAAACGGTCATGGGGCCCCCGGAGCCATGAGGCCGGATCAGTCATAGGGCCCCCGAAGACAGAGGGATGACGATAAGTAATTAAAACGTAAGCCGGACCTGATGGCATATGAAGCGACTTGAAAGATTAGATTGGCTAGAAGGTGGCCTAAGGAAGATGACTGCCAACCGGTGTTAAAATATAGTCATTAGTAATCCGAAGCACGTGCATACATAAAACACTAACCACCGCGAACCATAAACGTAAACATGAAATTGAAACAGAGATGGGAGAAAAAACAAGAGCCTGAGGCATTGCAAGTTCGCTAAGAGAAGTCTCTTATCGTGACAAACAAATAAACGGTTTGTGAAAACATAGCAGGAAACTTACTGGCCCACTGACCTCTGCTGAGGAGCTGTTTGGTGAACTGGGGCAGGAGACCAATCTGAGTGAATACGAACCAGAAGTAAAAGGAGACCAGTCTGAGTGAATATGAACCAGGATTAAAACAGAAAGTAGGCCTATGGAATGTAACAGACCACCGAGGAAGGGAACGTAAGCCTGAAAAGAACGCAGTTATGTTTGTCGGGAGAGAGGTACCAGAGCGGTGGGTGCAGACTGCCCCAATGAGATTGAGCAAAACCATGACGTAGCAATGAACAGGAGAATGCAGCTTTGAGTGGGAGCAGAGTACAACACATGATGTAACAACAAATGGGTGAATGCAGCTTTGGATGCGAGTGGTACCTAAAAAAAACATGGTATAGGCGCAGCTCTGAGTATGGGTAGCGCATGAAAAGCATGGTATAAAGCGGACGTATAAATGCAACCTGGAAGTGAGCAGAGTATTGACGTGATGCGAAAGCAGACACGTGGACGCAGCTCTAGTAGTGAAAGGAGTATAGGACAACATGCAAAAGCAGACATGCGGACGCAGCTTTGGATGTGAACAGAATATTAACTTGATGTGGCAGCAGACATGGAAAGCGGCTTTGGTGAGTGGGGTATACGACCTGGTGTAGCAGTAGAAGTGTGAACACAACTTTGGGTATAAGCAGAGCATGAAATTTGGTATAAACGCAGCTCTGGTTGTGAGTGGAGCAAGGTGGGAACACCAGGGTGGTGCGTCCAGAGCATGAAAACAGAGTAACAGTAGCAGCTATGGCTGTAAGCCGAGTATACAACATGTAATAACAGGCGTGTAATACGGATCCGGCTGTCGGCTGGGGACAGAATGAGATGTAACAGCCAACAGGTGAACGCAGCTTGAATGCGAGACCAATCTGAGTGAATACGAACCAAGAGTGGAAAAGTACAGGACAGTAAGGACGTGCGGATGCAGCATAAGACATGAAATAAAAGCCGAAAGTGTAAATGCAGCTCAGGATAACAGCAGAGCATGAAAGTGCGGCAGGGTTTTTAAGTACATGGAGCAGTGAAATACATGAAGTCTAAAGATGGTGGTAGCGGGGGGAGGGGGGGAGACACATCGCAAGGAACAGCTACAGCAAGAGGCCTAAACAATAACAGCTGCGTCTGATCTCCAAACATGACGTCACGTGCAGCCCGGGTAACTTTCTTTACAGCAAACCGGCTGAAGTAACTTTTCATACGAGACGAACGAAACAAAGTGAAACTTGTAAGATTTATAGGAGCTAACTCCCATTACCAACAAACAAAGTTGAAAAGAAAATAGAAGTATTTAGGCCCGACAAGCAAACCTGAGGTAGCAGATTCTGAGGCAAAGCCTCCCGTTCGCTAGCAAAGTCGGTTCCGACCGGCCAGGAGAGACGGCGGCCAGGAGAGACGGCCCCGGCACAACCTACTTACGTAGTACGGCGCGTGCATGCCACGGTAGCAGAAAGCCAAATAACAAGCTCCATGCTGCAAAGAAAGACTCCTACCACCAGCTAGTCTGCTAATGACACCCAGCAGCAGCTGTGCACCTGAGAACACACGCCTGGAAGTGAGGGTGTGGCTCGTATATGAAGAGCCTCCGCCCCTCCCACAAATGCAGGCTGACTAATCAGCCTTACCAACATATTATTATTATTTTTTTTTTTAAGATTTCGGTCTCATTTCCACAAAGAAGGGTGTCAGTGGGCAACCCAGTGTAATTCAGTTAGGCTTTATTCTTAAATTGCCATGCACTGTGTTATTGAATGTGGCACATCCTACACTAACCCTACTAAATAAACCCCATGGCATATTATTAGTGTTTTATCTCTAGGTGGTCCTTTTACAGAAGCAGATGGATTGCTCTAACAACAATATAGGAAGTTGATAATTTACTGTCATTTTCATTTGGAAGAAGAGTTACAGGGCTGGCAGAGTAAGCAGGAGGAGCAAGGGTGCACATTTGAAGATGGATTAAAAGTACTTTTTCTCCAGATTGAAGCAATGGATCACTAAGTGAAAGTAATATCATTACATTACGCTAAGTTAGCCATACAAGGCATTGGGACAGATATACCAAGATTGGCATTACAAAACACCAGTCTTATTATAAAGTCCATTGGTGCCCATTTATTAGTCTGTTTTCTTAATCGTTTATAGAAGTTCTCATTCCAGGGTTGACTTGGTGTCTTTCTCTGTTTTGGACAAGTTACTCTTACGGAAATATTGTCAGGATAGGAAAATAACATGCTGATGAGCCCTTTATGCGAGCAGGGCCCTCATTCCTCTTCTTTTAATTGTTAACTTGTTTGTTGATATGCAATTTATGATTCTGTTTGTACATGAACCCCTTGATTGTAAAGCGCTACAGGATATGTTGGGGCTTAAATAGAGATTATTATTATTATATTATTATATGCACTGCACATTCCTGCTATGATGAAGCTTCAGTGGGGTTGCTGATAAACAGTCATAGGAAAATTGTATTGGTTTTTCGTATTCACAAATACTTATATTTTTGGGGACAGGCAGAGACGTAGTTATAGGGGAAGCAAGGGAAGCAGCGGCTTTGGGGCCCAAACTCAGAAAGGGGCCCATCCAGGAGGAGGACTAAAAGATTTTTATTGTCAAGACCCCCTCAACAGTATTATACAATGACATTATATACCGTCACACTGTAGGAAACGGACAGAGCAGCTGCCAGGCCTCATCTGAGAGAGCGATCCTGACTAGTCACAGGAGTGAGGGTTGCACAGGAGGAGGGGGTTACTAAGAAGTTGCTGGGGGGGGGGTCCTATTCAAAAATTTGCTGTGGGGCCCAGTCAGTTCTAGTTACACCTTTGGGGCCACGGAATGTATTTGTTTTATCCATATAAGGGGGAAAATTTGTATATTTAACCCATATTTTACTAATAATCCATGGAAACATTTCTCCTCTATCTATCTATGTGAATCCTCTGTTTAGTACTTTATTTCTCAAGCTGGCCAGTGGGCAACATATTAAATACATTTTGTATATTTTTGATTCCTGTTAGCAACTGGCTTTATCAAGCCATTCATTACATAATTTCGGCTTCAAAAAGTCACAAAATAGGGCTTTGCGACTTTTGTGTTTATTTACATTTTTACACCATTCAATCCAGTTAAGTGGGTGGGAAAGGGGCAGTGGTTAGCTTGTTGAGCTGATTTAAGCCAGATTTATCAACTGAGACTTTAAAAAAAATCTAGGCAATCTTTCTCCAGTAAAGGGGTGGCATAGAAAATGGAGTAACTTATCAGAAGGTATTAAACATTATGTGACAGTTGATAAATTTGGAGCAAACTACATCAGCTCAGACTCTTAAAAAGCTGACTTTAAAAATTCTCCTCCTAATAAATCTCCCCCAATTTGCATCGCCTTTCTGTCATATTTGGTTGAATTGTTTGATCTTTTAGTCCTGATGTGTATATGACAATCTGATTAATAATATTTCACAGTAGCGAACATTAACCGTCAAGGCAGGTATTTTTTTTTTTGCATTCTTAATAACCACTCAATTAATAAATAAATAAATAGGTTTTTTGTCACATTATTGTTCTTATATCATAAAATTTTTGTATTTGAATTTGAAGTTTAATATCACAGCTTACCGCTAACTTTCACTAGGTGAACTCATAAAAAGGCACACTCCAGTCCATCCTAGCTGAGCCAATACAAAAATTATCCTTTTTTTTTTTTTTTTTTTTTTTTTTTACAGTGTCCTATGTCTGGCTTGTAAACAGTAATTTCTACTGAATATAATGACTTAATTGAAAGAGCCTCTGTCAGCATGATCAGCCCTATTAAACCAGGCATACTGCTTGGTATGGTTGATCATGCAGATTAAAACAATACCTTTCTTTTGTCTGTATTTTAAACAGCTGCAGAGATATCTGCATTTTCTATTCATATGCAAATGTGCATGTTGGAGCACCAGAGTGCGGTGCTTAATCCTTGGAGCACTAATTTTGCAACACCTCTGCACACTCCCCCTCCCCTTGATTCACAGGACTTGACATCAGCCTGGGCAGTGCTGTGTCCTAGAATGTGCAAATCATATACTCTACGTACTATAGCCTTACATTTTGACAATAAAGGTTTCTTATGCTTAGAAAGCTAATACTTATTACTGGTTTATTCACAGGCCCAATATTTGATTATTAAGACGCGTAATATGCATTAGTTTTCTTAGTATAGAAATCACTATTCTCAGTATGCTAAGGCTATAGCCTGGAGGTAAGTGGTCAGCCTTTGATCATGCTGAAAAAGGCTCTTTAAGAAAGTAGTTTTGTGTATGCAGTTAATTTTCAGACCAATGTATGTCCATGATTAAAGACTATAAACAAATTTATTCTCATTTCCTAGATCCATAAAGTAGCAGGGTAAGACGGAGTAAAATAAGAGATGACTACAGAGCAATAAGTACTGTACTGGCAATATAGCTATGGATTTGTTAGGGACGAGAAATATAGACATTGTCAAACTTATTATCACAAATGATCCTGACCTAGACATATAGCGGGAGTGGTTTTAAGGAAATCTGTCTTAATGACCATATCAAAAATCCGATTGATCATTTAAAAAAATCTCTGAAAAATGAAAGATAGAATCTGGAGTATGATTTTTATGAGCAACTAAGTCAATTTTCCTTTACACCAATTTTGATAAATCTCCCATTCATTTCCGATTGAAATCAATGGTTTGTCTATGCAATGCACATAAATGCCAAATTCTCAAAAGTAAGACATACTCTTTATATCTGCTCTATATTCTGACTAGTAGTTGAGGATCTTAAACATGTCATCCCTCCTTGATTAATTTAAAAGTATCTAATAAAGTACTTTATAGGGTTTCTAATCTAGAACCCTGCCCACTTTCCCTGACTACTTGCAGCGAAAACTCTAAGTATCAAGTCCACAACTGGTCGACGGTCCCTACTCTGCTAAGGTGCGAGACAAACAAGAAATTAGGAAGAAAGTAGAAGCATGGAAAAAACAATATGTTTCTATGGCAGGTGGAATTTCACTAGTGAAAATGTGTATTATACCCTCCATGAATTATATCTTATGGAATGCGTCGGTAATAATCCCTAAAAATGTTTTTACAAAAATAACTTCCTTACTGGCGTATTTAATATGGCATGGCAAAAAAACGTGAATAAGAGCACAAATATTGCAGACCCGGGAGAACGAGGGTGGATTATCGGCCCCGGATGTGGAGCTATACTTCCTTTCTGGCCACATTAGAAATATGATAATATGGAGCAATTCACAAAGATATAAGAACATGGTGGCAGGTATTAATAAAAAACTTAATAAATGTAGTACCGTATTTTTCGCCCCATAAGACGCACCCCCCCCCCCAAAATGGGAGGAAAATGCCCCTGCGTCTTATGGGGTGAATGCTGAAATGTTTTACATCGCAGGCTGCGATGTATGAGTGAGCGGGGAGGGACTGGGAGGAGGAGTTGGGGGCCGGCAATTGCGGCGGGGCGGTGCAGTCACTGTACTCCGGCCCCGCCGCTCCAGTGCTGCACTATAGAAATATAAAATGTCTCATTCAATTAAAAGTGATTAAACATGCCCCCCACTTTTAATATTACTGTGCACCCTAACAGCTTCTGTAGAATGCAGGCAGGCAGGCCGGGCGGACGGCAGCGTAACTCCCTGATGTCACGTGCCTGCGCCGCCTACTTTATGAATGAAGCAGGCGGCGCGCGCAGGCACGTGACGTCAGTGAGTGACGCGCCGGCCTGCCTGCCTGCGTTGTACAGAAGCTGTTAGGATGTACGGTAATATTAGGAGTGAGGGGGCATGTTTATTCACTTTTATTTGAATGAGACATTTTATATTTGTATATTGCAGCACTGGAGCGGCGGGGGGGGGGGAATCTGTGGATGACAGTTTTATGGGGGACATCTGTGGATGGCACTGTTCAGGGCTGGGGGGTCTGTGGATGGCACTGTTATGGGGTGGGGGGTCTGTGGATGGCACATATATAGCAGTGCCACCCACAGATCCCCCATAACAGTGCCATTTACAGATCCCTCATGTAACAGTGTCAGCCACAGATCCCCCTGTAACAGTGTTAGCCACAGATCCCCCCTGTAACAGTGTCAGCCACAGATCCCCCTGTAACAGTGTCAGCCACAGATCCCCCTGTAACAGTGTCAGCCACAGATCCCCCCTGTAACAGTGTCAGCCATAGATCCCCCTGTAACAGTGTCAGCCACAGATCCCTCCTGTAACAGTGTCAGCCACAGATTCCCCCCTGTAATAGTGTCCATCACAGATCCCCCATAACAGTGTCCGTCACAGATCCCCCCCATAACAGTGTACATCACAGATCCCCCCATAACAGTGCATCATCCACAGATCCCCCCATAACAGTGCGTCATCCACAGATCCCCCCATAACAGTGCGTCATCCACAGATCCCCCATAACAGTGCCATCCCCAGATCCCCCCATAACAGTGTCCTTTACAGATTCCCCATAATAGTGCCATCCACAGATCCCCAGTAATAGTGCCATCCACCATTAGTTCCAAACCCACCAAAAGCACACCTTTTGGTTAAAAAAATATTTTTTCTTATTTTCCTCCCCAAAAACCTAGGTGCGTCTTATGGGCCAGTGCGTCTTATAGGGCGGAAAATACAGTATTTTTTAAGTGGTGGTAGCTGACATTTTGTCACAGCAGCAAATTAGTAAAATACCGCTATTTGGGCTGTGGACTAAAATCTATAAAGAAGCAAGAGAACTGTGGCCCCAGACTAGACTGCACACAGACACCTTATTGTGGGATAACATACATCTCATAGAATTTAAGTCAATCGAACAGAAAATCTGGTGGAAATATGGAATTTTGAGACTGGGACAGGTATGGAAGGAGGGAGATATAGTCACATATTTAGATCTTAAAAATGAAGGCGGGTTTGGGAATAAGGACTTGAGTCTCTTTTACTTACAACTGAAACAAGCTGTACGAGCGCCGTAAGGTAGGGGAACACAAATAGATACCCTTCCACCCCCCCCCCCCCTACCCAATATTTCTAAATTAACAACAGGAAAGAAACTGGTGTCCAGGATATATGAAAGTTTGTTATTTCAAAAAATAAAAAAAAAGTGCAGTTAATTGCCTAATGTATAAATGGCAGGATGTCTTGGAGCCTCAACGGGAGGAATTTTGGGAGAAGGTGATAAGGGCCAAAAATGGGGTCTCAAATTATTTCCCCCATAGGATTACACAATTTAATATAATATATTGGCTATATTACTCAACTTGCAGGATGACAGGCCGAACTGGATGGACAAATGTCTTTTTTCGGCCTTATGTACTATGTTACTATGTTACTATGTTACTCCCCTAAAAAGTTGATGAAATATTATAAAACCAAGGAATTTAGCTGTAAAAAATGTGGGCAGTTAGGGGTGGATGATGTGCATATACTATGGACATGCACGAAGAGCAAAGAATTTTGGTGGAAGGTGCATTAAAGAATATCACGGGTTTTGAGTCCCTTGGGAGTTCGAAACATGTATTTTGGGGAGGATGGATGAGATAGAGTCTGCTAAGTATCGAGAGATAGCATCCAAACTTTTATTCCAAGCCAGGAGGTGCATTGTAGCACATTGGGGAGATAGTGCGGTCCCTGAGGTCCGAGAGTAGGAGAACCAGGCTAGAGTTTCACTTGCCATAGAGAAATTCCATCTGGTATCTAGAAAAAAAAGCTAGATTTGATGGGCTCTGTCAGATATGGCTAAAATGACTTGGGATGAGAGGTTGGGGGGGCGAAGGCGGGGAGGAGGGAGAGATACCTTTTTTTTTGGAACAAGCAGTGGGGAGGGGTGGGAATATATATTTATGTATAATTGTGGATATGCTGTTACACAATGTAAAGCAAATTAGATTGTGTACTGTATTATAATTGTAATAAACAATAAAGATTAAATATAAAAAAAAAAGTGCGAAACAAACAGCCAAAGGACAAAAACAAGACACAGAGGCAGAGTCGTACTGAACTAGGTCAGAACCAGGAGGACAACAAAGTACCAAATTGAGAGACAGAGAGTATTTAAATAGCCAAAACGAGATCATAACCAGACAGAAAACATAGTACCAATACGTTAGACAGAGAGTGGTCAAAAGGACAAGCCGAGGTTAAAACACTAGTAATCCAAAATAGGCAACCAGGAACACAGCTAGGGAGTCAGAGACTATCACTGGCACTGGTGTATGGCCAGGAAGGGGTTTAAATAGAGCGATAAGTCCCTGGATCAGAACCTGATAGTTTCATTGACTCTGCGCTTCATTAGTCAGAAACACTAGTATACAGTAATAGAGCAGCTGTGCTAATCAGCCCACTGCTAATTTTCACCCAGCAAATGCCCACTGTGGGGAGAAGCCGAGCATTGCATCCTGTCACTAAGGATACAGTAATGTCACCAGGGAGCGTGGCTTAGCTGCGTCTTTCTCCCGGTGTAGTCACGCCAAAGCTGGAGATCTCCCCACTGGAGCCTGGACAGGTAAGTTTGTGGCACTAAATATATTGGTAGCTATAGTAAAAAAATAAAAAGAATTCCCCTACTAAACCTATCAATCAAAGTTCATGTCTCCCAACTTTCTCCAGTCTCACAAGTCCACTGTCTCAGAGTAACCTTTCAATCTGCCATGTCTTTTACACCACACATGCAAACCTTACCGCCTTTTGTCACCTCCAACTCAAAAACATTTTATAAATAAGCTCCTTCCTCAACCTTGAGTCAGCAAACATGTTAGTGCATGCCCTCATCATTTTCCACCAAGACTACTACAACATTCTTTTCTGTTGCCTCACATCTATCACTGTAGAATCTCTCCTATCCACTCTCCACTCTGCAGCCCATGTAGTCTAACTTTTGCCTCACTACGCCTCTTCCTCTTGCTTTCTGTCAAATCGCTTAGCTGTCTACCAACGGTCCAGGAAATTTAGTTCAAAGTGTCAAAAATGACCTACAAGGAAGTCCACAACCTGTCCCCTACATACATTTCAGACCTAATCTACTGATAAATTGACATAATCTTCAGTCCTCCCTCCTTTTCTGTTCTTATCATGACCACCTCCAAGATTTCTCCTGTGCATGCCCTATACTCTGAAATTCTACCTAACACATCAGACTCTTCCCAGCTTTTTTGAAAAGCAACTTGAAAACCCATCTCTTCAGAAAAGACCTCAACCTACTGTAACCCTTCCACTGCACTACCATATGATCCGCCTGTAACCTCACCTTCTCTCTTGTTATCCTTTCCGTTTTAGAAAGGAAGCCCTCATGGGAAGGGCCATCTCTTCTCATGTACCAGTCCATCAGTCACTTAGTCATGTTTATTCAAATGTTTAACTATCTGGATTTAATGGATTTGACAATAACAGTAATGAAGAGTACATGGAAATCTTGTTATAAAATTCATACCAGACAAGTTGGACATAAAACCTGCAAACGTCCTATGGTGAATGTGCCAGTTTGCATACATTTTCCCCACGTTGCAGATCTTGCAAAACAGCTTCAGTCGTTAATTACAGAGCAAGCAAAGCGTGATGGCTTAGATTGCTGTGACACTCACAAATACGCCCATCAACATGTCCTTCATACAATGCACTGCCACTGAGAGAAGAGAGTACTTCATGACTTCACATTTAGATCATGAAGCAAGGAGATAATTCAAGCAAACATAGCTCAATGCTGTTTAGCATACTTCGAAGCCATCAAATCCTTATTATGTCTTCTGGCTAATTGTACAATGCAATTGTCATCATAACATTTTATGGTAAATAACTTTTTCAATTACAGCCTTTAGATTATTTAGATTTCCTTAAGGCTAGTCAGTGATGCACAATTTCATAAAATGGCTAAATAATTACATTTGTTGAGAAGATGAAACATCTATATGTGAAGACTGACAATATATTTGTTTAATTCCACACAAATCACTCCTTTGTAATTAGCCAAATGTCGTTGTCCTGTATATATATCAAATTATATTGTTCTGCACATCCATCAGTCATCCATCATTTCCCCAAATAGTTGAAGCTTTGAAGAATCCTCTAAATTTGAGTGTCAGAATTTTTATTTTTTTTAAAGAAGGCCTGTGATGCCCAAAAAGTAAAACTGACAGTATGATTATTTAATAAAATTGTTATAGACACGCACTCTGCATTTAGAATCACTCTGAGGCTTTAAATGTATCTATATAAAGATGTATCTACTTATGTTGTGATACAAAAATATTTATTAGACAATAACAATATGACATAGACCTCATACAAATAACATGACATACCCCTCATGAAAAAAATATATATAAAAAGATACAGTAAATAGTAAATAGCTTAAAATCAATAATTGGTAATAAAATTAAAATACAATTGATGCGTTTATGGAGGTGTGTATAGTGGATCCTCCTGACCCCTTCTTATCTCTACAATATAGTTCAGTGCCGGATTATATATATATATATATATATATATATAAAAAAGGAAACACGATGGCGGCACTGGATAATAGGAGCAGACGGGTGCTATGTCCAGGGATATAGCTGCTTACCCCTTGATGATAGAGAAGAAAACCGGACAGCACTCCAAGTAAAAAGCAAATGGTGTTTATTCACCCATGTGGAAGGCAACGTTTCAGCTCATACAAAGAGCCTTTCTCAAGCAACCATTTGCTTTTTACTTGGAGTGCTGTCCGGTTTTCATATATATATATATATATATATATATATATATATATATATATATATTATATATATATCTTGTTAGCTGATATTAGTAGTGTATATACACTCCAACTGTATATATTTAAAATCCAGTTACCATAGTGTAGTACTCTTCTTCTCAGTATCATTAATCCACATTTATAGTTGTAGCGTCTGTACTTGTGACACCTATCGATGGGTTAGTTGTTAGTTGACATGGGATAATATGTATTTCATATTATAGCCATCATAGTTTTCTCCTTTTGCCTTTATACTATGATGATTCTTCCTTAGTGTTATAATCCTAGTAGTGGTCAATAGTACGTACTCACTGTTAGTAGCTGGTTATTCACCGACCGTGGCGTCCCACGTGGTTAGTACCAAGCTTACCTCTCTCTTGGTACTTGACTTTTTGATCTTGGCTAGAATATACTAGGCACTACACGACTGTACCCCTTCCATAGGAACCTCATATTATAACTGGTTTCTGCTAGCACGTTCTGTTACTTCAAGCACTTGATTTTGATATTCCACTTCCGCAGCAGTCATGTGCCACTTGGGGACACGTCACAACTGAAGTCAATCAATGGCTGCAATGGTGCACTTGACCATTTCAGTGCAGAAGATGATAGACAGGGGCTGGAAAACCAGTGAAGCTAGCCAGGGATCTGTAACAAAATGTCTCCATAGGAATTCCAGGCTGGAGTGCTAATTTTAAAAAAAATCTTGAACAACCCTTTTAAGCTCTTGTTCATTGAAGAAGTGTTGAGGAGGAAACATTGTAAAATCCAGGCTGGGGTGCTAATATATATAAAAAAAAATGCTGGACAACCCTTTTAAGCTCTTCTTCATTGAAGAAGAGTTGAGGAGGAAACATTGAGCTAGATAAGTGATTACATGATTTTTTTTTTTATGAAGAACAGTATTCACATTGAACACATTTTGTAAGTGGTCAGAAACTTGTAAATAACTCATGAAAGAATAAAGTTACGTTAAAACCAAGCACACCATTGTTTTTCTTGTGAAATTCCCAATAAGTTTGATGTGTCAAATGACCCTCTTCCTATTGAAAAAACAAAAGTTGGATTCAAAATGGCCGACTTCAAAATGGCTGCCATGGTCACCACCCATCTTGAAAAGTTTCCCCCCTCACATATACTAATGTGCCACAAATAGGAAGTTAATATCACCAACCATTCCCATTTTATTAAGGTGTATCCATATAAATGGCCCACCCTGTATAACATAGAAGCTAACGCTTATCCCAAATAAATAACCAAATCATGTTTTTGGCAACTATCCCTCTTGGAGAATCAGATTGAAGACAAATGAAGAATGAGAGTCGGAATCAATCAAATGGTATCAATTGTGTATGAGCAACCAGGGTTTTCAGCTATATTAGCAATTATTGACTATGCAAAGAAATCTTTAATACTTTAATGTGTGATGAGATTCTAATTTTGGAGATAAATGACCATGTATATGTCAAGTTTGATTACAACATAGTTAAGACTCAGTGTTATATTTAGGTCTTTTTGAAAACAGGGATTTAAAGCTCACTAAAATCATTTCATGGTTATATCCGTTAAATTGATTTACTGGTAATGGCTTTTGTCCACAGGGTGCAGCACAGCACATGGTGTGTATATATAATGCAGCCCTATAAATGATGCTGAAATATTGCTCCTTATGCCATAACCACTTTCATCATTATAGGACTGTTTCTTTTACTGCCTATTACTCTAACAATCTGTATTCCCCATATAGCAAGGGCCCCCCCCCCCCCTCCTTAATTTGTTATGGACGGTATGTTTCAGCTGCCTGTCCAAACAGCTTGATAATAAGAAATTAATCTGATCATATGCAGATCTGGACATCACACCGAGAGCTTAGTGATGAGATTAACTGCTTGAAAAATATCAAAGGATTTGTGGTTAAGAATATGTTTCCCCTCCAGTTATATCTGTGAGCAGTTTCATTGCTTTTACATGGATTGAAAGTTCACACATTCCCCGGTGTCCCGGTAAATAGAAACAACAAGGATATAAATACATTTTTACAGGGACAATGCTGTTCTTCTAGTATTTGCTAACAAGTAAGTAACTTTCAGCAACTAGCAGACTATAGATGAAGTCTTATAGGGCATCCACATAAGTAGGGTTGTCCAATTGTTCAAAAAGAGTAGAAAATATCCCCCGCCGATCCAGCACAGTTGATTTGGTGGCTTCCAGCGATCACACGCTGTACCGGCATGTGACCATGGCAGCCAATCACTTGCTTTAGCTGTCACATGTTATACTTACTGGGATTTCCACTCTGCGTGAAATGGTGACGCAATGTGCCCACCAGAGCATCTGTGCTGAATCCGCAGGCGACTGAAGAGGTGAGTACTATTTTTATTTTAACACATTTACTGCTTCTTCTTTTTTTTTTAACAACCCCATTATTTGGGGAGTGTATAGGAACACTGAGTGACTACTAGTTACAAGTCACAAGGGTGGGGTTCAGTCCGATACTTTCAAAGTGGTTGTTGAAATTCCGTCCAGATGGCAGAATCAGGGTATATTATGCTTTCAATCAATGAGAGAAATTCAGGGTAGCCAAGGCAAACTCTTCTATTATTACTAAATGTCCCACATCCACCTCTCTCCAATGCCTCCAGCAGCTGCTGTAGCTTTATCTATTGTAGCTTTGCCTGAAAAATAACTGGAATAGGGGGAAAGGTCTGAAATGCATAGGATATCTACTGTTACATATTGAAAAGATTTCTGTGGAACCTCTATTAATATGTAGTAAATTTGGATTAGTTTAATTGTTTTATTTAACCTAGTGGCGCAGGGATTATTTGCCGTGAAGGTGACTATACTTCACGCCACAAATATGGCTATGTTGCCTAGGTAGGAACCTGTTTTGAACATTTGAATTCTACCCCTGCTGATTTGGTATTCATCCTGGATTACTTGGCTCATATGCATATCAGAGAAAAATATAAAATATGAATATAATGTGTGATAATGAGATACATACACTCACCTAAAGAATTATTAGGAACACCTGTTCTATTTCTCATTAATGCAATTATCTAGTCAACCAATCACATGGCAGTTGCTTCAATGCATTTAGGGGGGTGGTCCTGGTCAAGACAATCTCCTGAACTCCAAACTGAATGTCAGAATGGGAAAGAAAGGTGATTTAAGCAATTTTGAGCGTGGCATGGTTGTTGGTGCCAGACGGGCCGGTCTGAGTATTTCACAATCTGCTCAGTTACTGGGATTTTCACGCACAACCATTTCTAGGGTTTACAAAGAATGGTGTGAAAAGGGAAAAACATCCAGTATGCGGCAGTCCTGTGGGCAAAAATGCCTTGTGGATGCTAGAGGTCAGAGGAGAATGGGCCGACTGATTCAAGCTGATAGAAGAGCAGCGTTGACTGAAATAACCACTCGTTACAACCGAGGTATGCAGCAAAGCATTTGTGAAGCCACAACATGCACAACCTTGAGGCGGATGGGCTACAACAGCAGAAGACCCCACCGGGTACCACTCATCTCCACTACAAATAGGAACAAGAGGCTACAATTTGCACGAGCTCACCAAAATTGGACTGTTGAAGACTGGAAAAATGTTGCCTGGTCTGATGAGTCTCGATTTCTGTTGATACATTCAAATGGTAGAGTCCGAATTTGGCGTAAACAGAATGAGAACATGTATCCATCCTCTGATGGCTACTTCCAGCAGGATAATGCACCATGTCACAAAGCTCGAATCATTTCAAATTGGTTTCTTGAACATGACAATGAGTTCACTGTACTAAAATGGCCCCTACAGTCACCAGATCTCAACCCAATAGAGCATCTTTGGGATGTGGTGGAACAGGAGCTTCGTGCCCTGAATGTGCAACCCTCAAATCTCCATCAACTGCAAGATGCTATCCTATCAATATGGGCCAACATTTCTAAAGAATGCTATCAGCACCTTGTTGAATCAATGCCAAGTAGAATTAAGGCAGTTATGAAGGCAAAAGGGGGTCCAACTACGTATTAGTATGGTGTTCCTAATAATTCTTTAGGTGAGTGTATATCCAATATGTATATATGTGCAGTGATCCACTGGTTCACTTTTAGAAAAGTTAATGTCTGGTTCACTGCTGAAGGGTTAATACCAAGTTCTTTACTAAATCTACTGTGGTGGTTAAAGTGTTTACTGTGATACTATGTACTATGATCTATGCACTAGGTCAGTGATGGGCAAACTGCAGCTCTCCAGCTGTTGTAAAACTACAAATCCCATCATGCCCTGCTGTAGGCTGATAGCTGTAAGGCTGGGCATACTGGGAGCTATAGTTTTACAACAGCTGGAGAGCCGCAGTTTGCACATCCCTGCACTAGGTGACCCGAAAAGCCTATGTATAGGTAGAAAATAGTTAAGTTAATTGGCTGGTCCCATTTTTCCCTGGCTCGAGTAGTAGAGAGTTCCTAGCAAGTCAAGCTAAAGTGAAGGTCAGTGGAGTGTGCCCCTGCCAAGTGGGCCAAAATAGAATTCTACTCCAGGAAAACACAATTTCTGTAAGTGAAAACTACCAAAAATGCAACTTTAAATAGAAAGCCCCTTTAAATAGTGCTTTAAAACATTACATGTGTTCCTCTATTCAAGGCAGTGTGTGAACTTGACTTTAATAAATGTCATAATACCAGTTAACACCACTTAACCTAACTTCCTAAAATCATTAAACTGTCCTTTATTGCTATCAGCTGTGAAATGCTACAAAACCAGGCTACATTTTGATGGAAGACTGCTTTCGTATTCACCAAAGGTGTATATTAAAAGGTTATTAAATATTCATATAGAGTTCCTGCGAAACCGTACATCAAGAAAAATATTCCATCTTGATTGTTTGCTTTACAGTAGATAGGAGATTTCAGATGAAAGACATTAAAGGTGGAAATGAAGGTTTGGACTTTTATCAAGTAGGAAATTTAAATATTGTAATTTTTATACACTCCCCGAGGTAGAGCTGACACAGAATAAAACATGTAACACTATCATATTTCCGTATATTACGGGTCAAGAGATTGCATTAAATTGTCCCTATAAAATTCTCACACCCCATTAATGTCTCAATTTATATTAGATTTAAAGGGGTTGTAATATTACCAGAGGTAGGATTTGAATTTTTACCAACAGATTCTCTAATTTCCCAACAATAATATGTACCTAGATTAATAAGCAAATATATTATTTCCAATGTTCTAAACATACCATATAATAATATGTAATTAATCTACAAATAAATCTAGTATTGATTAAATGCAGTCAAGAAGCTGGAGAAAACATTTATATCCAAAGACTTACACGTGATGTCTACTCTGATTGTATAGATGTTCCCTTTCTTTTTTTTCTACATCTGTCCCAGATGATCATGACAACTTCTCCTGGCCATGACTCATGTCTGTTGAGTTTGCTGTCACTGTCTTTGGTTCTTCACGGTGCCCACTCAATTTATTTATACCATACACTCTGCCCTCTGAATATAATTATACCATTCTCTGCAATTTTTAACAATAGGTTCTACTAAACCCAGGAGAACCTGCTAGATCCCACCCCTGATATTAGGCATATAAGGGAAAGAATATTAAAATCATTACTTTTTTTGTACCATGAATTTTTTCAATCTTGAACAGCCTGTCTTCTGCACCGGTCCCCCAAAACACAACACCCTTTCTGTTAAAAAAAAAATTGCCAACAGTCAAACGACAGAGTTTCCCTATTTTTTGGTACATAGAAAGGCTTTGTTTACTTGTAGCTCATATACTATGAGAGTCACATGACATACCAGGATTGTTAGTTCTTTTACTATGGTCTCTCCAATGTACCGTACGTATCCTAGATGCTCTTTACAATGGTTAGCAGAAGTTATTCTTATCTGAGGGGTCAAGAACTTTTAGTATGCAGAGCACCATTGAAAGTTTTATTTGGGCGACCAGATAGAAAGAAAGATTGAATGGACCTAGTATGCTAAATGACCCTAGTAGGTAAATTTTAATGTGTTATGGGAATTTGTCAAAGGTTTCGCTTTCCTGTGATTTTAGGATCTTGAGAGCAAGCTGGGACTTTAATTTGAGAAACAGAGAGCTGCCCCATTAACAGTCCTGACACAGAACAGTTCACATCACATAGGCCACACTATGTGAAATTCTTCTCACATTCAAATATTTAAAAAAAAACATAATTTTGCATGAGAATAAGCATTTTTTCTTTTTATCTTTTTTTTTATTTAATTAGTGATGTTGCACATAATAATAATAATCATAATAATCATAATAATCATAATAATAATAATAATAATATCATCCAATCTTTACGGCTGGGGAGTATTTCTTGCTAAATAAATGCCAGGGAAGTTAGACTACTTTCACATTTATGCTAAGATATTCAGCAGGCTGTTCTGGCAGAAACACAGCCTGTTGGAGCTGACCACCCTGGGCCCTGGCAGTGTATGGCAGTACCCGTCTATGCCAGATACAGTGAACTCCGGCAGGTTGTTCCTTTGGCAGAACAGCCTGCCAGATACCATGTGAAGCTAGCTTAAGGTTCCTGAGTGGGGACAGCCAAAATTTTTGCCAAAAACAGTTCTCACTGATGGCTGTTCCTAAGTTTTGTCACACTCCTGGATGTTATATCTGTCTAGTGGGACCCATACCCCCAACACACATGAAGAGCACACAGGTCTCATTATGTATAAGTAAAGGTGACTTAGGAAGCTTGACATCTTACAGTTATGTTAAAGGCTATGTACACCTTTGGGGGCAATTTTTTTTTTATTATTGCATTATACTTATTTTGAGCTAAAAATCTTTTTTTTCTTTATTAACAATATGGAATCCTTTTTTCTGTACAGAGCTGACATGCTCTACTGCCTGTGGATTTTTTCGTCCTTTCTGTCATCTGAGGAGAAGAAGGACTTCTTATCTCTGCTCTCTCACATCATAAACCCTCATTAAAGCTCAATCCTTATCTTACTGATAAGAATGTGGCTTAAATAAGTGTTTATGACCTCTGAGTAGTTTAGAAATAAGGGTAATTAGATGACTGGCAAAAAGTGAAAGTGAAAGTACCAGTCACACAGTTAGAAAAACAGTTAACCCTTTGTGACTGAACAGCTCAATATTTTTAATAAAGGCCAATTGAAAATACGATTTTTAGCCAATTAAATACAATCATAAAAAAAATGACTCCAAAGGTGTACATAGCCTTTAAATTAATTGCATTATAAGTTAGGGATTTTGTCTGTACTCCATGCAGCATCATCACGACATTTATGAAATGCAAACGTAGCTTATTCATGAATCAACTGTCAGATCACATTAGCTTTCAAGACAGAGAAAGGGAAAAGAAAATATTCTGTATATTAGTTATTTATAGCCTAATGTAAACTACAACCCATATTAAATAGGAGATTAAGGTCAGTAAGGATGTTTTGAACTGTAATGCGGAAATAAGGTACAAAATAGGGGAAAAAATTATTACTTTAGTGGTAGAAATGCTGGCACACTTATCTGAAATGATGGAATGTTATACCTTGTTAGTTATAGTATTGATTGAGATTGACATGCACAGATACAAAAAAATATAAAATATACTCTAAAGAACAGCCAGTTACTTGAAAGGGGTTTTCCAATGGGGACAAATTTGTCCAACGGGCTTAGAGTAGATACAAAAATAAGCCATACTCACCTTTACAGTACCCTTGCTGCTCCTGCTCTGATGTATAGTGGGTTCTGGCCAGTCTCTATTTTCTGGTCCCCATTGGACAAACAGAGAAATCCAGGAAATGCCAGTCCAGCCAATCACTGGTTGGAGGATGCGGGTAACTGCTGTGTCTCTAGAGTGGGCATTTAGTGTAATTTCCTGTATGTTGAGGCGGATAAAGACGTGAAGAAACCAAAGGAACCAGAAAGTGTCCGAATGGGAGTGGTAGGGGATCGGTTGAGTATTATTTCTTTTACTTTTTAGCCCACTGTGAGTCCTGTGGCCACATTTTGTCTCTGCTAGACAACTCCATTAAAGAATGAAGCAGCACTATTTAAACTTGATGAAGGCAATTGGAGACAAACCTACCAGGACACAACCACGTGTCCACAAAACTGATTAGATAGGCTGATAAGAATGGTTCCAAGGAATAACTGAAATGTTACATTGCAAAATTATGGGTGAATGAACTTTGCACATTGTTGAGGAACGGTTGCAGAACCTCATCCTGATGACCACACAAATATGCCTAATAATTGGACCCAGTGGTATTTACCCATTCAGTATGGCCAGTAGCATTGTGTCCCTTGTTAGCATATCCTAGGCAGTTGAACAACATCCTCTTGACCAAGAGATGGGGGGAGATATTTGGGTGGTCACAGGGTGGAGTCTATGGTGGGGGGCTGGGACACAGCAAGATATAGGTGAAAGTTGGGAGTGAGGCGGGGGCTTCTCTTCCTGCACACCGATGGATGCAGGAGCAAGCTAAGTTATATGTGTGTGTATGTGGGTATGTATATAAGTATAATATCCCAGTAGACTTTATATGTGTACATATAGATATTAGCAGTCTGCAATTGTATTACCAGTTAGATTATATGCTGTTTATGCATGAGTTTCTATATGTACATGTACTAATGGTCAGGTACTGGAGGTGAGTTGGTTAGAAGAGAGCCGGCCGCCCACCCACCCTGAAGGAAGGAGACCCCCTTGGACTAACGAGCACCCCTAGACGAACGAGCGACCCCTGGACAACGAGCATTAACCCTAAGTATCTCTATATACCCCCCCCTGCCCTATATCTATATACCCTCCGGACCCCCCTGCACTATCTATATACCCCCCGGACCCCCCTGCACTATCTCACTATATAATCCCCTGGTAACCCTCACTATATACCCTCCTGAAATCCCCTGGTAACCCTCACTATATACCCTCCCGCTATCCCCTGGTATATATCCCCTGGACACTACATACCCCTGATAACCCTCCCCCACATACCCCTGGTAACCCTCTGTATCCCTACCCCTTTACCCCTATTACCCCTGATCCTGGTAACCCTTTACACCCCTTGTTGCCCTGATTCCTGATACCCTAATCCCCTCCCGCGGTATATTTGTGCTTGGTGGTCGGCTTGTAAGACCACCGTCTACCTTCGTCTGCCCCATAGGGATAGTATACAGTACTAGGTGGGTGGGCTGTTGATATTGAATGTGTGAATTGTAATGTATAGATAGTATGTGGGGTGGAATTTGGGATTGTGTAGTGTAGTTAGGCTTGTATTGTGTAGTTGAGTACTGTATATGTAGTGCTGTGTATTTACTGTATTGCGTGCTTAGTGTTTAGTATTAATAAATACTGGGTTTGGTTTAACTATCTGTGTGGCGTGTAGTTATTGGCGATAGTTAGTTAGTAAGGCGCATGCAGCTAGCTTAGTGATCAGTGTAAAGTATAGCGAAGGTATTGTTATTATTATATAAAGGCATAAATAGGCGGAGTCATCAATAGACGGCTCCTCCTGTTTATGAATATTAATTATCGATATTTGCATAAATATTGGTAATTAATATTCCCCCCTTACACACATACAGTATTTTGGATATTTCTCTGGAGTTCTGCTTCCTCATCTCTTCCTCTGATTCCTATCTGTACAGATATGCATATTTCGGCTATAGGGGGAAGTATTATAGTAGTTAATGCTTCTAGACTGGGCCTGAAAGAGGTGTAGGCAGAATAGGCTTCCCCCTTGGGCACCATTAAGGGAAATGGGTGCAATTACCTTTGAATTTCTTAATGGTCAGCGGGTGCGAACCTACTGTCCCACATGACCTCCTCATAAGGGGGATGACTAAGTGTACCCCTCATTCTTCACAATACCTCTGATGGTAAAGGTAGACTTTCCCCAGGGGTTCACCAGGCCCTACCTCTGAAGGGGAATTGGAACAAGAGGAAATGAGAACCTGACTGGACTGGACTCCAGATGGTACGGGACACCCAGAGAGTGCTAGGTGGCCAGAGGCTGAACAGACGGGGGCAAGGCAAGGTCTGGGTACAGAGTCCGAGGTCAGGGCATGTGGCAATATAGCAAAGTCTGTAAACGATGTCCAAGGTCAGGGCAAGCGGCAAGATAGCAAAAGCAGAAATACAAGATATGAGGTCAGGGCTGGCGGGAGTAAGGCATGGCCCATTAAACAAGATACAGAGTCTGGTACCCAATAATGGCAGAAATCACAGAAACACCTTCGCTCATAGAAACTAAGGCAAGGTTAGGAACCAATGTTGCTCAGGTGCCTTCCTGTAGAAGGAGGCATCTTTAAATACGTCCTGCAGACCAGCTATAGGCTGGGTAAGATAGGAGGGGTGCGCATGCTGCCTCACATAAGGAGAGAGACATGCCCGCACACACCCTATATGCAATCAAAGAACTCTGAGCCAGAGTGCAAGCTCTGCTCAGAGCCAGGAGGGAACGGCTGGTGGCAGGAATGCAGACCACAGATAAGAACCCTGCTGCCATGCCTTTCAGCATGGCGTGCAGGAGTGGGGAGGAGTGAGGAAGCCCGGCACCGTACGTGCATGTGGGGAAAGAATGGCAGGCACAGGGAGACGGGTTAACACCTTCATTTTGACACTGTGTCAGATGGGCTGATAATGGTGTATGACGTAAGCATACTGTATCTACAGTACTGTAGCCTGCTTTGGACTTTCCATGCGCAGATTTGTGCATATGTCTGCATCATGTTCTGTACGTGTGGACATACCGTAAAAGACATGGCCATGCAGTTGTTGATTGGTTGTGGATAAATTAAGTCATGGTGGTTTGGTGGGTAAGCTTGAGGGTGAGTAGACCGATTTTTGCTTTAATAATAAAATGATATCAAATAGTGTTGGCACAGAACCTGGCTTTCTGCCACTAATACATACTTGTAGTATAAGATAGTGTAAGTATAATTTACTTCAATGACAAAGCTTGAAATCCAGCGTGTGCCTGGCCTGATTCTGCCAATGTTGTTTACTAGATATAGCCATATCCGTGACGCTCTTCTGCTAAATTGATTGGAAAGGATATCTATTCTTCGTCTTTCTATCTACTCTATTTTGTTTAAATGAGTATTTTTGTTTCTGTGTCAAAATCAGACGCATAGAATGTGAATCTCAGGTTGGTAGATCTTGGTTAATAACAGATCAAATACTTTAAAAAAAATGAAACATGGAAAAGGCTTGAGCTCCGGTAAAAGATGCTTTGTCAGGGGAGGTATTTTGCGTTAGCTCTAGTGCTTTTCTGTGTAGGTAGCATGTTCAGACCTGGGGGTGAGTGAGTATGAGACATTCCTCCAGGGAAGGTGCGTGGAGTTGCTATTACCAGTGCTGTGTTTAGCACTTCATATAGAACGGTGAGCTTCATGAGAAATTCACTGGATGCACAGCATGAGGTAAGTAAACCCATTGACATATCACATAAGCATTTGCACGTGTGATGGTTGGGCAGCCATGAAAGCTTACTATTGTGTCTCACAATGGAAATATGAGGAGTATTCAAAGGGGGTATGTGATAGGATAAAAGTAAAATTACTGTAAAAAAAACAACATAAAAAGTACAATAATCATTGTGTATAAATAAATCATAGAATACAATTTATACAGAGAGCATGGAATAATTTGGGCTGCCATACTGGGTACACTTTAAGAGTAGCTTTGTTCCACAAAAGTTTTTTCTTCCTGAACGTCTTCATCAGGTCTAATGACTTCCGGTTACAACAGCTTATCAATAAGACTAAAACTTAGACTCCTAATCATCTGTCATCAGGGCTCTACCAAACATTCATAAAGGGATTCATGTAACCGTTTCTAACTGACAGTTACAATTTCATTTAAAGAGAAACTATTAGCAAGGTCAACCCTATTAAACCAGGCATACTGCCTAGTTGTGTTGATACTGCTGCTTACTATAAAGCCTGTCTTGTAAAAATTGGTTGGAGTTTTTTAGAGTAGAGAAAGCATTGCGGTCTCCACGGTGGTCGTTTCGTGGCGAACTTTGCGCGATTCGCCGAACATGCGAACATATGGCAATGTCTGCCGGCGCCATATTCTTTTTCATTGCCGCAAACTTTGACTCATGACACATCCATCAGGTGGGACAGGACAGCCAATTGAGATGTTTCAGCACATGGACACACCCCCACCCTATAAAAGAACCCAATCTGGCAGCCATTTTACATTCTGTGTTTTGACAGTGTAGGGAGAGGTTGCTTTGTGGAGCAGGGACAGGCTGTTAGGGACACCAAATTCTAGCTAATAGGGTCCCAAAAGTCCTTTTAATGACTAGTATAGGTGTGCTATCGATAGGTGTGATATACTGAGGGGTGTGATATACTTATAATCAGTGTCGGACTGGGGTACCTAGGGCCCACCAGTAAATTTATTTTGGGGGCCCACCGTATAGATACATTCAAATATAATAAATAATTTAACAAGTTTTTTTATATCAACATAGGCTGGTTGAGGTGTTGTACATTGAATATATGTATGTAGTGCAGTAAGTCTACTGTGTTATGTGCCACTTGTGCAGGGGGTGAAAGACTAGGGGCCCACCTTGCGCAGGGGCCCACCGGGGGATTCCCCTGTACTCCAGTGGGCCAGTCCGAGCCTGCTTATAATATACTTTCTAACATAGAAAGTATATTATAGTGCATTTGTATTGTGCAGCAGTTGTGTGCGGTTCTGCTGCAATACGGCAACTATATAGAGGGACAAACACTATTGGAACAACTATTTGCAATGGGTGTGATAAACCTATTGCCCCCCAAAAAATGATTGAGGGGTGTGATATACCTTCTTCCACAAAATATTGATGGAGGGCTGCGATATACCTGTTGCCCCACATAAACAGGGTGGTGTGATATAACTGTTGTGGCAAAAAAATAATAATTGAGTGGTGTGATATACCTGCTTCCACAAAATACTGATTAAGGGGTTTGATATACCTGTTTCTACCAAATATTGATTGAGGACTGCGATATATCTGCTTCCACAAAATACTGATTAAGGGGTTTGATATACCTGTTTCTACAAAATACTGATTGAGGCCTGCGATATACCTGCTTCCAAAAAATACTGATTAAGGGGTTTGATATACATGCTTCCACAAAATACTGATTGAGGGCTGCGATATACCTGCTTCCACAAAAAACTGATTAAGGGGTTTGATATACCTGTTTCCATCAAATAATGATTGAGGCCTGTGATATACCTGCTTTTAGAGATGGCCTTGCAGTTCGCCCGGGGTCGTTTCGCTTGTTCGCGATTCGCCGAACATGCGAACATATGGCGATTTCCGCGCGTGCCATATTCTTTTGCATTGCATCAAACTTTGACCAATAAAACATCCATCAGATGGTACAGGACAGCCAATTGAGACGTTTCAGTACATAGACACCCCTCCACCCTATAACAGAATCCGATCTGGCAGCCATTTTACATTATGCCTTTTGCCAGTGTAGGGAGAGGTTGCATTTTGGAGCAGGGACAGGCTGTTAGGAACTTAGGGACATCAACCGCTAGCTAATAGGGCCACAAAAGTCCTTTTAAGGTCTGGTAATGTTGTGCTATCGATAGGTGTGATACACAGAGGGGTGTGATATACTTATAATATACTTTCTAACATAGAAAGTATATTATAGTGCATTTGTATGTAAATTACTGCTTAAGGGTGATATACCAGCTTCAACTAACAACTGATTGAGGCCTGTCATATATCATCTTCCACAAAATAGTGATAGAGGTTTTACATATACCTGCGTCCACAAAATACAAATTGTGGGTTTTAATATACCTGCTTCCACTAACAACTGATTAAAGCCTGCCATATATCAGCTTCCACAAAATAGTGATAGAGGTTTTCCATATACCTGCTTCCACAAAATTACTGCTTGAGGGTAATATACCAGCTTCAACTAACAACTGATTGAGGCCTGCTATATATCAGCTTCGACAAAATAGTGATAGAGGTTTTCCGTATACCTGCGTCCGCAAAATTACTGCTTCAGGGTGATATACCAGCTTCAACTAACAACTGATTGAGGCCTGCCATATATCAGCTTCCACAAATACTGATGTTCACTAAGGAACTGTGGCACAGGTTAATTTTAAAATAGAACAGGCAGAGGAAGAGGCAGGCTGTTCCGCAGGGGTCGTAGGGGTCGGGCAGGTGCACCAGGCCGGAGCCTAAGTGGGAAGTTGCGATTATATCAAAGGACGCAACAGAGTTGGTTGAGTGGCTCACTCAGCCTTCCGCTTCTGCACCCTTCTCATCCTCTGTATTTGCACCCTCCTCACTCTCTGCTGTGTGCACCCCCAAAGACACGACCACCACCATAGCCCCTCCACTCGCGTCAGAGGAATTATTTTCCCATCCATTCCCAGACTTTACCAATGCGCAGCCATTCTTGGCATCGGATGAGGAAGAGGAGGTAGCAACAGCCGCCACCCAGCGGTCTGACGACAGTACCCAGATCAGCCCAAAGAGGGTGGTCCCCGCTTTTGCTGCCTACTCCTAGATCTCTAATGTCAGTGGTGGTGAAGGTGACGATGATGACGTGTCGATGGATGTCACATGGGTGCCCACAACAAAGGAGGAGGGGAGTTCAGAGGGAGAGGCAGAGCAGCAGATAGGGAAGAGAAGGAGGAGAAGCAGGCAGAACTCGCAGTGCACAGCAGGCAAAAAGCAGACTGCAAATGTATATGAAGCGAGACATCCACCATGCACGGTCACATCATGTGCTCCCAGGACGCCGGCACATGGCTCTCCAGTGTGTGCTTTTTTTAACGTTTCAGCTGCTGACAGTAGTGTTGCCATCTGCAGCCTGTGCAGTCAACACAAAAGTCACGGTAAGCCCAACACTCACCTAGGGACGACCATCTTAAGAAGGTACCTGGCCTCCCATCACCGAGCCCAGTGGGAGCAACGCCGTCAGAAACCACAAAGGCACACTTCCGGTGCTCCACATCCAGCCTCTTCTCCTTCTCCTCTCTCCTCCTATTTGTCCTCCACTCCACCTTCAACCATGCCGTCATCACGTTCATCTGGCAGAAGGCAGGCTTCCGTGGCCCAAATATTCGAGCGTGAAAAAATGATGACGCCAAATAATCTTCTAGCACAACGGCAGACCGCTGGCTTGTCGGAACTGCTAGCCTTCCCCTACTCCCATATAAACTGGTAGACCCGGAGGCCTTTACAAAATTTTAGGGCATTAGCACACTGCAATGGAAGGACCCCAGAAGGGAAATTTTCTCCCAGAAGGGCATCCCAGAGCTATATGGCCACATTTAGCGGCAAGTGAATATATCTCTGGCACACGGTGTCGGTGCCAAGATGCATCTGACCACAGACACTTGGTCTAGCAAACACAGGCAGGGAAGGTACATAACTTTCACTGCCCACTGGGTGAACCTTCTGATGGCTGTCAAACATGCAACCCATGGCTCCCGTGTGGATTTGGTGGTACCGCCAAAGATTGCATGCAGGCCTATCTCCTCTTCTCCTCCTCCTACTCCATCCTCCGTCTCCTCCTCGGCTGACACCTCCTTTTCCACTGCTACCGCCTCTTCCGCTGTGCCCCTAAGCTCCCCAGAACCTATTCGACGTCCCAGGTGAGATGTTGCCATGCTGTGCTGCGGCTGTTGTTTCTGGAAGCCAAGAGCCACACCGGTCAGATCAGTGGCTAATCCCACTCAATTTGACAGTTGGTAAAGTGGTGTGTGAGAACGGTACCAATCTGCTGAGCACGCCTGAAACAGGGCAAAATGACACACGTGCCATGCATGGCACACGTCCTGAACTTAGTCGTACAGCGATTCGTTGCCAAATACCCCGGTGTCCAAGACGTCTTGTGGCAGGCCAGGAAAATCTCTTGCCATTTTAGAAGATCTTACACGCCCAAGGCTCGCCTTGCTGATGTTTAGTAGCGACAGCACTTGCCCGTCAAACGTCTGATTTGTCACAGCCCGACGCGCTGGAACTCCACCTTGTATATGCTTGATAGGCTGCTCCAGCAGCAACGTGCCATAAACCACTACCTGTACGAACTCTGCAGCAGGACAGGTTCTGGGGAGCTTGGTTTCATTTCACTACGCATGCAGACTTCTGCAGCCATTTGATGAGATCACCAAACTGGTCAGTCGCAGCCAGGGCGCCATCAGGGACATCATACCTTACGTCTTCTTTCTGGAGCATGCATTGCATCGTGTCATTGATCAAGCCATTGAGGAGCAGGAGCTGGAAGATGAGGAAGTCGCAATGCTGAAGTAATTCCCAGGGGGCACTACTCCATCTGAGACAAGTCAGCAGGAGTCTGAAGAGGAGTCAGAGGAGGATGGTGGCTGAGTGTAGGAGGAGGAGGAGAAGCAAGAAGAGCAGGGTTTGAGGGGACTTTAAACTTTTCGGGGATCGCTGGTGTTGTCCATGGCTGGGGGGAGGAGACCGAGGAAGACATTCTCCTGGGTGATGAGCAGGAGCCAGGGCACTCCACCACTTCCAATTTAGTGCAAATGGAGGCCTTCATGCTCCAGTGTTTGAGGGACCCCTGTATAAAAAGCATAAAGGGCAAGGACCAGTACTGGGTGGCAATGTACGTAGACCCCCGATACAAACACAAAATGGCGGACATGTTACCAGCATGACAGAGGGCTGGCAGAATGCAGAATTTCCAGACCTTGCTGCGAGAGATGCTGCATTCTGCTGTTGCGTGCGCTGGCAGAGGAATTTCCACCCACAGCAAAACAGGTGTGGGTACCAGTCCTACTGAGTCTGCAAGAAAAGGGCGGTTTGAAGATGTGTTGGTCACTTCGGATATGAGATCAGTCTTGCAGCCAACCCATCGACAGCCGCCATCCGGTTCCAGCTTCGGGGAACGCCTAGACCGACAGGTGTCAGACTACATCAGGTTAACGGCCGATGTGGACCCTCTGAGAAGCGAGGAACCCCTTGACTACAGGCTTGACCTGTGGCTAGAGCTCGCACAATTTGCCATGGAACTCTTGGCTTGCCCCTCGTCCAGTGTCCTGTCGGAAAGGACGTTCAGCGCAGCAGGGGGGATCGTGACCGATAAGCGCACTCGCCTAGCTCACGACAGTGTGGAGTACCTCACATTTCTAAAAAATAAATGAGGCATGGATCTCGGAGGAATTTAACACATGTGACGAGTCGACCATGTTTGATTGAAATTCCTCATGACAGCCCACAAATATCCACCACTACCCAGAACAAATCATGGTCCCTGTCTTAGGTAAATACAGCGGCATAAAAGGCCTTTTATGTCCGTTGAATGCCTAATTTTTTAGGCCTGTACTGGCCGACAGTTGCATATTTATCCGGTGACCACCTAATATACGTCCAGCCACAGAATCCCAAATTCTTTGCTGTCAGGTGAATGCCTATTGGCTAATTTTTGGGGCATGTACTGGCCTACAGTTACATATTTATCCTGTGAACGCCTAATGTACCTCCAGCCACAGAATCCAAAGTTCTTTGCTGTCAGGTGAATGCCTATTGGATAATTTTTGGGGCCTGTACTGGCCGACATTTACATATTTATCCTGTGACCGCCTAATGTACCTCGAGCCACAGAATCCCAAATTCTTTGCTGTCAGGGGAATGCCTATTGGCTAATTTTTGGGGCCTGTACTGGCCTACAGTTACATTTTTATCCTGTTACCGCCTAATGTACCTCCAGGCACAGAATCCAAAGTTCTTTCCTGTCAGGTGAATGCCAATTGGCTAATTTTTGGGGCCTGTACTGGAGTGGCAAGTTCTCACAACAATACTTAGTGCACCAATACCCTAATATCTCATGAGACCTTAGTGTTATGTGTACCGTGAAAAAATAAATCGCATCATTAGGAATTTTCGCAATGGCGCTTTTTTTAAACACTCGATCTGCATATACAGCGATTGTTATAACATGCATGTGAAATGTAATCAAATACACTGCTTTAATGTCAAATTACTTACAGTGATCAGAAATTCTTCCTCAACGTTGTGAAAATTGTTGCCAACCATCTTTTCTGATCGCATCCAACTTCGGTCTGGTGGAAACCCAGTTGCTGTTGTAGGCCGCGCATATTTTGCACATGCGCATAGGCGAAAATTACATTGCCGATAGTTTGCATTGAAAAAAATATTGAATGGAGATTGCAAATTCGAATAATACATCTGGTATGTCACTGTCCATGTTGTTAGACTATTTTCTGCACTTCTAGTAAGTATTTGGTGGCTGCAAATATGACCTGAAGGTATTCGAGGATCGCCTGCCTTTAAAGTAAATGGTGCCCGCCGCAATCTTGCGGTTCGCGAACATCTGATTGCGTTCGCGAACCGTCCCGGCCGATGTTCGCCTATCACTATTTCAGAGGAAATTTTTTTTTTTTTTATGCACCGAAGGGCTTTAGTGCATAGAGGGTTGTGGCCAGCATTGAAAAGTGGTTCACTGAAAGGGAAGGGTGCTCGTTTGCCTAAATTTTTTTTTTTTTTATCAGAAATACTGCAACCATTTTAGTCAGCAGGATCAAACCTATCAGGAAGTATGCCTGGTTTAATAGAGTTAATCCTAATGACAGGTGCTCTCTAAGTGAGTAGTATGCCTTTAAAGGGGATGTCCACTGTGGATACTGCTTTTTTGCTAGAAGGGTTCCATCACAATATCGTAATCACAAGGTTTCCCTTTGTCAATAAGTTACAGTATTCACAACGTTTTCCTCTGTTCAAACCCCAGCTATCAACTTCTTCCCCAGAATCAGCTGAGCACAAATAAAGTAGTACAGATTTTCCATTGAAATGAATGAGTTGTCCTTGTAATGCATCTATGTGCTGAGTCCAGAGCGAAAGATGATTATTGTAGCCCAATCCTGCTCTAGCTAGTAAATGAGGGTATTGAAAAGAGGATCACCCTCAATAACTGTAAAAGAGTATTTGAAAATTAGTTTTCTAAACCAGACAACCCCTTTAATTATTTGTAAATTATTTTTATGCCTTGAATAATTTGCTTGATGACATAGCTGCATTAAGCTAGCTGAACTTTAACAGCTTGGCACACACCAAAATGTATAGCGGCATCACTGACTCAGGCCCCACTGTGCAAAAATTGTATTTTTCTCTATCCCGCCAGATGAACGCAATTACCATTGCCTTTTTTTACTTTAGATCTATGAACCTAGCCTTTACATAGATTAAATTAATGAAAAAAGAAAATTGCTACAACATGACCCTCACCTGACGGTGACTTAATATATTCCATCCCATAGATGAGCTGATTAAAACTCATTGTCAAGAGTATCTGGTGTGAACTTCATTGTACAACTTGCTAGGAGTCTGCTAAATTTCAGAATCACAAAATGATTTTCCTAATTGGTGCTGAACTTGAACACTGGAGCTAATAGAGCATTGAAAATGCATAGTCTTGTTATGTGTAATACGTGGCTTTAATGAAGGACTCAGTTCACACTGCTAGTGATCATAAGCTTCTAATTAATTCCAACAACAAGATAGATGCGGCCATGCTTCTCATTAAAGAACAATATTATCCACACACTGTCCATAGTCTGGAATCCGGATAAAAGGAATTAATTTGAATATAATATCATTAATAAAAAATAATAATATTGGCTCTGCAAAATTATTATTACTGTTGAGCGTAGAAGTCCCCTCTCCAATAACATAGGTTTCGGAAGGCTATAAGAAACCATGTGTCACTTACTTCCTTTTAAGTTAAAACCATAGAAGTAGATCACTCAGTCATTATGAGAGTTGGCTTGGTACTGAGCTTCAGTCACTGCTTCCATTTGGGTGGTCTTAGAGTTTCTGTACTTTCATTAAGCTTTTATTTAAATCAATTAGACAAGCAAAGAAATAATACGTTTACGTTACAACCATAGAGGCAGATCATGCAGTCACTATGCGATTTGTGGTGATTGTTGGCTTGGCACTGAGCTTCAGTCACTGCTTTCTTTCGTGTGGTCTTAGAATTTATGTACTTTCAGCAAACTTCATACAAATCAATTATAGAAGCAAATAAATAATATAATCTTAAAAAAATGCCTTTTTTTCCACTTATCAGCCACTTCATCTCCTTTCCCCTGCCCCCTGAACTGATCATTCTCCCTCAATTCACACATAAAATCGATCTTGAGAAGTGAGGTGGATTATTAGTTCACTGAGGAATCAGGTTACATGCTGCCCATAAGGGTCTATGGATAGATGGCTTTAATGCAGCTGGGATTTAGGTTCCTTAACCTCACCATACCATCTATTCCTGTAAAGCATAGTTAACTTACCAGTAGATAAGTTTGGGACTCATCTCCATGGTCATGAGGTGTATAGAGGTGTATATGCACTGTCCCAGTTGAGCCAAGGACCTTGTGTCACTGCACATGAACTGTCCCTCAGCCCCATGTGTCGTCGGCGGTGGCTGGGTTTGGGTTGGCCTCAACGATACCATCTCGGTGTCACCGAGTGTTGCTGTTCTCCGGAAGGGATGGTAAGGCGTGGTGCATTCCAAAGGAAATTAAGTCCAGTGAGTCAGAGTCTGCAGTAAACCAGTGTGCTTCTTTACTGGAGAAATTCAGGTTCAAAACAATACAGGCGAGGCATAGGGATGGCTTCGCCAGTCTACTCCCTGGCAGAAGAAGGGTTTGGTGCTGAAGAAAGGCCTGAGCTAGCTGTTCTTCTCTCTCTCTCTCTCAGAAGGCTAGTACCCTGGCCAAAGGCTGGAGACCCAGGGCCTAGGGCAGAGTATTCCCGTCTCAGTGTCTTCTGCTGGTCACTCAGGCAATCTGGCAGATAATCCCCTTCCAATCACTATTCCCTGACTTCCGGACACTAGGAACTCTGACTGCTTATATACCATTTCTAGCTGAACTAGACCCTTCTAGTGGTAGGCGTGGAGTGAAGAATCTCAACACAACAAATACAATGTTTCAAGTCCCGTCTGTCTTAGACTTACATTAGAGTTTTAATGATACCCAATAGTATCATTAAAAAACAGGTTTTCAGACATGATAACATAACAGCACCTGGCATTCAAAAGGTCAGGCTGTCTGGTTTTGGTGGTAACCAATGTCTGGCTTTTTCCCTCCAAAAAATGTTCTTCTTTAAACCTTATGCTCGCTGTGGAAAATTAGCAGTCCCAAAATTGTCCATTAACCCTTTCCACAGTGCTCTGCAAATGAACAGAGCTTATATCACACTAAACATATGAAATGCAGTTACATAGTATTACACAGTATAAGTCATTGCAAATTAACCTTTTAAAATGAAATAAAGTAAGACGTTTATAACTTTGCATAGGGGAAATGTCCACAAATGTCCAGACTTTAGAGTACCCACTGATCCAGTGCACAACATTTCCTCATCAGCTCAGTGCTCTTGCACACCGTGCCACTAAACATGAGTGTTGGACTCATGTCCCAGTAAGTTTGATTTTTGTACATTATGACATGCTGGTGTTTTAGTGGCTCCAAACCAGGTGTCATGTTCCGTTTATTAAGACAATTTGGAAAGGTGCTTTATTTTTCATTTTAGACACATTATAACAAGAAATAACATAAAATAAAAAATGAATATTCTCAAGGTGGACACTTTTTGTGGTATTTGTTTAAGTAATTAGTAATTTTGGTCACGTGTTAAAGTCAAGGCACCATTACATAGCCTAGAAATTTTTATAACCTGTATTTTTCCTAAACACATGGAATAATGTTCCTGAAATGTGTTTCGTAAACAGTACTTTAGAAGATGTGACAAGATAATGAGCTCATTACATTTACATATGTTCCTGTCAGAGTACATATTGAGTTAAGAGATGAACTTAAACTTTGAGGTGAATAGTTAATCAACATAAATGAGAAATGATGCAAAATGGTAAATTTTCATCAAAGTGCTCCTTATAATGCAGAGAGAAATCAAATTGCATACTGTTTATGAAAGCAGTTGATATTAGCTTTAAAGGAACCACATGCAAATAGAAGAGGCTTCCAGGCCCTGATTCAGCAAAGCAACCTCAAACCATGATTCTCTATGCTTTACAGTTGGGATGAGGTTTTGGTGTTGGTGTAGGCCGGTGTTCTTTTTCCTCCAAACACAGCATTGTGCAGTTGTACTAAAAAGTTTTACATTTGTCTATGCAATATTTTCTCAAAAACATTGTATAACACCAGGGTAAGCTCAAGTAAACTTGAGGCAGGTCGCAATGGTTGTAATAGACTCAGGTCGCACTGTCTACATGGACCCTCATAAATTCTGGCTTTCCAAAATGTTTCCATTAAAGTTATATGACCATGGAGCACTAGCAAAAAGGAGACATGGAGCACTAGCAAAAAGGAGACATTGGAAGAGGTTTCACTAGACTTTTTTTCATCACTACTAATTATGCAAAATGTGCAAATTTTAAAGACCAATTGCTCACGTCTTTGTTATCTCAAGTAATAAACAAAAAGTAATGTAGTCCATTTATGAATTTAAAGTTCAAGTCAAATTTCCAAAATGTGTTGTAATTAAAAGTTTTCTAGTGTGACTGCTGCTGACTGATCACATGTTGCCAGGCGTCCCAGCATTTTTTTTTTGAAGAATCCATATATGACTGGACTATCCTTTTAATCTGGAAAATGCAAAGCCTTAGCTTCTGTTGATCTGCATACTGCCAGACTTTTGCTTTTTAATAAAAAATTATGTTTTAGCAATCAATTTCTCAGGCAGGCTCATTACAAAAAATAGGGATTTTTTTCCCTTTCATTAATATGTATTATATAGTAAACGGATAAGGCACAGTTCTCAGTCACCAGGAAGAAATATAAAGCAATTATATTAATGCCATTGCACAAAATGAGGCTATAATTCTATACAAGACTCTAAATATATTAAATGTTTTCATCCCTGCAAAACAATTAAGATTTTAATTTGCAGGATGATATGCCCTCAAGGGCTCATTTGTTTTCATATTCGCTCATTGGTACGCCACAAAACAGATGGGATAGCACTATAGCCACTCAAAGAGGAAACATTGGTTCTGTCTTAGTACTTTCACAGAAATGGATGTTGTTTATGACTTAAGGGCTCTTCGTCATTTTCTTATCTGGGAGTCTGAGTGGCGACACTTAACTGCAACTTGTTAACTGAAGTGCCTGGTGTGGCAATATTCAAGTATGTGAGTATTGTGTATATTCACTTTACCTACAGAATTGTATAAAGACACTTCCTGATATACTGAAATGGGATAATAAAATTATGTTTTTATATATGCAAAGGAGGGGCATTGTCATTACAACTAGAGGCTCTGCTCTCTCTGCAACTGCCAAGCCCTCTCCACATTTGACAGAACCAGGCAGTGAAAATGTATTTGCACCTGACCCTGTCAATCAAAGTGCAAAGGGGCCAGCAGTTGCAGAGAGAGCAGAGCCTCTAGGTGTAATGGCAATGCCCACGTTGTACCTAGATGTTCATTTGCACATATTAAAATATTATTTTTCTCAGCAATACGGGCACATATAAACACAGGACCAACACAGGTACCTTCAGCTGCCAGGCGCACATTCAATGGGTCAGTCAGTTTCATAGCTACAAATCTGCTGACAGATGCCCTTTAAAGTTTTAAGGAAACTGTTATGCCTTGGAATTTCTATGTTAAATAATGTTGCTATACAGTGCTCAAATATCAGAACCATACAGAGACTGAATGAAACTACCACACAGTGGTCAACTACCTTCAGACTGGCCAAATTACATTATCGACTATGCAGTCTGCAGTACACCGAACAATGCCCCCAGAGAAAGACCTAGATGACTACAGCTACTGCACACCTCCATAATCTGTTATAGCATGTTTACTTTACAAAGGCTAAACAAGTTATACATTCGGCAGTATGTTTGACTGGATCTATGCCTTCATATGATCAATAATTCAGTTTTCCGAGATGTACTGGTTAATCCCATAGAGATATAGTAAATCCAGAATTAAGCTTAACCCCTTTGCTGTCAAAACTGGACCAAATGGGTCATGATAGGGAATGATCTGCATAAAATGAAGGAAAAGTTCATTGAGTTTGATTAACATGACTAAATAGCAATTTCACGTGAAACCATTGGAGAAGACCAGTTAGTTTAACACCCAACATTTCCCAGTACTCTGTAAACTACCTGAACCCTTAGGAAGCTAATAAGTGATTTTCACTAACTAGATATTACTGACGCAAAGGAGAGAAATGGTCTTGTGTTTACAATGCAACATATACTAAGTATAGGGTTATGAAATCTATAGGATAGCATTCCCTCGGTACCAGAGTATATGAAGATTCAGCTTGGCATTGTATTAGTCTTGCAGATTTGAGATAAAAAGAAATGTTCTCCATGATGGAGAGTGACATCAGATATGGAGTCAGAAACTTTATTTCCACGCGTTGCATTAATATATTATTTATCAGATATGCTCCGTTCTGTATGTCCTCCTGTATTGCCTGGTTATTCTGCTGCTCGCTACACTTTTATATTATTGCTTCATGTAAGTAAGATGAGTCGCTGCATGAGAATGAAATGATATATTTGTATTGGTAATAAAATGCATGATGTGTTGCCCGAGTCCCATAACCGTACCAGATACGTGATTCAGATGTTAACAATGGAATTTAATATGATGTATTATTGCAATTTTAACTCCTTAGTTCCTAAATAGTGAATTAATCCATAAGTGAAACATAAGCAAATCGATCAGAAGACGAAGAAGAATGCATCTCTCACCAAAAAGAGATCATTTTTGGACCATTTTTATTGGCTTTAAAGAGCTTAAAAGTGATTGTATACATGCAGTACGCAGCCCTGCAGGGTATTGCGATGGTGAGGCCACGGTTAATAGGCAAACGAGGGTTGCTCTTGGTTTCTCACAGTTTATAGAAAGACCCTGGGCAGGCGTACAGCAGTGATGGAGAGGCTGGCACAGAAGTCCTCTGGGGCACTCTCAATGTATAGGGACCAGGCCGGTGGTAGGTGAGGTGCCCTGGATGTTGCAGGTTTAAAGTGCCGGTGGCAAGATCCCTTTAAGTTCGTGACGCCAGTGCCGGTAACGGTGGCACACCGATTTATGATGGGAATAATTGGGGAACACAATGTTGTGGTGAACCAAATTTCCTTTTACGGGAAACAATTAACTATTTACAGTCTTTTGGCAAAGTTCCATATATCAGCAGCAGTCACAAGCAGGCTTCAATAAATGGCAGGCACAATGTTTTTGCAAGATACTCAGAGGGTTAAACACTTACAGATCAGGCTGCGCTTTTCCTCAGAAATCCTGTCTGTCTTTATCCCAAGGCCCGTATGCCCTATTGCTGGCTTTATCCTTGGTTAGGGAAACTTCCTCAGGTATATATATCCTTGCTTTTCATATAAATCCTTCTGCCCTTCAGCTCTCTTGTCTGGCTGGAATACTGGCTCTGCTCTGCTCTGTCATGGGAACTTCAGGTTTCTCTCAGGAGGCAGCTTCTTCTCCTGGTGGCAAGCTAGAAGCCTAGGCTGTCCAGCTGCATGTCAGAGCCTGCACCTCAGCTCCTCTTTGGCTAAAGTGTCCTCTTGCTTCTGACTCTACACACAGACCTCTCTACCCTGAACAGGACCTGACTATATATATTAGGGGTTCCCTAGCTCCCTCTACTGTCTAGGAGGAGGAACTACACCCTAACAGGCCTGATACACAGATAAACAGGGAAAATGCACATAAAAACATAGAAATACACATTAAAATGTGAGGTAAAATACAATGCCACTGTTCCACAGGAGATGGAGTACAACGTGGCCCAGTTGACCCTTGTGTAGTGCCCACATTTACCTAGTGGGACACTACATACAGTCTTAGGAGACTGTAGAGTGTCATTCATAACTTTTCAAGGCAATACAGGTGAAACTCGAAAAATTTGAATATTGTGCAAAGTTCATTTATTTCAGTAATGCAACTTAAAATGTGAAACTAACATATGAGATAGACTCATTACACGCAAAGCGAGATATTTCAAGCCTGTAATTTGGATGATTATGGCTTACAGCTTATAAATCCCCAAAGTCACAATTTTAAGGTACCCTTTGCTCAGGGGATATGGATTAATTAGCCGACTAGAATGTGACACTTTGAGCCTACAATATTGAACCTTTTCACAAAATTCTAATTTTAAGCTGCATTAATGCAATTCCTTTTAATTTGCATTACTGAAATAAATGGACTTTTGCACGATATTGTCACGAGGGTATCAAGAGCCACGTCTGACTCCGTTATACCCGGGGTCAGGAGGTCGCAGCGGGTGGCTGCGCGCTCTATATCTAAAGATCACGTTGTTTCTTAGTGATTGTTTTCTGTGTTTGCCTTGCTATCCTTTTTGTCTCAATCAGGGATCCGTAGCTTCTCCTCCTCAGCTGTTTCTTGTCTGCCACTCCCAACCTCCTTATATTCTCCCCTCACACTTCTCTAGTTGCCAGTTATAGAGCTTCCTGCCTGGACATCTATACTGACCCACTGGAGTTGTGAATCCTGGTTGTCGTTCCAGAGTGCTACCCTCCGGATCCCTGTTGGGCTTCTTGTTGTCTCCTGTTGTCGCCCACCTGGGATTATATGTTGAGTTTGTATTGTCTGTCCTTCCCTTGGTGTTTTCCTTTAGAGCTAGTGGTGCGGACTAGTGTTCCCACCGCCCTGTTCACTATCTAGGGCTCAGCTTAGGGAAAGCCAGGGCTTTAGGCACGTGATCGGCGTACGGGTGAGGAACCCGTCTAGGGACGTCAGGGCAGCCAGGTGCCAGCCGCTAGGTGAGTCAGGGGTCACCACCTTCCCTCTCACTTGGGCAGGGCCTTCCTTGTTCCCTCCCTCTGCGTCACGTATGTGATAGTCACGCCGACCGTGATAGATATTCAAATTTTTCGAGTTTCACCTGTAGAGGCACTCTCAATTTGCAGCAACTTTATTAGAACCAAATCAAATCAATGTGCCTGAAATAGGCCTAAAATAAATCTCTATCCATAAGATATTTACTGTTGCGCTTTTCCATGGAAGAACAAAGGATTCCTAAATTTCTGTCTTACCCCCTTCATGGCATGATACCTTGACCCACATTTATTAAGACTGATGTTTTATACGTCAGTATAAAGTAAATGAACTTTGGAATGAATTGCACTCAATTTCTTAAAAAGCACACGGGTTCTTCATAAATTTGATGCATTTTGAAGTTTCCTGAAGTCAGAAAATTAAATCTATGCCCACTATGAATAGGTGCAAATTCAAGTAAAAAAAGATGGTATCTTCTGACCTACTACCTGTAATTGACCTCCATTTTTTTCTGCACTTTTCAAAATTGATGAAAGAAAAAAAAGAACATTTTTGTGCAAAAATGGCCTGTGCCTTGGTTTGAGTGTTTTTTTGGATTTAGTTTGCGCCCAAACTGTTCTAAGTAATTCAATAAATGTGGGCCCTTGTGTGTAGATTATACTATTATTAAAATATAAGGATGGATCAAGGCAGCTTTGACAGCATGCAGTACTGTTTCAGCTTGACCATGCTTTGGGATGGTTTGGCCACAGAGTTATGGTCACATTGGGTCACATATTTGAAAGGGAATATATTAACAACACAGCCAGCTAGCAGTTGCACCATTTAAATAATTTTCTGACTTCCTGACTCGAACTTTGAATAGTCCATGTAGTAGGCCCACTAGTTTGTTATTGTTGGAAAGCGCTCTGTCCCAGTGAGTCGGATGTGCTTTTGTCAAGGTGGTCATTGCAATAGGAAAGTAACATTATTGGAGAAATGGTGCCTGTGATTTATCATGCCTTAACTGCAAAATTCTCCCTTCAAAGAGTGGGGCTTTTGCGACTTTTTAGGATCACTCATGCAAAATTTTGCGAATGTTTGCATGTTTACACCATTCACTCCAGTTTTGAAAAATGGGAGAGAAATTAGGCGTAGTTAGCTATGTTAATGAGTTTCACTTCAGATTTATCACTGAGACTTTTTTCAAAGGTCACAAAAAAGTTGCAGTCTCACTCCAGTAGGAGTAGGGTCAGAGTGGCCCACCAGAGCACCAGAGGATCCTCCAGAGGGACCAAGCTTTGACAATAATAGACCCCTAGTAAAACAGAGCCCTTAAGGTCCTATATACACAGATGGTAGGCCCTCAGAGTCATTTTCTCTGGTGGGCCCAAGGGACTTCAGTCCGACACTGAATAGGAGGGTGAAGTAGAAAAATTGGAGTAGCTTTTCTAGACAGAAGTGTTAAATTTGTCTTATGCTGAAATCTATCAAACACCATGCGACATTTGATAAATGTGGCATAAAGTACGCCAAAGAAAAATCCACTTCAGATATTCCCCTCATGATAAATTTCCCCCCATTTTGTTTCCAATTTTGTACTTGGCAGTGAGTATATTAAGATCTGGAATACCTTGTATTAAAGGAGGTGTCTAACTAAAATAGCCCCTTCTCTCAAAGGGGAAAAAAAAAACATTTACTGAAAGTACAGAAGGTGCAGCAGTGCTTCTCAGAGCTTGTATCGGTTCTGCTCTGCTTTTCCTGCATACGGAATATGGATCCTATGTAATTTTTAGGGATCCATACTCCACATGCTGAAAAAGCAGAGCTGGGCCGATTGCAAAAAAAAATAATTGTGCAAAACGCTCTTAGAATCGCGATGTTTTCAGTAAAGGTTTAGGTCTCCTTTAAGGAAAGCCACCCCGGTAATCAACGATCTCTGCTAGTCCACCACCTGTAATCCCAGGCTCTATTGCAAGGAATAATAAGTATTATATGGTGCCTATTAAAATAATATGAATATGTAATACATGGCTGGACGAAGCCCACCAGAGCGGGCCCCATCTACTCTCTTAAACGTTATATGTACCAGTGCAATAGAAAACTTTAATGCTTTTACCATAAGTGGCGTGAAGCTTTGACTTTGTATGGGCTGTGAGTTTAGAAATTGTTTTGCACAAATCAAGTTATAGATTGAGTCTTCAGTTTTATAACCTATAATACAAGCAGCTCAATTGCCTGCAGAATTCTGATCAGCAGATGCTGTGTCTCTATGGTAACAGCAGCACCATCGCACATTATAAGGCTGGCGACGCCAGCAGCTCCTAGTCTAAGCCAACCCTTATTCTAAAGTAATAGTACGGAAGAGGATGGTGGAGAATCATTAATATTTTAATCCTATATACAATAGTCAAGCATTGTTCCTCAGAGCGATTTTATGCCTTCTTTCATTTTTTACTAACCATCGTGTCTGTTTTCCAAAGGGTTGGAAACAAATAGTGAAGGGCGCCTGAGCAACAACTATATCTTGGTCCCTCACCTTGCTGCACGACATCTCGTCATACATTATATCCTTAGGTCTCACTAAGCCTACCTTCACATCTGCGGTAGCGATTTAAGCAGGCTGTCCCGGTAGTGAACAGCCTGCTAGAATTCTCCAGATCCGTCACGGCGGATGTAACTGGAATGCCCACTGGTCCCATTAACTATAATGGGCTACGGTGGAGATCCAGCCGCAATCCAGAAAAAATGCAGAGAATCGGCCAGACCGAAACCGCTGCACACTGAGGTTTCTTCTCCGGCCGATTCCTGGCATTTTTTTCCGGAGCTGGCGGCTGGATCACAGTGCCGCAAATGTGAAGGTAGGCTTACAATCCATAAGACATGTGGAGCTTTGAGATTAAGCTGCTGTACCCTTAACAAGCCAGTAGTTTGGATGATGGATGCTTTTAGAGTGGCAGTGGGCCCGCTTACCTACTGGGCCCCAGAGGTTGCCCATATGATATGCCCACCCCTGGTTTTCCATGGTTTTTGGGATTGATGTCACAGTTTGTAATGAAAAACTTCCACCAAAGACTGAAGTTTGAGTTTGTTTGAATTCACTCCTAAAAGGTTATTACGTGATGCTGCCTTGAACTATTAGGCACACTGCAAAGGCAAACATTTGACTGTAAAGTAGCTCCTGTTGGGCTCTGCTAGTGCAGATGGTAGGATTAAATCCTTTTTTAACAAAAAAATCATATTTTTTAAAAAAACACTGTATGTGCCCTCTGCTTGGACACATGGGGGGAGATTTAGCAAAATTTGTGAAAAGGGAAACTCTTAGTTAGCAACCAGTCAGATTCCACTTTTCATTTTTCAGAGACCCTTTGGAAAATAAAAGCTGGAAATTGATTGGTTGCTATAAGCAACTAAGTAGTTTTGTAGCATTACACCAGTTTTGGTAAATCTCCCCCATACAGACCAAGCAATAAGGACATGCTCTTAAGATATTAGGCCATATCTACACTAACAATGTCTGCTTATTCTCTACCATTACTGATCCATTCTCATTGTATTTTCTTATGTGGCATCCCCTTAGGCACCCAGGTGGTGAGGACCCGAAGAATTTCTGATTACTATTATAAAACCGGTAGAGATGAGGAACGATTAAAATGTGGATGAGCCCCTTCTCAATTAGCTCAATATGTATTGGCCTAGAGATCAATTAACTACGTAACAGCCCCTTTAAGAAATTAGATGTGTAGTAAATTGAAAGCAGTAAATACTGTAGGTTGTCTTTCTGAAAATATGTTATATCTAAAAAAAATTAAAATGACACTAGAAATCAATACCTGCAGACTAAACACTACAGCTAATCTTATCCAACCTCAACTAGGTCCCTCATCATAATATGATTACTCAGCCCACTCTGATTTTTTCCAAGCTTTTTGTTAAAGCTAATAATAAGGGATTGTTTTACTTTATTTATTCACTCCAGGTTTATTTAATTAGTAAATTACACATTTTGTAAAATTGGCTGGTTTTAAAAGAAAGTCTGTTAATTAAAGTAATTTAAAATGTTTCTAGTTTAAAAATTCTCTAGTCTGTTTTTTTATTTTTTGCCTCCAGTGCCTCCCTTGATATGGATCCTGGGAGTAGGGACTTGCCAGTATTAGGCTTTTTCCCCCTCTGGCAACTGATAAAAAATTCCATTCTTACTGGTCCTGCAGAAGGACACTTCTCAGCTATACTGCCATGCTACTGCAAAGGCTCTGCTCCTTCAGAAGTAAATTCATAACTTTTCACTGGGTCAATTTTTTAACAGTATGTCAATGGAAAACATTGTTCACTTTTTATTATCTATATGAATATGATATTTAATGTTGGGAAAACCCCATTAACATTCTAAAGCTTCTAAATGTCCTTGGCTTGTCTTTTTTTTTAGCTAAAAATCGCACAAAAAAAACAAAAAAGAGGCTAAATTTATGGACTGAGTAGACTTTATTTCACAGTGACATTTTATACTCTACAAATTAATCTGTGTGCAGTAAATTATATATAGAAAATGGAGCATCATAGCCTATATGTAGCGGAAATGTCAGCAAAGCTATTAAATGCCAGCACTTGTACTTTTCTATGTACTTTACAACTTACTAAATCTCTTATTGATGTAAGTGTAATTTCCTACAGTTATCAAATGGTAGTGCTTCTTAGAGACTTTTATTTTTACCTTGGTTCCAGCTTGGAAGCTGGGCAGTAAAACGCAAGCTCATGACTTAAATTGGTATTCCAGCATTTTAAAGGGGTTGGGCCTAGTTTAGAAGTTATCCCCAATCCACAGGGAGTCTGACTACTGGGGTCTCCACTGATCCCGAGAATGGGCATCCCATTCCCCCGATCTGATGTAGCAACAGGTCGGGCATGTACCATTCATTCTCTATGGTACATCTTAGGATGGGAGTACAATACTCGGCTATTTTCAGCGGTCCCCTAGAAAATGATTGGAGCTATAGGGCGCATGCTGGACCTGCCTCTCCATCAGAAAGAGACGCCTGTTTTTGGCATTGTAGAGGGTCCCACCAGTAAGATCCCTAACGATCAGTTAGTTATCCCATATCCTGTGAATACGGGATAACTTCTAAACTTTAATATTCATAGCCTTTCCTGAGGATAGAACATCAATATTTGAGCGCTGGGGGATCTTACACCCTACACTTCTGCAGACCAGCAGACTGGAATTACATTGTGTAATGGACGGAGCTAGTAACTGCAGCATTGCTGTTTACACGTTCCATCACCTGCACAACAGACAGAGCTGTGTAGTTCCAGCAACAGCTTCAATGCCGGAGCTACTCTGAAACAGCTGATCAGCGGGCTTGCAGGGTGCTGGACCCCTGCCGATCAAATATTGATGACCTATCCTGAGGTTCTGCCATCAAAAAAACAACCCTTTTAAGATGCTTTCACAATTTTTAATAGAACTATTATACCTTAAGGTCTTCTACACACAGCCGTGTTGTGGCTTCATGGAACCTAGTCTATGAAGTCGGTGGGGCCATATGGTACCTCTGTATGCCTCATATTTTAGAATCATGTCATGCTTTATCAGATGCTATATTACTGTGATATTCTCCCCTAGAAGAAAAGTAGAGTATAGAGCAATAGTGTGTCAGCTAATTGGAGAAGGCCTTACTCTTACTCTTAGTTTGAGAAATGATATACTCATGTCAAATAGACAGTACATTGTCATAATAATTAAATTATGGCTATGAAATTCAATTCTATGGGAAACCTTACCATTTCACACCCAACCTTCTTTCCTTCTTATTTCTCTATTCTTTAAAATACATTTTTTGACGCATGATGATGGTTACCGTGAGTGAACAAAAAAAAGCTGCACTAGGTTTCTGTCTGCAATTATTATTCCTTAACTCATTGTCAGCACCCCCCCCCCCCCCTGATTTTTGGTTTGCAGCCGCCTGCTCTTAGTTTCAGACTTTTCTCATGTGGTAAAGTCAATCCCAGTAATACATGCTGGCATTGTGTGTCCAGGATGCTGCTGTCTTCCCCCTGCAAACTGCCTTATATTTGCTTTACTTCCTATCTACAGACTGTGCAAGCTGCCTTCTTTGAATCCTCTCCTCCTCCCCACTGTGTAAAACCTCCTGATGTTATCTATAACATTAAAAGAAGGGAGGGCAGAGAGAGTTGTCAGAAACAAAAATGCTCTTGATGAATTTATGTGAAATTGAACAGCTCCAGTATCTAGGTGAACAACTTTGCACACATTCTACAGAAGCAGAGTGGCAGGACATTTTTGATGAAGACTAATTAGAAGATGGCATTAAAGGGTAACCTGTCAGCAGATTTATACATAACAAACATGGCTGACCTGTTGCATGTGCGCTTGGCAGCTGAAGGCATCTGTGTTGATCCCCTGTTCATATGTGTCCGCATTGCTGAGAAAAGTGAAGTTTTAATATGTGCAAATGAACATCTAGGTGCAACGAGGGCATTGCCATTACACCTAGAATCTCTGCTCTTTCTGCATTTGCCACGTCCTCTGCACTTTTATTGACAGGGTCAGGTATGATGATATTTTCACTGCCTGGGCCTTTCAATCAAAATGCAGAGGGTGCAGCAGATGCAGAAAGAGCAGAGCGTGTAATGTCAATGCCCCCATTGCTCCTAGAGGCTCTTTTGCACATATTGTAATATCATTTTTCTCAGTGGCATAGGCATTATTCATTTTCACGATATTTCGTGAATTTTTCGCATAATATTCGAAATAAATTCGTAAATTCTAGAATTTGTGATCTCCGGTCATTATTTTCACGATTGGGCAAATCGGCACTAATGATGTGCATATTTTTTGTGCAATACATGCAACTTCACATTTTATCAGGTCTGAGTAGATATTACTGATTGGTGCACTAAGTATTGTTGTGACATCACAGCACTATGTCTGTAGCATGTATGTATGTATGGACAGCAGAGAAACAGTAATTCCTATCACACTACCTAACCCCCTGCTCTGGAACCTAGCTACACTATATCACTAACTAACCTACACTGACTATCTCCCACTAACTATCTGTATTATATATATATGAACTAACTAACTGTCTAATGTAATTGGATAAGGAATATGATCCAGATGAAATCCCAGAGCACAGCATAACACTGCTCTCTCTCTCAGAACTGCAAAACAACTGCAGAAAATGGCTGCTGGGGATGTTCTTATATAGTAAGGGGTAGGCAACTTTCCTATTGGTTGCTAGGGATGTTGCTAAGCTCAGACAGAGATATTGCAGCCTTCTCGTTGGCCCACGAGCAAGAAGGGAGGTTACTGAATATTTGCGATTACGAATATATAACACTATATTCTACATCTTTGCGAATTCTCAAAGTGCTGATATTTGCGATAAAAATTAGCGATTAGAATATTCGCGGTCAACGCTACTCAACAATGCGGGCACATATGAACAAGGAATCAACACAGATGCCTTCAGCTGCTAAGCGCACATGGAACACATCAGCCAGTTTCATGGGTACATAACTGCTGACAGATGCCCTTTAACTGCTTAGTTACAACTCCTTTGGAAAACGAAAGGTGGAATCTGATTGGCTGCTATGGGAAACTAAGCCAGTTCTACTTTACACCAGTTTAATAAATCTCCCCCAAAGGCTTTCTTTGTTAAATACTTGTTTTAGCATTTTAAAAAAATGTCAAAAATATTTCACCAATCAGAAGACTTTCATGCATTTAACCTTCTTTACTTCTATTATGGCATTCTAGTGGATCAAATGCCCCACAGGGAGCACCAGTGTTAAATATAATAAAGAATATAACTTATATCAGACCCATTTGTGGTCCTTTTCAGTGGCTATTCTCTCACAAAACCCATTTTCTACTCTATAGGTCACTTTTAACTGTTTAGCTTTTAATGCTGGTTCCATTCTGAAATGACATCACATTCCACATCTGAAATCCCAATGTAGCTTTGCAAGAAAGTATAATTTTTCATTTTGTCTGCTTGCAGGGCACACTATCCGACTGTGCTCTGCATGAGCTAGCTGACAATTTCCTGGGAAATCAGAAAATATGAACTCACCAAAAATACTGGAGAACATCAGATCCTCTTATCCTAGATAGATAAAGTAGCTAATTTTGTGCCACTGAAAAGAAAGGAATACAGTGTAAGATTCTACTCCTGTAGCCCCTGCAAACTACAGAGTGACATATTGTGGCGCTAGAATTCAAAAGTGACCTTGTCCTGGCCTAATGTTTTATTGGTTGTGTTGGTGTTATGTCTGCAGTTTCATATACTTGTCACATTGGTATGCACAAAGGCAAGTACATGTTTGGTAACGCGATTTTATGCTTTTATGTCAATATAGATTAAATATTGTGTAGTGAAAAGATCTGAAACTTACAAGTGTTGAGCGAATTGAAGTATCTGAAGTGGACTTCGATACGAATTTCAGCAAAAATTTGATTTGTCGCAAAGTCAATTTTCCTTCTCATGCTTCTTGGTAATGAATCAATTTTCCCCCGAAAAGGCAGTAAAAAAAAAAAAAAAACATGCTTACCTCACATATGAGTGCGAAGGGGCCGCCGCGGCCATCTTGATTAAAGATACAGTGCAACATCTCACACACAATGACGTATGATGTCACCACGCAAGATTTTGTGCGGTGTCTTCATGGCTACGGCGGCCTCTACGCAATCAAATGGATAAGGTGATTATTTTTAATTGTTATTTTTTTATCGGATTAACCCTTCAATGTTAATCTCAGATGCCGCGATCAGCGATGAACGCTGCATCTGTGGGGTTCAGTGATGGGGCGGCGCCATCACCATTCCCCATCGTTCTGCCTGCTACATTCAAAGAAATGCGCTTTGTGGAATTTAGCAAATCATTGAATCAAAATTTCCATAACTTACACACACTCTGCAAAAGCAAAGTGGTAGGGAAATTTTAATGAAGGCTATTTACAATGTTGCTTAAGTTTGCATTTTGGAAGCAAATTAACAATAAAGAATAAATGTAAAGATTTCCATAGCATTCAAGTGTAACCTCCAAACAGAGCTACCCTTTATAATGTGTTGGCCATTCAGAAGTGTCCATAATATGTTAGTTATTCTTACACTAGTACCCATTCAAATGTTTTAGGCACTGTTTTCCATGATACAAAAGATTTAGGCTACTTTCACACTTGAGTTGTTGTTTTCAGGTATTGTGATCCGACAGAGGATCTCAATACCAGAAAAAAGCATTTTCGTTTAGTCCTCATGCCTTCTGAATGGAAAGAGATCCATTCAGGATGTATCAGGATGTCTTCCCTTCCGTCAGCATTCCGTTTTGTGAATGCACAGAAAACCACTTCAAGCTGCGGTTTTGTGTCTGGTCATAAAAACGTAACCAAAAATGGATCCATCACTGAAAACAATGTAAGTCAATGGTGAAGAATCTGATTTTTTAGGAGCCTACAAAAACAGATAAGTCACCCATTGACTTTCTATGTATTTAGTGACTGATCAGACTGATGTGCAAAATCAAAACAGATCAGTTTAATTCCAGTATTGACATCCTCTGTCGGATCTGAATACCGGAATTAACAACGCAAGTGTGAAAGTAGCCTTATCTCCTCTACTCCACTATTGTCTAAGTCACTGATCAACATATTGCATTGTGTAAAAGTAAGTATATTCCACCAGAACAGACATGCGGTGATCTGGAATTGTGTCAAGTATCCAGAACTATTGTATTTACCTACAAACTGGATTCCAAAAAAGTTGGGACACTATACAAATTGTGAATAAAAACTGAATGCAATGATGTGGAGGTGCCAACTTCTAATATTTTATTCTTAATAGAACATAAATCACGGAACAAAAGTTTAAACTCAGAAAATGTCCCATTTTAAGGGAAAAATATGTTGAATCAGAATTTCATGGTGTCAACAAATCCCCAAAAAGTTGGGACAATGCCATTTTCACCACTGTGTGGCATCTCCCCTTCTTCTTACAACACTCAACAGACGTCTGGGGACCGAGGAGACCAGTTTCTCAAGTTTAGAAATAGGAATGCTCTCCCATTCTTGTCTAATACAGGCCTCTAACTGTTCAATCGTCTTGGGCCTTCTTTGTTGCACCTTCCTCTTTATGATGCGCCAAATGTTCTCTATAGGTGAAAGATCTTGACTGCAGACTGGCCATTTCAGTACCCGGATCCTTCTCCTACGCAGCCATGATGTTATGATTGATGCAGAATGTGGTCTGGCATTATCTTGTTGAAAAATGCAGGGTCTTCCCTGAAAGAGATGACGTCTGGATGGGAGCATATGTTGTTCTAGAACCTGAATATATTTTTCTGCATTGATGGTGCCTTTCCAGACATGCAAGCTGCCCATGCCACACGCACTCATGCAACCCCATACCATCAGAGATGCAGGCTTCTGAACTGAGCGTTGATAACAACTTGGGTTGTCCTTGTCCTCTTTGGTCCGGATGACATGGCGTCCCAGATTTCCAAAAAGAACTTCGAATCGTGACTCGTCTGACCACAGAACAGTCTTCCATTTTGCCACACTCCATTTTAAATGATCCCTGGCCCAGTGAAAACGCCTGAGCTTGTGGATCTTGCTTAGAAATGGCTTCTTCTTTGCACTGTAGAGTTTCAGCTGGCAACGGCGGATGGCACGGTGGATTGTGTTCACTGACAATGGTTTCTGGAAGTATTCCTGAGCCCATTCTGTGATTACCTTTACAGTAGCATTCCTGTTTGTGGTGCAGTGTCGTTTAAGGGCCCGGAGATCACGGGCATCCAGTATGCTTTTACGGCCTTGACCCTTACGCACAGAGATTGTTCCAGATTCTCTGAATCTTCGGATGATGTTATGCACAGTTGATGATGATAGATCCAAAGTCTTCGCAATTTTTCGCTGAATTTCTGATATTGCTCCACTATCTTTCTGCGCAACATTGTGGGAATTGGTGATCCTCTACCCATCTTGGCTTCTGAGAGACACTGCCACTCTGAGAAGCTCTTTTTATACCCAATCATGTTGCCAATTGACCTAATTAGTGTTAATTGGTCTTCCAGCTCTTTGTTATGCTCAAATTTACTTTTTCCAGCCTCTTATTGCTACTTGTCCCAACTTTTTGGGGATTTGTTGACACCGTGAAAATTGGAAACAACGTATTTTTCCTTTAAAATGATACATTTACTCGGATTAAACGTTTGATCTGTCATCTACGTTCTATTACAAATAAAATATTGACATTTGCCATCTCCACATCATTGCATTCAGTTTTTATTCACAATTTGTTTAGTGTCCCAACTTTTTTGGAATCCGGTTTGTAAGTCTTTCACACTTTATTGTCATGAAAAGCCAAGGGACCCAAGAGAGTGGCCCTGTGACTTTCATGCCTCATTGTCAATTTGTCACCACCATCTGTGAATAGAACATATTACAGTATACTGCATAAATACGATTACTATTGAATCACCATGGTTTGCGGATGGAATATGATCTCTCATTCCAAAATTAAACACCTGTGTCATGCAGCCAGAGCTGAATCTGTTATTTTCAGAAGTCCCTCAGCCCTTTTGGAATCCACAGATCATTGCCAACAACCTAAAGTTTGCCATAAATAGAGATGGCCTTGCGGTTCGCCCGGCGGTCGTTTCACTGCGAACTTTGCTTTTTCACGTTCGCTGAACGGGCGAACATATGGCGATATCCGCCGGCTCCATATTCTTTTACATTGTGAAGAACTTTGACCTATGACACATCCATCAGGTGGTACAGGACAGCCAATTGAGACATTTCAGCACATGGACATACCCCCTACCTTATAAATAAACCTGATCAGGCCTCCATTTTACATTCAGTCTTTTGCCAGTGTAGGGAGAGGTTGCTGTGTGGAGCAGGGACAGACTGTTAGGGACACCAAACGCTATCTAATAGGGCCACAAAAGTCCTTTTAAGGACTGTTATAGGTGTTTTATTGATAGGTGTGACATACTGAGGGGTGTAATATACTTATAATATACTTTCTAACATAGAAAGTATATTATAGTGCATTTGAATTGTGCAGCATTTGTTTGCGCTATTGCTGCATTACCTCAGCTACAGATAGTGACAAACTTTATTGGAACAAATAATTTCTACTGGTGTGATATACCAGTTGCCCTCCAAAAAATCTGATTGAAGCAGGGGTGCTATATACTAATTATATACTTTCTATATAGTGCATTTAGGTAGTGCAGCATTTGTTTGCGGTTTTGCTGCGTTACCTCAGCTACAGATTGTGACAAACGAGATTGGAACAAATAATTTCTACTGGTATGATATACCAGTTGCCCCCCAAAAAACAGGGCACATTTCAGAGAATTTCCCTTTAAGACGCATAAAAATGTCCCCTGATTAAGACACATATTTTTTGTTGGAATTGTTCTCATTGATCCCCCTCTGGTATGTCACTGTCCATGTTGTGTGACTATTTGTGCACTTCTACTAAGTATTTGGTGGCTGCAAATATGAGCTGAAGTTTTTTCAGGTTTGCTTGCCATTAAAGTGAGCGGGGCCCACCGCAAACTTGCAGTTCGCGAACATTTGTTCGCGCGATCGCGAACCGTCCCGGCCGATGTTCGTCCATCACTAGTTATAAAAGTTAGATATTTGTCTTCAATTTCAGTGGAGCCCGCAGACCATCTAATGTATATAGAGGCTTCTTGACTCTCCCCCAATGGCCAGTGTTGGGGGAGATAAAGATTAAGGTGTTTGATTCCAACTGTCCCATCCTTTTGTTCTCTGGAGATAAGCTACCACCAGAGGAGTCTGACAGAGACTTCCTTTCCATCTTCCTACAGTGTATGGGTAGATTGGGAGTCAGCTGACAGCTATCTTATGTATATGGTTGGCCTTAAGAGGACCTTTCATCAGCATCAAGTATGTAAACTGAATATACATACATGGAGAGCGGCGCCCAGGGATCCCCCTGCACTTACTATTATCCCCGGGCGCCGCTCCGTTCTCCGGTTACAGGCTCCGGTAAAGTCATAGTTAGGCTCCACCCATTTGAGCCTGCCGGCGTCTCTATCTCCTATGTTGTAGCGCTGGCCAATCGCAGCGCTCAGCTCATAGCATGGCTAAGAGCTGAGCGCTGCGATTGGCCAGCGCTACAGTATAGGAGAAGGAGACCGCGGCAGGCTCAAATGGGTGGAGCCTAACTATGACTTTACCGGAGCCTGTAACCGGAGAACGGAGCGGTGCCCGGGGATAATAGTAAGTGCAGGAGGGTCCCTGGGCGCCGCTCTCCATGTATGTATATTCAGTTTACATACTTGATGCTGATGAAAGGTCCTCTTTAGCTTGTAACTAAAGTAATCCCATTACCAAGTCATTTATCACTTTCATTTATCAGTTGCTACATTAGTGAATGACATGAACTTAACCAGTTGTAATATCACCGTTAGTGTTGAGCGAATCAAAGTTCACAAAGTAGACTTCGATCCGAATTTCAAGAAAAATTTGATTCGCAGCGAAGCCGAATTTCCTTGTGCTTCGTGGTAACGAATCGATTTTTCCTGAAATTTGGTAAAAATAAAAATCATACTTACATCATCCATTTCAGCGCAAAGAGGCCGCCACGGGGCGGTGACGCGGTGACATTTGACATCTTCAAGCAAGATGGATCTTCAAGCAAGATGGCTGCGGCGGCCTCTTCACGATCAAATGGATGAGGTAAGTACAATTAAATATAGATTTTTTTTATTAACAAACACTAAAATGCTTTGAAATGGATCTCAGATGCAGCGATCAGCGATTAACGCAACATCTGAGCGGCTCAAAGACGGGGGGGCGCAACCGCCGTTCCCTGTCATTGCACCCGCTATTTACAAAGAAATGCTCTTCTTCACGAAGCAAGATTTTTCTAAAATTCAGCGAAGCCGCCGAATCGAATTTTGGAGAACTTCGCTCATCTCTAATCACCATGTTTTCTGCATTTAACAAGGTGCCCCAAAAAAGAAGAAACTGTCATTTAGGACATCACAAAAAATTCTCCCCTTCCAAAATGAATTTTGTGCTGGGCCAATTGGGAGCAAGCAATAGAATGCTTAATGACAAGCTCAGGTAGTATGACACAGAGTGCGTATATATGACGTATGCTTCCTCCGTTTGTACATTCCCTTCATCTCTGTAACTGCTCGGTGCCATATCGTTCCTGTGTGATAGGGCAGCGTCAGAGCTGGATGCCCTAGAGCTGACAAATGAGTCACTCTTATCACCATGAAATGCAAATCCCTTTGTAGTATAAAGGAAAGCTACTTCATCCTGCTATTTCCTACACTGGCTGTCACCATCTTACCCCCATTATAAGTAGAAATGTGCAGGGGTGTAGCTATAGGGGGTGCAGAGGTAGCAGTCGTTTCCAGGCCCAGGAGACTGAGGGGGCCTAAAGACCTTTGTGGTGCATAAGAAGACGCCAGTATTATACCTCTGGCTGGAGGGAAGGGGTTAGGTCAACAATTTGGCACTGGGGGAGTATAGTTTTAATTTTTGCCTACAAAGCACTGAGGGAGGGGGGCCCAAGCTGAACCCTTGCACCAGGGTCCATGAGCCTTTAGCTATGCCCCTGGAAGTGGCCTCAGGTTAACTCTCCATTGCCGGGTACACCGTCAATCCCTCTTTGACTGTCCTGTGCCACAATTGCCATTTAAATTACATAATTATTTGGATCTCCAAATAAGTGAATTTGTGTTTTTCTATATTGTTTATGTAGTTATTCTGCCTCCAAGGTACATGCACGTGTATAATACACACCATTATTGAACTGGTGTGTGAAAAATCGCTGATGTGAAAGTAGCCTAAAGTACTTTAGTAAAAGGTATTATTCAGGAACAATAATCAGCATTGTTTTTGCTTAATAACCCCTTTTAGTAGTGACATTCAGTGCGGCCAAGATGCAAGAATCATAAAAGGTAGTTTTAATGTATTTCAAAGTTGGCAGTGGCATTCAATGTACTAGACTGTTTTTCCAAATGCATCTGTATGCATGTCCAGTATGCATGGGTTTGGACACATTTGCTTCATTTGGCTTCCTCAGCTGGCATTTGGGTCATAAATCAGCGTAGATTGCTCAGGAGAGGTCAGCGAGGGCTTGGAGACTGAGCAGTCAGAGATCCAGTTTGATGGATTAATCACAGTTGGCTGTGTAGTGTATATACACGCCAGATATAGAAACCAAACAAAGCCCAATTACAAAAAAAAGTTTTAAGTTCAAAATACATGCAATTTAAAAATAATATAAAATATTTGCAAAGATGTCCATAGTCTTTAAAGGGGTATTCCAGGATTTGATTGATTTTAAAGTAAGTCTTTCCGTGTGTGGTACCTAAGGAAGAATCATATTCACCTGCCCCCAGCTGCTCTGGTCGTGTGCCCTGGCTCCGTTTGGCGATCTTCCGGTCCCCGCGCTTGTTTACTTCCTGTTGTGGTAAAGATGGAGTCACATGCGCCACTGTCAAGCAGGGGTGACATGTTCCCATGTGACAAAAGACCCATCAGTGATGTGGTGCTTGGGGACACCCCCCTACTGAGGCCAGTCATTAGTTGTCCACACCCCAGCCGGAAATTAACCCGTTGTGGATGGAGCCAGGGTGCAGGACCAGAACGGTGGGGAGCAGGTGAGTATGATTCTTTTCTTAGGTACCACCACACGCTAGGGGGTTTACGTAAAAGGGACGCAATCCTGGAATACCCCTTAAGGCTAAGTCAAAAAATATATGTGTCACAGCAGCAACTCATGGAAGTGAAGAAGCAGGGAAAAAATCTATATACATATATATATATATATATATATATCTGTCTAGAAAATCCCTGCATTCCTATAAGGAGGAACAGCACTCTGGTTGCTGTTCCCTTGTTTTCCTGTAATGAAATGACTGTGTGACAGATACTCGGCTATTCCAGCCTGGTACGCCCTGTCAAGCAGTGCTTTAAGAGCGCCGGGGTGACAGCTGTATTCAGAATCAATAATTTCTGTCTCTTGCAGTAGACAACAGCAGTAGGTTGCCAGCAGGGAATGAGAAAGGCAGTGGATATGAGGGTAAGCTTCGCCAGGATCGTTTTCCGGAGTTAATCTCACACATGTAATGGATGTACAAGGTACAGGTATTTAAAAGCAAAATGAATCCTTTTATTACATATAGTGTATTACAATGGAATAAATAAGGGACTTTTGGGGAAAGACACATACTGCATATTAATATTGGCATAGACAGATGTAGCAGACCTGACTTTGTTGTCATTTCGAGAGCGTCTGTGAGCAGGCTCATCAATATTAAACCTAGACATAATACCTGGTAGGGTTGTCCCTGCTGAGTAAAATTACACTGGTGCTTCATCATTGAGTATGAATCCTTTTTATTTGTATGCAAATTAGCTTATTGGTGCACTGAGGAGCAGCCGATGCAGATACTCTGATCCTGCGAGCGATTGTACAGATGCGATATTACAGGGTCAGGCGGGATGTTTGCCCCCTGTCAATCAGTGGGAAAGGGGGAGTGGGCAAAGGAGCAATTTTGAAGATCTGGTGCTCCAAGGGGCTCACCATCCCCCCTTCATCCTTGGTGCACCAATCAGCTAATTTACATAAAATACAATGTTTAATATTTACTAACAATGCATCAGAGAGACATAAGAAAGGTGTAGGAGTTCAGCTGGAGCCCTCCTGGCCCAGGGGCAGGGGAGCACATAGCCTTCGTGCTTCCTGAGGCAAAAATTGAAACACCAAGTCCTCCCCCATGACAAATTCTTGACCTAACCCCTTCCCTCGAGCCAGAGGTGTAACTTGACCAGCTAACGACTGCAATCCCTGCACCCCCTATAGCTACGCCACTGAGCCCTACCAAGTATTATCCCTGGTTCTAGCTGATCCCGCTGAAGGTGCTCTTTAACTTTGTACAATGTGGCAAACTTACCTCTGCTACATATACATGTTACCGCTGAGATTAATAGTCTATTGCTGAGTATTGCTGTGTTCATTAGATCAAGACTTAGTTCACACTTATCCATGGTTTGCACGTCTCATTGCGCTCGACATGATACGGTTGCATGCACTTGCCGAGGCTTAGTTATAGGTGTGCACTAGCCCCTGCACTGTCTCCGTATTGTGTCTGCTCTTAAATTTCCAGGCGGTTAATTTTTGCACGATGTAGATCTGACTGTGAAATGCAGACAGTGGATAATATATGAGAACATATGTTCCTCTGCTGCTGTAAATTTATTTGGTACCTCGGAGAGCTCCTTCATGTTCCAGCTCCCTTACACTTGAACAGATTACAGAACTCATTTTACTTGCAGTTTTCACTTGATTTTTTTTTAACCCTTAGTCCTACTCTTCATGTAATTGTGAACTAAAGGAAGATACTACAACCCCTAGCATCTGGTGAGACACACCCGCTATTCAGGAGAATGATGTCCTTCTGTAGTCTTTGTATGGGCAGGAGAGCCATCAGCCAGGGGCACACACAGAGCTCATAGGAACCCCTAGCAAAAAATAGTATGGAATGCATCAAACACTGCTCAGTTTTCTGATGAATTTTGGAAGTGGAAAAAAAATTCTGTATAAAAAAATCATTATACGAAAATGTGTTGGAAAAAAGTGAATTGTGTGCTTTTTCTGAACAGCATATTTTTCAATGTACTTACAGTACATCAGACAGTTCTATGGCCTCCTTAAACAGCTGATAGGCGGGGGCCCGCCGATCTGATATTAATGACCTACGGTATTCTGGGGATAGTGGATAAACAGGGTGAAATCTTCACCAACGTACCATCCAGACTCCCCTGGGTATGCCTCAGCCCATCTGCAACCATGGATCCATTGCGGTCACTCCATAGATAATCCAAGTACAAACGACGGCAGCATGTCCTTAAAAGGTTCTTTATTCAAATTGGGTCCATAAAAATGTACACAAAGTGCCAAAGTTTCGACTACATCATAGTCTTTTTCAAGTATGCCGTCGTTTGGACATTCCTGAGGATAGGTCATCAATATCAGAATCTTGGAAAAACTCTTTAAAACTAGTTGTGTATATGAATGCAATGCATGAAGACTGTGTGAAATAGCTCACTACAGGAAAGGCTCATGCACAAAGCCTGTACATTAGAGCACTTAGGGTGTAAACATGGCCTCCGTGTGCTGCCATATGAATTTTATCAGGTGCTGTACATATGTGGCACGATAGAGTTTTCAACAGTTTTAACTTTGGATTCATACTGTATAGAGATAGTACTTGCCCATGCTCTTGTGTGGACATCATCATGTTGTTCTCTACAAATCAAGGATAATTCAGCTGTATGCATGAGCTTTTACAACTTTTTTATGAAGATTTATGGAAATGAAGTTGAAAATGCAACTGCTTTCAGAATGACGTGTAAAACGTATAACAAGCAAAATATCCTCACATAATGTAAATGTAAGCAATATACAGGGTGGCCCACGAAAAAGTATCCAGCCCTCAGCGATAGTATGCGAAGATGAACAAGCAAGTGGATTGCTTATTTTAATTACCCACGCGTGACAAAAGATGCTGAAAGTGGTCCCCGCTCAGGTCTCTGCATCTTTGGACACGTCGGATTATGTTGTCTGATACTGCTTGGAGCTCTTCAGCAGTGATGCTGCAGAAGAAAAAATGTCCTACTTTATCCAACAAGATGGGACAACGTGCCGCGCCTCACGGAGCTCACTGGCACGGGTTCATGAGCTGTTTACAGAGGAACGAACTGTGAGCGAGGGGTTATGGCCACTACGTTCCCCAGACTTGTCCACATGCAATTTTTCTCTGTGGGGAAATTTATCAAATTGGTATAAAGTAGAACTGGCTTAGTTGCCCAAAGGAGCTTTCAAAAATGAAAGGTGAAATCTGATTGGTTGCTGTGGGCAACTAAGCCAGATCTACTTTAAACCAATTTGATAAATGACCCCAAAAGTGTCCGCTAACAAACCACATCCCCTGGATGAACTCAAGGAAAACCTTACAAACACAATCCGCAGCATCACAAGCAGTATCAGCCAACATAATCCGACGTGCCCAAAGCTGCATAGACGTGAACGGGAACCAAATTTCAGCATCTTTTGTGACTTGTGGGTACAATAATTAAAAAAAACAATCCACTTGCTCGTTCATCTTGTCATACTATCGCTGGATTTGGGCAACTTTTTTGTGGGCCACCCTGTAAAACTCCAAATGATTTGTGGCAAAAACAGTCAAAAACAAAAAACAGCGTTTTCATGACAAAGATTCAGGAACCTTAAATATTTCACCTTTTATTCGCTTTGTTGACAGTGGTGTACCTTCCATGGCAGCAGACCAAATGACTGCTATGGGGGAGGAAGCCTGGCACTTAAAGGGACTCTGTCACCACTTTCTAACCCCTCCTTTTAAAAGTATTGTTCTCTCCATGGCGCCCTTGTGATTACAAAGGTGTTGTTATAACATAAATTCGCCGTCTCGTTTTGATAAAAATACCTTTTATCTAACCTGTCAATCTTGTGGATAAGGTGCCCAGGGCGTTTCTGAAGGTCTGAAGCTGCCGCCCGCCGCCGCCGCCGTTGGTGCCCAACTCCTCTCCTGATCCTTTCAGCGCCGCCTGAATGTAAAGAAATCCGCCTCCGGCTCTCGCTCAGTGCCCCCTCCTCCTTTTCAAAGATCCCGCGCGTGCGCACAGGCCTGTGCCTGATGCGCCCGTGCGGACATTTAGAATCAGCCTCATTGAGCGAAGTGCGCATGCGCGCACTTCGCTCAACCTCCTCATCAGACGAGCACTGCAGCCAGCCACTCAGAGCCTGCGGCTCCATACAGCGCTTGGCAGGCTCTGAGTGGCTGGCTGTAGTGCTCGTCTTATGAGGAGGTTGAGCGAAGTGCGCGCATGCGCACTTCGCTCAATGAGGCTGATTCTAAATGTCCGCACGGGCGCATCAGGCACAGGCCTGTGCGCACGCGCGGGATCTTTGAAAAGGAGGAGGGGGCACTGAGTGAGAGCCGGAGGCGGATTTCTTTACATTCAGGCGGCGCTGAAAGGATCAGGGGAGGAGCTGGGCACCAACGGCGGCGGCGGCGGGCGGCAGCTTCAGACCTTCAGAAACGCCCTGGGCACCTTATCCACAAGATTGACAGGTTAGATAAAAGGTATTTTTATCAAAACGAGACGGCGAATTTATGTTATAACAACACCTTTGTAATCACAAGGGCGCCATGGAGAGAACAATACTTTTAAAAGGGGGGGTTAGAAAGTGGTGACAGAGTCCCTTTAAATCTTTCTTCTGTTCTCCTATGAAAGCCATCACTAGGGGGAACACAATGGTAAATGTATATATTCTTATGCTCTGAGCTCCACCTTGTGTTGACTTCAATCAGACAGTTTTATTATACCCCCTATGAGGGCAGCAACAGACATACAGCGGTATGGCGGGAGACAGACTAATGCATTTATGCCAGTTGTTTGAAGCAAATACATCGAGGAACATGAGTGCCATATTTATAAAGCACTTGTTTCCCATAAAAGTCAGATATAGGGGTTCAGGCTGTTGGTGACTTTTTTTTATTACATTTTTATTTTTAATTAAAAGTTCTGTTTAATAAAAAAAATAAAATACAATTGTTACACATCGGGGCTATTGTACTTTGTTTTCCTCGTTGCCTGGGAATTTCTAATTTCTGTGTTTGTCTGCAGATCTCTATCACTGACCAAATGCTGAACATCGAGCGATGTCCCACTATCTACAGCTGGTTTACCAGATTCATAATGACTCTTATCACCAATCATGGAGCACATGTACTTTATCAAGCTCTTGCCACTCCCGTAACAGATTAAGGACCTATTATAAACTGTGACAGTATAGACATTAAATATGTAAGTGTAGTCTGGGCCCGACACTCCTGCTGTTTGGCACCAGGTAGATCCAAAATGAATGTGTGAGACCTGTTTTGCAGTTTTAGTAACATAAACTATTTTACCTGTTATATATTTTATTAATGAGGTTCATTGCCATGGGCACATGAAGTATTATAATAGAGATTCACTCCCCAGGGCAGATTTAAAAGCTGCAGCTACAGACCTCTGTATTCATTTACGTGGACAAGGGTGTGTATTGCTATAATAAGTCTACTAGTTGCTTTCGGGAACACCTATTAAGTGTACATTACTAGTTAATAAACATCTTTTATGGCTCTTTAGAGGTGATTTATACAGGGGTGTATCTATAGTGGGTTCAGGGGGAGCAGTCACAGACCTGGTGCCTGAGGGTGACATAAGAAGACATTATTTGTATATAGTCAATGACACATAGTATGTGGGGCCCTTATAAAGATTTTGGATTCGGACCCAGAAACGTTACCTCAGGTTGTATACTTTCTCAAGTTACCATCTCATGGCTGAAGTAAACAACGTGGTCTGCTCTGGATGGGTTCAGCCACGGGTGGAAATTGGGATTCAAATTTTTAACAACAGGTTCCCTACTCAACCACGGACACTCAGCGTCACAACAAATGTTTACATATACATACACCATATATATGCAACACACATACACATAAATACTCCATATATACTGTACACTACACACACATAGTTATTAGCTCACCCCTCACCTTAAACTAAATAACCCTAATTTTGATAATCTTTCTGGGTACTGTAGTCCATTAATTACTTTGGTTGCCCACCTGTGAACCAGCCCCAGCTCTGCTATGCCACTGGTGCCCAAAATTGTACACAATACTCCATGAGCAACTGACTCATGAGTTGTAAAGTAGAACACTACATTCCAGGGGTGGACTGGGAACTTAAAGTGGCCCTGGAAAAAATACTATAAATGGCCCTGTTTTGTAGTCAGGTCCAAATTGATGGAAGGCCCAACAATACCACATTATACCACCCCAACAGAGCCATATACCAGAGTACATCACACAATACTGCCAGCATCTCAAAATACATCCCCAAAAACTTTCACTGGTCGGCCGGGAGGAGAGCCCAGGCAGCCCCCAGGGCATCAGCCCACCGGGTAATTTTCCTGTAAGGTCTATGGCCAATCTGGCCCTGCTACATTCCCCATAAAGACTTGGGTATGCCAATGTCATTTGAAGCATTTACATATATTACATCACCCCAAGTATCATACTTAGGAATAGTATGTGGCAATATCAGACATAATCACCATCCTCAACATGAATAGTAGCAGGTAAGCTGTCATTTCCATTTCCATTTCATGTCCAGCCTCTCTGTCTTTGAACAGGTGGCATATAAATCTACATATTCTCGAAGTGCCAAAGAAAAAATTAACTGTAGTGACTTCTTCTGCCTCAAGTTGCATTCAATGAACACACTGAAGGCCATCTTTGCTTCTTGTTTTTCTCAGTAACCATTTTTGATAATTTGATGATCCAGAAACGATTATGTAATCATAATTAGTCTGCCACCAGGATTTTATATAGAAACTAAAATCAGTCAAACAGCTGATGCTCGCGCACCTCTAATTACAGAGACACCATGCTGCTGCTAAGAACGTAGTCAATCATGATTCACCAAGTCTTATATGTAAATAGACTACTTAAAACTCATGATCCATGCAAATTGGTCTCTTCTCTGTCGCTGGCTCTTATATGCCCGGGTTCAGCAATATTTTGTCTCACATTGTCAAATGTGTTTGCTGTTATATTCTCAGCTGCCTTGCAAAATGCCTCCCAGTGAAATATTTCTGGGAATGTGGCTTTAATCGTATAAAAATACAGCTGGGCAGCCATCCAGCCAAGAATCAGAAAGTATACTGGATGTGGAGATAAATGTTGATCTGAAGCATTTGATATTGAACATAGAAGCTTATCTCCTTGCAATGACATTACCCTCCCTTCAATGATAGGAAGATTAGAGATCCAAGTATCCAGAAACTGCCGGCACAATTGGTGTGTTAGGGAGTTATAGGCAAATATTTCACAGGCTATAAGAGTCCATAAAAAAGATGATCATTTATGACACAGGTGGGGGGGCTTTGGACCTGTCCCCCAGGACAAAAAATCTGGTGTTTGTTCACCCTTACACGAACTTTTCAGGAACCTTGGCTAATTCTCTTCTTGCAGTTTCTGAAGACAATCCTGCAAAGGTTCTGGCAACCAAGAACACACATGGTGTGGATCTAGTCAGGGCTTAGCTCCTTTTTTCTGTATGGTCTGCCACTATGGTATATTCTACCTAGAGACTAAAGTTTGCCGTACACCAGCAGCTACTCCTTCCACCCTTGAGCCCCCATACAAATGCTGAACATATACAATCACCTAAAGAATTATTAGAAACACCATACTAATACGGTGTTGGACCCCCTTTTGCCTTCAGAACTGCCTTAATTCTACGTGGCATTGATTCAACAAGGTGCTGATAGCATTCTTTAGAAATGTTGGCCCATATTGATAGGATAGCATCTTGCAGTTGATGGAGATTTGAGGGATGCACATCCAGGGCACGAAGCTCCCGTTCCACCACATTCCAAAGATGCTCTATTGGGTTGAGATCTGGTGACTGTGGGGGCCATTTTAGTACAGTGAACGCATTGTCATGTTCAAGAAACCAATTTGAAATGATTCGAGCTTTGTGACATGGTGCATTATCCTGCTGGAAGTAGCCATCAGAGGATGGATACATGTTCTCATTCTGTTTACACCAAATTCGGACTCTACCATTTGAATGTCTCAACAGAAATCGAGACTCATCAGACCAGGCAACATTTTTCCAGTCTTCAACAGTCCAATTTTGGTGAGCTCGTGCAAATTGTAGCCTCTTTTTTCTATTTGTAGTGGAGATGAGTGGTACCCGGTGGGGTCTTCTTCTGTTGTAGCCCATCCGCCTCAAGGTTGTGCGTGTTGTGGCTTCACAAATGCTTTGCTGCATACCTCGGTTGTAACGAGTAGTTATTTCAGTCAACGTTGCTCTTCTATCAGCTTGAATCAGTCGGCCCATTCTCCTCTGACCTCTAGCATCCACAAGGCATTTTTGCCCACAGGACTGCCGCATACTGGATGTTTTTCCCTTTTCACACCATTCTTTGTAAACCCTAGAAATGGTTGTGCGTGAAAATCCCAGTAACTGAGCAGATTGTGAAATACTCAGACCGGCCCGTCTGGCACCAACAACCATGCCACGCTCAAAATTGCTTAAAGGGAACCTGTCACCAGGATTTGGGGTATAAAGCTGAGGACATGGGTTGCTAGATGGCCACTAGCACATCCGCAATACCCAGTCCCCATAGCTCTGTGTGCTTTTATTGTGTAAAAAAACTGATTTGATACATATGCAAATTAACATAAAAGAGTCATATCTTACTTGTGTGACCAGAGAAGAGTCATATTTTCAAGCTCTGACTCATCTCAGGTTAATTTGCATATGTATCAAATCGGTTTTTATACACAATAAAAGCACACAGAGCTATGGGGACTGGGTATTGCGGATGTGCTAGCGGGGATCTAGCAACCCATGTCCTCAGCTCTATACCCAAAATCCAGGTGACAGGTTCCCTTTAAATCACCTTTCTTTCCCATTCTGACATTCAGTTTGGAGTTCAGGAGATTGTCTTGACCAGGACCACACCCCTAAATGCATTAAAGCAACTGCCATGTGATTGGTGGACTAGATAATTGCATTAATGAGAAATAGAACAGGTGTTCCTAATAATTCTTTAGGTGAGTGTATATGTTTCCGATTAGGAGAGAGAAGTAAGCTGCTGGTGTGTTCAGCCAAAATTCATCAAATGTCCGTGACTACCTTAAAGGAGTTCACCACTCTTTAAGAGTTTTCCAAGTTTTTATTTTCTGATGACCTATCATCTGGATCAGTGGGGGTTGGAAACCTGGGACCCCCTTAGATAAGCTGTTTGAGAAGGCAGCGGCACTTGCAGTAGCGCCACAGCCTTTTTCAGATTTTCCTATGCAGAGTGACGTCATGCTAATTGGTCAAATGGCCTAGGCACAGCTCAGTCCCATTGAAGTGAATTGGGCTGAGCTGCGATACCAAGAACAGCCGCTATACAATGGACTGTATTGTGCTTAGTGGGCTAAGAGAAGGTTGTGGCACTACTGCAAGTGCCACTGCCTTCTCAAGCAGCTGGTTGTAGGTGGTCCCGGGTGTCGAACCCCCACTGATCAGATACTGATGGCTTATCCATGAGATAGGTCATCAGTAAAACATTCTTGGAAAACCTGTTTATTTATTTTCCAAAATTCATTAAATGCAGCACGTCTAATGCATCCTAATCAGGGGTACACCACCAATGAGGCCAGGTGAGGCGATCGCCTCAGGCAGCACCAGGTAGGGGCAAGAGGGGGGCAGCAGAAGAGCCATGGGCAATGAGCGCTTTCAGTGTGGCAAAGGGGTTAGGTTAAGAAATTGGCATGGGGGGGTGCCATTTCAGTTTTTGCTTCAGACAGCAGAAAGGCTAGGTGCACCCCTGATCCTAATATACTGTAATTGTATTATCCTAATATAATGTATGGAGAACATCTGTACCAGTTCCTTGCTTTGAAAAAAAACACACTCAATGGCTTACACCGGTCCGCATCCCTGATTGTGTGGTATTCTGGACCAAGATGGCCAGTAATGGAAGGTCATGTCACCCAATCTGTTCATGCATGGCCTCCATGGAGCTGTCACCAAAAATATATTTTCATAATGGGTGATTTAAGCAATCATTTCTGGATTATAAATGGTGTTTAATTTTTTAACTCCACATTGTAGGTTCCTCGGAATCCAGCTGATAATGGGGCTCTCTGCTCCAATAGCTCTAAAATGTCACCTCTGTCACCATCGTCTAGACAGAAACCTGTCTAGAAAGGGATATGGATTGATTAGTTGAAAAATGTGCAGAATGTATTAATGAGATGTGTGATGTGGTGCAGAATACTGGCATACCCACCCCCCTTCGAACCCTTTAACTTTTTTCACATTTTATGTTGCTGTTTTGTGCTAAAAAAATAAATCAAGTTTTCCCTCATCAATGCATTTGGAAAGTCTTCGAACCCTTTTACTTTTTTCACATTTTATGTTGCTGTTTTGTGCTAAAAAAAATAAATCAAGTTTTCCCTCATCAATCTGCACTCAATACCCCATAACTGCTAATTTATTAAAGGGAAAAACCCAAAAAAATTCATGGACATAAGTATTCAGAGAGCAAGCTCTTGCACTTGGTTACGTTTAGTGTGGTTTAGCCTCACAATTCCATTTGCCTTATTAGGGGCTCTGTGCTGTAGTTATTAGGAGTTCTCTTAAGTTTATCGACACTCCTTATGTATTACATGTTTTTAATTGTTTGTGTCATGCTTCTGGTTCCAATAATATCCCAATAGTTTTAGTCAGACTCATATCCCTCTTTTGGTGTGCTCTAGTGACGAGCAAATCTGGTTCATCCTGCTTTGAACGAACCCTATTCGTTCAGCTCAATAACAGGAATTTCATTAAAATTCCTATTTCCATTCATGCAGTAAAATGTATTGGCTCCGATGAGGCTGTTTAAAGATGGCCACGGTTATCGCAAGACTATCTTAGTCTCAGGCATGCTCTGTTACTGTGAGTAGTCGCACATCGATAAAAGTTATGGCCAGACTGGGAGGCAGAGCCTTTAGGGGAAGCCATCATGACGGGGGGTTTGGTTCAGGGAGACCCCAGGTAGATGGTGATAGGCTGGGTTTAAGGGGGGTGGGTTTTGAGGGGCTTTGGAAAAGGGGGGATTGGGTGCTTTAAGTTTAAGGGGAGTGGTCAAGGGGTTAAATACTTAGAGCCAGGAGAGGAAAGGGGCCATTTTAAGTTGTGGGAAAAAAGCTCCCGCCCACCCTCCCTAGGTTTAAGGAGAAAAAGGGGGAGAGGTCAGGGGAAAAAGGGGGCTCAGGGAGGCTTAAGGTTGTCACGGTAGCTGTGGCGGGGGAAGTCCTTGAAGTTGGTTATATTCACAGAGGAGGATGCTGGGAGGGCTCCATGGTTGGGGCTGGACTCCCAGTGGTGGCAGATTTAAAAGGGGCCATTTAGTGGTGCTTCTGAGCTGGTGGGCAACGGCTGGAGGCAAGATGGCTCACCCTGGTGGGGTATTTGCAGTTGTTTGGGGCTTCAAGGACCTCCCCTCGGAGGGAATTGCTATTTAATATATGGTCATGGTATTTTATATGGTTTTTGATATGTTTTGTATGTTAATAAAAACGGCTGCTGTGGCCGATTTATTCCAAACCCGGTGTCTGTGTTTTCATTAAGGTATGTTGGGGATAGAACACTGGGGGGAGGTAATTTATTGGGGGAATTGGGGGAAGGGGGGAAGTTGAGGAATAGGGGAGGATTACAGGGGTCGGACGGTAAGTAACCAATACCACCGTCATGTATTTCACAACGAATCCGAACCTTGATTTCGGTAATGATTGTGGGGTGCACCTTGAATCTGGATTCGGATTAGTTATGAAATACATTTATGCATGCGCCACCACTCACAGTAACGGTGCATGAGTCTAATATAGTTTCACGATATCGATGGAAATCTTTAAACAACCTCATCGGAGCCAATACATTTTACTGCATTTACAGGGATACAGATTTTAATGAAAATCTGTTATTTAGCTGAACAAATCGGGGTTGTTCAAAGCAGGATGAACCAGATTCGATCATCACTAGCACTGTGCTCCATTCATACATGTGTACTTTGAGTTGTGTAGGTTGGGTTCTTGTTGGTCTTGTATATGGGTGGAACCCTTTTTTTCGTGATTCAAGTGGTGCCCACTTTTCTTTATTAGTAAGTGAAATAAATAATAGCACAGTGTTGTTAACAAATGCATTCTGATTTTAGAATATAACTTTTAGAGCACAGAAGGATTGAAAAACAAAATATATGACTACTTGCAATTGCATCCTGATAATAGTCTGGTTTAGAGGGAAATTTCATACGTAGTCATTACTTCTAAACACAAGGTACAAATTCCAGCACTAACTTAAAAATGTTGGAAAATTGCAGTACTGGCTATAGACATTGATTTCTGTTGTTAGACATGAGTCATTTGTCCTCAGTTATTCTGTTTTTCAAGTGCAGTTTTTATTTAGAGCCTCAAATACAGAAGAAATAGATTCTGGTTAAATTGACACCAAGAGATAAATATTCTAAGAAAAACTAATATTTAAAAGGGTTTTCCAGGATTATTTTTTTTTACTGATGACCTATTATATGGATAGGTCATCAGTATCTGATTGGTGGGGGTCTGACACCCAGGACCACCGCGAATCAGCTGTTTTGAGAAGGCAGAGGTACCCCTGTGAGTGCCGCTGCCTTCTCGCAGCTTACTACGCAAAGCGTCATACACTATATAGCAGATGTACTTGGTGCTACACAAGAATGAGGGTTAGATGTTTCTAGGCCACATGACACATGAACGTGTAGTCACTGGCCTAGGTGCCTAAAAGCAGACAGATGGCCGTGATGCTTACAGGAGCACTGGTGCCTTTTGAAACAGCTGATCGGCGGGGTTCCCGGGTGTCAGACCTCCCTCCAGCGATCAGACACTGATGACCTATCTTGAGGATAGGTCATAAGTATAAAAAACTCAGAAAACCCCTTTAAGTCAATATATTAACCAGTAATGTGATAGATTTAAAATTCAAAACAGTGTATAGCATCTACAGTAACTCTGATTCACATGAATACTGTGGTGAACAAGAAGAAAAGATCAATGTAGGCAATGCTCCTTGGAATACAGTAGGCAAATAGCTCTTCTGGTGGAGTAACAATATAGTCTATTCTATTTAGCCACAAAGCTATCCACAATCTTTTTCTATGTTGATGAGCTCCAAAAGGCTGAAACAGATCTATCCACAGATTGATGTACTTGTATTTGCACATGGTGCCCTCTGGAAAAGAGCTATTTACATAGTTACATATATACAACGTGGAACCTTTTCAAAATACATCTGCCCCTGAAGAAACTGTCCTACCTTAAGGGGTATTCCTAAGGATAGGTCATCAGTTTCAGATTGTTGGAGGTCCGACTCTTGCCCTCCCCCGCATGATCCGCTGTTTTAAAGGGCTGCAGTGCTTGTGTAAGAGCTGTGTTTTCCCCAATGGTTACCAGCACGTCGTCTACATTGTAGTGGTGGTACAGGGTAATAATAGCTTCCTCTCGCAATCACTTGAATGGGATGAACAGTTGTAATTGAACAGTTGTGCAGGTGAACATTGAAGAGAACACAGCTCTCACACGAGCGCTGCAACCCCTTCAAACAGCTGATCTGCTGGGCTGCCGAAACTCAGACCTCCACCATTTTGAAATTGATGACCCATCTTGAGGGCTGGTCATCAATTTCATAAAACCGGAATATCCCTGTTGGAGCTAAAATTTTCTATATCTTTTGCCTGGTCCTACATTCCAATTTATGAAACTCTTCATCAAAAGCCAAAGGGGTCTAACTCTTTACCAAAGACTTGGATCTCCCTTTTCAAGACATTGGTGTGGGTCTCACAGATGCAATATTGTGGCAACATATTTAAAAGGTGGGAGCCCCTTTCAATGTACTTACTTTGAGACTGCATGCTTGTGTCAGCAGGACTATAAAGGTCTATCCAGGTTTCCAGCACTCTGGTACTATTAATTGAACATGTTAGCCCCCAATTTACTGTATTTGTAGTAATAATCATGTTGTACTGCTTGTCTTAACCTGCACCTGGGAGCCTCCTTAAGTTTATGCCTTGATATATACAAGTGTCAGTGCTTTAGCCCGAGATATATCTCAATACTGAAAGTCTAAGAGTCGGATGAAGGACTCTCGTGCTGTTTCTATGCTTTACTGATGGCTGCCTTGGTTTTTTTTTCTGTATTATGACAGTGAGTAACAGGCTGTATAATCCTTGATTATGTTCAGACACTGAAGATCAGTTTGGATGTTTGTCTTCCTTTACTGAACACCTTAAGTAGCTTTGAGGGGGAAATGTACAGACATCTTCTATGGATGTTTCTTTTCGTTGACATTAATGAATGGCTTTTTATACTATTGTACTTAATGTATGGGATTTAATACTATGTATCAGGGACATGTATTCTTTTGTAACTGAAGGTTGATGAAAAGGCAGTGGAGTATTACCACCAATTCAAACAAATGGGCAACTAGGTACTACAGGGTCCTGTTGTGTCTTCCAGAATACTGCCCACTTTTTTCAACAGGGTTTCTAAGCAGACCTAAAAGTGTATTTGGGTGTCCACATTAAACAACTCTTTTAAATTGTAATTAAAAAGGGTTAAGCAAGCTATTCTAATGCATGTAACTGTATATAGAATATCTTCTCATTGTTGTCATAAACATGATTAATAAAATATATATATACCACTAAATGAGGCCACACTTGAGCCTGTAAAGTAAATTATTTGAGATATCACTTGGATTTGGCCATTATGTTATATCTGAATAGTATGATATCCAACTTTTAGTTCGATTTTTCCTGTCTTCCCGGGACTAACTATAAAGAATAGAGTTGAGCGGACACCTGGATGTTCGGGCTCGGCCGAACTTGAAAAAAAAATTCGGGTTCGGTACCCGAACTTGACCCCGAACCCCATTGAAGTCAATGGGGACCCGAACTTTTGAGCACTAAAATGGCTGTAAAAATGTCATGCAAAATGTGCTTAAGAGCATGGCAAATGCTCTGCAAACAAATGTGGATAGGGAAATGAATAAAAAAAACATAAAACCTTAAAAAAGTTAAAATTAGGAATGATGTATGAAGAAGAGGTTGAGGAGGCGGTGAATGGGTGGATATGGCCGTGTAGGCTCACGTGGCGGTCTAGGTGGAAGCGGCGGCAAAGGAGGAATAGGTAGCCAACACAGATGTGTGTTATTTTGCATTTTTACATAGGGGTATCCCACAAAATTTCGGGACATATAAAAAATAAAAAAAAGGAATAAGTGCACTTGAGTACAAGGATGGATGGTTGAGGCTGTTAGAACTGTCTATTCTGCACAAGGTACAGACAAGTCCTGAGGGATCCAAGCCATGAGCTTGTCCACGTTGGCTGAGGACAAGCGACTGCGTCTGTCTGTAATGATGCCTCCTGCCGTGCTAAACACACATTCAGAGAGTACACTGGCTGCAGGGCAGGCCAGTACCTCCAAGGCATACAGGGCAAGCTCTGGCCATGTGGACAATTTGGAGACCCAGAAGTTGAATGGGGCAGAACCATCAGTAAGTACGTGTAGTCGTGTGCACAGGTACTGTTCCACCATGTTGTTCAAATGCTGCCTCCTGCTAACACTCTCCATATCAGCAGTTGGGGCCGGTTGTTGCGGCGAGGTGACAAAGCTTTTCCACATGTCGGCCATGCTAACCCTGCCTTCTGAGGTGCTGCGCTGACACAGCTGCGTTGGCGACCTCTTCCTCCTCCCCTGCCTTCGCCTTGTGCTTCCACTTGTCCCCCGGTGTCAGTCGGGAATGCTCTCATGAGCGCGTCTACCAGCGTGCACCTGTAGTCGCGCATCTTCCGATCACGCTCTAGTGAGGGAATTAAGGACGGCACATTGTCTTTGTAACGGGGATCCAGCAGGGTGGCCACCCAGTAGTCAGCAAACGTTAAAATGTGGGCAACTCTGCTGTCGTTGCGCAGGCACTGCAGCATGTAGTCGCTCATGTGTGCCAGGCTGCCCAGAGGTAAGGACAAGCTGTCCTCTGTGGGAGGCGTGTCGTCTGCGTTCTCCGTATCCCCCCAGCCACGCACCAGAGATGGGCCCGAGCTGCATTGGATACCCCCCCGCTGTGAACATGCTTCATCCCCATCCTACTCCTCCTCCTCATCCTCCTCCTCGTCCTTCAGTAGTGGGCCCTGGCTGGCCAAATTTGTACCTGGCCTCTGCTGTAGCAAAAATCCTCTTTCTGAGCCACTTCTAAAAGACTGGCCTGAAAGTGTTAGAGATGACCCCTCTTCCTCCCCCTCGTCAGGGGCTACATCCTCTTCCATCATCGCCCTAAGTGTTTTCTCAAGGAGACATAGAAGTGGTATTGTAACGCTGATAACGGCGTCATCGCCACTGGCCATGTTGGTGGAGTACTCGAAACAGCGCAACAGGGCACACAGGTCTCGCATGGAGACCCAGTCATTGGTGGTGAAGTGGTGCTGTTCCACAGTGCGACTCACCCGTGCGTGCTGCAGCTGAAATTCCACTATGGCCTGCTGCTGCTCGCACAGTCTCTCCAGCATGTGCAAGGTGGAGTTCCACCTGGTGGGCACGTCGCATATGAGGCGGTGAGCGGGAAGGCCGAAGTTACGCTGTAGAGCAGGATGAGAACGCCGGAAGCGCGCACAGAAGGCCCACACTTTACGCAGCAGCTCTGACATGTCGGGGAAGTTGTGAATGAATTTCTGCCCCACCAAATTCAGCACATGCGCCAGGCAAGGGATGTGCGTCAAACTGGCTAGTCCAGAGCTGCAACGAGATTTCGCCCATTATCGCACACCACCAGGCCGGGCTTGAAGCTCACTGGCAGCAACCACTCGTCGGTCTGTTGTTCTATACCGCGCCACAACTCCTGCGTGGTGTGGGGCCTGTCCCCCAAACACATCAGTTTCAGAACGGCCTGCTGACGTTTACCCCTGGCTGTGCTGAAGTTGGTGGTGAAGGTCTTTTGCTGACTGGATGAGGAGGTGGTAGAAGAGGAGGAGGAAGCCGAGTAGGAAGAGGAGGCAACAGGAGGCAAAGAATGATGCCCTGCGATCCTTGGCGGCGGAAGGACGTGCGCCAAACAGCTCTCCGCCTGGGGCCCAGCCGCCACTACATGAACCCAGTGTGCAGTTAGGGAGATATAGCGTCCCTGGCCGTGCTTACTGGTCCACGTATCTGTGGTTAGGTGGACCTTGCCACAGATGGCGTTGCGCAGTGCACACTTGATTTTATCCGATACTTGGTTGTGCAGGGAGGGCACGGCTGGGAACGACGTACTGTGGGACCTCAAGCGACATGAGCTGTTTGAAGCTGTCTGTCTCCACCAGCCTGAATGACAGCATTTCAAAGGCCAGTAGTTTAGAAATGCTGCCATTCAGGGCCAGGGATCCAGGGTGGCTAGGTGGGAATTTACGCTTTCTCTCAAAGGTTTGTGAGATGGAGAGCTGAACACTTCCATGTGACATGGTGGAGATGCTTGGTGTCGGAGGTGGTGTTGTTGGTGGCACATCCTCTGTTTTCTGGGTGGCAGGTGCCAACGCTCCTCCAGAGGCGGAGGAAGAGGCCGAGGCAGCAGCAGAAGAGGGAGCAGGAGGGGCCTGAGCCCTTTCTTGGTTTTGAAGGTGCTTACTCCACTGCAGCCCGTGTCTCGCATGTAGATGCCTGGTCATGCAGGTTGTGCCAAGGTTCAGAACGTTAATGCCTCGCTTCAGGCTCTGATGGCACAGCGAGCAAACCACTCGGGTCTTGTCGTCAGCACATTGTGTGAAGAAGTGCCATGCCAGGGAACTCCTTGAAGCTGCCTTTGGTGTGCTCGGTCCCTGGTGACGGTGGCCAGTAGCAGGCGAACTGTTTTGGCGACGGCTGCTTTGCTTTTGCACCCTGCTCCTGCTTTTGCTACGCTGTTGGCTCGGTCTCACCACTGCCTCTTCCTCCGAACTCTGAAAGTCAGTGGCACAACCTTCATTCCATGTGGGGTCTAGGACCTCATCGTCCCCTGCATCGTCTTCCACCCAGTCTTCCTCCCTGACCTCCTTTTCGGTCTGCACACTGCAGAAAGACGCAGCAGTTGGCACCTGTGTTTCGTCATCATCAGAGACGTGCTGAGGTGGTATTCCCATGTCCTCATCAGGAAACATAAGTGGTTATGCATCAGTGCATTCTATGTCTTCCACCCCTGGGGAAGGGCTAGGTGGATGCCCTTGGGGAACCCTGCCAGCAGAGTCTTCAAACAGCATAAGAGACTGCTGCATGACTTGAGGCTCAGACAGGTTCCCCGATATGCACGGGGGTGATGTGACAGACTGATGGGCATGGGTTTCAGGCGCCACCTGTGCGCTTTCTGCAGAAGACTGGGTGGGAGATAATGTGAACATGCTGGATCCACTGTCGGCCACCCAATTGCCTAGCGCCTGTACTTGCTCAGGCCTTACCATCCATAGAACGGCATTAGGCCCGACCAAATATCGCTGTACATTCTGGCGGCTACTGGGACCCGAGGTAGCTGGTTCAGTAGGATGTGTAGCTGTGGCAGAACAGCCACGTCCTCTCCCTGCACCAGAGGCTCCACCAACACCACGACCATGACCGCGTCCCTTATTAGATGTTTGCCTCATAGTTAGCGTTCATAAAGCAAAGTAAAAAGTGGTTAATTCTGTTAAAAATAATTAACCGCCAATAAAAACCCTGATGTAGGGTATTGCACTAAAAAAATTTTTTTTAACTCTATATGACAGCGGTATTTGTGACCTAAATATTACAGTAACTTATTCACGTCTAATCCCAGATGTGCAGTATATCAGAGGTTTTTTTTCACCCCAGTAACCAAAAAGCCATATTTCTGGCCGAAATGTGACAGTCACTTAAGCACGTCTAATCCCAGATGTGCAGTATATATTAGAGGGTTTTTTCACCCCAGTAACCAAAAAGCCATATTTCTGGCCTAAAAAAGACAGTCACTTATGCACGTCTTATCCCAGATGTGCAGTATATCAGAGGGTTTTTCACCCCAGTAACCAAAAAGCCGTAATTCTGGCCTAAATGTGACACTCACTTATGCACGTCTAATCCCAGATGTGCAGTATATATTAGAGGGTTTTTTCACCCCAGTAACCAAAAAGATGTATTTCTGGCCTAAATGTGACAGTCACTTATGCACGTCTTATCCCAGATTTTGCTGTATATTAGAGGGTTTTTTCACCCCAGTAACCAAAAAGATGTATTTCTGGCAGTAACCAAAAAGATGTATTTCTTATCCCAGATTTTGCAGTATATTAGAGGGTTTTTTCACCCCAGTAAGCAAAAAGATGTATTTCTGGCCTAAATGTGACAGTCACTTATGGCACGTCTTATCCCAGATGTGCAGTATATCAGAGGTTTTTTTTCACCCCAGTAACCAAAAAGCTGTATTTCTGGCCTAAATGTGACAGTCATTTATGCACGTCTTATCCCAGATTTGCAGTATATCAGAGGGTTTTTTTACCCCAGTAACCAAAAAGCCGTATTTCTGGCCGAAATGTGACAGTCACTTATGCATGTCTAATCCCAGTTGTGCAGTATATTAGAGGGTTTTTTCACCCCAGTAAGAAAAAAGATGTATTTCTGGCCTAAATGTGACAGTCACTTATGCACGTCTAATCCCAGATGTGCAGTATTTTAGAGGGTTTTTTCACCCCAGTAAGCAAAAAGATGTATTTCTGGCCTAAATGTGACCCTCACTTATGCACGTCTAATCCCAGATGTGCAGTATATTACCTTTTTTTTTTTTTTTTTAACACTTTATTTTTTTTTTTACACTTTTTGTCCCCCATAAGGTCATACAAGACCTCTGGGGACATTAAACTTAACTTTTTTTTCACTATTGATTTCTCCTGTAACTGGGGCTGACATAGTAGCCCCAGTTACAGGCGAAATACACCCCCCAGAGAGGCTGTACAGCGGTATACTGCACTGTACAGCCTCAGAGCAGGGCTAATCGAGGTCTGTGAAAGACCCGACAGCTCCTGCACTCACCCGACTCCGGCGGTCACATGACCGCCGGGCCGGAACAGGAAGCGCATTGGTGAGCACTGTGTATACAGCGATCTAGAAGGCAGGGACACCTGGGAACTGTCCCTGCCTTCTCTAAGGGTTGCCCTTCTGTCACTGACAGCGGGCAACCTGATCTGCAGCTGCACGATTAGCGTGCAGCTGCGATCTCTGAATGGACGTTCAGAAACGTCCATTCAGAGATATAGAACCACCTCCAGGACGTTTATAGTCAACGTGCGGACAGGAGCTGGTTAAAGTTCCAAATTCAGGTGCAGTACCTCTGACAAATCAGAAAAGATCCAACACTGATATTCTCATTAAGTATTGGAAGTGAACATCTAAAAGATCCAGCAGCTATGAATATAATTTTTCCAAAAAATGAGCAAAGTTCCATCCTAAGATTGTATTGTGTGATATTAATTAACACATAATTAATTTACCTCTGACCGGATAAGAGATGGTGTATCAGTGAATTGTACAAAGTCTCTGTTAGGAAAGATGCCTGCGTGTAATTTTTTGCAAGGTGATTAGGAATAAAAGAATTTTAATATTTGTCCAATTAGAGTTAATGGCCTGCCACACGGACGTGTCATAAAGACCTGAAGCCTGCAAAGACATAATAAAAAAACATAGGGGTCCCAACACTTCATTTAATTGTGAGGAATAACTGTGAGTACCCTGGATTATATCCTTTAGAATAAACGGGAGCTATGGAACTGTATGAGTCCTTTCATGTGAAGCTATCTATAACTCCCATTGATTTTAATTTAGAGACAGAGTGGAAAATTTAATAATTTGGTTAATGTAAAATAATGAACATGTTCCCATTTCATATACAGAGGAGTGAATCTCCTAAAATTAGTTTTTCATCCCATTCTTCCTCGATTTGAGTACAAATCGATTCTATCCAAACTTAAAGTACATTAAATGCCTGCAAAAAAGTCTCTTATTCTCTCTATCTCTTTCTATCTCTCGATTGCTCTATTTATGGAAAAATTCTCCAGAATCAAATCTCAAGAATTTCGGACTATAACAAATCAAAGTTTAAAAAAAAATCTGGTCTAATTTTGATTCTAAACAATTGTTTTGCTCATCTCTAATTTAAAACTTTGGACAACTGTTTAAATTTATCAGGTAAATCTTGCTGAAGAAAAATAATTGTTCATCATGATTCAGGGTCATCACCTTTCTGGGACCACTTGGGACCCCATCTAGTGATAAGAGAAGCTGGCGAAGAACATCTGTTGATCTGTAGGATCCCAGAATGATCAATTGTCCATGATTTGTTTGTTGAGTGTCTCAAAAGACAGACCCCAGATGATCTTTAATTCAAAATGTGGTCTTCAAGAGACAGCCAAATCAGTATCAAAATTTTACTTCAGCTCATTGAAATCAAGATTATCTGCACTTCAAGGCTGTGTGATCAAAAGATTAGTTCAATTTTCTGTTCTTTGTAGGTTACTTCAATATATCAAGTGCCTATTCCTTAAGTCCTAGTGTCTTAGAATGTTGTTTAGTGCTCTCAAGAGAAACAAAATAAGAGTATTGCAGGTTTGATACCTTTTAGAAGTTATGATGTTACATAGCGAGCTTTCGAGACATCAACAGTCCCTTCATCAGGCGTACTACAAGAATATATGAAGAAACAGCAATATATATATACAATATCAACAGAGACATGGGGTAATGAATGAACATTTGAAAAAGAACATATCAAAGATCTTGGGAATGAGTTCTTAATTATCTTACAGATGAGGGGTGTGAAAACATTATGGTCTCTAAATTGATGTTATCTCAGAGACCTGGTGCCCCGACTATGTCAATAGAAGACTCTTTAGCTCTTGTAGTGTGTCATAAATCCGGGGACAAATTCAGTCCAGTATTCAAAGTGTCAAGCAATGTTATAAATTTGTATTCCCAAATTACATAGTTACTTTAAACCGTATCAAAGTTCAATCAAGGGATAGGTGGGGACAAGTGTTGGGCGCGAATATTCGTATCCCGAATATTAAATCACAAATATCGCAACTTTGAGAATTTCGTGAAGATTTAGAATATAGTGCTATATATTCGTATTCATGAATATTCTAGATTTTTTTTCTTCTAAACCCATGATCCCTCCCTGCTTCTTGCTTGTGGGCCAATGAGAAGGCTCCAATGTCTTTGTCTGAGCTTCGCAACAACACTAGCAACCAATAGGAAAGTTGTCTACCCCTTACTACATAAGCACCTCCCCAGCAGGCATTTTCTAAAGTATATTGCAGTTATGAAAGAGACAGCAGTGTCATTGCTGTTCTCTGTGCTTTTGTTGTATTACATTAGACAGTTAGCTTATATATATAACTCAGATAGTTAGGGGGAGATAGTCAGTGTAGGTTAGATTGATCTATAGTGTAGCTGATAGGTTCCAGTGCAGGGTGTTAGGCAGTGTGATGGGTTCTGCTGTCCATACATGTTACAGACATAGTTCTGTGATGTCACAAGTTGCACGTAATGCGCAAAAATATGCACATCATTAATTGCCGATTTGTGCATTTGCGAATATATTGGAGCACTCCATCTGCATATAAAGCTATTGTAATGTTCTGCCGTGCCAACCATTTTCTCCAGTCTCAGGAAACTTATACCAGCTTAAAAAATGTAGCATAAGTGACCCACGTCTGTATTGTGGTCGCAATATGCGCAAATTACATTGCTGATTTTCGCAATTAAGAATATAATCGCAAATTCGTGAATTCGCGAATATATGTCGAATATTCTTCAAAATATTTCGCAAATTCGACTATTGCCCCTGCCGCTCATCACTAGTGGGGACACGAATCCCAGAAGGAAGTGACGGTGTATAATCAAGAAGATAATAAAAATCTGCGGCACTCACCAAACGCAGAGTTTCAACGTATCATCACTTTATTGTGATAACAGGTACATGCTTTTTCAGGGCTGGGGTGAACAAGCCTTTTACTTGAATCAAAAACCGCCTAAGCAGTGTGCGGCAGCGACGGCCGTTTCGCACAGTATGTGCTTCTTCCGGCTACCTAGATGACGGAAACAGGTGTGCCGGCCTAATTAAGGAGGAGCGTGAGAGTTAACCCCATATGGGGAAAATAATCCTCAATCCCAAATTTAGGCAACACCTGTGTGCGTATACAAATGAACTTCAATCAAAACCAATTAGTACATTCAAACAAATACACTGAGATCATTCCGATCGTTTACAACTAGGGGTCCCATGGCATCCGTGCGAATTATTCATCGCGCTTCTTTTTGTAAAAGGAGGCGATGTCTGTCGCCTCCTTGTTTCAATTGTGGAACCACCTCAATTCCAGCAGAACCCAGGCATTTTTTATTCCCCCCGTGTTTTTGCCATACATGGTCTGTTAGACGTGGGCAGTCCTTCTTAGTCTTGATGGAATTGAGGTGTTCACGGAACCTCTCCAGCATAGGTCTTATTGTTTTCCCTATATAGAATGCCCCACATTCACATTTGACCATATACACGACATATGTGGTTTTACTTGTGCAAAATTGTTTCATTTTGTGTGACACATTTCCTATGGACAGGATCCTATCCCGGAGCATGTAACCACAGAAGGAACAATTACCGCACCGGTGATTCCCTGAGGGTTTTTTCACGTTTAGCCACTGGTTTGGGGACTGTTCACACTTTATGCGGTTACTCACTAATTGATCTCAGAAGGAAGTGAGACTCAGATTTCTACCCGTTTTCATAAGCGTTAATGTTGTTTACTTTTAAGTATTTGTCTAAACCCTGAGGAAGTCTATTCCACAGATTCACAGTTCTTACAGTAAAGAAGCTTTGACACTTCTGGAAACTGAACTTTTTCTTCTCCAGTCGGAGGCAGTGCCCCCTTGTCTTTTGAGGGCATTTTACAAGGAACAGTTTTTCACCGTATTTTTTTGTATGGCCTATTTATATATTTGTATAGATTAATCATGTCCCCCCTTAGTCGTCTCTTCTCAAGACTAAATAAATTTAATCATTTTAATCTTTCTTCATAACTAAGACCATGCCCCTTATCAGTTTAGTCGCTAATTCTTCTAGCTCTTTGGGATTTGAAGTTACCTTTTAATATGATATTTTTCATGTGTTCTTCATTGTGTCCTGGGCTACAGAAATGCTTAGCCACAGGAAAGTGTAGCTTCTTCTCTTTAATTGTGTGGCGGTGGGACCTCATCCTTGCATTGAGTTTCTGTAGGGTATAAGGTGAAGCCTTTGTCCAAAGCAAGTAAGACATTACAGTGGAAAGATTCATTTTCCTTCCTCTGCACTCATATAATGTACATCAAATTAATTTCATTGAAGGTGAACAAAAAGAAAACCTTCATTGGAGATGTTTGCAGTCTTTGGAAACAGAAGAAAAAGATCCTTCCTTGCTTGAACTTCACAGCTCAAAGCCACATTACAAGATCATAATCAGGACTGGATGCTAAACACAGCCTAAGCCTTCATTGATGTAATTAACCTTCAGTCCGACAGGCCACATACCTTATTTTGACAATTTCACAAAATTAAGAAATGAGAAGTCGCGTGTTTAAGACATTTGAGCTTTCAGTACACCAGAAAACTGAGCTCAAATCAGCAACAAATAAATGTATGTAAGGTAGCAGGCAACACTTACATAAGGAGCACGTATTTATTCTCATCAGTGAGAAGGGACTATGTGTCCCGAAATGCATCTGAGGAAGTTGGGGGTGAACTTTTTGCTTGCAAGCTAGGAAAAAGGACTTTGTTTAGTCTCTCAACCTTAAACAACTATAAAGCGCATGGTCATATCAATGTGAACAGCTACACACAAGCATTCCATTGAACTAAGCGCACTGCTCTCTGGCATCCGGGTCACGTGGAAAAGGAAACTCCAACGTCACTGCTGACGTCAAGACTACATTGAAGCGCTCCATCGCAACGGAACTTGGGAGCACCACCCCACCCCACGTGAGACGCCGAGAAAGCCTGCACATAGATACGTATACCCGCGGGACTGCAGAGGGAAACTACCTGGACGACCTGGAAAGGTAAGCGCCGGATATACCATAGAAATCGTGGGACGCCGTGCTGAGGTATACCGGCCTGAGACCTATCTACCCTCAATTGCAGGTCCTTCATTAACTGTTAATTACTGTGCCTTGATTCATGGTCTATTTACTTGCAACATAGTAGCGCTGATACTGGTAGTCATAAACTACTACTAACCTGTTCACATTGGAACAAAGTACCGGAAACCCTTTGATACTTTGTTTATACCACCAATATCTATTAGACTATTGTTTTGAACCGAAACACCCTCCTTGGAATTGGAACATTCAGTATTTAATTGCTCCTATCGATCCACATTGAACTTTATCGATCTCCACTAGCTGCTATTTTAATACCTGGTTGCTGCTATATTTATGCATTATATTTAACACTTGTTTTCTACTATCTGCTTATTTATGCATTGTATTAATTGGTACTAGCTGCTAAATTAGATACAAATTCTTTTAATATCACCTGGATTTTTAACAATAAATACGTGTTCCTTATGTAAGTGTTGCCTGCTATCTTACATACATTTATTTATTTCACAATTTAGATTGGGTGAGTCTACTAGCAGTGCACCTGTCCGTTTTTACTCCTGGTTGAGCAACCCATTTTTCCTCTCAAATCAGCAACAGTTTGAAGTGTTTGAATTCAATTTTCTATCATCTTAATGAACTGCAGATACAAGATCCCTTAACTGCAGTTAGCGGGAGAGAATGTTGAGGATGTGCACTCACTTAGAAAAGGATTTGTCGTGTTGTCTCTTTGCATATGCTATATATGAGTGATATTAGCAGTTCTTTAGCTTTCCTAAGATTTAGGTTGTAGGTGTGAGGGTCCTTTAAACCTTAGAAAAGATTTTTCTGATTTCATTTTGCCTTTTATTGTACTTAAATCATGGCAGTTCTCTCAATCACTAGTTTACCTGTAATTTTTTTTTTTTTTTACTGACTTAGGATTTATCTGGGGGCACTTTAGTGTTTGAGTTCTACCTGCTCAGCATAGTTTAACTGTTCCTAACAAAAGGGGGGCATTTATTAAGACCTGAGTTTTCCACACCAGGTCTCAAGTTCCTCTGAGCTACCAGAGGCCTCTACACAAGTTTGGCACTTCGTCTGACAGACCGCGCGACAGACTGAACTCTACGCAAGTCCTCTTACTGGTGTAGATTTAAGCCATTTTCCATGCCAAAAATCGGCATGGAAAATGCTAAACTGGCCAGCCCACTTCCCTACCCCACTTTGGAAAAGTGGCGCGAGTGGGGGAAAGTCAAACATTTTACTGCACAAATGGTTTGCAACAAAATGTGCAACCTATTTATGCCACTAAAGTGGTGTGAATAGATTAGTAAATGTCCCACTAAGTAGGGAGGCTGCCATAGATAGTGTTTGTAATTAGCTAGTGTAGCATATTAGGGACACTATCTGTACCAGTAAAGGATAGTATCTATGCTAATTAGGGACACGCTGCTGCTCAATTCAAATGGGGGAACGCATTTTTATTTGGTGTTAAAATCCAACATTCCCGATCCTTACTTCGTCCAACATCAGCCACTGAGGGAGAATCGAGAGGCCACATACACATTATTATATGGTTGGTCAAATCCACTGATATCGGCAGAGTTCTATCTTGCTTTCCATTTCTTTATCAATAAATGATTATCATGGTGAAATAATTTCCTCAAACAATAGGCCCCTCAATCAAGTCTACATCCAGTCTACCATCATCTGCAATACTGTCAAAGATACATTCAAATGAAATAAAAAAAAGATAAAAAATTCCCTTTTGGATTTTATCATGCCTACTCGAAAGTTTCCTTTTCAGTAATTTACACTTTTCTTTTTACCACCTTATGACTTACGAGTTGCTAGATTGGACATCTTTTGGTTCTCCCATCTGTTAGTCCACCCTACATACAGTAGCAGCTCTAGAAATGAGCATCGTTTTAGACTGCACTCCACCTTCATTGGTCCCTTCAGTTACCAGATGGACATTTATTTGTATAGGAAAACACTAAGAATTTTAAGGCAGTACACTGCTCACCTTTTAGACTGTTTCGTGACCCTGTCCAGCCAAAACTGGTGAGGATACATTTGTGTAGTCCTACTTTTGAAGTATAAGGGAGTCACTGATTCTGCTATGTCCATAAATCCTACAATATTCAGTGGAGAGGGAGCGTGGCTGTTATAAGGGTCGAGTCGTCCGAGTTTTAGAGAAGGAGGTTCTGCTGCCTTCAGTGAGAATGATATACTTTTGTATGACTATAGTCCTGAATATATTAGGTTTAAAAATGAAATCTTTTCAATTGTTGCCATCCTAGAACCAAAAGAGCTGACAGAGTATTTTTGTATTCCGTAGATGTGAATAATCATTATTTTGTTGACAGGTACATTTTACTGTTCCTTTAGAAACCCACACCTCTCCATACAGGTTGCATTTTTTGGATAGTTGCTATGTTTCTACTGTGTTAATAACTATTATTGTCCTCCTCACTTACAAGCTGCTGTTGAACAATGGGACAAAGAAAAAATCCAGATATCCGTAATATCTAAACTTCTCCATATATATTTTTTGCATGAAAAGCTAACAAAAGAAATGATGCACACATCAAAAGCACTCAACAAATCAAGTACTAAAAGTCACTTAAAGGCACAATCCACTCAGAAGAGAAAAAGGCTGCCTTGTGCTTTGTGGTTTTTAAAGACTGATATAAACATGCATTTTATTTGTTAATTTCCATAAATTTACTTGCAAGCAGAATTTTTTCCTGAGGAAATCTGCTCTTTCCTAAGTGCTGTGATCTGAGGAAATGATTTTGTTTCCGCAGCTAATTTATTAATTTATGATAGTTCTATTAATAAATAAGCATTTTTAGGGAAAGATAAATGATAGGACAAGTATGCATTTGTCAGAAGTGGTGCAGAGGCCGAGGACAGATGGGAATTCAACTATCTTTAACAAATCTTAACTGAGAGACGTTGGACTTTGAAGAGCTAGATATTCTCATTACACTTGACCTTGAGTCTAATATGACAGCAAGACATAGTAACATAGTAACATAGTAACATAGTACATAAGGCCGAAAAAAGACATTTGTCCATCCAGTTCGGCCTGTCATCCTACAAGTTGATCCAGAGGAAGGCAAAAAAAACCCTGTGAGGTAGAAGCCAATTTTCCTCACTTTAGGGGAATAAAAAATTCCTTCCCGACTCCAATCAGGCAATCAGAATAACTCCCTGGATCAACGACCCCTCTCTAGTAGCTATAGCCTGTAATATTATTACACTCCAGAAATACATCCAGGCCCCTCTTGAATTCCTTTATTGTACTCACCATCACCACCTCCTCAGGCAGAGAGTTCCATAGTCTCACTGCTCTTACCGTAAAGAACCCTTTTCTATGTTTGTGTACAAACCTTCTTTCCTCCAAACGCAGAGGATGTCCCCTCGTCACAGTCACAGTCCTGGGGATAAATAGATGATGGGATAGATCTCTGTACTGCCCCCTGATATATTTATACATAGTAATTAGATCTCCCCTCAGTCGTCTTTTTTCTAACGTGAATAACCCTAATTTTGATAATCTTTCAGGATACTGTAGTTGCCCCATTCCAGTTATTACTTTAGTTGCCCTCCTCTGGACCCTCTCCAGCTCTGCTATGTCTGCCTTGTTTACAGGAGCCCAGAACTGTACACAGTACTCCATGTGTGGTCTGACCAGTGATTTGTAAAGTAGTAGGAATATGTTCTCATCACGGGCATCTATGCCCCTTTTGATGCAACCCATTATCTTATTGGCCTTGGCAGCCGCTGCCTGACACTGTTTTTTGCAGCTTAGTTTGCTGTTTATTAAAATTCCTAGATCCTTTTCCATGTCAGTGTTACCGAGTGTTTTACCATTTAGTATGTACGGGTGACTTGCATTATTCCTTCCCATGTGCATAACTTTACATTTGTCAGTGTTAAACCTCATCTGCCACTTATCTGCCCAAGCCTCCAATCTATCCAGATCCCTCTGTAGTAGTATACTGTCCTCTTCAGTGTTAATTACTTTACACAGTTTAGTGTCATCTGCGAAAATTGATATTTTACTATGCAAGCCTTCTACAAGATCATTAATAAATATATTGAAGAGAATAGGGCCCAATACTGACCCCTGAGGTACTCCACTAGTGACAGTGACCCAATCTGAGTATGTACCGTTAATAACCACCCTCTGTTTTCTATCATTGAGCCAGTTACTTACCCACTTACAGACGTTTTCTCCGAGTCCGAGCATTCTCATTTTATATACTAACCTTTTATGAGGTACAGTGTCAAATGCTTTGGAGAAGTCCAGATACACGACATCCATTGATTCGCCGCTGTCAAGTCTAGTACTTACCTCCTCATAGAAACTGATTAAATTAGTTTGACATGACCGATCCCTCACGAAGCCATGCTGATATGGCGTTATTTGCTTATTTCCCATAAGATGCTCTAACATAGCATCTCTCAGAAAACCTTCAAACAGTTTACCCACAACAGATGTTAAACTTACCGGCCTATAGTTTCCAGGCTCTGTTTTTGGACCCTTTTTGAATATTGGCACCACATTTGCCATGCGCCAATCCTGTGGGACATTCCCTGTCAGTACAGAGTCCGCAAATATCAGAAATAAGGGTCTGGCTATGACATTACTTAATTCCCTTAGGATACGGGGGTGTATGCCATCCGGTCCTGGCGATTTGTCTATTTTGATTTTTTTAAGTCGCTGTTGTACTTCTTCCTGGGTCAGACAGGACACTTTTAATGGCGAATTTATTTCAGCATTCAGCATTTCATCTGACAGTTTATTTTCCTCAGTGAATACATTGGAGAAAAAAATATTTAACAGCTTTGCTTTCTCCTCGTCGCTCTCTGCGACTCCCCCCTCATTACTCTTTAAAGGGCCGACACCTTCAGATTTATACTTTTTAACATTTATATAATTGAAGAACATTTTAGGGTTAGTTTTACTCTGTTTGGCAATTAATCTCTCGGTCTCTAGTTTGGCCGCTTTTATTTGTTTTTTACATGTTCTGTTTTTTTCCTTATAGTTTTTCAGTGCTTCCGTGCTACCCTCCTGTTTTAGGGTTTTATATGCTTTATTTTTGTCATTTATTGCTTTCTTTACAGTTCTGTTTATCCACATTGGTTTCTTTTTGTTCCTTAACCTTTTATTCCCATACGGTATGTACCTCTCACAATGAGATTTTAGGATGTTTTTAAAGATATCCCATTTTTTGGCTGTATTTTTATTTTTGAGGACTTTGTCCCAGTTAGTTAGGCCTATTTAGCTTTTTTGAAGTTTGGTATTTTTGTTTCTCCCTGTAGAAACGCTCTTTTGAATGATAATTGGAAGGTTATTACTTTATGGTCACTATTTCCCAGGTGTCCCCCAACCTGCACGTCTGTTGTTCTGTCAGGTCTATTGGTTAATATTAAGTCCAGTATGGCCGTCCCTCTAGTCGGGTCCTGAACCAGTTGGGAGAGATAATGGTCTTTGGTTATTGCCAAGAATCTGTTTCCTTTATGAGATATACAAGTTTCAGTTTCCCAGTCTATATCTGGGTAGTTGAAGTCCCCCATAATAACCACCTCATTATGATTTGCCGCCTTGTCTATCTCGTTTAGTAGTAGATTTTCTGTGGACTCTGGTATATTAGGTGGTTTATAGTAGACTCCTATTAGTAATTTATTGTTGTTTTTAGCTCCATGTATCTCTACCCACAGTGACTCCACATGTTCATGTCCCTCACTTATATCTTCACGGAGTGTGGGACAGCATACTTTTCTGAAGCACTCAACTTTATATTAAATTCCCCATCCTATGAATTAGGTGGTGCTCTATTCCTGCATATTTCCTAAGTATGTTTTGTGATTCCAACAATCTAAGAACATTGTTAACAGTGCTCATTCTGATCACACGCTGTTGGACATGTCCACTGGAAAGCCATACAAAGCCTTATCTATAGGTTGGCTTCTGTAGTCACTCATGATGAAGTCAACAGCCCATCCAGTTGAGGAAGGCTGGAAGTGCTGAAACGCGTCCTGTTATATGGATCAATGTGGATCAATAAAGCATTGAGAAAATCGATACGCCTGCTGGGATTTGTTTGATAACAGAATGACAGATGCTGCAACTTTTTCAGTTAGGCTACCTATTGTTGGATCTGTGGTTTGGAAAACTATGGAAGACTCCAGAGGTAGGTTCGATCTAACCGTGTGGACAAATGGCCGCTTAGGCCAGTCACTGAAGCTAACTGAAGTGACTGAAATGGCGCACATAACCCACTCCATTTAGGAAGTCTACATGTGGGGAACCATGCGGTGGTGAGCAGGCAAGTATATTTCCCTTAATAGGTCCCACTGAAATGAGGTGAATTTTAAAAAATTACAAAAGTTGACAACCCTTTTAAGCAGAATAACTGTTTATGAAGACTTAGTGACAATGCATGGATTGGTAGTTGGCTTGGCTATTTTCATCATATTCCAAGCCTTGTTGAAAAGTAAAAAAACTGAATTTCGAGCCACTTTCGAGAGGTGGAACTAGTCAGATGGTTCTCTTTTTCTGGGGCATACCTTTTTGCATATTATTTTCCCATGGAGCAATGTCACTAAGTCTCTGTACACAGCTAGCCTCCTTTAAGGTGCTATCCCTCAAAAAGTATTACTAGCAAAGAATAGGGCATTTCAAATAAAGCATTATTGCATTGCAATATACAGGCAATAAAAATATTGTTAGGCTAGTTTCACACTGCCGGCAGGAGTTCCGACAGGCAGTTCCTGCAAAGAACAGCCTGCTGGAGCTCTCTGGATCCAGCATTGCTAGATGGTACCAGAATGTCTGCCGGCCACACTAACTATAATGGGGTACCGCAAGATTCGGCTGCTACCCCGCAAATAAGCATAGAATTCCTGGCATTCTCTGCCAGACCTGCTGGCTGAAACACCACAGGTCTGAAAGAAGCCTTAGTTATTTTATGCACAGTACATTTGCCTCTCTGGTAGTGCCCCTGGTCTTTATTCTTCTGGTCCACTTTCTCCTGCATTCAGAGGTGGACTGACATGCTCAGTAGTTTTCCTGCCCTCTTCTTCCTTTCAGTGCCAGCATAGTGCTCTCATAGAGAAGCAGGTAGAGATCAAAATCAGATCAGCGGGGTTCAACAACCGGCAACCCTGCTGATTAGCTGTATGAGGAGACGGCGCGCAGTGCGCACGTGCCGTATCCCTTTTTTCTTCCTGTCCGCTGCTGCTGTCTATGGTCTTTGCCATAGACAGCATCAGCAGACAGGAAGAGAGAAAGGAGATGGCATGTGCAAACTGCACGCCGTCTTCTCATACAGCTGACTGGTGGGGGTGCTGGGTGTCGGACCCCCATAGATCTGATATTGATAACCTATCTTTAAGCATTTCCGAAAGGGCTAGATGATTAATTCATAACCATTAGCATTAGGGGGTTATAAGTGATTGAAAAAGCTTGAGCTTTAAGGAACTGTGTGTCTTCTTAAACCTCTGTCTCTTTGCTATAGACAGCAGCAGCAGACAGGAAGAGAAAAAGGAAATGGCATACAGCTGACTGGCGGGGGTGCTGGTTGTTGGACCCCTGTCGATCTGATATTGATAACCTATCCTGAGGATAGGTCATCAATAGTAAAATCCTGAGCAACCCCTTGAAATTTGTGCAATAACCCCTTTAAGGAAAGCCAGTACTTCTCTTAAAGGGGTTCTCCGGGAATTAAGAAAATGGAAATACCTAAATATTAGTTTAATATAAACATATTCCCAAATACCCTTCATTAGATATAATGTCTCACTTTGTCTAGGGAGCAATCATCAGGAGAAATAAAATGGCCACTGTCCTATTACAAAACCTGTCCTAATCACACAGGAGGACGAGTTACTTCTGAGCATTGAGCTAAAGAGCTGCCTCAGCCTCCTCACTGCTGGCCAGGGATTATGATCCTGAATACAGATGATAAGATCTCCAGCTGAATCTCTGTAGGAATGGAGTTCATGAGGAAACAGCTGAAGTAAAGAGAGGACGGACAGGACAGACTGTGGTAACGGAGACTGCATACAAGTGCTGCGGCCCATCAGGCACACCCCCACCTCCTCTCTGTACTCCATGTCTCCTCATGAACTCCATTCCTACAGAGATTCAGCTGAAGATCATATTAAACTGTATTCAGGATCATAATCCCTAGCCAGCAGATAGGTAGACAAGGCAGCTCTTTAGCTCATTGGTCTGAAGTAACTTTCTCTCCTGTGTGATTAGAACAGGTTTTGTGTGGACTAATAGGACGGCGGCCATTTTATTTCTCCTAATGATTGCTACTTAGACAAAATGAGACATTATAACTAATGAAAGGTATTTGGGAATATATATATAAAAAAAAGTCATATTTAAGTATTTTTATTTTCTTAATTCCCAGAGAACCCCTTTAAGCAGTGGCGTACATAGAGAAGTAAGGGCCCCACAGCAAGGATGAAACCAGGCCCCGCACACAGGACAGAAGGGTTTCCATCTAAACTCCTTTCAGTGACCTTTGGGCAATTTTTTCCACTGCCTCATTTGCTAAAAGTTGTTTATTTAAAGTCCTGACCAAGTTTTCACGCCCAGTAAAAGGAGATGCTTAACTGGGTATCCCTCTTGCACCGGGCCCCATAGCAGTCGCATGGTCTGCCGCTATGGTTGTTATTTCATAATCATTAGCATTAGGGGGTTATAATTCATTCTAACAGAGGGTTTCCATAAGTGATTGAAAAAGCTTGAGCTTTAAGGAACTGTGTGTCTTCTTAAACCTCTGTAACTATGTAAGCACAAATATGTATAATTATATGGTTCTGAACCTGCTTAACTCAGATTTTGCTGTGCCCTGATTACTCTCCTATGCACTTTGTGTAAAGTAAGGGCTGTGTGTTCACTGCTAGCTGCATGAACTTTCAACACAGTAGGGATTAATGGATTAAACTAAAGTAAAAAGAAAACAAAAAAAAAAACAAGTCGACTGCTTTTCAGCTAATACGAGATCTCTCTGAATGCAAGTCTGCTGCTCTGGCTCCTTGTGTGGTTCATGTAATGTGTCATACCAGGTATCCATTATTGCACATCTAAATCTGTAAATACTGGTATAGAAAAGTATTAGACCCTTAGAGGACAATTTTCCATTTTTATGTTTTTGTTTTTCACCCCTTGCCTTCCCCGAGCCATAACTTTTTTATTTTTCAATTCAGATAGACGTATGATGGCTTGTTTTTCCAAGACAAGTTGCACTTTCTAATGTCACCAGTTAATACTGCATGTGGGAAGCTGTAAACAATTCCAAATTGGGTGAAATTTAAAAGAAAACACACAATTGCGCTAGTATATTCAGCGGTATACAGTATGCAGTAAAACTAACCTGTGCCTTTCATTCTCCAAATCAGTACAATTACAGTGGTACTGCATTTATACAGTTTTTCTTGTGTTTTAATACCTAATAAATAAAAACTTTGGAAAAAATATTTTCTTTGCATCACCATTTTCTGACCCCATAGCTTCTTTTTATATTACCATATATGAAACTGTGTGGGGGTTCATTTTTTAAGGGGTAATCTATAGTTTTATTGATATCTTTTGGAGCCATTTTGATATTTTTTTTCCCATTATGGTGTTCACCGTACGGGATAAATATGTTTATATTTTAATAGTTCAGGCATTGTGGGATACAGAAATGCCTATGATGTTTATTTTTTTATTGTTTATTTTTACAGTTTATTAGGGGGAAAAGAGATTGTTTATATTTTTTTAAATATTTTTTTGATTGTTTATTAAACTTTTTTAAGCACCCCTTGAAAGCTTAAATATAAGATCTTCAGATCATGTCTGCCTTATGTTGCAGTGAATTATCATTGCAGTGAATGGTAAATTCGCTATATTTTTATGTAGCCCTGCCACCTGCAGGCCTCCAAAAAATTACAGCTTTAATAGCACAAATTTCTTAATAGAAACCCTGGCTATTGCAGACAATGAATGGCTTCCCCAATCTCAGCTCTGGGAAACCATTTAGGCCTTAGTAGTGCAGTGTTCCCGGCAGGGCCGGTACAAGGCAGGGGCCGAAGGAGCGGGTGCCCTGGGCGCTACCATTTGCGGACAGGAGGGGGGCGCAGGTGAAGTGCCAGCAGTGTACAGCTTCACTGTACCACATTAGCCAAGCGCCACTTGCTGTGCTTGCTGTGCTGAGTGCGCTCCTGCACCCGCCTACACCGTCCACACCAGCCATGTCAGCGCTGCTCCTTCTCTCCCCCTATGAATTTTGTGCCGACTGCGCTCCTGGCTCGGGCTCCCTTTCCTCCTCTGCGTTTCCTCGCCCCCCCCCCCCATGGAGGATTCATTTGGTTGATACCACCGGCGTGCGCCGTGTGACGTCACGCGGCTCACGCCGGAGGCGAGGTGTGAGGTGAGAGAGGGAGGACTCGCGCAGCCTACAGGGAGCTGTGTCGGCGCGTGAAGAACAAGCCACGAGGAGCCTGCCTTCACTAGCTGCTACTCACACACAGACTGTAAAAAGTAAGAAAATAATGTAATACAAATAACAAACTAATTTTTTTCTTAAAAACGGGGGGGGGGGGGGGGGCAGTTTGCCATCTTCGCCCTGGGCACCAAATGGCCTTGTCCCAGCCCTGGTTCCCGGGGACAGCCAGATGCTGGTTTCACAATTGAGGGGTTAATCGCAGGTATTAGCTCTGGGTATCTGCTGTTTGAAACAGTAGAAACCTGGCGGCTATGCTGCCTGATCCAGAAAAGAGGAGGAGGGAGGAACCTCTAACCTGAGGAGGAGGGAGGACTCATGCAGGCATCTGTTTAGCAGTGTCGACAACAAAAAACCTAATCATAAAACACTAGTGCTCAATTGCAAAAAATAACAATATATTTATTGAGTAGAAAAATATATTAAAATAACTGGCTATAACAGCCCCACCAATGCAAATAGCACAAAGGACATTTAAAAACATTGCAACCATAATAAGCAGTGGAGGGAAGCAGCAGGAAAAACAAGTGTTCCATCTTTAAGCCAAAGTTACAAAGCTATCATAAGCACCACATTAATGCTAATATATGTACTCAATCGCACAAAAAGTCTCACGCTTAAAAAATGATCTGTTCAGCATTGTAAGGGGTCGTTTCTCTTTCAAAAAAGCACAGTAACTAATGAGCTCTTCCCTTATTATATTATTGGTTAGTGAAACAACCATTGAGTGCTTCCATCAGTCTCATGATGGAAGCCTTCATTGGTAAGCCTGCTCCTTGGTAAAGGGGTGACCCCTTAAATTTCTAAACATGTTCCTAACCTGGCGTTGCAATCTCAGCCAGTGCTTCTGGCAGATTTAATTGCCATTACTGAGGTTGGGACAAGAGCACCACACTGGTCTACCAGATATGAAACTGTCTGTGCAGTGCCGTTGCCCCTCTTAGCAATGCAGATTAAATATGATAAAGGCACAGCTAGGGCTGCCACAAAGACCACAACGAGAGGTGCCAGCTTTGCAAATTAAAGTTAGTGGCACAATGCTGTGAGGCACATTTTTTCCAATTGTCCCCCAACAACTTGCTGTCTATGTCTATATCAGCAATCCCTGATATCTATTCCACTGAAAACGAATACAAAATATCATAGCAGTGCATGCAAATGTTCCAACCTGCTATATAAATAGGTAATCCATTGTCAGTTTACTGCTGCTGTGAAAGAAAGATGTTATCGAAAGGCATGATAATAATTGGTACAGTTATTGGGATATAAGTATGACAATTCTGTAGTACTTTTGGTAGAACTAGATAAGGAAGCCCACTGAAGAGCATTGCATTGATTAGCGTAATGTGTGATGCTCTAATTGAGTCACTAGAGGGGGGGTCTCTGGTCATAGTGATGGTCTCAATGAAAAGTTTCAGCAAGATTGTTTGTTGTGCAAGCTATATTACAACATTTCTTACCTTAACTTGTTCTAAGGATTTATGACAACAAGTACTCTTTAAAAAAAAGTCCACCAAATTTCTCATGGAAATATAATATAAACTCACCAGCTATATTCCAGCAGTGTGTAACTTCCTAGCTCACTTGCATTCATAAATTTTGAACACTTTAATTATAAGTAGTGATGGACGAACATCGGCTGGGACGATTCACGAATGCGCGTTCGCGATCAAATTTTTTTCTACCATGGAACTGTATGGTGAACGGACGCCACTGTACGGCATCAGTGTGAGGCATCTGTTAACGCATACATTTTTAGTATGCATTAAATGGATGGCAAAAATAGAATGCGAACCTAGCCCTAGTGTCAGAAGAATAAGCACCAGTACACAGCGGAGCAGCGTGGCGGAGAGGGGAGGTCGACATGTACTGACAGAGCGCTACCTGGTCCTGGTGGTCAGGGATGAGGACTGTGCTTCCCAAGAATCCTTTTCTACTGGGAAATACAGGGCACAGTATCATACATTGGAATCTATATAATATAGAGGAGGAGACGGAGGATGAAGTAGGAGGAGGAGAAGAAGAGACAGGTCTGCATGCAATCCGTGGCAGTAACACCAAATCCATACGGGTGCCACAGGTTGCATGCTTGATAGCCGTCAGAAGGTCATCGTGGTAAGATGTATCTTGGCACCGACACTTTCTGCCAGAGAAACATTCACTTGCCGCTGAACATGGCCATATAGCTCTGGGATGCCCTTCTGGGAGAAATATTTCCTTCCGGGGACCTTCCGTTGCGGTGTGCCAATTTCCTAAAATTTTCTAAAGGCCTCCGAGTCCACCAGTTTATATGGCAGTAGTTGGTAGGCTAGCAGTTCCGACAAGCCAGCGGTCAGCCGTTGGGCAAGTGGGTTATCTGCCGTCATCAACTTTTTACGTTCGAACATTTGGGCCACGAAAGCCTGCCTTTTGCCAGATGAACGCGACGAGAGCATGGTGGAAAGTGGAGTGGAGGACAAATGGGAGGAGAGAGGAGAAGTAGAAGAGGCAGGACGTGGAGTGTCAGGAGTGTGGCTTTGTGGGTTCTGACAGTGTTGCTCCCTCTGGGCTCGGTGATGGGACGCCAGGTGCCTTCTTAAGATGGTCGTCCCTAGTTGAGTGTTGAGCTTCCTGTGACTTATGCGTTGACAGCAAAGGCTGCAGATGGCAACACTATTGTCAGCAGCTGACATGTTAAAAACAGCCCACACTGCGGAGCTATGTGCCAGTGTCCTGGGAGCGCCAGATACATTTGCAGTCTGCTTTTTGCCTCCTGTGCACTGCGATTTCTGCCTGCTTCTCTTCCTTCTCCTCCCTATCTGTCTCTCCCTCTGAACTCCCCTCCTCTTCCTCTATTGTGGGCACCCACGTGACGTCCATCAACACGTCATCATCGTCACCTTCCCCACCACTGACATTAGAGATCTCGGAGTAGGCAGCAACAGCGAGGACCACCCTCCTTGGGCTGATCTGGGTACTGTCATCAGACCGCTGGGTGGCAGCCGTTGCTACCTCCTCTTCCTGATCCGATGACAAGAATGGCTGTGCATTGGTAAGGTCATGGAATGGCTGGGAAAATAGTTTGGGGGGTGCACACAGCAGACAGTGAGGAGGGTGCAGATACAGAGGATGAGGAGGGTGCAGAAGCGGAAGGCTGAGTGAGCCACTCAACCAATTCTGGTGCATCCTTTGACATAATCGCACGCATCTTCTCCAACTTCCCACTTAGGCTCCAGCCTGGTGCAGCTGCCCAACTCCTACCACCCCTGGGGAACGGCCTGCCTCTTCCTCTGCCTGTCATTTTCAAAATTACCCTGTGCCAAAGTCCCTAGAGAAGAGCAGTATTTGTGGAAGCAGATATATGGCAGGCTTTAATCAGTTGTTTGTTGAAACTGGTATATCACCCTTAAGCAGTAATTTTGTGGACACAGGTATATGGAAAACCTCTATCACTATTTTGTGAAAGCTGATATATGGCAGGCCTCAATCAGTTGTTAGTTGAAGCTGGTATATCAAAGCCTGCAATCTGTATTTTGTGGACGCAGGTATATGGGAAAACCTCTATCAATATTTTGTGGAAGCTGATATATGGAAGGCCTCAATGAGTTGTTAGTTGAAGCTGCTATTTCACCCTCAAGCAGTAATTTTGTGGACGCAGGTATATGGAAAACCTCTATCACTATTTTGTGGAAGCTGATATATGGCAGGCCTCAGTCAGTTGTTAGTTGAGGCTGGTATATCACCCTCAAGCAGTAATTTTGTGGATGTAGCTATATGGAAAACCTCTATCACTATTTTGTGGAAGCTGATATAAGGCAGGCCTCAATCAGTTGTTAGTTGAAGCAGGTATATCAAAACCCGCAATCTGTATTTTGTGGACGCAGGTATATGGAAAACTTCTATAACTATTTTGTGGAAGCTGATATATGGCAGGCCTCAATCAGTTGTTAGTTGAAGCTGGTATATCACTCTCAAGCAGTAATTTTGTGGACGCAGGTATATGGAAAACATCAATCACTATTTTGTGGAAGCTGATAGATCGCAGCCCTCAATCAGTATTTTCTGGAAGCATACAAATGCACTATAATATACTTTCTATGTTAGAAAGTATATTATAAGTATATCACACCCCTCTATGTATCACACCTATCGATAGCACATTGTTACCAAACTTTAAAAGGACTTTTGTGGCCCTATTAGCCACAAAATTGTCCCTAAGTTCCTAACAGCCTGTCCCTGCTCCAAAATGCAACCTCTCCCTACACTGGCTAAACACAGAATGTAAAATGGCTGCCAGATCAGGTTCTGTTATAGGGTTGGGTGTGTGTCTATGTGCTGAAACGTCTCAATTGGCTGGCCTGTCCTACCTGATGGATGTGTCATGGGTCAAAGTTCGTCGCAATGCAAAAGAACATGACACGCGCGGACATCGCCATATGTTCGCATGTTCGGCAGATTGCGAACGCGCGAAGTTCACTGCGAACCGACCGCCGGGTGAACCGCAAGGCCATAACTAATTATGAGCACGCAAGTCATGTTATCCACAGTTCAGAGCTTGCTCTCCTGTGTGGAGGACTTCCTGTGAGGTACAGGATTACATCATCATTTACTCTCTACACTCAAATTCACCATTCTTGTTCCTCTGTATGTCATAACAAACAGAAGGCTGCTGAAGATACAATTTCTGCCTTATCTAGCAGACCAGGGGTGCAGTCATATAGTAGTTGAGTCTATAAAATGTATCGATTGAAAGTTATAAAGCTCCCCTGACTCATACTTACTGTTTGTACTATCTGTATGTGCAGTGTGCAGAATGTCCAGTGTATTTCTATGAGATGTAGCCTCACACTGCTTCCTCCTCCCTCCTGCTTGTAAAAGGTGACGGGAAGAATCTTATCGTGAGGTAGAGGCAGGAAAAACAGACTAGAGCTGCATTACATAATATACACCGAGACTCTGCAGTATGATTTAGCGGAGAGAAATGCTGTGTTACTGATCTATCACTTGCTGGGGCTCAGAGCAGAGTGATGAGAGTCTACCCACTTTGTCTCTGCAAATTCAGATATATATTGAGAACTGTAGACTGCACTAGGGCAATCATATCTAAAGGAAGGAAGGAATGAAGATGGTGAATAACCTGTAAATGACAAAGAAACAAAGATAGGTATACACAAGGCATTTCCAAGAGCCATTCATTAATTTACTGGAGCACTGGTTAAAATAATGGAATAATGGATTAATTCCATAGATATAAACACTACAGTCATTTTATCCATAACCTAAAATGGCTCTTTACAGGGCCTACTTTAAAGGGGACTTAAAGGGGACTTTTTTTTCCCATTTTAGGAAAATGTTTCCGATAAGTCACGGGGATTATGGAGACTAATGCTTTGATAACTCCCATTATTTCAATGTGCATAGACCATGTATTCCAGGCCTCCAATCTTGAGTAGGAGTAAATCTGGCTTGTTCATGGATTCATTGATGACCCCAGTGGTCAGACCTCCACAATCAGCAGAGATGAGCAAATTGATTTGCATTAATCTATTTGTTCATCATAATGTGTTTTTCACCTGTGAGGGGCTGTCCCCTGCTGTTGACAAAAGCCACTCCTTGCTGCTTAATTGACAGGGCCGGACATCTTGCCCTGACAGTGCTGCACCTGCACCGCTGCTCGGTGTAGCCGTGTAAGAGCAGAGGCTCCGCTACAGATACTGGAGCACCATCTGTGCATGTGCAGGTACACTACTGGGTAGCAGCGCATGAACAGAGACTCTGCACTTGTGCTGCTAATCAGAATACGGCACAGGCATGAGATTGTCCGGGGCGAGATGTCCAGTCCTTCCAATCATCAGCAGCAGGGACAGCTCCTTGTAAGTGAAAATCAGGTTATGAATTGTACCAATCATTTAACTCAGTTCTGCTTATGACCAAACCTATTAGTACATCATAAACACTGTGGTGGGAAACCCAACTGGCTACCCAGCATATATAAATAAGGAAGAAAATGGCCCATTTGACTCCATGTTCATATTTTACATTGTCACTAAAATTTTGACAGCTCCTCATAGTCCTTGAAAAAATATTGTGCAGGTGCATGTGTCTCCTTCATTTTGATCATCATTTCAAACTAAATTAACAAGTTGAAAACTTTTTGAATCTCTACATAGAGAGAAACAGCAGGGTATCACCTAATGAATTCTTCTTTGTGCTCCTTAGCATTGATCAGGCCCACCTGAGGCTCTCTTGTATGCATTGGGTCAACTGGTGTAATATTGTATTTGAAATAAGTGCTAAGTGGTACTAGATTTCCTCTTCAAGGTTCTCTACATTTTGTTTTGCTGGGTTTCTTTATAAACTACAGCATGAAAAAGCCGAGTCATTGATTAAAGCTTTGAATCAGTGGTTTTGTATTATACTTCTAAACCTACACAAGCTCTTTGTGAGATGATAATGTCAAGGACTGTTAATATTATTGACAATATTTTGTCTGAGTTCATTGTGTGTTTTCGACACAATAAATAAATAGGGGAACTATTTAGCATTTTTTAATATAAAAAGTAGTACATTTGCTACCAATGTTCTTCAACATCTTTCCTCTTCAATAGGCTCATAGAAAAGTTCATCACGTAGAAGTTAATTTGCAGTATATGCAATAAATATTGTTAGGCTACTTTCACACTAGCATTTTTACTGGATATGGCAGGGTTCAGCAAAAATGCTTCCTTTACTGATAATACATCTGCCTGAATCTGTTATGAACGGATCCGGTTGTATTATCTTTAACATACCCAAAACAGATCCGTCATGAACTCCATTGAAAGTCAATAAGGGACGGATCCGTTTTCCATTGTGGCAGATTCTGTCAGAGAAAACGGATCCGTCCCCATTGACTTGCATTGGGGGTCATGCCGGATCCGTCTTGCTCCGCATCCTAGGACGAAAAGCAAATTACAACATGTTGCTGATTGCTCTCTGTTATGAGAACGCAACTAAACGGAACAGAATGCATTTTGGAGCATTCCGTTCTGTTCAGTTACGTTTTGTCCCCATTGACAATGGATGGGGACAAAACTAAAGCGTTTTTTTCTGGTATTGAGCCCCTATGACGGATCTCAATACCGGAAAATTAAAACGCTAGTGTGAAAGTAGCCTTAGTTTAGAAAGGGGAGATCAACAAGTACAGCCAATCTGTTTTAAATTGGGTTTTCTGAGTATTTAATAATGATGTCTTATCCTCAGGATGTCATCAGTATCTTACCGCTGGGGGTCTGCCTCCTGGCACCCATGTCTATCAACTGTTTGAAGCGGGTGAGGCTCCCCGGTGAGCACCAGAGGGAATAAGCTGTGGCTAGGCCATGTGACTGAGGAAAATTGCGTCACTGGCCTAGGGAGAAGCCGCCACATTGTGGCCTCTTCATACAACTGATCTGAGATGGTGCCGTGAGTCAGACCCACACCAATCATATATTGATGACCTACTGTATATTAAGGATAGGTAATCCGTATTAAACACTTAGAAAAAACCTTTAACGCAGGGTTATCAACTGGTTAATAAACAGGACCAGCCAAGGTCCAATCTTGCTTCCACGCACACATCACCAGTGCAGTCTTTGTAATATAGACCACCTCTGCTTGCTGCCACAAAGCTTTTAACTAGACATAAAGGGAAAGAGGGCTCTCTTCTCTTCTATCCCAAGATGTGAAATTTAAGGGAACCTGTCATCAACTTTATGCTGCCCGTACTAACGGCAGAATAAAGTAGAGACAGATAAGTTGATTTCAGCGGTCATTTATAAGTTAAAAGTAAGTGGTTGCCAAGAACCAACATCACAATCATTGCAGATTAGGCCTGGAAAAGAGTCACGGCCACCTGAGAAGAGTCATGTTTATTCATGAATTCTGGCTCTCCCTGCCCACCTGCTGATGACTGACAGGCTTCTCCCTAGTTTTCTCCCTTTCTCTAAAGTAGAGAACTGCCAACCATCAGCAGATGGGTGAGAGTGCAGGAGATTATGAATAACCATGACTCTTCTCAGGTAGATTTGACTCTTTTCCGGGCCTGTGCTGCAATGATTATGATGCTGGTTCTCGGCAACCACTTACTTTTAGCTCTTGATTGACACACCACTGAAATCAGCATTTCTTTCACTACTTTATACTGCCCTCAGTGAGGTCAGCATAAAGTTGATGACAAGTTCCCTTTAAGCAAAGTTAAATATCAGGGAGATTAGGTAATGGGTGAACACGTTGAGTCCTGCCAAGGACCCATACCAAAAGGGTAGTCTTCTTTTGAGTTTGTTATCGACTCTCATGTATGTTAATGCATCTGATTTGTTTCCACAAAATAAATTAATTTGTGTAAAAAATAAAAACCGTGCCAAAAAATCCATGTTTTATCACCTTACAACACAAAAAGTGTAATACCAAGCGATCAAAAAGTCACATGTGCCCCAAAAAGGTACAAATCAAACCGTCATCATACCCCACAATAACTGAGACCCTACATAAGACAATCGCCCCAAAAATAAAAAAGATATGGCTTTCAGAAAATGGAGACACTAAAAGATAATTTTTTTTCAAAAATGCTCTTATTGTGTAAAACCAAAATATATTTTAAAAAGAGACATTAATGACCTGCTCTATAAAAATATTACATGAGCTATCCCGTCTGGTGAACACCGTAAAAAAAAAGAAATAAAAGTTATGCCAAAAAATCTATTTTTTATCACCTTACAACACAAAAAGTGTAATACCAAGCGATCAAAAATTCATATGTCCCAAAATGGAATAAATCAAGCCATCATCTCATCCCCAAAAAATGAGACCCTACCTAAGACAATTTGCCCAAAAAAAAAAAAATATGGTTTTTAGAAAATGGAAACTAGAAATAGACACATTAGGTATCACCGCGTCATTATGATGTCACGACCGCTACCCCAGCAGCAGTCGTGTTGCACCAGACGGAGGGGAAGGGGGACCCTTATCTACGGATGGGAATAGTATGGCCACCCCTGAGTAACCCTAAGCTGGCACCTGTCTGCCCTGATACCCTAGACGGGGTGTGAACCCGTGCGGCGAGCAGGATGCCTAAACCCTCAGTCACCCTAAAGCCTAGAGTGGGGAAAGGCCGATGGGAGCGCTAGTCACCATCACTCATGTCTAGGAGAACAGCAGGGGAAGACAGCAACAAACAAACTATATCAGAGATAGACTTATCCAGTCACGAGCAGAGAAGGCGATCCCAATCACGACAGTCCACGCCGGACAAGAGCTCCACAGCAACACCATCAAACGATCTCCTTCAAAGGTCCGAATAGAACTGGAAGTAAGGACTATATCTGGCAATGACTGCAAGTGAAAGTGAAACTAATATAGTAGCTGGGAGTGGCAGACAGGACTCACCTGAGAAGGATGCCTACAAACTCCCAGTCAGGACAAAAAGGTTCACAAGGCAAAACCCAGATGACATACCCTGAACCACGGAGCAAACTCACAAGCTATCGCTAGTAGCAAGTCGCTGCGGCCTTCTCCTCCCAGACCTGTCTGGATCAGTCACAGTCGTGACATATGACCTGCTCTATAAAAAAATCACATTATCTACTCTGTCAGGTGAACATTGTGTGGGGAATCGCTCTGGTAGTTAGGATTAGCGGGTGCAGCACAGAGGCAAAGTTCTTGGTTCAAAACATTAGTGTTTATTCACACGTGAAAGCAAAAACAAAAATGCAAGTTGCTTGGTGATCATTCACACACATGAAAAGTTCATATACGAAACAGTCACCTTTTCTCCTGGGTGTTACTTCACACCCTGTTGGGAGTTCTGCTTTGTCAAGTCCACATGCAGGCGTTAGGCGACCTGTTCACCCTCACAGGGGTCTGAGCCCTCCAGCCCGGCTCAAGCCGCAGGTCCCAAAACAGCCGTCAGATCACAGCACACAGACCTTATGAGCTCCACTGTCAGCTGGAGGTAATCCTCTCCACCTGGCAGTGCTGGCTGGTTTTTATGCCTGGCAAAACCCGACCTGGAACATGGGGAGTAGTCACCCACCCAGCACTTTGACTACTCCCAGTAAGAGCCATCCCGGATCTGCTATACAGGCATACTAAGGCCTCTTTCACACGAGCGTGTCCGGATTAGGTCCGGATGCGTCCCGGTGCATTGCGGCAAACCCGCGCGAGTAGGTACCCAATTGCAGTCAGTTTTGACTGCGATTGCGTTCCGTTGTTCAGTTTTTATCGCGCGGGTGCAATGCGTTTTGCACGCGCGTGATAAAAAACTGAATGTGGTACCCAGACCCGAACTTCTTCACAGAAGTTCAGGTTTGGGTTCAAGGTTGTGTAGATTGTATTATTTTCCCTTATAACATAGTTATAAGGGAAAATAATAGCATTCTGAATACAGAATGCATAGTACAATAGGGCTGGAGGGGTTAAAAAAAATAAAATAATAATTTAACTCACCTTAATCCACTTGTTCGCGCAGCCGGCATCTCTTCTGTCTTGTTGATGTGACACATCAAACTTATTAGGAATTTCACAAGAAAAACAATAGTGTGCTTGGTTTTAACGTAACTTTATTCTTTCATGAGTTATTTACAAGTTTCTGACCACTTATAAAATGTGTTCAATGTGCTGCCCATTGTGTTCGATTGTCAATGCAACCCTCTTCTCCCACTCTTCACACACTGATAGCAACACCGCAGGAGAAATGCTAGCACAGGCTTCCAGTATCCGTAGTTTCAGGTGCTGCACATCTCGTATCTTCACAGCATAGACAATTGCCTTCAGATGACCCCAAAGATAAAAGTCTAAGGGGGTCAGATCGTGAGACCTTGGGGGCCATTCAACTGGCCCATGACGACCAATCCACTTTCCAGGAAACTGTTCATCTAGGAATGCTCGGACCTGACACCCATAATGTGGTGGTGCACCATCTTGCTGGAAAAACTCAGGGAACGTGCCAGCTTCAGTGCATAAAGAGGGAAACACATCATCATGTAGCAATTTCGCATATCCAGTGGCCTTGAGGTTTCCATTGATGAAGAATGGCCCCACTATCTTTGTACCCCATATACCACACCATACCATCAATTTTTTTGTTCCAACAGTCTTGGAGGGATCTATCCAATGTGGATTAGTGTCAGACCAATAGCGGTGGTTTTGTTTGTTAACTTCACCATTCACATAAAAGTTTGCCTCATCACTGAACAAAATCTTCTGCGTAAACTGAGGGTCCTGTTCCAATTTTTGTTTTGCCCATTTTGCAAATTCAGTGGGCCGATCTGGGTCATCCTCGTTGAGATGCTGCAGTAGTGGGAGTTTGTAAGGGTGCCATTTGTGAGTAGCTAATATCCGCTGAAGGGATGTTCGACTAATGCCACTCTCCAGTGACATGCGGCGAGTGCTACGCTGTGGGCTCTTGCTGAATGAAGCTAGGACAGCCACTGATGTTTCTTCATTAGAGACAGATTTCATGCGTCCACATTTTGGCAAATCCAACACTGAACCAGTTTCACAAAACTTAGCAAGCAGTTTGCTAACTGTAGCATGGAAGATGGGTGGTCTCGTAGGGTGTCTTGCATTTAAATCTGCTGCAATGACCCGGTTACTGCGTTCACCAGACATCAACACAATTTCTATCTGCTCCTCACGTGTTAACCTCGGCGACATGTCAATGGCTGTAAACAAAGAGAAACTTGTAAATAACTCATGAAAGAATAAAGTTACGTTAAAACCAAGCAAACCGTTGTTTTTCTTGTGAAATTCCCAATAAGTTTTATGTGTCACATGACCCTCTTCCTATTGAAAAAACAAAAGTTGGATTCAAAATGGCTGACTTCAAAATGGCCACCATGGTCACCACCCATCTTGAAAAGTTTCCCCCCCTCACATATACTAATGTGCCACAAACAGGAAGTTAATATCACCAACCATTCCCATTTTATTAAGGTGTATCCATATAAATGGCCCACCCTGTATATATATATATATATATATATATATATATATATATATATATATATTTAGGGTGGGTTCACATCTGCGTTCTGGATTCTGTTCTGGCTTTCTGTTATAACATGGTTATAACAGAAAATAACAGAATCCATAAGATGGAAGGACGAATCCGTTATACTGCTCATATACTTGTATTATGACAGAATGCAAAACGAAAGCCTTTAAAAAGGCATTCATAACTGATCCATCCCGTTTCCGTTATGCAGAATGGAGAAAAAAGTCCTGTTGACAGGACTTTGTTTAACGTCTTACATAACAGGAACCAGACGGATCCGTTATGATTCCATAGACTTATAATAAGACGTATCAAAATGGAAAACCTCTTAAAGGCTTCCGTTTTAACTTCCGTCTTATGGATTCCGTTATTTTCCATTATAACCATGTTTTCCATATAACCATTTGTGAAAAGAAAAACGCTTTATTCACCCCTGTGGTTTCAACTAGGGATGAGCGAACTTGTGTTTCAAGTTTGGTGTACAAGGTTCAGGTTCGGTTTATGTAATAATTCCGTTATGGATTCTGCTACCACGGGCCATAACTAAGGATCCATTCACACATCTGCATAATGGGTCCGCATCTATTCCGCAATTTTGCGGAAGGGGTGCGGACCCATTCATTTTCAATGGGGCCGCAAAAGATGCGGACAGCAAACCATGTGCTGTCTGCATCCGACCTTCCGTTCCGCGGCTCCGTAAAAAAATAGAACATGTCCTATTCTTGTCAGCAGCCACGGATAAGAATAGGCATTTCTATCATAGTGTTGGCCATGTGCGTTACGCAAAATGCGGAACGCACATGGCCGGTGTCTGTGTTTTGCAGATCCGCAATTTGCGGACCGCAAAACAGTTGTGAATGGACCCTTATGGTCCATGGTAGCGGAATCCATAACGGAATTCTTAGATAACCTGAGCCTTGTACGTCGAACTTGAAACTCAACACTCAACACTGAACTCAACACTATTCGCAACTTTGTAGCTCATAGCTTGAAAAAAGGCTCTGTGAATGAACTGAAAACATTGCTACCACAGTGGTGAATAAAGTGTTTGAGAGTGCGGACATTTTTTTCTTATATCTATCTATCTATCTATCTATCTATTTATGTATGTAATTTATCAAACTGGTGTAAAGTAGAACTGGCTTAGTTGCCCATAGCAACCAATCATATTCCACCTTTCATTTTTCACAGCTTCATTGGAAAATGAAAGGCGGAATCTGATTGGTCGCTATGGAAAACTAAGCCAGTTTTCCTTTGCACTAGTTTTGATAAATCTGCCCCACTGTGTACTTATATATATGTGTACATAGCATTGTGTGTCGTCACACTGTACTAATCTGTGTGGGAAAAGTGACTGCTCACTATGCAGACTGCACACAATACTGTATTCAGAAGGTAGTGAGAGCATCAGTAATGAGATCTATATCTTTCTTATAACGCCATGGTTCTGACTGTAGATCGCAGCACTAATGTTATCAGCAGAAATATCTATTGTGTCTACAAATAATGGACTTTCTACAGAATGGAAAGTGAGAAATAGATCTGCTGATTACAGGCTGTAGCATACTGTAAGACTCAACATGTTGTGGATTGGAATGAAACTACTTAGTTACTTGCAAGATCCAGCAGCCTATATGTAAGTGGCTGATAGCTGTGGTATGTAACAGGATGTGGGGGTGGGGCAGCAGAGCTTGTGCTGATGCATGTGAAATTAACAGGAATGCCCACAGAGCCTCACAGGAGATGAAAGCAGTCGGCAAAATTCATAGAAGAGCATTTCTGAGTGCATGTGAAGCAAAGCTGATACCAGTAAACAAACAAGTGAAATGTTATTATGTGCTGCATTATGGTAAGATATGGGTTTATTGATTTTTAGTGCACAAAGGTGTCCATAGCCTTTAAGCTTCCATTGTCCAAAGCTCAAAAAGGTTTCCTGGATAAGATGTTAACGGGAACCTGTGACCATGTTCTGACATATAAAACCGAATGTACCTTAATGCTTGGTTACCCTAATAGTTCCCAGAGATCAATCCATAATCTTCTGAGGCCTAACCTGTCCTATTTTATCACCCTATAAATCTTTCCCGCTGTTAGCCTCATTTGCATAAATTAATACCTCCCCTCACACCATCATAGCCTATTTCCCTCCCCCTAATCTTTGATTGACAGCAAATTTCTGCCCTCACTGCTTGTAAGCTCGTCCGAAATCGCGCACTTGTGTAGATCACGTGGTAGCGGCGCAATACTTACGCAACGTAGTTCTGCCCAAAATGAATATTGCGCATGCGCCAGATTTTATCTATAGGGACGTTTCTTAGGCGGAGCTGAGGTGCTTGACTCTTCTCAGGTCAAACAAGTAAGATATGACTCTTTTATGTTAATTAGCATAAAAGGCGGATAAGGTTTATAGGGCGATAAAATGGGACAGGTTAGTCCTGAGAAGATTATGGATCGATCGCTGGGAACTATTAGGGTAACAAAGCATTATGGTACGTTCGGTTTTATATGTCAGAACATGGTGACAGGTTCCCTTTAATTCTTATTATTATCTTAGTGCTTGTCTGGCATGGATGAAAAACTATTCAAAGTGAGAATCCTTGATTAATGACCTTATATTTGGCAGATATAAAGTGATGTTAGAACAGGTCTAACAGGGGACTTTTTTTTATACCTAACTTAAAGTGTTACTACATGACTGATCAAATATAGTATTGGTGAGTTGATTAAAAAAATATAGATTTTTAAGATATGTAGTCAAAAGGAATTTAGGGGAGCCTTCAAGATATTTTATTTTCATTAAGTTCTAGAGACAATTACTCACAGAACTCTTTAAGAATTATTCATTATGTCATGCACGTAATAAAACATAGCTCTAAATCAACTTTTTTTTAGTTACCTGGGTCTATTGCATATTTAACTCTCTGGCATAATAGTAATATTAAAGAACTTTTTAAACTAGAAGACTCTTTTATGTGGACAACTTAATGTTTTGATGGGTTGTGAAATCCTTGTGATGAAATGAAATCAAGAAAAAAATCCTTTAGAAATTGAATAAAGCCGTTTTAATAAGACGTGGTTAAATTTAGGATTAAAAGCTTACAACAATGGAATAGAGATATTTGAGATATTGAAAAAGAAATGGTCAGAGATCATAAGATGTATCCCTAAGGTATCTCTTAATGTTAATCGTCAACATATTCAATTTAATATTCTCCACAACCTATACTATTCTCCAAAGTCATAAGGAAGCAAGTATATAGCTTGACTGACAATAGATTCATACCAGAGGCTTTTCTAAACCCTACTAGTGGGATTCTTGGAGATGGAGCAATAATTAAATGCTCAAATGAAATAAGAAATGCACTTATTAAAATAATTTTTTGGGCCGGACTACTACTAGTAATAACAGTTTGGTTTTCTAAAATAGTTCCAATGCATATCATAACTTTCTGAGTTAGGCCTCTTTTACACGTTCATGATGACATCTGTGATAAGATGTTCAGTGTTTCATCTGTGAAGATGTCCGTGAAGGATCTGTGTTTGGTCCGTATATCCATTTTTTGCCCTCCATGTGTTATCTGTATTCTACAGCCATTGTTAGGCTGAAAATTAATTTCCAGAGCATCAATTACCAATGGTCCATGAAAACCACGGACCAAACATGTTGATCCATGGTTTTCACGAACCCATAGACTATAATGTGCATGAGGGAATCTTAATCATGGTCACCATGGACCCAAGGTCCATGGAAAACCATTGACGAGTAATAGCTTTGTGGTCTCTGCCCACGTTCCTCCTGCTGTCCCCTGCGGGCATTGGAACTGCACCACTTATCATGCCTTCCAGTAACCTGGTCGCCAGCATCCTCTCCATGCTGCTAACTCCATGTACTTGCATGATACTCTCTAAAGGTGTGCACATGCTCTCCTCTGGCCTCTTAAGGGGCCAGTGTGCCTGCTACCAATGGCTGAAGTTCACTGGAAATTTTAAGGCACCATCTCCAAGCAGAGGGTGCCTGAGCTTTAGGTTCCCTGGTTACCAGCAAAGGTGTTTGATAGTCAAGTGCTACCATAATCAACCTGCGTTTATTCTGCATTGTTTCCTGCCTGTCTGTCTGCCATGCTCCACGTTCTCTTTTCATTCCGCCAGTGTACACTTACAATTTCAAGTCAAAGTTCAGTTCATGTTTAAGTTAACCCAGTCTGTCTTCTCTGTCTGTTCTCCAGTCAAGTAGCCAGCCTACCTGCCTTTTGTCTGTTGTCTTTCTCGTGTCTACATTAACTGTGCGCTGCTTGGATCTCTAAAACCAGCATTCGAGCCTTGGTGCCTGTTCAAACTGTACCTGCAGTTTTCCTAAAAAAATAAATATGTTTTCTATATCCAGAGTGCCAATTGCTTGCACTGGGAGCTCTTACTCCTGTCCAAATTTTTGGGGGTTAAATGCTATGTGCGGGTGTAGAGCTGAACCCGAACATAACCCCTTCTTCACTTATTCAGCATGAATGAGTGGAGCATTGGAGCAATTCATGCTCCGATGCTTCCCCTTGCCCTGTGCTGCATTGTGCAAGGGCTGTTTTGTTTATATGGTCACACTGCTAGGCGGAGGCTTCCACCTCCTAGCAGTGACCCCGGTTACATCACCGGCACTAATGGCTGATCTATTTGGCTGCCCTAGCCTATTTTACAGGTTAGGGCAGTGCTATAAACTGCCCATTGGTGCTAGTGACATCACCAGGCTCACTGATAGGTGGAAGTCTCCGTCTAGCATACCCATGAAAAGCCTGATATGTCACTGGAGGTAAGGAAAAGCCGTTAGCCTACGCGATATAGCTGAATGAGTGAAGAAGGCGTTATATCCGGGTTCAGCTCTGAACCTGGACAATCCCTTTAAAATGTGTATATTAGAAAATTTACAATTATAGTAAAGCAATTTCAGATGATTTTAGCAATGATCCTCTTGTATTTTCAGTGTTTCAATTTTGTTCCCTTGTGTTGATCTAGGACTCAGTTGTTGTTATCCGTGTGGGCTGCCTTTTTGGTGTTATACTTTCTCAGACATCACTGTATATATGTTCATATGTTATATTAACATGTATGGAACCATATGATTGGAACGTCTATCATGCAGCATTTAGGAGCCAAAGGCAATTTTTAGCTAGAGTGCCTCAGTATGTGTGCTTGGTTAAATAAGCCATATGTAGACCAGCATATAGAGTTCCCCTAAGAGGTATTGATGCATGTTAGATGACGAGGGTGGTCTAATGCAGTGTTTCCCAACCAGTGTGCCTCCAGCTGTTGCAAAACTACAACTCCCAGCATGCCCGGACAGCCTTTGGCTGTGCAGGTATGCTGGGAGTTGTAGTTTTGCAACAGCTGGAGGCACACTGGTTGGGAAACACTGGTCTAATGTAACCTGCTTGACGCATGAAATTGTTCTGTATAGCTTGTTTAATTAGAGTATAGTGCTACACTGCAAGTATTAAGGCCCTATTACACAGACAGATTATTGTTAAGATGATTGCTAACAAGCGTTTATATGAACGCTCATTAGTGATCATCTGGCAGTGTAATACTGCCACCAATTACCCGATGAACGAGCTTGTTCATTGGGTAATCGGGATCTTTTAACATGTTCTCCTCTTCTAGTGAGCAGGCAATTGCTGGCAATGAACACTTCCTTCCAGACAATCGCCAGCAGAATATGGCTGTCTAATGCAGCCTTAAGCCATATTCTTATCCGTTTGATAAGAATTGAGCTATGAGTGTTTATGAGGTCAGGAGATCAAAGATAAGAGCTACATATGAGCCATCAGGTGACATTACTCAAAGAAGACAGACTGTGACAGCTTGCAAACAAACTGATTTTTAACCCTTGTTAACAATTGTCTCCTCTATCTGCCCTTAGTGTGTTATCAGTATATATCATATTGGAATGAGATATACTGATGAGAAGAACATGAGAATGCCTCAAATTAATCTAGGATGTTAGAAAACAAACATCAGAGACCTTGTAAAGCAATGATTTTTGTAAGGAGCTCAGTTCCGACAGTAATGATCTTACATCAAATGTCAACGAGTAATAATTATTCTACCATTGGAAATCTTTAGACAAATTGAAAATATGTGTACCGTATATTAGGAAAAAAATGAAACTTTGTTTGCTGACAAAGACTTGAAAGCAAATGTCAACTCAGTGCCAAAGAATCTCATTAAGTGATCCTGTGTACGAGATTACAGGTCTCCCTGGGGCTTCTTTAATTATTGTTGCCTTAAGCATCATGACGACAGAGGAAAGCTAATGTTCTCTTAAACTGTGTTTAACCAAAACCTCTAGTAATGTATAATGTAATAGAGAGCCCTACATTTCATGGTCTGCTAGAGGAGCCATTTCTGCACAGATTCATCTGAATGAGGCAGAGAATCTGAAAACTCCAAAACACCCCCAGACTAGAGTAAGCGGTGTATAGTGTAAGTGGTGAGGAATCCGATTTATGTAATTTTTATCTTCATACTCACTTACATTCCGACACTGTGCTCTGATGAACCAGCAGTAAAATGCATTGAGAGGACTTCTGTGTTCATGCACGTAATGGACTCAAAAATGAGTCCTCTCAAAGCATTTTACTGCTGGTTTGTCAGAAGTGAGTGTGAAGATGAAAATGACATAACCGCACTCTACATCAGTTGCACCATACACGCCTTAGACTAGTTGGGGGGGGGACTGACAGATCCCCTTTAAGGTGCATTTACGTACAGGCAATTATTGGGAAGGGACTGTTATTTCCTGATAACTGACTACTCGTCAATGAAGGAAAGAGCTACATTTCAAGCGATGACTACTGCCATAGCTGGTCCTTATACAGATTCATTGTTTCTGGACATCAGATTGCTGTTCACACAGCATGATCTGCTGCCCAGAAATGATGATTAAATGTGCTGCATGAAATATCATTTCACCCAAAGAATGAGTGTTTTGCTAATTAATCGGGTGATCGGCAGTGCATTTACATTGGCCGATTATCGGGAAGGAGCGTTTGTAGAAACGCCATTAAGCTGAGAAGTTTCAAGCAGTATAAGGCATCATAGATTTAGCCATGTTATGGATGAATTTATGCAAAGAGATATGTCCCAGAGAAAGAGAACCGTCTCACTAGCGCCATCTTTTGGGAGTGACTCCTCATGAGTCGAGTTGGGCGAACACCTAGATGTTCGGGTTCGGGGAGTTCGGCCGAACTTTAAAAAAAGTTCGGGTTCGGGACCCGAACTTGATCCGAACTTGGACCCGAACCCGAACCCCATTGAAGTCACGAACTTCACTTTATTATTTTCCGTTATAACATGGTTATAACGGAAAATAATAGTATTAGCTTTTTCAGATCTGAGTTTTCACGATCGTGAAAACTCAGATCCAACAGTATATTCTAACACAGAGGGGTTCCCATGGTGATAGGGACGCTTCAAGTTAGAATATACTAAGAACTGTGTACATAAGTGCCCCCTGCTGCCTGGCAGCACCCGATCTCTTACAGGCGGCTGTGATCTGCACAATTAACCCCTCAGGTGCCGTACCTGAGGGGTTAATTGTGCGGATCTCAGCCCCCTGTAAGAGATCGGGTGCTGCCAGGCAGTAGGGGCCAGACCCCCCTCCCTCCCCAGTATTAAAATCATTGGTGGCCAGTGCGGCACCTGAGGGGTTAATTGTGCGGATCACAGCCCCCTGTAAGAGATCAGGTGCTGCCAGGCAGCGGGGGGCCGTTATGTCCACAGTTCTCAGTATATTCTAACTTGAAGCGTCCCCATCACTATGGGAACACCTCTGTGTTAGAATTTACTGTCGGATCTGAGTTTTCACAATCTAACTCAAATCCGATGGTATATTCTAACATAGAGGTGTTCTCATGGTTATGGAGACGCTTCAAGTTAAAATATACCATCGGATTGGAGAAAACTCCGATCCGATGGTATATTAATATTACCCGAACACCGAACCCGAACTTTTACTGAAATGTTCGGGTTCGGCTGTCGAGCACCGTAAAGTTCGGTATGAACCCGAACTTTACAGTTCGGGTTCGCTCAACCCTACTTATGACTCAAAGTCTGAATTTTTAACAAACCTTTGAAAAATAGCCAAGCCAAATATCCATCTGCAGAAAATTGTTTCGGGAGGTTTGCCCCTCATCAGTAATGAGCAGGATTCTGGCTGGCTGAGTGAGATGCCATGTTCCAAGGCTTGTTAAAAAGTCAGACTTTGACTCATATGGAAACACTTCCAAATGGTGGCACTAGCAAAATGGTTTACTTTCTTTGGAAGATACCTCATTACATATTATTTTCCCTTGGAGCATTGCCACTAAGTATCCATACACAGCTAGTCTCCTTAAAGGGGTTATCCCAGGACTAATATAAAAAATTGAAAATCAGAGATCACATAGTACATGATGATACCTTTCTAACAAAGCTACAACCAGCCCTGTACTTCACATCGATCCAGAGATCTCACCATTGAAGCTCAAGGGGAGTGTCTGCTGCTGCTAAGGGGGCGTGTCTCAGCTGTTCCTATCACAACTCAGGAGGCAGTTGAAGGATGAAACTGAGCATGTGCGGCCATATCAGTGAGCAGGTCAAAGGAAAAAAAAAGAAAAACTGCAGGTGGCAGTTACAAAAATTTTCAGATACAGGTGCTGGTTTGAAAACTGTAGAATACTTTTTGTGGGACAACCCCTTTAAGGAAAGCCAGAATCGTCCTTCCCCTCCTCAAGCTACATCCTAAGCATCTCACTCAATTAGCCAAAATCAATTATATTTTTCATTAAGTATAAAATGTCAAGAATACTATATAAGAATATTAAAATTATACTTTATTAATACATAAAGAATTCTGGAAAGAATCACACAAGGTATGCAAATACATTCATTAGTGATGAATTAAACATAGTTAACCTAATAAAATATCATATGTGGAAAGATCTGAACTATACAGGGAGTGCAGAATTATTAGGCAAGTTGTACTTTTGAGGATTAATTTTATTATTGAACAACAACCATGTTCTCAATGAACCCAAAAAACTCATTAATATCAAAGCTGAATATTTTTGGAAGTAGTTTTTAGTTTGTTTTTAGTTTTAGCTATTTTAGGGGGATATCTGTGTGTGCAGGTGACTATTACTGTGCATAATTATTAGGCAACTTAACAAAAAACAAATATATACCCATTTCAATTATTTATTTTTACCAGTGAAACCAATATAACATCTCAACATTCACAAATATACATTTCTGACATTCAAAAACAAAACAAAAACAAATCAGTGACCAATAAAGCCACCTTTCTTTGCAAGGACACTCAAAAGCCTGCCATCCATGGATTCTGTCACTGTTTTGATCTGTTCACCATCAACATTGCGTGCAGCAGCAACCACAGCCTCCCAGACACTGTTCAGAGAGGTGTACTGTTTTCCCTCCTTGTAAATCTCACATTTGATGATGGACCACAGGTTCTCAATGGGGTTCAGATCAGGTGAACAAGGAGGCCATGTCATTAGATTTTCTTCTTTTATACCCTTTCTTGCCAGCCACGCTGTGGAGTACTTGGACGCGTGTGATGGAGCATTGTCCTGCATGAAAATCATGTTTTTCTTGAAGGATGCAGACTTCTTCCTGTACCACTGCTTGAAGAAGGTGTCTTCCAGAAACTGGCAGTAGGACTGGGAGTTGAGCTTGACTCCATCCTCAACCCGAAAAGGCCCCACAAGCTCATCTTTGATGATACCAGCCCAAACCAGTACTCCACCTCCACCTTGCTGGCGTCTGAGTCGGACTGGAGCTCTCTGCCCTTTACCAATCCAGCCACAGGCCCATCCATCTGGCCCATCAAGACTCACTCTCATTTCATCAGTCCATAAAACCTTAGAAAAATCAGTCTTGAGATATTTCTTGGCCCAGTCTTGACGTTTCAGCTTGTGTGTCTTGTTCAGTGGTGGTCGTCTTTCAGCCTTTCTTACCTTGGCCATGTCTCTGAGTATTGCACACCTTGTGCTTTTGGGCACTCCAGTGATGTTGCAGCTCTGAAATATGGCCAAACTGGTGGCAAGTGGCATCTTGGCAGCTGCACGCTTGACTTTTCTCAGTTCATGGGCAGTTATTTTGCGCCTTGGTTTTTCCACACGCTTCTTGCGACCCTGTTGACTATTTTGAATGAAACGCTTGATTGTTCGATGATCACGCTTCAGAAGCTTTGCAATTTTAAGAGTGCTGCATCCCTCTGCAAGATATCTCACTATTTTTGACTTTTCTGAGCCTGTCAAGTCCTTCTTTTGACCCATTTTGCCAAAGGAAAGGAAGTTGCCTAATAATTATGCACACCTAATATAGGGTGTTGATGTCATTAGACCACACCCCTTCTCATTACAGAGATGCACATCACCTAATATGCTTAATTGGTAGTAGGCTTTCGAGCCTATACAGCTTGGAGTAAGACAACATGCATAAAGAGGATGATGTGGTCAAAATACTAATTTGCCTAATAATTCTGCACGCAGTGTAAATATGGTAGGGAATAAAATTAAAGAGGACCTTTCATGTGTTTTTTTTTTTATGCTGCCACCCTGCCTGTTTATTTCAAATATCATTCCCATGCCCCCCTGTGCCCCCCTGCAGTTTTACTGCTCAGTATGTTAATAGTGAGCATCGGTACAGGGAGGAGGAGACGCCAGGGTTTCTCAATGGGCATCTCCTTATCCCTGTCTGTGCCGCGATCCAATCACAGTGGAGAGTGTCACAGCCAGGGAGAAGGTGAGCTTTTTTCTCCCTGGCTGTGACGCTCTGTGATTGGATCGCGGCACAGTGAGGGAGAAGGAGACGCCCATTGAGAAACCCTGGCGTCTCCTCCTCCCTGTAACGATGCTTAGTAATAACATACTGAGCGGGAAAACTGCAAGGGGCACAGTGGGGCGTAGGAGCAATATTTGAAAAAAACATGCAGGGTGGCAGCATCAGCGCGGGGTACCCCGCAAGTAAAGGTATTTATCCAAACTAAAAAAAAAACATGAAAGGTCCTCTTTAAGATTAAAAGACCTAACAAACAGACATAGTAACATAAGGGGTCATTTATTAAGACCAGTGTTTTAGATGCCAGTCTTAATACCCCTTTGTGCAAACAGTGGCTGCGCCTAAGTTATGTAGAGGCGTCAGCTTCTGTCTTCGGATCTGTAAAAGAGGCATCGGCTTCTGTCTTCAGACCTCTAAAATAATGTCCACTATTTTGTGCAATTTGTAAGTGACAAATCTAAAAAAATTCAGACTCCTGGAAACTTTTGAGTAATTGGCAATGAATTGAGTCGTTTAGAATCAATTCACTCATAGCTATACAATATTAAATTGTCTGTTCAGCCACGAGGGCCTCTCGGGCAGACCCCCAGCTTGGCTGGACCTGCAGAAGGAATTATACTTACCTGATCCCAGCCGCTGGATTCCGGCTCCATCACTCCCCCTGAGCTGCTATAGCTTATGTCACTGGGTCGTACGCCGCATGGGAATGCAGTTACTGGCTGCAGTGGTTATGTGACCCACATCAAACTGGATGTTGACACAGAAAAGAATCTGAAACCCAGTGTCGGGATCAGGTAAATATTATTTCTCTCTAGTCAAGTTGGGGGTTCTGCCCGAGAGGCCCTCAAGGTTGAACAACTCCTTTAAGGGTCTGCAAAAATCTAGGCCAATTGCAAAGTTCTGTTGTTATAGACTGTTACCCCTAGAAATTCAGATTATGTTGAAAATGTTCATAAACAGTGAAAAATGATAAGCCTTTACACATGCCGTCAATTAAGAAAATATTTCTAGAATTTCTGTGTTGTAAGTTTTGAGTTTAGTAAGTTTTGCTAATAGAAACGGCTAGCTACAGTAGATGACTAAATGTTGTTTTAGTACTTGCTTCCAGAACGCTCTTTTAAATACATGCACAGTGTTTTGTCACTCTTAAAGTTTATTCTTTATTGTTGTAAATGCTGTAAGTGCATTAGGACAGCCAATTATGGGGAATAATTGCACTTATTTAGAGACACTCATAGTAAGCACCCCTTACATAAGAACAAGTTTAAGCCATGTAATCACACCTATAATTGCACATCCTGGAGTGCCTTATTGTCTGTGTGTTGTGTATGTCAGTTTTGTATCGACAATAAGCATTGAAGACTGGAGAGTGGGAAATGATTGGTCTTATTATTGGCAAAAATTTTCATTAATGCGCATGGATTTCAAGACTCTAAATGTAGATGTGTAAATGTAAGGTTGTCATGGATCAAAAAAATTGCTTTCTATCAGTGTATAGATGCCATATTATGAGAAATAATAGAATTACGATATATCTGTAAAATTGTTAATTTCAATAATTAAAGGGAATGTAGCACCTATATTTTTTTCTGCCATTTAAAACCAGATCGTGAAACATATCCTTTTTTAATGTTTTTACTTTCAAATTGTAAATATGTGTTTTTTCTATTTCCTAAACATGATTATGGAGGCAACTATTTTGCCTGAGCTGCTTTTATCAGCATTTAAACATATGCGCCATATGTCATAGACATAGACTGGAGGGTACTGATTTACTTCTTTAGGAGAGTTTTCTAGGCATGCTCTGTGACCTGTGCAGAAGTCATTGTACAAGAAAGGTGTAGCTAAGCTGTGATAGACACCTAGTGTGAATAGTGGACCATGTATAATCTGTATAAACTAAGAAGTGGCTCCTATTATTAGGCTTAGAAACTAGTGCAAAAACTTCTGAATTTTAGGATAACAAAAAATGACATGGAAAATTAAAGAAAAAATCATCAAATATTTGTAAAATGTTTTTATATATATATATATATATATATATATATATGGTATAGCAGCAATCTAGCTGTGAGTGTTAATGTGAAATTGAACGTCAAACCTCAATTGTCCTTTTACGTTTATTCAGTTTCCACATGGTTAAAATGTAATTTAATTAAACTAGTATATAGGTGACAGGCCACCAATACACAAGCTAGGGCCTTTGAGTGTTAACGTGACATTGAGCCTCAATCGTCCATTTCCATGAATTCCATTTCCACACTGTTGCAATTTTCTTTTTTTTTAGGGGGGTTCAATTTGATTAACAAGCATATATACGTGATTACTGCAGCAATACACAGGGTAGGGGAGCAATCTACCTGTGAGTGTTAACGTGAAATTCAGCATCAAGCCTCAATGCATAGGTTTATTCAGTTTCCACACAGTTGAAATTGTATTTTTTTGTGACTTGTTCTATTTAATTAATCTAGATCAACTTGCAGGATAACAGGCCAAACTGGATGGACAGATGTCTTTTTTTGGCCTTATAAACTATGTTACTATGTTATTAGCATATAGGTGATCAGTACACTCATACACAGGCTAGGGCCTGTGAGTGTTAACGTGAAATTGAGCATTAAACCTCAATCGTCCATTTCCATATATTCAGTTTCCACATGGTTGGAAAGGAATAATATATTTTATTGCAATTTGTTCAGTTTAATTAGGCAGCATATATAAGTGATTACTTCAGAAAAACAAGGTATAGCAGCAACCTACTTGCGAGTTTTAACGTGAAATTGAGCATCAAGCCTCAATCATCCATTTCCATGAATTAAACTTGCACACAGTTGGAATTCTATTTTTTTAAGGGAGTTCAATTTAACCACCTCCGGACCGCTGTACGCACAGACACGTCCTGGAGGTGGTTGATTCATTCCGAGTGGACGCGCCGGCGCGTCCTCTCGCGAGACGCGAGATTTCCTGTGAACGCGCGCACACAGGCGCGTGCGTTCACAGGATCGGAAGGTAAGCGAGTGGATATCCAGCCTGCCAGCGGCGATCGTTCGCTGGCAGGCTGGAGATGTGATTTTTTTAACCCCTAACAGGTATATTAGACGCTGTTATGATAACAGCGTCTAATATACCTGCTACCTGGTCCTCTGGTGGTCCCATTTGTTTGGATCGACCACCAGAGGACACAGGCAGCTCAGTAATATGTTGCACCAAGCACCACTACACTACACCCCCCCTGTCACTTATTAACCCCTTATTCACCCTTGATCACCCTTGATCACCCCTGATCACCCTATATAGACTCCCTGATCACCCCCCCTGTCATTGATCACCCCCCTGTCATTGATAACCCCCTGTATGGCTCCATTCAGAGGTCCGTATGAATTTTACGGATCCACTGATAGATGGATCGGATCCGCAAAACACATACGGACGTCTGAATGGAGCCTTACAGGGGAGTGATCAATGACGGAGGTGATCACCCCATATAGACTCCCTGATCACCCCCCTGTCATTGATCACCCCCCTGTAAGGCTGCATTCAGATGTCCGTATGATTTTTACGGATCCACTGATAGATGGATCGGATCCGCAAAACGCATACGGACGTCTGAATGGAGCCTTACAGGGGAGTGATCAATGACGGAGGTGATCACCCCATATAGACTCCCTGATCACCCCCCTGTCATTGATTACCCCCCTGTCATTGATCACCCCCCTGTAAAGCTCCATTCAGATGTGCGCATGATTTTTACGGATCCACTGATAGATGGATCGGATCCGCAAAACGCATACGAACGTCTGAATGGAGCCTTACAGGGGCGTGATCAATGACTGTGGTGATCACCCCATATAGACTCCCTGATCACCCCCCTGTCATTGATCACCCCCTGTCATTGATCACCCCTCTGTAAGGCTGCATTCAGTAGTCCGTATGATTTTTACGGATCCACTGATAGATGGATCGGATCCGCAAAACGCATACGGACGTCTGAATGGAGCCTTACAGGGGAGTGATCAATGACGGAGGTGATCACCCCATATAGACTCCCTGATCACCCCATGTCATTGATCACCCCCCTGTCATTGATCACCCCCCTGTAAGGCTGCATTCAGATGTCCGTATGATTTTTACGGATCCACTGATACATGGATCGGATCCGCAAAACGCATACGGACGTCTGAATGGAGCCTTACAGGGGGGTGATCACCCCATATAGACTCCCTGATCATCCCCCTGTCATTGATCACCCACCTGTCATTGATCACCCCCTGTCATTGATCACCCTCCTGTAAGGCTGCATTCAGATGTCCGTATGATTTTTACGGATCCACTGATACATGGATCGGATCCGCAAAACACATACGGACATCTGAATGGAGCCTTATAGGGGGGGTGATCAATGACAGGGGGGTGATCAATGACAGGGGGGTGATCACCCCATATAGACTCCCTGATCACCCCCCTGTCATTGATCACCCCCCTGTCATTGATCACCCCCCTGTAAGGCTGCATTCAGACATTTTTTTGGCCCAAGTTAGCGGAAATTATTATTTTTTTTCTTACAAAGTCTCATATTCCACTAACTTGTGTCAAAAAATAAAATCTCACATGAACTCACCATACCCCTCACGGAATCCAAATGCGTAAAAATGTTTAGACATTTATATTCCAGACTTCTTCTCACGCTTTAGGGCCCCTGGAATGCCAGGGCAGTATAAATACCCCACATGTGACCCCATTTCGGAAAGAAGACACCCCAAGGTATTCCGTGAGGGGCATATTGAGTCCATGAAAGATTGAAATTTTTGTCCCAAGTTAGCGGAAAGGGAGACTTTGTGAGAAAAAAAAAAATATCAATTTCCGCTAACTTGTGCCAAAAAAAAAAAATTTTGATGAACTCGCCATGCCCCTCATTGAATACCTTGGGGTGTCTTCTTTCCAAAATGGGGTCACATGTGGGGTATTTATACTGCCCTGGCATTCTAGGGGCCCTAAAGCGTGAGAAGAAGTCTAAGATCCAAATGTCTAAAAATGCCCTCATAAAATGAATGTGGGCCCCTTTGCGCATCTAGGCTGCAAAAAAGTGTCACACATGTGGTATCGCCGTACTCAGCAGAAGTTAGGCAATGTGTTTTGGGGTGTCATTTTACATATACCCATGCTGGGTGAGATAAATAGCTTGGTCAAATGCCAACTTTGTATAAAAAATGGGAAAAGTTGTCTTTTGCCGAGATATTTCTCTCACCCAGCATGAGTATATGTAAAAAGACACCCCAAAACACATTGCCCAACTTCTCCTGAATACGGCGATACCACATGTGTGACACTTTTTTGCAGCCTAGGTGGGCAAAGGGGCCCACATTCCAAAGAGCACCTTTAGGATTTCACAGGTCATTTACCTACTTACCACACATTAGGGCCCCTGGAAAATGCCAGGGCAGTATAACTACCCCACAAGTGACCCCATTTTGGAAAGAAGACACCCCAAGGTATTCCGTGAGGGGCATGGCGAGTTCCTCGAATTTTTTATTTTTTGTCACAAGTTAGTGGAAAATGATGATTTTTTATTTATTTATTTTTTTCTTACAAAGTCTCATATTCCACTAACTTGTGACAAAAAATAAAAACTTCCATGAACTCACTATGCCCATCACGAAATACCTTGGGGTGTCTTCTTTCCAAAATGGGGTCACTTGTGGGGTAGTTATACTGCCCTGGCATTCTAGGGGCCCAAATGTGTGGTAAGAAGTTTGAAATCAAAATGTGTAAAAAATGCCCGGTGAAATCCGAAAGGTGCTCTTTGGAATGTGGGCCCCTTTGCCCACCTAGGCTCCAAAAAAGTGTCACACATGTGGTATCTCCGTACTCAGGAGAAATTGGGGAATGTGTTTTGGGGTATCATTTTACATATACCCATGCTGGGTGAGAGAAATATCTTGGCAAAAGACAACTTTTCCCATTTTTTTTATACAAAGTTGGCATTTGACCAAGATATTTATCTCACCCAGCATGGGTATATGTAAAATGACACCCCAAAACACATTCCCCAACTTCTCCTGAGTACGGAGATACCACATGTGTGACACTTTTTTGCAGCCTAGGTGGGCAAAGGGGCCCACATTCCAAAGAGCACCTTTAGGATTTCACAGGTCATTTACCTACTTACCACACATTAGGGCCCCTGGAAAATGCCAGGGCAGTATAACTACCCCACAAGTGACCCCATTTTTGAAAGAAGACACCCCAAGGTATTCCGTGAGGGGCATGGCGAATCCCTAGAATTTTTTATTTTTTGTCACAAGTTAGTGGAAAATGATGATTTTTTATTTTTTATTTTTTTTTACTTACAAAGTCTCATATTCCACTAACTTGTGACAAAAAATAAAAACTTCCATGAACTCACTATGCCCATCACGAAATACCTTGGGGTGTCTTCTTTCCAAAATGGGGTCACTTGTGGGGTAGTTATACTGCCCTGGCATTCTAGGGGCCCAAATGTGTGGTAAGAAGTTTGAAATCAAAATGTGTAAAAAATGCCCGGTGAAATCCGAAAGGTGCTCTTTGGAATGTGGGCCCCTTTGCCCACCTAGGCTGCAAAAAAGTGTCACACATGTGGTATCTCCGTACTCAGGAGAAATTGGGGAATGTGTTTTGGGGTGTCATTTTACATATACCCATGCTGGGTGAGAGAAATATCTTGGCAAAAGACAACTTTTCCCATTTTTTTTATACAAAGTTGGCATTTGACCAAGATATTTCTCTCACCCAGCATGGGTATATGTAAAATGACACCCCAAAACACATTCCCCAACTTCTCCTGAGTACGGAGATACCACATGTGTGACACTTTTTTGCAGCCTAGGTGGGCAAAGGGGCCCACATTCCAAAGAGCACCTTTCGGATTTCACTGGCCATTTTTTACAGAATTTGATTTCAAACTCCTTACCACACATTTGGACCCCTAGAATGCCAGGGCAGTATAACTACCCCACAAGTGACCCCATTTTGGAAAGAAGTGGCGTACCAAGGGGGGGGGGGCGGCCCGCCCCGGGTGCCACTCACAAGGGGGGTGCCAGCCGCGACTGAGGATAAAAAAAAAAATAATAATTTAAAAAAAAAAAATGTGGCGAGTGGGCCAGGCGTGGCACTGTGATAGGGGCAGGGCTCCAGATGGTCTCTCCCTCCCCCTGTGCTGCTGCCGCCGCGGCCAGTAAGAAGAGGGACAGGGCCGGGGGAGGGGCTGTGGCCACTGCGCCACCAATGAAGATAACTGACCTGTTAATACAAATGCAGGAGGCGGGTGCCGGAATCAAATAGCCGGCACCCGACCTCTATGACAGGGAGCTGCGATCAGCCTCATCAGCGGCAGTTAACCCCTCAGGTGCCGCTCCCTGTCATAGAGGTCGGGTGCCGCTATTTGATTCCGGCACCCGCCTCCTGCATTTGTATTAACAGGTCAGTTATCTTCATTAACATTGAGTGCGGCCCCCCCCCCCCCAGTATAATAAACATTGAGTGCGGCCCCCCCAGTATAATAAACATTGAGTGCGGCCCCCCCAGTATAATAAACATTGAGTGCGGCCCCCCCAGTATAATAAACATTGAGTGCGGCCCCCCCCCCAGTATAATAAACATTGGTGGGCAGTGGGCAGTGCCAATGAGGGTTAAAAAATAAAAAATTAACTCACCTCCTCCAATTGATCGCGTAGCTGCTGCCGGTCTCCTTGTAATTTCTTCAGGACCTGTGGTGACGTCACTGAGCTCCAGCCTATATCACATGGCCCATTACCATGGTGATGGATCATGTGATGTATCATGTGATGAGCTCAGTGACATCACCACAGGTCCTGAAGAAAGTACATGAGACCGGCTGCTACGCGATCAATTGGAGGAGGTGAGTTAATTTTTATTTATTTTTTTAACCCTCATTGGCACTGCCCACCAATGTTTATTATGTTGGGGGGGGGGGCGCACTGTGCCAGCAATGTTTATTATACTGGGGTGTTGGGGGAGGGCGCACTGCACCACCAATGTTTATATGTTTATTATGCTAAGGAGGGGGGGCGCACTGCCCACCAATGTTTATTATGTTGGGGGGCACACTGCGCCACCAATGTTTATTATACTAGGGTGTTGGGGGGGGCGCACTGCACCACCAATGTTTATATGTTTATTATGCTAGGGAGGGGGGGCGCACTGCCCACCAATGTTTATTATGTTGGGGGGGCACACTGCGCCACCAATGTTTATTATACTAGGGTGTTGGGGGGGCGCACTGCACCACCAATGTTTATATGTTTATTATACTAGGGAGGGGGGGCGCACTGCGCCACCAATGTTTATTATGTTGGGGGGGCGCACTGCGCCACCAATGTTTATTATACTGGGGTTTAAGGGGGTGCAGGTTTTTATTTTATTAAGGAAGGGTTAAGGGGTCTATTAAGGGGTGGTTAATGGGTTTTATTAAGGGGGGTTAATGGGTTTATTTCGTTAAGGGGGCGTGCAGAGGTTTATTTTATTAAGGGGTTTTATTTTTATTTATAAATATTATTGAAAACATTGAAAAAAGTTTGTGCATGTTTTCTTAACTTCCTTAGGGGGGGGGGGGGTGCCAAACAAAGGGTTCGCCCCGGGTGCCAAATGCTAATACGCCCCTGCACCCCAAGGTATTCGCTGATGGGCATAGTGAGTTCATAGAAGTTTTTATTTTTTGTCACAAGTTAGTGGAATATGAGACTTTGTAAGAAAAAAAAAATAAAAAATCATCATTTTCCGCTAACTTGTGACAAAAAATAAAAAGTTCTATGAACTCACTATACCCATCAGCGAATACCTTAGGGTGTCTACTTTCCGAAATGGGGTCATTTGTGGGGTGTTTGTACTGTCTGGCCATTGTAGAACCTCAGGAAACATGACAGGTGCTCAGAAAGTCAGAGCTGCTTCAAAAAGCGGAAATTCACATTTTTGTACCATAGTTTGTAAACGCTATAACTTTTACCCAAACCATTTTTTTTTTACCCAAACATTTTTTTTTTATCAAAGACATGTATAACAATAAATTTAGAGCAAAAATTATATATGGATGTCGTTTTTTTTGCAAAATTTTACAACTGAAAGTGAAAAATGTCATTTTTTTGCAAAAAAATCGGTAAATTTCGATTAATAACAGAAAAAGTAAAAATGTCAGCAGCAATAAAATACCACCAAATGAAAGCTCTATTAGTGAGAAGAAAATGAGGTAAAATTCATTTGGGTTTTAAGTTGCATGACCGAGCAATAAACGGTGAAAGTAGGGTAGGTCAGAAGTGTAAAAAGTGGCCTGGTCTTTCAGGGTGTTTAAGCCATAGGGGCTGAGGTGGTTAATTAACCAGCATATTTACGTGATTACTGCAGCAAAATACATGGTATAGCAGCAATCTACCTGTGAGTGTTAACTTGAAATTGAGGAAAGATAAGGAAGGTTTCCAAACGAAAGACCCAGAGCCAGAATGTGGGCAGTAGCAGCACCAACTATCCAGCCAAAAGTAGTCGTAGTAGGCCGCAGTAGTCTCTGCTGGCTTCGGTAAGGAACAATATTATAGTTGAGGAGAAAGAGGATGAGATTGTGGACTGGATGGCTCACTCCTCCTCCCAGTCACAGCAGGATGACGTGGAGGTGACTTTAGAATCCGACAACGTGCTGTGGAGCCAAGGGTCACATCGTTTCTCCTGCTCCTCTTCCTTACAGCTCCAAAAAAGGCTTTCAGTGGAGGCCTCTCAGACTTTACTGCCCATTCCTAGAGGGACGCCTTCCATAAGTATTGGTAAGAAAACCCCACCATGCCCTATGGCAGATAGTGAAGAGAGTCTCCCTGTGGACGATTTGTGTGAGAGCAGTCTGCTCGTTTTGAACGAACCTAATTTTTTAGGCTCGTTCACAACGAGCCACTTTTTCTTCTGATGATCAACACTTGTGCGTGTCATAGGGGCTGGCATTCCGACCCTTGGTCCCCTAAGCCACTTTTTTATTAAAAAAATTTTTTAGCCCAAAACACCATGAGTGTTTAAACATCACCTGCCCCTGATAAGGGACAATTTTTTGAAGCTTTGGAATATGAAAAAGCATTACATGTGTGCCAGCGTAGTGTGTTTTTAAAAACTCTGTGTGTTAATGCCATCAAATGTGCATTTACCCATAGCTATGTATGTTAGAGTCACGCAGATATCATATACTATTGCTGTCACTGCGTTCCAAAGCTTGGGGAGGGAAACAAAATTAATAAAAAGTAAACGAAAAGAGATACATTTTCCTAAAAATGATGAGTCTTAGGGGGCTAGAGGGGGTTATATACCAACATTCAGGGCAACTGGAGCAACTTCGGTTTGGCCCGAATTAATTTCCGCCCGAATTGTGGATTATAAGCCAATGAATGTACAATGAAAGGATTTATTTAACAATGCGAGTCCACCATCCTTCTGGAATGCTGCCTCATCCTATATATATTATTTCTAAGCTATCTAAGATATGCCATCTTTCTATGATTATTGGGGTTTGACCTCAGGATCTGCAGAGTGTCAATTACAGTTCTTATGTATCTTGGCTAGAGCTATCTTCAGCTTTATTGTTAAATTTGTGTACACACAACTTGTGCAGAGCCATACTTTAGCCCAGTCTTTTTGGCATATTCATTTGAGAACAGATGCATAATAATTTCATGGTGCATGTACATATAACTTAGTATATCTCTATGAACTTCAGCCGTAGTGAGACAGATGAGATTAGAGATGTGTTGCTACAAAAAGTCTAGGTGTACTGTCTAGCCTTAAAAGCAAAAACTTTGTATATGTCTATACCCTTCACGCCAAAGCAATCCAAGTCCTTGCCATTGTTGTGTGCAAACACCATTTATCTAACACATTGAAATGACAAGAATGGAAGCAGCTCAGCATGTATTATTTTTATATAATTTTTTTATATTTTTTGGTAAGGCTGAGATCTTTTCTTTTGATCCTTTTGTTCAAGGGGAATAGCTTAAAAGGATTACAGCATTATGGTCGTAAAGCCCGTGTTTACGGTATTAAGACGGTAAAGCCTCCATCTCTTGGTTTATAAGCACTTTGAATTCATCTTTCTTCAATGTCTGTCAGTGTTGAAGATAATTTCTAACCAGCACTTAAAGGGAATGTGTCATCTATAGTGTCTTTATTATTATCTGATTGTAGATTTTAATAGTTTTTTCTGTGCATGATTATTGGGCAACCATCTTGCCTTTTTAGTTGTCATCAGAAAATTACCTATTGTTCAACCCCTTCCCGACCTTATTGGTCGGGTCTTTAGAGATGACATCAGCTCACGAGTGGGTCACCACAGCCACCAGGTGCCTGCTGTTTTGAACAGAAGACACCAGGGACTAGTGTCTGCGATCAGTGATAATGCCAATTGCAGACAAATGTGACCACAGCATCTGAGAACTAAAAGGCTGGAACAGCCAGCAGTGATCAGAAGAGCCTTTTATTTCCTGCAGCTTATTCGGTCTCCCTGAATGATCCAAGACTGCTGCAGCTTTGCCCATATGGAAATGGCTTCATAGAAACCTAGTAAAATTCTCATAGACTTCAATGCTAATGCATTGCAGTCTGTGAGAGATGTAATCTGATGATCACACATTCAACTTTTAATAAGTGTAAAAAAATAAAAAAATAAAAGTAAAAAAAACAAACACATATATAAGATATACAGTACAGACCAAAAGTTTGAACACACCTTCTCATTCAAAGAGTTTTCTTTATTTTCATGACTATGAAGGCATCAAAACTATGAATTAACACATGTGGAATTATATACATAACAAACAAGTGTGAAACAACTGAAAATATGTCATATTTTAGGTTCTTCAAAGTAGCCACCTTTTGCTTTGATTACTGCTTTGCACACTCTTGGCATTCTCTTGATGAGCTTCAAGAGGTAGTCCCCTGAAATGGTCTTCCAACAGTCTTGAAGGAGTTCCCAGAGATGCTTAGCACTTGTTGGCCCTTTTGCCTTCACTCTGCGGTCCAGCTCACTCCAAACCATCTCCATTGGGTTCAGGTCCGGTGACTGTGGAGGCCAGGTCATCTGGCGCAGCACCCCATCACTCTCCTTCATGGTCAAATAGCCCTTACTTTCAAAGTTTTCCCAATTTTTCGGCTGACTGACTGAGCTTCATTTCTTAAAGTAATGATGGCCACTCGTTTTTCTTTACTTAGCTGCTTTTTTCTTGCCATAATACAAATTCTAACAGTTTATTCAGTAGGACTATCAGCTGTGTATCCACCTGACTTCTCCTCAACGCAACTGATGGTCCCAACACCATTTATAAGGCAAGAAATCCCACTTATTAAACCTGACAGGGCACACCTGTGAAGTGAAAACCATTTCAGGGGACTACCTCTTGAAGCTCATCAAGAGAATGCCAAGAGTGTGCAAAGCAGTAATCAAAGCAAAAGGTGGCTACTTTGAAGAACCTAGAATATGACATATTTTCAGTTGTTTCACACTTGTTTGTTATGTATATAATTCCACATGTGTTAATTCATAGTTTTGATGCCTTCAGTGTGAATCTACAATTTTCATAGTCATGAAAATAAAGAAAACTCTTTGAATGAGAAGGTGTGTCCAAACTTTTGGTCTGTACTGTATATATATATATATATATATATATATATATATATATATATATATAAATTCAAATCACTCCCCTGTGCCTAAAATAAAAATAAAGAAACAATAAAAAAGTAAACATCATAGGCATCACTGTGTCCCAAAATGGCTGTTAAAATACAAATAAAAATTTTATTTCTCCGGTAAGCCAGAGAGTTAAAAACAGAAAATCGCCCAGGGTAGAAAAAGTTTAATTTCATTTTTTTTTTAAACATTTTTTTTTAAATTGTTTATCTATATATATTTTTTAAAAAAATAAATGATGCAATTTTTGCAAGGGCCATTAGAGCTAATAATGGGTAATGATTTCCTGTTTTGTTCAAGTGACTTTTCAATAGCTACCTTGCTGCAAATTACAATATGTAGCACCTCTGTATAGATAACACAGGATCCACCATTCATAAGAGGTGATACTACAGCTTATCTGCTCCCTCCTGACCTCTGTACAGAGCATGCCTAGAAAACATCCATAGAAGTCAATGAGGTCCTCCCTGTCCATTATATCTTTTGTGCCATGTAGCTGCTCTCAAAGAACAAAAAGTTGTGACATACAGATACAGCAGCGTTAACAGTCACAGTCATAACATGTTAACTAGATGTGATAATTCACCAAGTGTGTTTGTTAAAGGGGTATTCCCACTTCGCCTTTTTATACTTACCTGCTGCCAGCAGGTTCACTTCCTGGATTCTGGCTGGGGGTGGGATTCATCTTGATTGAAGTCTTCTCCCGGCCGGGCCGCGCGCTGGCATGAACGCGCACGCCGCCGTGCATGCACCATGGTGACTTATTTCTGCCCAGTATAGTACAGAGCCGGCGTGCGCGTTCGCAGCTCTGTACTATTCTGGCCGGGAAGAATTCACCATCGCGCATGCGCAGCAGCGTGCGCGTTCAGGACAGCGAGCGGCCCGGCCGGGAGAAAAGAAGGAGTCTTCTGCGCAAGCCAGGGGAGACTGAATCACAACAATGAGGTAAGTGGGCATGAATTTTATCCTAAACGGTGGGAATTTGTTAATTAAGTATATTTACAAAAATGATCACTGTCAAATCATTAACAGATTTAACAGTGATCATTATGATGGGAATACCCCTTTAACTCTGCTACAAAAAAAAATCATAAAACTCTGAAGGAGATTTGTCTAGACATGCTCTGTGACCTGCACAGAGATCAGAAGGGAGTAAATAGCTGTGATAACACCTATTGCATACTTACCAACATTTCAGTTGGTAAAATCGAGGCATCCTGCCTCGGGAATGCCCTGACCCCAACGGGAACACCCAATTATGGGCGAAGTTTGTGTTATCCCCACTCATTTGGGGACAGCTCCATTTTGCTGGGACTTTCTCTGAATACAGTCCTGATCAAAAGTTTAAGACCACTTGAAAAATGGCAAAAAATCATATTTAGCATGGCTGGATCTTAACAAGGTTCCAAGTAGAGCTTCAATATGCAACAAGAAGAAATGGGAGTGAGACAAAACATTTTTTGAGCATTCAATTTAATGAAAACAATGAATAAACTGAAACAGGCTGTTTTTCAGCTGATCAAAAGTTTAGGACCACACCTCCAAAAAAAAACTAAACTGCCCCAAAACAGAAATCCAACTTCCAAACATGAACTCAGTAATGAGTAGCTCCGCCGTTATTGTTTATCACTTCCAAAATTCGTTTTGGCATGCTTCATGCAAGCGTTTCCAGGAGGTGAGTGGGAACAATTCTCCAAGTGGTGAAGACGGCCGCACGAAGGCCATCTACTGTCTGGAACTGTTGTCCATTTTTGTAAACTTCCCTTGCCATCCATCCCCAAAGGTTCTCAATTGGACTTAAATCAGGGGAACACGCAGGATGGGCCAAAAGAGTGATGCTATTCTCCTGGAAGAAAAGTCCCTTGTCCTGCGGGCATTGTGTATTGTAGCGTTGTCCTGTTGAAAAACCCAGTCGTTACCACACAGACGAGGGCCCTCAGTCATGAGGAATGCTCTCTGCAACATCTGGACATAGCCAGCAGCCATTTGATGCCCCTGCACTTCCTGAAGCTCCATTGTTCCACTTAAGGAAAAAGCACCCCAGACCATTATGGCGCCCCCTCCACTGTGGCGCGTAGAAAACATCTCAGGTGGGATCTGCTTGTCATGCTAGTAACGTTGGAAACCATCAGGACCATCAAGGTTAAATTTTTTCTCATCAGAGAATAAAACTTTCTTCCACCTTTCAATGTCCCATGTTTGGTGCTCTCTTGCAAAGTCCAAACGAGCAGTTCTGTGGCGTTCAAGGAGACGAGGTCTTTGAAGACGTTTTTTGCTTTTGAAGCCCTTCAGTCTCAGATGCCGTCTGATGGTTATGGGGCTGCAGTCAGCACCAGTAAGCGCCTTAATTTGGGTCGAGGATCGTCCAGTGTCTTGACGGCTCAGTGCTGGTGAAATTTGTTTGGGTCTTCCACTAAACTTTTTTGTTCCATAACCCTCAGGATCATTTAAGAAATTCCAAATGACTGTCTTACTGCGTCCCACCTCAGCAGCGATGGCGCGCTGTGATAGACCCTGCTTATGCAGTTCAACAACCCGACCACGTTCAAAAAGGGAGAGTTTTTTTGCCTTTGCCATCACAACGTGTGACTACCTGACAGAAAAGGACAATGAATCCACATCTTTGCACAGATTTGGCCTTTTAAAGGCATGTGGTCCTAAACGTTTGATCAGCTGAAAAACAGCCTGTTTCAGTTTATTCGTTGTTTTCATTAAATTGAATGCTCAAAAAATGTTTTGTCTCACTCCCATTTCTTCTTGTTGCATGTTGAAGCTCTACTTGGAACCTTGTTAAGATCCAGCCATGCTAAATATGATTATTTGCCATTTTTCAAGTGGTCTTAAACTTTTGATCAGGACTGTCTCAAAGCAGTCCCAACAATTTCGAGACAGTTAGCAACTATGCTGTTGTGAATGGTGGATCCTGTTTTATCCTCATGCAGTCTCGGACAGGGATGCCTCGAGCCCACTAGTAAAATTTATTTTGAGGACCTACTGTTTAACAACATGAAAATATTGTCAGCTCACGTTGTGGCAGACAGCAGCAAGAGGATTAATGGGCTCGGGGTCCCTGCAGTGACTTCAAGAGGGCAGGTCATGAAAGAGGACACTGGTTGGCCTGCCTGTTTACCTACAAGTCATCTCAGCTGCCTGATACATATGTAATAATAAACTACAGTATCTACAATATATGTAGTGCAGGCAATCTATTGTGCCATGTACCACTTGTGCAGGGTATGGGGTCTAGAGGCCCTCCTTGCTCAGGGGCCCACTGTGGGATTCACCTGTTCCCCTGTGAGCCAGTCCAAGCTTTCCCTCATTTGTAGGTAATATCTGTAATTGTAATTCTGCCTGTGATGATAATTAGATGACTGCTAAATAGTAATCTATACGGACCAATAGGTAGCTTAGGCTTAGTGGCGAGTCTGAAAACTGCAGGCTTTTTTTCATGCTGTGTGTGTGCTGTACAGAGTTCAGGAAGGAGTAAATAAGCTGTGATATCACCTATTGCGAATCCTGTGTTATTTGTATAGGTAGGTAATATCTATCATTGTAATCCTGCCTGTGATGATAATTAGATGACTACTGAATAGTTATCTGTACAGACCAAGAAGTGGCTCCTATTAGGCTTAGTGGCCAATCTGTAAACTGCAAGATTTTTTTAAAGTAGAGATAATGAGTTGGAAAATTAAAAATAACCACAAAAAAATCTTTAAAAATATGTTTAACATAGATACTTGATTTAAACATTTCCCTTTAAAAAACGGCCAATTTGAATCCAGCCTTATGGTGTAGTTTTAATCATACATGTTCTATAATGATGGATATTGATCTTATACAGTAGGATTCAGAATACAGCAGCTTCCAGTTAGTGCTTTGCGACTCCAAGATACTGGGTTTTGACTTCATTATAATAAAATCCTACATTCATAACTGTTTTCATTAAGAAACATCACCATTCATCTCTCTTTGGAAACCTACTGATATTATTCATGCTAAAATGCTAATATTGTTCTAGGAGACAATTCATATAGGTTATTATGTGGAAGGCAACTGAGACATTTCAGTCGTCTCAGACAATGAGGCCAAGTAGATTCCGAATAGCAGGAAGCAAAATTACAGTCTTGTTCTTGTTGTGGATGATAGTAAGATTGCAGAGTTCCTGGCAATCTCCAAGCTGTTCCCAGTAGGAGATAGTGTGACAGCCATCCAGAACATATGCAGAGATAGGGAAGCCACCGGGCATGTAGCATCAGGGAAACCAAATTGAGTTCTCTCTTGGCAGCACAAGGCAAAGACTGGTATAAGAAGCCTCTATTGTAGCGGCTACATTTCTTGCCAACAAAAGATATTCTTTCTTACACAACCAGATGAGTATCCTACAAATACTTAACTGGATTGTTAATTATCTGTATGAATGCTAAGAAAAGGATAAAATAAATTACAATAGATACAACAGAGTTTCTATTGTTGTGCATGCGGTATACAGGATCCGCGTAAAATGGTGTCTATCAGAGGTGTATGTCATGAGGGCATATATCCGTGACATGTCTGTGACATATAACTGTCATGGATGCCATTGTGCAGGCATAGAATTTTAAATGTTGCTTATAGGTTTCCATAAAAAATAAAAAAAAAATGGTATACTGTATAGTACTGTATGCCACAGACCGCACCATTCCAGAAGAGTCTCTATGAAATGTTACTGTGCTGTCTATTGTATTTTTTGGCAAAAGATTCTAAAGGTATTACCTTAAAAAGCAAGTTTCTTGGAATACAGTCTTATTATTTGCATGGTGTTGTAAAGGCATGGAGGTCTAGTTGGGATTCCAAGCTCTACTGCTTATCCATCATCAGAGGTTCATCATTCCAGTTATTCTTATATCCAAACACAGAGTAGGAACAAATCTTCCCATTATAGTTTTTCCCTGTAGGTTCCATTACTGCTTTTATCTAAGGGGCCATTTACATGTCCGTATTTCTGGTGCAGACCCATTCATTTCAATGAGGTAGCAATAGATGCGGACAGCACACCGTGTGCTGTCAGCATCCGAAGTTCTGTTCTGTGGCGCCGCAAAAAAGATAGAGCCATGTCCCCCACTGACTATTTAAAAATGGCCTAAAAGGTAGACTGAAAGAGGCTCTCCGAGCTACAGGTATTGATGACCTATCCTCTAGATAGGGCATAGGGCATCCATATCAGACTGGTAGAGGTCCAACTCCCAGCACCCTGCAGCCGCAGTGCTGACGATTGTGCAGTGTATGACGATAAAAGCAGAAGGCTCTGTACACTGTGTGACGGTTGTACCAGGGTACCGCAGCTGAACTCCCACTCAGGATATGTCATCAATGTCAGATCAGCGGGGGTCAGACTCCCGGCGTGCACGCCGATCCGCTGTTTGAAGAGATTCTTCCTAGGCCAGTTACGTTCATTGGTCACATGGTCTATTTGCAAGTCAGTCCCATTCAGGTGAATGGGCTGGGCTGCAATACCAAACACAGCCGCTATCCATGGATGGTGTTTGGTAATCAGCAAGGGGGCTGCATTGCTCAGCCTTCACAAAAAGCTAATAGGCAGTGGTTGGTGCCCCACCAATCGCATACTTGATGACCTATCCCGAGGATTCGCTATCACTATTAAACACATGGACACCCCCATTAATCTCCGGCACTGCGGCAGTCAGAGGCAGTTGATTGGTGGTGGTAACCTGGTGTCAGACCCCCAACAATCTGATATTGATGACTTATCTTTACAAAAGGTCATGAATATCTGTACCCCGGATAAACCCTTTAAGTGCTTTAGGGGAGGAACTCTTCCCTTACAAATCCTCTAACTGAGCAAGAGATGAGGAATACACAGGGGTGGATGTTCTCTGGATGTTATATCAAATACTATGGTCCTGTATCTAGTCTTCTTATTCATCAGAAAAAAAAATGTTCTTACTATATACCTGTGATGGCCAACCTCCAGAAATCCAGCTGAGGTAAAACTACAACTCCCAAGATGTACACTGTACACGCAGGCTGTTCTCAGAACTTCATAGAAATGAATGGAGCATGCTGGGAGTCATAGTTTTCCACAGCTGGGGTGCCGGAGGTTAGCCATCACTGCTATATATCACTGTGTCTTATATCAGGAATTTGGTCTTATACTGTCATGTGTATGGGCTAAGAATCATCTCTCAGGATACTTTCACATAGCAGTATTCTGCATCTGTATTTGTAAGCCAAAACTTGGCATAGAATTTACAGAGTGAAAAACTATACTGGTAAGATTTGCCCCTATGCAATTTTTTTTGGAGCCAATCATAGTTTTGGCTTATAAATACTGATGCAAAAAAAAAGCCAAAATCTCATCAAATGAAAATGGGCTTAGTCTGATAATAATCCCCTTGTAAAACTGCTGTAAATCTTTACCATTATGCATAATGACTAAATCTGACACATATTCCGCCATTCAGGTCTTCGATTGAGCAGCAAGATCTAGTCGGGTACGGGAAGGTTGAATGCTCATGATTTCCATGGGTGAACAGGAGGATGGAAAGTATGTTTCAAACATAGTGTGGTTACCTCTTTAAGGGCATCAGATTTGTACCTATGACACTGGCTGACCTGTTACATGTGCACTTGGCAGCTGAAGGCATCTGTGTTGGTCCCATGTTCATATGTGCCCTCATTGCTGAAAAAAATGATGTTTTAATTTATGCAAATGAGCCTCTAGGAGCAACGGGGGCGTTACTGTTACACCTGGAGGCTCTTTCTGTATTTTGATTGAAAGTGTGATGACGTTTTCACTGCCTGGCTCTGTCAAAGTACAGAGGACGCGGCAGTTGCAGAGAGAGCAGAGCCTCTAGGTGTAATGGCAACACCCATGTTGCTCCTAGAGGCTCATTTGCATATTTTAAAACATCATTTTTCTCAGCAATGTGGGCACATATGTACATGGGACCAACACAGATGCCAAGCCCATAAGTACAAATCTGCTGACAGATGCCCTTTGATCCTATATAAGCTATTTCATGTACAGTATGTTTTTATTGCTTAGTTGATATTTTACTTACAATTTCTAGTTTTGGATGGCCATTTATTACAATCATCTAATCCTGGGCATACCAGACCTATTACAGTAGTGTCAGTACACATAATGTAAGGACAGAAAATCAGACGTTATATTAATAGAATATTTTTTTTTTTACTGTATTGCTTTGAAGCACTTGTAGCAGCTTGCTGTAAACTAATATTGCAGCTTTTTGTGATGAAGACATTTATTCGAGCCATTATGCACATAAATGTGATTGATATGTACATTAAGTGTGCGATCGAAATTTAGATGTCTAATAAGCTGGTCATCAATCCCACAGCTGCTCTCACAGAACTTCTGCCAGTCATGATTTATCTCGGAGCGGTGTTTACTCATTACAGTAATGGTATGTATGTGGTCATGCTGTTGTATAGACTGTCATCCGGTCCAGGCTCTCTGCCGTCCAGTGGTTTACAAAGCGTCCGCCCGTGACAATATTTATAAAATATTTTTTGACATATAGATTTTCCAAGTCATTACTTCCTCTTCAGGACTTTTGTAAAAAGTGTCAGGTTAGTGGAAGATCATATCTGCAATGCGTTAACATCTTATCACAGAAGAACTTCTTGACTGGAGAAGAAAGGGGGTTAGGAAGTTGTGGCAGTCGGTTTGATAGTCACCCGTAATGACTTTTTGCTGTCACTCTTTTTACATGACACAAAAAAAAGTTCTTAAGACCAACCACAAGACAGATCGTTCAAAAATCTGAAGTTTTTTTGTTTGGTCATTTGAATCCTTTCACTCCCGGAGGATTTTTCCTTTTTTGCACTCCCTTTCCAGGGCCATAACTTTTGTATTTTTCCATTCACATAGCTGTTTGGGGACTTTATTGTTTATTTTTTTCCAACTGGGATGGAATTGGACAAAACACAATTCCGCCACAGTTTTGTTTTTATGGCATTCCCTATATGGTAAAACTGGTCAGTTACTTTCATTCTCCCGGTTAGTATGATTATGGCGATACCACATTTGTATAGTTTTTCTTGTGTTTTAATACTAAAAATAATTAAAAACCTTGAAAAAACTGAGTTGTATGAGGGCAACATTTTTGCAGGGCAATCTGTTCTTTGGGATGTGTGTGGCTTTTTGATCACTTTTTATTATGTGTTTTTGGGGAGGTGAAGCGACCAAAAAAAAGGCAAATCAGCCAAATTTTTTCCATTTCGCTGTTGGCCGTATTCTTATATTTTAATAGTACGGGTGTTTTTGCATGCAGTGATGCCCATGATGTTCATTTTTTATTGTTTACCCGTTTTGATTTTGAGGAAAGGGGTATGATGAATAGTTATATTTTTAAAACATTTTTTTTTATCATTTTTATTTATTTATTTATTTATTACACCTTTTTTTTATAGTTCCCTTAGGGAACCTGAACAAGCAATCATTAAGTTGCTTCTCTTATAGACCCCAGTGCATTTCCATTGTGGTCTATGAAGATTACGCTATGTTCCTATGGAGCGCCCTGCCACAGACAGGGTTTCTATAGGAACCTATGTGCAACAGCCTCGGATTATTTAGGACAACTGAGGCTGCTACACACACATCCTACCCCCTCCCCTACCCCCGCTATGGGAGCCACTGCACACCTGGGAGCGCACACTTCAAGGTTTTGCACTACCAGATGCCGTGATCACATTTGACCATGGCATCGGAGGGGTTAAATGTATGTGTTTGACATTATCTTTGATCGCATACATTAGGCCCGGGTGTCTGCTGTTAAAAACAGCAGGCACCCTGCAGCTAAGGCGCCCACTGCGCTAGCGAGCAGGTGACATAGTTAAAGACTTACCTGGTGCCATATTTGTACGGCTCTCACGTGCATGAGCCCTCAGTCTTAAAAAAATACACCAGAGGGTAGCCTGGCATAGGATGTGACTTTTTTTGCAACATTTCTCAGCGTCGCAGATAATAAATGTGCAATAATAGTGGTCTAAGGCTACTTTCACACTCACGTTTGGTGCGGATACATCATGGATCTGTACAAACGCTTCCGTTTAGATAATAAAACCATATGCATCCGTTCAGAACGGATCCGTTTGTATTATCTGTAGCATAACCAAAACGGATCCGTCTTGAACACCATTAAAAGTCAATAGGGGACGGATCGGTTTTCTATTGTGCCATATTGTGTCAGTGAAAACGGATCCGTCCCCATTGACTTACATTGTGTGTAAGCAGCGTTTTGGTGTCCGCCTCCAGAGAGTAATGGAGACGGAACGGAGGCAAACTGATACATTCTGAGTGGATCCTTTTCCATTCAGAATGCATTGGGGCAAAACTGATCCGTTTTGGACCGCTTTTGAGAGCCCTGAAAAGGATCTCACAAACGGAAAGCCAAAACGCCAGTGTGAAAGTAGCCTAATCTCATTTTTCAGCCTTAAACATAGACTATTTTGAAAAGAGGTGTAGCTCTTAAATGTGGCAGAAAATGCCACAATCGCAGGGATGGACTGGGAACTTAAAGTGGCCCTGGAAAAAATAATAAAAATTGCCCCGTTTTATAGTCGGGTTCAAATTGATGGAAGGCAGGGCCAACACAAGTAGGTGGGGCCAGCAACACCATATTGTGGCACATTATACCACCCCAACAGAGCCAAATACCACAGTGCATCATCAAATACTGCCCCAGCAGCACAAAATACATTACCAGAAACTTCTACTGGCCGTTCGTGAGGAGGGCTCAGACGGCCCCCTGGCCATCACCCCACCGGGAAATTTCCCTGTAAGATGTATGGCCAATCGGCTTCTGCACAATCGGTACGTCATGCACCAGTTTAACACCAAAAAACAAACATATCTGGTTTGATAAATGTCCCCCTATACTTGTTTATTAATATGCACCTAAAAGGATACAGAGAGCCACATAGTGTAACCTTTCTATCCTTATCTAGAGAGAGAAGGCTTTTTAAAGATTTCTAGGTGGAATATACTGTTTAGCTACTGTTTACTGTTTCATCGCCAGGGTGGGACTGCTATATGGCATCACTAGAGATCAGTGAACCCCTCAAAATTCAATTCATCTAAATTAGTGGACTATTTTGATCCGCATCCAAATAATTTCTACCCGGCTCGAAAGGATTGCATTCTGAGGTCTCCAAAGACTCATATTTTTTATTTCTTATTTGTCACTTTGACATCTTTAATGCTGCTTCTGCATTAAAGAGCTTGAAAGAGGTTGAATACAGTCCTAAGAGACTTCAGAGGATCATACATGACTTTTAAGGGTAACCAAATCTGCCAACCGATTCGTTAAAATCAGTCAAAACCCCAAACAAATTTCAAGAAATTAACTTGTCTCTAGTAGTGATGTCGCGAACATAAAATTTTCAGTTCGCGAACAGCGAACGCGAACTTCCGCAAATGTTCGCGAACTGGCGAACCGGGCGAACCGCCATAGACTTCAATAGACAGGCGAATTTTAAAACCCACAGGGACTCTTTCTGGCCACAATAGTGATGAGAAAGTTGTTTCAAGGGGTCTAACACCTGGACTGTGGCATGCCGGAGGGGGATCTATGGCAAAACTCCCATGGAAAATTACGTAGTGGACGCAGAGTCGGGTTTTAATCCATAAAGGGCATAAATCAACTAACATTCCTAAATTGTTTGGAATAACGTGCTTTAAAACATCCAGTGTGTGTATACGATTGGCACTGGCAGTGGGCACACTACAGTCAGTAGAAGCGGGCCTGACACACACTGGCAGCAGGCAAGCAACTGAAATTACACTAAAGTGTAAAAATTAAATGCCTTATTTATCGGCAAGCTACTGTGCCACCCGGTATGAGTGGTTGGCACTGGCAGTGGGCACACTACAGTCAGTGGAAGAGGGCCTGACACACACTGGCAGCAGGCAAGCAACTGAATTTAGACTACTGTCTAAAAATTAAATGCCTTATTTATCGGCAAGCTACTGTGCCACCCGGTATCAGTGGTTGGCACTGGCAGTGGGCACACTACAGTCAGTGGAAGCGGGCCTGACACACACTGGCAGCAGGCAAGCAACTGAATTTAGACTACTGTCTAAAAATTAAATGCCTTATTTATCGGCAAGCTACTGTGCCACCCGGTATCAGTGGTTGGCACTGGCAGTGGGCACACTACAGTCAGTGGAAGCGGGCCTGACACACACTGGCAGCAGGCAAGCAACTGAATTTAGACTACTGTCTAAAAATTAAATGCCTTATTTATCGGCAAGCTACTGTGCCACCCGGTATCAGTGGTTGGCACTGGCAGTGGGCACACTACAGTCAGTTGAAGTCGGCCTGACACACACTAGCAGCAGGCAAGCAGCTGAAATTACACTAAAGTGTAAAAATTAAATGCCTTTTTTATGCAAAGTCCTGTGCCAGCCGGTATGAGTGGTGGGCACTGGCAGTGGGCACACTACAGTCAGTGGAAGTCAGCCTGACACACACTGGCAGGCAACTAACCTTAGATTAAAGTGTAAAAATGAAGTGCCTTTTTTTTAAGCAAAGTCCTGTGCCACACGGGATGACAGGGGTGGGCACTGGCAGTGGGCACACTACAGTCAGTTGAAGTCGGCCTGACACACACTAGCAGCAGGCAAGCAGCTGAAATTACACTAAAGTGTAAAAATTAAATGCCTTTTTTATGCAAAGTCCTGTGCCAGCCGGTATGAGTGGTGGGCACTGGCAGTGGGCACACTACAGTCAGTGGAAGTCAGCCTGACACACACTGGCAGGCAACTAACCTTAGATTAAAGTGTAAAAATGAAGTGCCTTTTTTTTAAGCAAAGTCCTGTGCCACACGGGATGACAGGGGTGGGCACTGGCAGTGGGCACACTACAGTCAGTTGAAGTCGGCCTGACACACACTAGCAGCAGGCAAGCAGCTGAAATTACACTAAAGTGTAAAAATTAAATGCCTTTTTTATGCAAAGTCCTGTGCCAGCCGGTATGAGTGGTGGGCACTGGCAGTGGGCACACTACAGTCAGTGGAAGTCAGCCTGACACACACTGGCAGGCAACTAACCTTAGATTAAAGTGTAAAAATGAAGTGCCTTTTTTTTAAGCAAAGTCCTGTGCCACACGGGATGACAGGGGTGGGCACTGGCAGTGGGCACACTACAGTCAGTGGAAGTCGGCCTGACACACACTAGCAGCAGGCAAGCAGCTGAAATTACACTAAAGTGTAAAAATTAAATGCCTTTTTTATGCAAAGTCCTGTGCCAGCCGGTATGAGTGGTGGGCACTGGCAGTGGGCACACTACAGTCAGTGGAAGTCAGCCTGACACACACTGGCAGGCAACTAACCTTAGATTAAAGTGTAAAAATTAAGTGCCTTTTTTTAAGCAAAGTCCTGTGCCACACGGAATGACAGGGGTGAGCACTGGCAGTGGGCACACTACAGTCTGTGGGCCTGCAGCTCCTCACACACAGGCAGGCCAGGCAACTGCAATATGTATATAAAGGAAAAAAAAAAAGCAGACTAATGTTGCAGCCCTAAAAAGGGCTTTTTGGGGTGCTGTCAGGACGCTGTCCTTACAGCAGAGATCAGATGAGTCTTTCAGGACTGGAGTGGACACTGAATTCACTAGCCTAGCTATCGATTTCCCAATTAAATCAGCAGCAGTTACAGTCTCCCTCCTCTCACTAAGACTGCAGCTTCAGAATGAATCTAAAATGGATGCTGTGCAGGAGGTGGGAGGGTCTGGGAGGGAGGGTATGCTGCTGATTGGCTGGAATGTGTCTGCTGACTGTGAGGTACAGGGTCAAAGTTTGCTCAATGATGATGTATAGGGGGCGGACCGAACATCGCATGTGTTCGCCCGGCAGAGGCGAACGCGAACAAGCTATGTTCGCCGGGAACTGTTCGCCGTCGGATAGTTCGGGCCATCTCTAGTCTCTAGTAATAAGCAACCAATTCGTCCTAGGAGACCTCAGAGCACCCTACATGACTTTTCAGGGTAACCTGAGCCGGTTCTATTTGGATCGAATTTATTCATCCCCTATTCAAATCTGCCAACCGATTCATTAGAGTCAGACTCAAAACAAATTTCAAGAAATTGACTCGTCTCTTGTGATAAGCAAACTGTGCCTTCCGCAAGGTAACTGCAGGGCTTAGAAATCCCCAAAAGGTAGGTTATTTTTATAGGTCTCCTGTGTCTGACGAGAGTGTTTCCTATAATATCACTATATCAGGAGATTGTTATTTATGCAATTCTCAAAAATATTCTTTAAAGCGGTTCCAAGGTGGAGCTTTGCTTTAATCTCATACACAACGTGGGTAATTTGCCAGCAAGTGCATTTCCATTTTACCGACGGGGTAAATATATCACATCCATAATGCAAGATATTACTGTCAGATTTTGTGTTCAATGCCACAAAGACGTGAGTTTACAAATCATCTTGACAATGTGTTTAATATGTTGCACTTGGCATCTGTGAATGATTTAGCATTAGTAAGCGACTTGCACAGTAATTAACAACAGGATCATATTACTTTAAATCCCATATGGAAGCAAGGTCATTAATAATAGCATCAGTGAATGAAAGGAATACAAGCTTTTGTTTCACAGCTGTTATCAACATGTTCCCATTCAAGAGCCTCTTCTATTATGCAGCTAAAGTAAAGCAAATAAAATAATGCGGAAGAGCAAGTGGTGAGTTCATGGAAAGCTGTTCCCTGGAATAGGCTGTGCTAAAAGCTTTGGGGACTATTTCAATTCTAATAAAAAAAAACAATAGTTGGAAATAGAATACAAGTGTATAATTTATAATAAGGTGATCAGTTTTAGTATCCTTAATTGAAATACAGTCAAGCACCAGTGAGCAGCGGGTGGCCATACCGCAAACATTAAATGGGTTATGCCATGATTGATGTAATAAATGAAAATCAATCATGGAATCACAGATCTCCCCATATATTGCTTCAATTGTTCTGCTAAATTATTTTCAGGCTGACAGCTTTCTCGTGGGGGGAAGGGTTTATCCTTTAAGCTGCAGCCTTCTCCCTGTAACTGCCACAGCTTCTAACACAAAATATGGCTGGTGACAGTTGAAGATTTAAACTGAGCGCGAGTGACCAGCTAAGTGAGGTGGACAAGAAATAAGAAAAAAAAAAACAGCAGGTGGCTCTATACAGATACATGTTATTGAATAACTCATTGGCTATGCTAATTTTTTAATTACATGAAAATACAAAAGTATTCAGATCCAGATGCTGGTTTGAAAAATGTAGAATATTTTTTGTGGCACAACCCCTTTAAATGCCAACTTTTTGTACCAGTATATACCACTACGAACAAACATAATATAAAATAAGGATCCGCCACCCTCCTTCCCCCCACCCACAACCTCTTATTCCTACTTCTCGTCGGGAGGTACAGCTTTGGGTTTGTTTCCGCTACCTTGTTACCATCAGGAACTGTAAGCGTTTTTGCATACAGTATCCCATGAGAAACGGGAAGAGTCCAATATGATCCCACAGGTTCCATAAAAGCCACCATGGCTAACCCTATACACTTGTGAATTACACTCTCAATAAATTATACTAATTTCCCTTCTGAGATGAGTGATTCAGGGGTGAATTTTTTTTAATATACTCACTATGTAAACCAGGGATTGCTTGGTTTAGAAAACACATTTTAAATGGTATACAAGGGAATTCAAGATCCTGATTACTTAACCAGATGGAAGAGCAGAGATGAAGAATGACAGATTTTATATGGACAAAGTGTAATTCTTCTTTTCTCCTGTGGTAGCACTGTGGTGAAATTAAAAACTTAGAATTAGATTTATTCAAAATGCACTAGTATTCTTGTGTAACGTTTGTAAAAAAACAAAAAAAAAAACAAGTGTACATAATTAGCACCACATTTATTAACAGTTTTAGACAATGTTCTAAACTTTTTGCATTTTGTCAGACAAGGTGGTGTCGCTTAGCGGAAATGGCTGTGCCTTCGTAGGAAAGAGGAATGGCTTAGTGGCCCTTTTTTTCGGTGAGCTAAAAAAGGTGTAAAGTTAGACAAGACATTATAAAGCGCCAAATTTATTGTCAAGCATTTACCACCTTGATAAAACTGGTGCAGTTTACAACTGTCTGTGTAAGTTTACATTGTCTTAGTTTTAGAAAGTATCAGTAAATCTTCTTTCTGACAGATTTCTCATCAGTTTACAGTAGATTCTTGCAGTAGGACATACTATGATTTGCCTAGGGTCAGCAGATCATTCTACCAAAAAAAAAAGACAGATAACGCCATTGATAACAGGCTATGTACAGCTTCGGTATGCAATTATTTTATGATTACATTATACTCATTTTGGGCTAAAAAAACATTTTTTCAATTGTTTTTTTATTAAAAATATTCAGCCGTAACTGTCTAGCTGTATGAATCATACTTTCATTTTGTGTCGGTCACCTAATAAACCTTATCGATCAATAACTAAAAGGTCATAAAGACTTATTTAAGCCACATTCTTATCAGTAAGATCGGAGTCTCAAGGCTACAGTACAGAGAAAGGGGCTCCACATTTTTAATAAAGGCCAATTGAAAAAATAATTTTTAGCTCAAAATGCTAATACAATAATAAAAAACCTCAAAGGTGTACATAGCCTTTAAAGGTTTTGAACACAGATAAAAATGTATTCCCTTTCCACACGATAGGAAATAATAATCTAGTCAATGTGGGTCTGACCATTAGGACCCCTACAAATCACGAGAACAGGAGTCCTAAATGGAGTGCCAGTTGAACATTTGTACTGCTGCTTCTTCATTGTCTATGGAGCTGCCAGAGATAGCTGAGAGCAGTACTCTTCTATTTCTGGTGGTCCCATAGGGAATGAATGACTCATCAGTGCACATGCTTAACCACTAGTGATGAGCGTGAGGTGCCATATTAGATTTTGCGATATTTCGCAAATATTCGATTGAATATTCGTCGAATACTCATGCCTCATGATATAGCCTGATGAAGGACACAATATGTAAAGCCCGAAACGTTGCTTTTTCAAAATGATGTAAAGTCCGGCTGAATAAAACACTAATTGCATTGAAAATTTCTAGTGGTGTGCTGTCTCAAACTCTGATTAACTGTTGAAATCTCATATATTCGTCATTATTCTATTTATCGTGAATAATATGCGATTAAATTATTTGCGTATTGCGATTTTCTTTTAACTGTATAAGGCAACTTTCCTATTGGTTGGCTATGGCTATGGCTAATATGTGTATTTTATGAATATTCGCTATATTGCTATAATTTCGTTTTTTAGAATATTCGTCATATTCTAAAAAACGAAGTTATAGCAATATAGCGAATTTTCGTAAAATACACATATAGACTGTAATTTAGCTAATATAGTGCTATAATCTTTTTTTTATAGTCAAATTTTTGGGTCTGTTCTGAACTTCAGTTTTGGAAAAAACTTACACTATAAAAAAAAAATACTATAGCACTATATTAGCTAAATTGCAGTCTATATGTGTATTTTACGAATAGTCGCTATATTGCTATAACTTCGCTTTTTAGAAAACAAAAGGAATGTTTTCAGATGTTAAAAAATGACAAATATTCAAAATAGTGAGCACTATATTCGAAATATTTGCGCAGTTGCGATATTTGCGATTAATATTCGCTATTCGAATTAACCACCACTTTATTCTTTTAGGGGCCCTCTTCTCATTAAAAGGTTGGGTTCTGGAGGTTGATCCCACATCCATCAGAAACTTATCCACCATTCTATGGATAGGGAATACTTTTTTTTCCTGGTACAAACCCTTTAAAAGCATTACACATGTTCAGTAATGTACAGGATGCTTTGAAAGAACTGAATCTGCACTATTCAGTGATCATACCTGATGACTTAACGTAAATCTTTCTGCTAATAAAAGCCCATAAATGTATCTAATAAAAAGAACGAGTGTAATCAACAGGGATATGGCTGCGAGAAGAATAATTTCTCCATTAGTGGTCTACTAGTTTTATGCTTCATTAGCCTTTTTCATTTCATCAAGGGATGTTCGCTAAGATTCATTTTATATTGGTTTTCTGCACATATATAAATGCTTGACACTGGACTTGTACTACAAACTATTGCATAATTCAGAATGCAAGTTTAATATAGGTGAATCTGTGGATTATTGGATATAATACAAAACACTGTAATAACTGTAACTCTGGGTACAGTAAAGTACTGATTGGGGTATATGGCTCACCCAGAATGCTCAGATAGGTGAAGTAAAATAAATTCAGGAAAGCTGGGTTGTTTTAGCAAAGTGTAGTTTGTTGAGGCACATCTCTTTAAAATGTTTTCTGGGCCTGTAAGTTGGTAGAGGGGCCTACAATTCCCTCCAACTCCAGTAGAACTTTTCTCCTAGTCTGAGATGAACACAGGCGTAGCCGGGCTCATTACTGTGGGTATAAAGACAGGGCAGAGAGCTTCATTTAGAGTCAGTACCTAGAAGATGCATGACTGTGGCTGTGCAAAGCCCGATCCCCCTGTGTTGGATTTGAAGCATCTAGATGAGGTAACCTGATGTATAGCTAGTGCCCATACAGGAAAAGTGATTTGTTTGGTTGTTTGTGTCACATACATGGGGATGCTGAAAGGTGACTAATGAACTTGAATGCCACTGGCTTGTGTTAAAAGGAAAAATAAAAGTTGTTTGGACTTTTAACCCCCAAAATCCATGAGTCTGTCAATGCAGACCCCACCACAAGCATATGGACCATGACATAAGGTACTGTAATGGTAAGTCATGAACAGCTTAATTGTTTTTTATGCAATAATATGTGACTTTAATTTTGAACCTGCCACCAGTATGAACACAAAAAGCGGTGTTTCAGCCTTACATTGATTGCCCTTTTTCAAGCTGTGTCTGTGCACTGGGTAGCCAAGGCAGTGTTATGTAACACTAACCAGTGCACAGACCCCAGCTTGAAAAAGGGCAACTAATAGAAGGCCAAAACTTTGCTTTTTGTGTGCAAATGGCTGGTGGATTCAAAATAAAAATCATAGATGGTGTTCAGCGAATCAAAGTTAAGGAAGTGGAATTCCATCTGAATTTCAGGAAAAATTTGAATCACCACAAAACCAAATTTATTGACACTTCGTGGCAATGAATAATTTTTTCCTGAAATGGCAGTAAAAAAAGAAAAATCATACTCACCTCGGGGAGGCCATTGTGGCCATCTTGATTGAAGAAAACATGCCATCATGTCAGCACACGCAAGAATTAGCGCATTTTCTGCAATCAAGATGGCTGCAACGGCCTCTCCGCAATAAAATGGATGCGGTGAGTGTGTATTGTTTTGTTTTAACCCCTGACTAACCCCCTGGTAGGCGGAATGTGACTCTCAGATGCCGTGATCAGCATTAAACGTGGCATCTGAGGGGTTAAATGACGGGGGGAGCGGCATGATTGCCATTCCCCATCATTGCACCTGCTCCATATAATGGGATGCAATTTGTTATGAAGTAATTCGTAACTAATCAAATTTCTTCTCAAAGTTCGGTGAAGCAGTCGAACATTTGAAAACTTCGGTCATCACTAGTCACAGATTATTGCATAAAAAAGGAACGAGTGATGTCCCATCACTTACCATTGCAGTACCGATATCTCAGACCTTATTTTTAACCTGCACAATACAATATGGAAGGGACTCCTGTCATTATGTTGTGGCACATGGTCAACACCCCATGGTGATACAAGAGAGATATAGTGACCTACAACATCCTACCTGGATCATGTTCTCAGAGGAGTTCCAATTATTTGTCTTTGTAAACAAGGCTTGTACTTTTCAGCCTCTCATCTGTAATAATCACTCAGGAATGCAGCCTTCTGAGCACAGTGGGTGGTTTGTACATGTTATCTAACTATCTCTAACTTACTACCTTACAAAGAATATAATTACAAAGAATATAGAAGATGAAATAATAATTAAAGGTGACGGAACCAATTAGTACTTAATTATGTAAAATACCCTTACAACACAAACCTTCAGGAAGAAGAGGTTATTAGGGACATGTACCACCTACAAAGGGACAATGCTGTTTCCATCGTATTTACAAATATACTGGAATAAGACAATGTAGACAGGAGATATCCAGAAGTTTGAATTTCTGGATTTTTTCAAGCTCTGAGTCTCAAGCATTCCCATCAAACAGCTGGGCCAGCTCCACTTCGACTACAGTCGTGGCCAAAAGTTTGAGAATGACACAAATATTAGTTTTCACAAAGTTTGCTGCTAAACTGCTTTTAGATCTTTGTTTCAGTTGTTTCTGTGATGTAGTGAAATATAATTACACGCACGTCATACGTTTCAAAGGCTTTTATCGACAATTACATGACATTTATGCAAAGAGTCAGTATTTGCAGTGTTGGCCCTTCTTTTTCAGGACCTCTGCAATTCGACTGGGCATGCTCTCAATCAACTTCTGGCCCAATTCCTGACTGTTAGCAACCCATTCTTTCATAATCACTTCTTGGAGTTTGTCAGAATTAGTGGGTTTTTGTTTGTCCACCCGCCTCTTGAGGATTGACCACAAGTTCTCAATGGGATTAAGATCTGGGGAGTTTCCAGGCCATGGACCCAAAATGTCAACGTTTTGGTTCCCGAGCCACTTAGTTATCACTTTTGCCTTATGGCACGGTGCTCCATCGTGGTGGAAAATGCATTGTTCTTCACCAAACTGTTGTTGGATTGTTGGAAGAAGTTGCTGTTGGAGGGTGTTTTGGTACCATTCTTTATTCATGGCTGTGTTTTTGGGCAAAATTGTGAGTGAGCCCACTCCCTTGGATGAGAAGCAACCCCACACATGAATGGTCTCAGGATACTTTACTGTTGGCATGACACAGGACTGATGGTAGCGCTCACCTTTTCTTCTCTGGACAAGCCTTTTTCCAGATGCCCCAAACAATCGGAAAGAGGTTTCATTGGAGAATATGACTTTGCCCCAGTCCTCAGCAGTCCATTCACCAAACTTTCTGCAGAAGATTAATCTGTCCCTGATGTTTTTTTTGGAGAGAAGTGGCTTCTTTGCTGCCCTTCTTGACACCAGGCCATCTTCCAAAAGTCTTCGCCTCACTGTGCGTGCAGATGCGCTCACACCTGCCTGCTGCCATTACTGAGCAAGCTCTGCACTGGTGGCACTCCGATCCCGCAGCTGAATCCTCTTTAGGAGACTATCCTGACGCTTGCTGGACTTTCTTGGACGCCCTGAAGCCTTCTTAACAAGAATTGAACCTCTTTCCTTGAAGTTCTTGATGATCCTATAAATTGTTGATTGAGGTGCAATCTTAGTAGCCACAATATCCTTGCCTGTGAAGCCATTTTTATGCAACGCAATGATGGCTGCACGCGTTTCTTTTCAGGTCACCATGGTTAACGATGGAAGAACAATGATTTCAAGCATCACCCTCCTTTTAACACGTCAAGTCTGCCATTTTAACCCAATCAGCCTGACATAATGATCTCCAGCCTTGTGCTCGTCAACATTCTCACCTGAGTTAACAAGACGATTACTGAAATTATCTCAGCAGGTCCTTTAATGACAGCAATGAAATGCAGTGGAAAGGTTTTTTTGGGATTAAGTTCATTTTTATGGCAAAGAAGGACTATGCAATTCATCTGATCACTCTTCATAACATTCTGGAGTATATGCAAATTGCTATTATAAAAACTTAAGCAGCAACTTTTACAATTTCCAATATTTATGTAATTCTCAAAACTTTTGGCCACGACTGTAGTGCCCAACATGGCATTCAGCTTAGCACTCTGTTACAGAGAGAAGTGTTTTCTACTTTCCTGGCGCCTCCTAATATGCATATATAGTTATCTCATACTGCAGAAATGCGGCCAGGTATCAGACATCTCTAACCATTTACAGTGGGATGCGAAAGTTTGGGCAACCTTGTTAATCGTCATGATTTTCCTGTATAAATAGTTGGTTGTTACAATAAAAAATGTCAGTTAAATATATCATATAGGAGACACACACAGTGATATTTGAGAAGTGAAATGAAGTTTATTGGATTTACAGAAAGTGTGCTATAATTGTTTAAACCAAATTAGGCAGGTGCATAAATTTGGGCACTGTTGTTATTTTATTGATTCCAAAACCTTTAGAACTAATTATTGGAACTCAAATTGGCTTGGTAAGCTCAGTGACCCCTGACCTACATACACAGGTGAATCCAATTATGAGAAAGAGTATTTAAGGGGGTCAATTGTAAGTTTCCGTCCTCTTTTAATTTTCTCTGTAGAGTAGCAACATGGGGGTCTCAAAACAACTCTCAAATGACCTGAAGACAAAGATTGTTCACCATCATGGTTTAGGGGAAGGATACAGAAAGCTGTCTCAGAGATTTCAGCTGTCTGTTTCCACAGTTAGGAACATATTGAGGAAATGGAAGACCACAGGCTCAGTTAAGGCTCGAAGTGGCAGACCAAGAAAAATCTCGGATAGACAGAAGCGACGAATGGTGAGAACAGTCAGAGTCAACCCACAGACCAGCACCAAAGACCTACAACATCATCTTGCTGCAGATGGAGTCACTGTGCATTGTTCAACCATTCGGCACACTTTACACAAGGAGATGCTGTATGCAAGAGTGATGCAGAGGAAGCCTTTTCTCCGCCCACAGCACAAAAAGTGCCACTTGAGGTGGTCTAAAGCACATTTTGACAAGCCAGCTTTATTTTGGAATAAGGTGCTGTGGACTGATGAAATTAAAATTGAGTTATTTGGCCATAACAAGGGGCGTTATGCATGGAGGAAAAAGAACACAGCATTCCAAGAAAAACACCTGCTAACTACAGTAAAATATGGTGGTGGCTCCTTCATGCTGTGGGGCTGTGTGGCCAGTGCAGGGACTGGGAATCTTGTCAAAGTTGAGGGACGCATGGATTCCACTCAGTATCAGCAGATTCTGGAGACCAATGTCCAGGAATCAGTGACAAAGCTGAAGCTGCGCCGGGGCTGGATCTTTCAACAAGACAACAACCCTAAACACTGCTCAAAATCCACTAAAGCATTTATACAGAGGAACAAGTACAACGTTCTGGAATGGCCATCTCAGTCCCCAGACCTGAATATAATTGAAAATCTGTGGTGTGACTTAAAGAGAGCTGTCCATGCTCGGAAGCCATCAAACCTGAATGAACTAAAGATGTTTTGTAAAGAGGAATGGTCCAAAATACCTTCAACCAGAATCCAAACTCTCATTGGAACCTACAGGAAGCGTTTAGAGGCTGTAATTTCTGCAAAAGGAGGATCTACTAAATATTGATTTCATTTCTTTTTTGTGGTGCCCAAATTTATGCACCTGCCTAATTTTGTTTAAACAATTATAGCACACTTTCTGTAAATCCAATAAACTTCATTTCACTTCTCAAATATCACTGTGTGTGTCTCCTATATGATATATTTAACTGGCATTTTTTATCGTAACAACCAACGATTTATACAGGAAAATCATGACGATTAACAAGGTTGCCGAAACTTTCGCATCCCACTGTACATTTGTTCAGAATTGAAGGGGAAGGACCAATTAAAACCTTGCTTTACAATCTGTCACAGAAGATTTGATTTGGATAAGTGGATGGTATTCTTATTCAGGGGGTCTTTTGTAGATCTTTCACTGTATGTTTGTATTTGAGTGCATGTATGTGTTTTGTGTACAAATGCATTTACTTTGCTCCATATGGCTGCAAAACCCTCCTTGCAAAATATTGTGTACGCCCTGGTGCCAACCCACAATTCTGTTCTTGCTTCTAAGGCTACATTCACACGACCATATTTTTGGTCCGTATCCGATCTGCATTTTTGGCGGATATGATGCAGAATCCATTCATTTCAATGGGTCCGCAAAATTGCGGACAGCACACAGTGTCTATATGCCCGTTCCGTAGCCCCGCAAAAAAATCGAACATGTCCTATTCTTGTCCATTTTGCATTGTTACAACGGATCAGCGAAAAAACGGATGCAACATGGACGTCATCCGTATTTTTTGTGGTCCACAAAATAAATATGGTCGTGTTAATGTAGCATTAAAAAAAATAGCAAAGAATTTAGATCAATAACCCAGCTGAGCTCCATATGCTCTTCAAGCCTAAAAATTGTGATCAGTGATCTGCTCCTTCATAAGACAGCCGTCCGCTGTCTACCACGCCTTACACACACAACAGAGTGTTTAGGATAATTATATGAGTTTATATTTAGATATATAATTATTAGTGTTGATAGAGTATCAAAGTGCTCGGGTGCTCGAGTAGAACACCCGAGCACAATGGAAGTCAATGGGAGAACCCGAGCATTAAACCAGGCACCCCCTGCTCTGAAGAGGGGAGGGTGTCTGGTTCACAGGAAAAGGTCAGGAATGGATGGAAACACCACTGACATGGTTTGGGAACAGCATGAGGAGGATGTCTGGATGCATCTTGGACTCCCAGGTCGCTGCTGGGAACGATGTTGTCCGAGTAGTACGCCACTTTTACAGACTGACAATAATACACACAAAGCCGAAGATAAAATCGATTTTAGAGGAAAAATTGTTAGAAAACATTCTTTCCTGTATAATTAATTGCATATAAGTAAGTGCTGCAAAAAATTGCAAGGAAGAGGTACTCCGATACAACGTGTATATCACATAAAGTAGGGCCTCATTCACAATGTGGTACAATTGTTCAGGTAGTGGGACTCCTACACTCATAAAGCCTATGCACTAAGTGAAAGGGCTGACAAAACTTATAAGGAACCGACGCTCCAATACACCCTTTATAACACATAAAGGAGGGCATCATACACCAACACACCCTTGAAAAATTATGATTGATGGCCTGCTGGTGACCCTCAAAAACATTTGGAGCAAGGGCCTGCTGATCTGACCATCTAAAACATTATGGACGAGGGCCTGCTGCCGCTTTGGTGACTCTAGATAATCTGGGGACGATCGCAAGTCCCCGTGACCGCGACGATCCATTTGGATGTCTGCCCTATCAACTTTCGATGTTATTTTCAGCCCAAACCATGTAGACCATGGGTAACGGGGGAATCATGGTTCAATTCTAGAGAGGGAGCCTGATGAACAGCTACGGCTACCAAATTCAAGCAAGGCAGCATGCACGCAAATTACCTATTAGATATACTTAGGTGAGCTGACCCTGTAAAAGATTTTAGGTGCGGGCCTGCTGGTGAGCTGACCCTGTATAAGATTTTAGGTGTGGGCCTGCTGGGGAGCTGACCCTGTAAAACATTATATGCGAGGGAATGCGGGTGAGCTGACCCTGTATAAGATTGGAGGTGCGGGCCTGCTGGTGAGCTGACCCTGTAAAAGATTTGAGGTGCGGGCCTGCTGGTGAGCTGACCATGTAAAAGATTTTATGTGCAAGTCATGCAGATAAGCTGACCCTCTAAAAAATGAAATGAGAGGACCTTCAGGTGAGCTGACCCTGTAAAAGATTTGAGGTGTGGGCCTGCTGGTGAGCTGACTCTGTAAAAGATTTGACGTGCGGGCCTGCTGGTGAGCTGACCCTGTAAAATATTTTATGTGCGGGCCTGCTGGTGAGCTGACCCAGTAAAAGATTGTAGGTGAAGGCCTGCTGATGAGCTGACCCTCTAAAAAATTATATGCGAGGGCCTGCAGCTGAGCTGACCCACAAAAATTATATGCGAGGGCCTGCATGTGAGCTGACCCTGTAAAACATTATATGCGAAGCGCATATAGGCGAGGGCATTATATGTGATGAATAAGCATGTTGATATGATGGAAGAGGAGGAGGATGAGAAAAGGAAGATTCAACATATACCCTTGTTTATGGTGGAAAGGGTGCATGGGAATACATTGTATTCAGTACATTATAAACAACACAACACATTTAAAGTGCCTTTATGTTCAGCCGCTTTCCTCTGGTGGAGTCAAGAAGTCATGGTTAATCCAGGCCTCCGTTCATTTTTATAAAAGTCAACCTGTCAGCATTTTCAGTTGACAGGCGGATACGCTTATCTGTTATAATGCCACCAGCAGCACTAAATACCCGCTCAGACAAAACGCTGGCGGCAGGGCAGGCCAGCACCTCCAAGGCGTAGAGCGCCAGTTCGTGCCACGTTTCCAGCTTGGACACCCAGTAGTTGTAAGGCACTGAGGGATCATTGAGGACGCTGACATGGTCTGCTACTGTATGTACTCCTTCACCATCTTCCAAAGTTTTTCCCTCCTTGTGACACTAGGCCACGCATCAGGGTGAGGGTGCTGGCGGGGTATCATGAAACTGTTCCAGGCTTTGGAGAGTGTTGCCCTGCCTCTTTTGAAAATGCTTTGTGTTCCCCTTGTTTCCCCTCCTCGGTTGGCAAAGGAACTACAGACTCTGCCATCAGCGTTGTCAGATGGAAATTTTTGGATCTTCTGGTTTTGCACCGTTTTGCTCGTCCTCTCCACCAGAGGAATGAGAGATGAGAAGTTCTCTTTGTAGTGGGGGTCAAAAAGGGTGAAAAAACAGTAATCCGTGTTGTCTAAAATGTGTATAATGTGTGGGTCGCGGAAAAGGCAGTCTAACATGAAGTCAGCCATGTGTGCCAGAGTAACAACAGGCAAGACTTTGCTGTTGTCATCAGAAGGATCATTCTCAATCTCCTCATCCTCTTCCTCCTCTTTTGTCCACCCATGCTGAGCAGATGGAATTAAACTTCCATGGGTTCTACCCTCTGTAGCGGAGGCAACACTCTCCTGATCCTCCTCCTCTTCATCGTCCAATTCGCGCTGAGAAAAAGAACTGAGAGTGGTCTGGCTATCACCCTGTGTAATGTCTTCCCCCATTTCCACCTCTTCAACATGCAAAGTGTCCTCCTTAATTGTGAGCAGCGAGCATTTAAGTAGACACAGAAGTGGGATGGTGACGTTGATAATAGCAGATATCCATGCCCACTCCTCGCTTGTGAATAGCGGAAGCTTACTAGAAAGGTAACGAGCATGTTGCAGCTGGTATTCCACTACTGCCCTCTACTGCTCACAAATCCTGGCCAACATGTGGAACATTGAGTTCCAGCGCATGCTCACGTCGCACAACAGCCGGTGAGCTGGCAATTTCAAGCGCTGCTGCAGTGTTTACAAACCGGCTGAAGCTGTTGGTGACTTGCGGAAATGTGCACACACGTGGCGCACCTTCACCAGTAGCTCAGGCAAATTGGGGTAGGTTTTGAGAAACCGCTGAACCACTAAGTTAAACACGTGGGCTAGGCATGGGATGTGTCTGAGCTTGCCGAGCTCCAAAGCTGCCACCAAATTATGGCCATTATCAGACATAACCATGCCTGGTTCTAGGTTGAGTGTTGAGAGCTACAGCTCAGTCTGGTCTCTTATGCCCTGCCACAGCTCTGCGGTGGTATGCTGTTTGTCCCCTAAGCATATCAGCTTCAGCACAGCCTGTTGCCGCTTCCCCACTGCAGTGCTACACTGCTTCCAGCTACCAACTAATGACTGGCTGGTGCTGCACATGGATAATTCGGAGAAGGAGGAGGAGAAGTGGGGGTTGGAGCCACTAACGTAGGTGGTGGCAGAAACCCTGATCGATGTAGGGCCCGCAATCCTTGGCGTCAGTAGCACCTCTGCCATCCCAGGGTACGACTCGCTCCCGGCCTCCACAACGTTTACCCAGTGTGCCGTCAAGGAAATGTAGCGTCCCTGGCCGAATGCACTTGTCCATGTGTCCGTGGTTAAGTGGACCTTCCCAGTAACTGCGTTGGTCAGTGCACTTGTGATGTTACGGGACACATGTTGGTGTAAGGCGGGCACAGCACACCGTGAAAAATAATGGCGGCTTGGGACTGAGTAACGTGGGATGGCTGCCGACATCAGGCTGCAGAAGGCCTCAGTGTTCACAGGCCTAAATGGCAACATTTCCAGGGCCAGTAATTTGGAAAGTTGCGCATTTGCTGCTATGGCCTGTGGGTGGGTGACTGGGAATTTGCGCTTACGTTCAAATGCCTGCGGTAAGGACATTTGTATGCTGCGCTGGGACACGGAAGTGGATGTTCTAGCTGATGGTGCTTGCGAAGGTCCAGGTACAGAGTGGGATGCATCCGGGCCTAGGCCTTCAACAGGGGTTTGGCCAGCATGTAACACAGGGGAAGAGGAGGCAGTGGTGTGATCCGCAAACACAGATTGTGGACCCAGGCGTTGTTCCACTTATTACGGTGCTTTGATACCATGTGGCAGATCATGCTGGTGGTGGTGAGGTTGCTAGTGTTCACGCCCCGGCTCATTTTCGTATGGCACAGGTTGCAAACTTCTATTCTTTTTTTATCCGCACTTTCCTCAAAAAAGCGCCATACTGCGGAACATCTACCCCTTGGCAAGGCAGATTTCCGCAAGGGGTTGCTCTGTGGAACTGTTGCGGGCCTGTGTTTTGTGGCCCACCTTCTCCCTTTTTCCCACCCACTGCCTCTTCCAGCCTGTTGCGGTGCTGCAGATCCCTTCCCCTCTGTACTGCTGTCCTCATTCGGCTTTCCACCTTCCCAGGTTGGGTCAGTAACCTCATCGTCCACCACCATCTCTTCCACTTCCTCACTTTGATCATCCTCCTGATTTGTTGACCTAACCACAACCTCAGTGATTGACAACTGTGTATCTTCCGATTCATCAACCTCTTGAGACAGTAATTGCGGTTGTCTCATTGGCAACTGTGTCTCATCATCATCCGCTTTATTAAACACTAATTGCCGTTCCCCACCGTCATGTTTTTGTGACTGTGGATGTTCAAGAGGTTGGGAATCAGGGCACAAGATCTCATGTCCCACTTCAAGTGTGCTTGGCAAGAGGGCCAAATCACGTAAGGGCGATGAAAAGAGGTCCTCGGAATATTTAATTGTGGGATCACTTGTTTGGCCAGACTGTAAATGGTGGGAGGAAGGAGGATCAGGGTGAGGATTGTGTTGACCAGTCTACTGGCTACTAAAAAACTGGACTTGGTGGAAGACAGAGTGGTGCTTAACCAACTGGAAGCATTATTGTTGCAATCCCACCGACCACCTGGTCGCACTGGTCCCACTTCAAGAGTGGGGTCCTGCACCGCCCTGCAAACTGGGACATGAAGCTAGGTATCTTGGATGATTGTTTTTCTTGTGCTCTGGCAGCAGGCACTGTTTCTCCGCGCCCAGTTCCATGGCCTCTGCACCATAAGCATCACAGCCACTTCCCCATCCCTTACTGCTTGCCTTTTTCATTTTAAATTTGATATATGCTTTAAAGTATGTCACACGTACAGTACCGTAGTAGCGTAAGTGTATGTGCAAAAAAAATTAGAATGATATTTGTGATGAGGAAACGTTATACAAGACAGGTACCACATGTAATCTCACAGTTCGCAGTGTCTACGGAAAAAGTATACTGGATGTCACTGATATTTTAGGGATGCGCACACTTTAAACAGGAGATGTAGCGCAGATAATTTTACTGTCCGCAGGGGACACCGTCTACGGAAAAAGTGTACTGGAAGTCACTGATATTTTAGGAATGCGCACACTTTAAACAGGAGATGTGGCGTGGATAATTTAACTGTCCGCAGCGAACACCATCTATGGAAAAAGTGCACTGGATGTCACTGATATTTTAAGGATGCGCACACTTTAAACAGGAGATGTGGCGTGGATAATTTAACTGTCCGCAGCGGACACCATCTACGGAAAAACTGCACTGGATGTCACAGATATTTTAGGGATGCGCACACTTTAAACAGGAGATGTGTCGCAGATAATTTAACTGTCCGCAGAGGACACCATTTACAGAAAAGCTGCACTGGATGTCACTGATATTTTAGGGATGCGCACACTTTAAATAGCAGATGTGGCACGGATAATAACTGTCTGCAGCGAACACCATCTACAGAAAAACTGCACTGGATGTCACTGATATTTTAGGGATGCGCACAAATTACATAGGAGATGTGGCGTGAAAAATTTTACTGTCCGCAGCGGCCTATTATACGGTATTTTGCGCAGGATGTGCAAAAAATATATATTGCTGCTGTCACACACAATAGTCCTTAAAAGGACTTTTGGGTCTCTGAAAAGTTTTTTGTATAAAAATCTTCCTATTACACTCCCTACACTGTCTGTTCCTTCCTATGCACAGCTGAGCAATTTAGCACAGGTTGCGCTACAAACATATATTGCTGCTGTCACACACAATAATCCTTACAACAAGGACTTTTGGGTCTATGAAACGTTTTTGTAGAAAAATTAAATTCAATTTCACTCCCTACACTCTCTGTCCCTTCCTGTGCTCAGCTCTCCCTGGCTTAGAATGAGCCGAACACGTGTCATCGTGGCTACGGCATTACAGTGAGTGGCAGTACTTACCTGCACGTTTATTGGCTGCGTACACCGCGATGTGCCGAGCATCGCAATGCTCGAGCCGAACTGGTGTTCGGCCGAGTATGCTCGATCAACAATTATGTATCTGGATCCAACCTTCAAATAGTCAGTAATCCAGCACATGCAGTAGTTGGTCCTAAAACATACAGTCATTTTACTTGGCATGTACAGTATATATGAACTGTAGATGGACGATGGACGATGATGAACTCACATCTTAATGTGGCCTCTTTTTTCCCCGTCATGTATAATGTAGGAATGTGAACAAAGCGTACAGAGCTATTTAAATCAGACTTTATCATCATTATCAAATTGAATCCCTGTTTTTAGCCCTATACTACACTACGCTGCATTCATTCCATAGGCTAGAAATAGAGATGCCAAAGGAGCTCTTTATATAGCATGTCAAAATACCCACTCTCATTAGTCTAGATAAAATGCTAATGAGGCAAAAAGTCAGGTACGTTTAACCCACACACATCAGAGGAAAAGATTTCACATTACGTTCCTTGTACCTCTACTGGAAAGGTGATACCTAAATGCAGATATACATACAAGTCCTATGGACTAAACAAGGGGTGCACTATATATTTGAGATTGCAGGTGCATGACTGACTATGTAATACTAGTGTAATAATATAAACAATATACTACTTAAAGGGGTTTTCCAGAATTATCATTGTTTACTGCTCCTCCTACACAGCTAGTTGCATAGGCACTCCCCTATCACTGCCCATGTTGCTGCTTTGACACGCCCATGGACATGACATCACAGGAAATAAGAAAGATCTGCATGGACAGCCCAGAACGGGAGGCAGGAGCTATAAAGGTGAAAGAAATACATTAGTAAATTACAGCCACCATTGTAAATGATTATTTTAAAGTATTTTTATGCAAACCAGAAAAACATCTTTAAGGATCAGACCATGTTTGTGTTTAAGGAGCAAACCCTTTTTTTTTTCATCTGTACAATCCAGATCATAAAAGTTTTTATTTTTTTGTCGATCTGGTTGAATGAGGTCTTGCTCTTAGCAGGACATGTCATTTTTATTCAATTTGCCTATGTATACATTAGTCGTTCTTTACATCTTGGATGTACAAGCAAAAGAAAATCAAAAAGTGCATCTTTTACGGATGAATGTTGGTGTGTCAGGCGAGAAACAATTTACAGGACAAAGAACACAAGCTGGTGGTTGCAGCATTATAGTCTGGGGAATGTTTTTTGGCATTCTCTGGGTCCCCTCATCCATGTGGAAGGCATTCTGATCTGATTTGGATATGAATCCATCCTTGCAGATCATGTACACCCGTACATGCTGCTTGTCTTCTCTGGTGCGGATGGAATCTTGCAGTAAGACAATGCGACATGTCACAAGGCTAGAAATGTCTGATTTTGGTTGGAAGAGCATAACTACGACTTCCAAGTGCTACCCGAGCCCCTAATTTCCTAGACTTCAACTCAATTTAGAATCTGTGGGACCATGGCTCCAGATACCTGTGGCAATCTACCAGGACCTTATTCAGTCACTCCCAGCCCATCTATCTGTTGTCCATTCTGTACACGGCGGTAACTCTGGATATTAGCTGGTGGTCATAATAATGTTACCCTTGCATGCACATTTTGTTTGCTGTTGTTTACTTGTGAATTTTTCTTTATGCTTAAATATACAGTGCTGTTTAGGCAGTTATGGAAAAAGGCTGCAAAGTAAGAATACTTAAAAAAAAAAAAAAATATGTGAATAGTTGAAATTTAAATTTATTCTGCAGCAGAGAAAATTACCCTAAACATACGGGCAATGTCATTAAAACTATCTTCACGGTAAAGAAGAACAAGAAGGAGTCCTGGAAGTGATTATATGGTTCCCCGGATCACAACCTCATTAAGTCTGTCTGCGATTACCCGAAGAGACAGAAGGATTTGAGCAAGCCTACATCCACAGAAGACCTGGAGTTAGTTCTGGAACAGTTTGGAACAACCCCGTTGCCAAGTTTCTTCAAAAACTGTGTGGAAAAGTACCTAGAAGAACTAGAAACCATTAACACTTCTATTTTCAAAGCATTCTTACTTTGCATCATTTGTACTTTTTCACTATTAAACTAAAACCCTGTACATTCTATCGTCTCTCGAGCTCATGTGATTAAATCAAACCCAATATGATGGAAATTTCAGATTGCAACAAAGTAAACCTTTTTTAAGCTAATGATTGACATTCTTTTTTTTTTTATGTAGCAATCACTTTGTTTCCATGGCAATGGTAAATGTAACAACAAAAGACTAGCTTGCCGATATATCAGCTAAAAAAAAAAAATGTGACAGTGATTATGATGATTTGTAGTAATGAAATCAATAAAAGGGACAGGGTGAGAGCTGTTAAAGGGCTGGCTCCTCACTTCTCCCTCCGTGACATTTCACATATGGGGGAGAAGAAAGACAACTGCAATATTTTATAAATGATATATTGTATTTTTTATTCATCGCACCTTGATTACAAGGCAGCGGCAAAAAAGAATAAATATAGCTTGTCAAAAGTAGACGTGGTTTGACATATTTCTCCATTGCTGGTAGGTAAAGGCTTCATAGTCACACCTATGAATAATGCATGAGCTTCTTTATTTTTTGTGCTCTTTTCCTGTAATCAGTAAAAGTACAAAAATCTGTCATAAATGGTAAAAGCTAAAAAAAATATGTCAATTAAAACTTAAAGGGGTCACATATCACATAGATATATCCCCAATGTCTGATAGATGCAGGTCCCACCTCTGGGACCCGCATCTATTTTTAGAGCGGAGCCCCCAAAGTGAAGGATGGCGCACTACGCATGCACGGCCACCCTCCATTCATTTCTATGGCAGTGCCGAAAACAGCCGGCCACTGGCTCGGCTATTTCCGTCAGCCCCATAGAAATGAATAGAGCAGTGGATGCGCTTCCCATTCACTTCAGAGGGACTGCCTAAAATAGCCGAGCACTCCACTCGGCTATTTTCAGCACTCCCCTAGGAATGAATGGTGGGCGGACGCACACCCCTTCACTTTGCGCACTCCGTTCTCAGAGGTGAGAACTGTACCTATCAGACATTGGGGGCTGAGTGTAGTAGTTTTCACCAACATTTACGTTTCCAGTAAATTTACCAGGGCTGATGTTCAGGCCCCCTCCATGCCCCTGTCACTCTCCAGTGGCGAGGACAGCGTAAAAATATTGCAAGTTGCCAAAAGGGGACTTTCTTTTAGGGATGTTAATAAATGACCCCTATTGTCTTCTTCTCCATTAAGATCTAAAGTTGCATTAATCTATTTTACATTGTGGTACATTCAATTAGCATAGGGAGGCCAAAGTCTTTTTCCAAAAGCCTCTCTCAACATCTTGAAACCAGCTCTTTGTATATGTGAAGGACATATGTGATAAATACAAAATGCATCTATTCTTCTTTTAGATTTTTAGCAGGAAATATTAAAAGTGGGGGTACTGTACCTTTTAAAGGGGCATTTCCCGCTCATCTTACACTTCATCTGGAAGCCATGTTTTCTTATTCATTTCAATTTCCACCTTGTAATGCTACATTTTCTACATTATGGTTTCTGCTCCATGGTCAACTGAAGGTTTTATGCAAAGAAAAGGGGTAGTCCTAGCTAAAGTAGAACATTTCCCAGAGCAAGCCTGATATTTGGATGGGTCAATGGTGTTATCAAATTAAAAGCAAATCTGCCAACAGTTTTGGCAAGGTTCCCCCCCCCCCAACCTGCTAACACCAATAGATAGATGATGAGCTATCAGCTACAGCCATCAGGAGCTGACATTGATGAGTTGGAGTAATGTAAGTCCCCATCCATCAATGGGTGGTCCTGAGGGGGGTTGGAGGGGCTTACTTGACTCCAATACTGCTAATTTGGTAAGTATGTAGGACATTTTCCTGCCCACCAGACTCTTGGCATCTCAGCAAGTGAGTGATTAATGGGAAACTCCAGCAAAATAATGAACAGGAGTCCGTATTTCCGTTCCGCCAAAAAATAGAACATGTCCTATTACCGTTCGCATTACGAACAAGGATAGTACTGTTCTATGAAGGGCCAGCTGTTCCGTTCCACAAAATACGGAATGCACACGGGTGTCATCCGTATTTTGCTTGTGCTTGTCCTTCTTGGTGTTGCATTTTCAATGTTGCAGAGTGTATGTATCACAGAGCTCTGCTTCTCTCCCTCTATCATACCCTGGTATCAGACAGGGCAGCAGAAACCACCAGGCTTGTTCTCTTTCAGAAGCACTGACCTATAACCAATCAATGCACTGTGATATCACCATTCAGCATTGTGGAGGCATTATCAATCCCATCCGTTCAAGACTTTTGAATGAACTAGCTACCCTTGCAAACTGGACAACTGATAGGTGGCTGGCACAATCTCTGAGTTTGGAATTGTTAAGGATATGTTAACATGTTGAGTACATGCTGGCAAAATCCAATGTGTATTTCCCACAGAATGTATAGTAGAAACCGAGGCCAACGCTTGGATCTCTGCTGCAGGTTTGCAGTATGAATTCAATGGGGCTAAACTGCTTGCGGACACCCATCACAATTTCTATGTGAAACTGTGCCAGAAAAGGATATATCCTTTCTTGATGTGGGTTTTATAAACTTGAGCTGAAAAATCAGTATCAGACCAGGTGGAACATGTGTGGTTTTCCCATGGATTTCAGCTCAGAATCGACCTGGAAAATCCATGTGAACAGGGAGACACTATGCCTGGCAACTTTAGGGGTTAGTGGGGTCGGTATCAGCGTGACTGGCATTAAAATTGGGGCATGGACCATGTTGTTGTTTTTATTTTATTACACAACATCAATACAAATCCGTCTGACCCTGGTTGCTACCGACTGTGGTGGCCGGAGACCCGCCATTGAACTGCCTTCTCTGCTTCCCAACATGGTCTAATGAATTTTCACCAGCCATCACTAGGGGGAGCTCACTACACAGACATTTATACAGCTTCTATTGAGTTCTGTTGTAGCCGCATAAATTCATACGCGCTGAGCTCCCCACATGCAGCCACAGCTTTATCATTTACAATAGGATATGGAGCTCACGGAAGGAGAGTAATTCGTTTATTTATGGCAGGTTTACACATTGTAATATATAACATTGAACACCATCCTTTTTTTGATGTGCAATTGTGTCGTACAGAGTGTTGACAATATATGTCACTGTAGCGGTGGCTTAACAAATAAAGCTTTTTAAGAAAAAAAGCCACATTTTGTTTTTTTCAGTAATTTGTTTTTTCAGACCAGACCAGATGTTGGCTTAAAGTCAATAGAAAATAATAACATGCACAAAAGTGCATTTTTCTTCACCTTTGATGCATTTGAGTCAGTTATTTCACTTTTTTAATCCAAACTCAGCATGCTCCAGGTACAGCCCAAAAAAGGCCTCCAAAAACTGTGTGGGAACCTTAGAAAACTGAGAGAAAACAACTCCAGGTGCAGCTACATCCCACCGCACACATTACATGAGAGTGGGGGTACTTTCAAACTTTTCCTATGGTGCCTCCTGATTTCTGTGTGCACCTGTGCACCCTGGTTGCCGAGACCATTTTTTTTTTTTTTAGGTAGATATACTGTAGAAAAATGATTCTATAATGCTTCCCCTGCTCTGGATAATTTAGATGAAAGGTTCTGTACGACAACGTGTTTGGTACGGCGCTCTTTTTTCTATTTTTTAGGTTGGTATTTCAAGGTAAGGTTAATGTTTTTAGTACTCATTACATGAAAATATGTAAAAAAAGTATTGGCTCGGGAATTTAGTTTTGCTAAAGAATCTTATTACTGTTCTGTAATAGGTAATTGAGATAGTTACACAAGATCAAAATGTTATGAAAAGATGGATGAATTGCTTATACTGGGATTCCCAGAGGAACTTACCGATTCAGTCTATTTGCCATATTAATATAGGAGAGTGAGGAATTGAAGCGTTCTCTTCTGATTCATCAAAGTGAACTTAAAGCTTCACCAGATTTGTATTTTGCTGGATCTGACATTAATTATATTTTCACATGTAATATATTTGTATTACTTCTACATAATTGATCAATAGTAATGTCAAAGTTTTACTTTCTGGGAGGAAGGGCATTACATTTGCTTATGTGCGTATGCTTCACCAAATCTAGTGAACTTTTTATTCTCACCCAGTTGGATCCACTAAAGAGGAGATGGAGTCCTATCTATAGGGCCCTCCCTTTCTTTGCATACCTAGAAACATAGAAACATAGAATGTGTCGGCAGATAAGAACCATTTGGCCCATCTAGTCTGCCCAATATACTGAATACTATGAATAGCCCTTGGCCCTATCTGGCCCTATATATTGTTTGTAGTGTTGTATCTACCGTAGCGGAAACCATACCACTGCTATAAGGCCTGTGAGGAGCATGGACTACTCCCATGTCTTACATTTGGAATGAAATTCTGTTTACCTGCAAACACCACTAAGGGGAGCTCACTGTATACAGATGTATAGGTCTTCTTATGAGATCAGCAGGGGCTATAAAATGTGCACAGTAGGGATTGAGCTCACGCCAAGTAATTTAATGCTGTCAGAAAAAGGGAACAAATGGAGTCCAGAGGATTCATCTTTGAACTCCATTTTACCAGCTTGCCATTCATTTCCATCTTTTTTGCTAGACAGAATAGTACAGTACAGCATGATATTAAGTCAGGCACAGAAAAGGAAAGGAACGGAAAACTGGTCAAATGGCTGAATCCTTTGGAATTAAAATCCATTTCTCTCATTGAGGTGAATGGATCCTTTGCAGTATACATTTGAATACCGTTTTATACTCTACATTCTGGATTGTGCTCCTGCTGTGTAGACTATACACAAATTTTAAAAAAAATTATTACATGCTTCTGCGAAAAACCCAGTATCTAAGCTTTTTTTAACTAAAAAAGTTGGCATAAGGGCTCTGTTTCTTTGTATAATCATAAGGGCTCATGCACACTACCGTATTTTCTTTCTGTGTCCGTTCCGTTCTATTTGCAGACCGTATGCGGAACCATTCATTTCAATGGGTCCGCAAAAAAAACATAAGTTACTCCATGTGCATTCCGTTTCCGTATGTCCGTATTTCCGTTCCCCAAAAAAATAAAACATGTCCAATTATTGTCCGCATTACGGACAAGGATAGGACTGTTCTATTAGGGGCCAGCTGTTCTGTTCTGTAAATTACAGAATGCACATGGATGTCATCCGTATTTTTTTTGCGGATCCGTTTTTTGCGGACCACAAAATACATATGGTCGTGCACATGAGCCCTTACTGTAAAGGAACGTTTATGTTTCGGCTTCTCTAATGTTTTTTTCAGGTATATTATTAACTGTTTGAGCTACACAGCTAGATGCTTTTCACTCAGAAGCAGAGGGCATCTCCCTTCTGCTAGCACTGTATTGCTGTGATGCCCTTTCCCTTACTTTTCACTATGCTTGTTTTCATCTAGGGAGTTTACAGAACGGACAAGGAGGGACAAATCACATGGATCATAGGGAGGCTCCTGTGATGTTCAGGAGTGCAGAAGCAGTTTTTGTTATCAGGCTCTGGAGCACAGCTAGCTCTAACACAACCCCAATTCCTCTCAGCCCTTTTCTGAGGCTCTGTTTCCAGGGACAGGCACAGGCAGTAGACTGCAACTTAGGTGGAAGTGAGACCCCTAGTAGTCATGACTTTTACAGCTTTACAGTGATTTACATATTTGCTAGTTACACCATTCTCTAATAAATGAAATTGTGAGAAAGTACAGTGACTCATCAAAGGCTAGTTGCACCTTTGCACTGAACTTTTTGTTTTTGTGTGTAAGTCCTTTTGTGTGTAAGTTCTTTACCTAGCTGCTGGTGAATCTGACATAAATCAGACCACTGATCCAGTTTCTGACAGCTCTCTCTGCCTTCTTACTTCACCTAGTGTTAAGGATCTCAGAAGGGATCTGTGGAGGTTGCACACGGCAGATCAGAGAAGACATCTGCTGAGAAGAAGAAGAAGAAAATCCCTTTATTGTCCCTCAGTGGGGAAATTTTGGCATAACAGCAGCAATCATATTCACAACAGGAGCAAAATAAGAGTAATTAGAAATTAAAGAGTAAAATACAATAAAAACATAACACAGAATAAAAAAAATTTCAAATGTTTTTAAAATTCACTACTGGGTTTCTGGGAACAGTGGTGGAAATAAATCCTAACCACTGCTGGAAGGAAGGACCTCCGATAGCGTTCCTTCATGCACCTAGGATGCAGCAGTCTGTCACTGAAGGAGCTCTCTAGCTCCACAACAGCTTTGTGCATGGGGTGGGAGACATTGTCTAAAAATGATGTTAATTTTGCTAGAGTTCTTCTATCACCCACCTCCTGCACTGGATCAAGGGGACAACCTAGGACAGAGCTGGCCTTCTTAATGAGCTTATCTAATCTCTGTCTCTCAGCCACAGATAAGCTGCTCCCCCAACAAACCACACCATAGAATATGGCTGATGCCACCACTGACTGAAAGAAGGTCTTTAGGAGCGTCCCCTGCACTCCAAAGGACCTCGGCCTCCTCAACAGATAGAGTCTGCTTTGACGCTTTTTGAAAAGAGCATCAGTGTTATGGCTCCAGTCCAGTCTGTTGTTCAGGTGAACACCCAGGTACTTATAAGAGTCCACCACCTCAATGTCCGTTCCCTGTATGTTCACCGGAACCAAAGCAGAGGGCCTGTGTCTGCGGAAATCCACCACCAGCTCCTTGGTTTTGCCCGCGTTGATCTGGAGCTGGTTTTGCTGACACCAGTCCACAAAATCCTGTGTCCTCTGTCTGTACTCTGAGTCGTCCTCACCTGTGATAAAGCCGACTATGGCAGAGTCATCAGAGAACTTCTGTAGATGGCAGCCTGGGGAGTTGGTGGAGAAGTCTGCAGTGAAGAGGAACGGTACCAGAACAGTTCTCTGTGGTGCCCCCGTACTGCAGATCAGCTTGTCAGAGACACAACCCTGAGATTTAACACACTGTGGGCGTTCTGTGAGTAGTCAAGTATCCAATGTGACATGTGGTGGTCCACTCCTGCCATCTCCAGCTTGTCCCTCAAAAGTCCAGGTTGGATGGTGTTAAAAGCACTAGAGAAATCAGAAAACATGATCCTCACAGCGTTTCCAGGCCTCTCCAAGTGAGTTAGAGCACGGTGTAGGAGGTAGATGATGGCATCATCCACCCCGATGCCAGGCTGGTAGGCAAACTGCAGTGGATCCAATGAAGACTTCACCAGGGGGCGAAGATGGTTAAGAACCAGCCCCTCGAGGGTCTTCATCAAGTGTGAGGTCAGTGCTACCGGCCTGTAGCTGCTGAGGTCTTTCGGGTGTGAGGTCTTTGGCACTGGTACCACACAGGAGGTCTTCCCCAGCCTCAGGCTCATGTTGAACATCTGACCTATGATGCCACACAGTTGGTCTGAGCAGCACTTCAGGAGCCTGGAGCTGATGCCGTCTGGTCCTGCAGCTTTATGCACCTTGATTTTCTGTAGTTCCTTCATCACCTGGAGTGTGGTGAAGGACAAGGTGGGCATGTGGGGAGGGGGGTGAACGATGGATTCCTCTGGTGTAGAGGGGGAGAGGGGTGGTAGGTTGCTAAGAGGTGAACAGGCAGTGATGGTAGTAGTGGGGGAAGAAGATGGGGGGGTGTTTGTAGAAGCATGGGGGATTGGGTCAGTGGAGGGGTGGGTATCTGGTCAAACCTATTGAAGAACTTGTTCAACTCATTAACCCACCCCAAGTCACCTGCAGTCTGGATTTGACCCGGTTTGTGACCTGAGATGGTTTTCAGGCTTTTCCAGACCCCATGTGTGTTATTGTGCTGCAGCTGGTCCTCCATCTTCTTCCGGTTAATGGTTTTCCTCTCTCTGATCTTCCTTCTCAGTTCCTTCTGCACATTTTTAAGCTCCTTCTTGTTTCCAGATTTAAAGGCTCTTTTCTTTTCCTTGAGGAGAGCCTCACACCAACTGTAGATAGATAGCTAGATAGAGAGATAGATAGAGAGGAGAGCACACACAAGGCTCTTTTCAGGGGGAGAATTACATAGGCTGTGTAGAAGCGTAGAGAGAAAAAAGAGCACCCAGATAAAATGCTACTGAGGGAGGGAAATCACACACTCCTGAGTATCAGTGTCTGTCAGCACGTAGTAGAAAAGATCTACCATGAGCTGTAGACAAGGGAAATCAGGAATGAAATGTGTTCTCATACATGAGAGCTCGTGAAAGCAGATGCATCCTGGCAGCACAGGCATCATATCCAGCATGTATTACTGGGAAGAACATCCATATATCATGAGGTATTAAATGAATGAGGGAATGAAGACCGCATGCTGAAAATTAGTGCAAATTTTTTATCCAAGGTATCCACTAAAATATGTCAGAGATGTCCATACTCTTCAAATGTAGATTTTAGAAGAATCTATATCCAATATTTAGAAATTTTTATTTTTCCAAAAAGGATTGTTATGCCTTATGGTACAAGCTAACTTCCATTAAAAATAAAATATTGCTGTGGGAATTTCCCTTTAGTGTGATGTGTTATCCCTTGTATGTGATGATTAGGTTTATTTGCCTGCTGCATTGATGGTTGTTTGGACCTATTCATACCTGCCGTACAAATGATAATGGTCTCTGTTGTGCTTTTGATTTTCGTATTATACCTGCGAGATACAGTTCATATTTTTCCATATCTGTGGTGATGCCTTCCTTTGTACTCGCTCACCTTTGTACCATTGAGATCAATAAAATCCATCTATAAGCACAGATCCACCTCCAGCTCTGACTGTTACATCACTGGTAAAAATGGATTTATTCCACCTACAGTGTTCGAGCCTCTATACCACAGGGTGTGAATAAAAAAATGTAAAGATCAGACTGCTCTCCCTTTATGATATCTCATGCTTCAAACAGCCATAGCTTGGCTCATGTGGTCTACGTTATCCACAATGCTGTGCATATGAAAGACAATTTCTCTTTACCACAGATTTTCTCCTCAAACATGGTTTTCTATTCCTGAACTTTCTCCAGTTGTCTTTAATGTTTTCTGTGCTGAGGCTGCATGATGATGAGTTGTGATATCTTTCTGCGGGAACCTAACTCCAGCTTGTGTATGATAGAGTTGTAATGTATTATATAATAAGCAAAAATGGTGATCATGACTTGCAAATCTTAATCTAAAATTTATTAGAAGTTATATATATATATATATATATATATATATATATACTTAACAAAATGATGAGGCAGCACTTCCAGCTTTAAGGTGACAGGGTGAAGACCCCAATAGACTTTAATCCGGCAACGTTTCGGCCTGCTCAATGAGGCCTTTATCAAGCTTGATAAAGGCCTCATTGAGCAGGCCGAAACGTTGCCGGATTAAAGTCTATTGGGGTCTTCACCCTGTCACCTTAAAGCTGGAAGTGCTGCCTCATCATTTTGTTAAGTATATATCTTGGAGGAGGGGCCGGCCTCTGTGAGGAATTGCACCCAGTGCACAACGTCTGACTGTGCTGCTGCAATATTTGGGATTTTATATATATATATATATATATACAGTACAGACCAAAAGTTTGGACACACCTTCTCATTCAAAGAGTTTTCTTTATTTTCATGACTATGAAGGCATCAAAACTATGAATTAACACATGTGGAATTATATACATAACAAACAAGTGTGAAACAACTGAAAATATGTCATATTCTAGGTTCTTCAAAGTAGCCACCTTTTGCTTTGATTACTGCTTTTCACACTCTTGGCATTCTCTTGATGAGCTTCAAGAGGTAGTCACCTGAAATGGTCTTCCAGCAGTCTTGAAGGAGTTCCCAGAGATGCTTAGCACTTGTTGGTCCTTTTGCCTTTACTCTGCGGTCCAGCTCACCCCAAACCATCTCGATTGGGTTCAGGTCCAGTGACTGTGGAGGCTAGGTCATCTGGCACAGCACCCTATCACTCTCCTTCATGGTCAAATGGCCCTTACTTTCAAAGTTTTCCCAATTTTTTGGCTGACTGACTGACCTTCATTTCTTAAAGTAATGATGGCCACTTGTTTTTCTTTACTTAGCTGCTTTTTTCTTGCCATAATACAAATTCTAACAGTCTATTCAGTAGGACTATCAGCTGTGCATCCACCTGACTTCTCCTCAACGCAACTGATGGTCCCAACCCCATTTATAAGTCAAGAAATCCCACTTATTAAACCTGACAGGGCACACCTGTGAAGTGAAAACCATTTCAGGTGACTACCTCTTGAAGCTTATCAAGAGAATGCCAAGAGTGTGCAAAGCAGTAATCAAAGCAAAAGGTGGCTACTTTGAAGAACCTAGAATATGACATATTTTCAGTTGTTTCACACTTGTTTGTTATGTATATAATTCCACATGTGTTAATTCATAGTTTTGATGCCTTCAGTGTAAATCTACAATTTTCATAGTCATAAAAATAAAAAAAACTCTTTGAATGAGAAGGTGTGTCCAAAATTTTGGTCTGTACTGTATATATATTTATTTTTTATATATTATTTTTTTTAATAATAAATCAGAGCAGGTGTGAACTAGGGTCCAAGTTTTTGTATTTAAAGTGCTTGTGCTGGGCCCATTAATCAGCACTACTCAAAAACCTGTACAAGCACTTTAAATACTACCCCTTGGACCATAATTCACACCTAGTGCTCTGATTTATTATTTTTAAAGATATTTTGTATGTTTGTTATGTATTATGAATTCTTTTGAAATATAGATTTTATGTTTGTGTGTGTGTGTAAACAACTAAGCCCAGACTGAGCAGATTTTTAAATGAATAAAATAAAAGTTATACTGAATCTATTCCCATAAAACTATATATAAATCTGCTTAGCTCCTCCTATACTGCATTTTCATGCTGACAGGTTTTCATAAGGCTGTGTACACCTTCTGGGTAATTTTGTATGGTTGCATTTGACTGATTTGAGGCTAAAAAAGAAACATTTTTTTCAATTGGTCTTTATTAAAAATGTTCAGCTGCTTCTGAGTTACAAGAGTTAAAAATCAGTTTGTTTGCAAGTTGTCACAGTCTGTCTTCTTTGAATCCTGTCATCTGATGGCTCATATGTCGCTCTTATCTTTAATCTCCTGACCTCATAGCTCAATTCTTATCAAGCTGATAAGAATATGGCTTAAGGCTGTATTAGACAGTCCGATTCTGCCAGCAATTGTCGGGAAGGAAGAGTTCCTTCCCAGCAATCGCCTACTCGCTAGCGGAGGAGACCACTGCTCTTAAATTGAGCAATCTTCTCCACAACATGGGGAGGAGCGATTGTTGTAGCATCGCTCATCCTCATGCTGTCCAGTTGTTTTCCGGCCAGAGCATCGATAATGAGCCTACATACGAACGCTCGTTAGCAATGATTGGCCTGACAATCGCCTGATGTAATACAAACTTTAAATAAGTGTTTGTGTTAGATCAGGAGATCACAGATATCAGCTACACAGACAGACTGATTTTTAACCCGTGTAACTCAGAAATGGCTGAACATTTTAAATAAAGACTAAAATTATTTAAGTAAAATGCAGTCATAAAAAATGCCCTTGAAGGTGTACATAGCGTGCCACAGTTTATGAGCAAAAGTGGCAATGTTTCTGGAAGAAAAGAAAATCAGGGGGAGCTAAAGGAAGCTGATCTAATATAGATTGTGCAGACGAACATAATTATAGTCAGACTAGGTGAACTGCACACTACTGTACTGTACATATGAGTATTCTTGGTAAGATTAGTTTGGTACAATAAATGAATTTGGTTTTGTTTTGTTTTTACCAGTCTGTATTTCTCTTACGCTGTTATAATGTTTGTATTTTTTCACACTAATGTTTTCCCTGGTGCAGATCACGATTTATGCTTATTATATTTCTGATTATTTTAATGCTACCTCAGGAATATTTGGTAAGTCACCTTAAAACTATATTATTTTTTGTTTAGTAACAGTAATTGAGAATTTTCATTGGAATTTTGGTCCTCATGCACATGGCCGTATATGATGGACATCATATTGTGAGGTATCTTGTTCTGTATATCCTGCTCCACATTTTCATTTTATTTTATGACTTGTGGGCATGAGGTCTTATTATTACGTGTCCAACTTGCCCAATAGCAAATACCAAAATGGACCCACATCATGTGGTGTTAATTTTGCCCCACAAGACAGAAGGGAATAGAATTTGTTTCCCCCTCCATGCCCCTTGAGCCATTTGCTCACCCTCTTATTTCTTAAGGGAACGATCACCATTGTCAGATTTGCACATTTTACTACAAGATCCATGGTCGGTCTGACATTTACACTCAGGTTTCTGCTGCTGGTGGTCTAGCCCTGCTGTCATTAGCAAGACCCATCAGCATTATTACAACAGGTTAAATGCTTGGTAGGGTTGATCCTGCTGATTAAAATGATATCTTTTTTGTGAAAAATCGACTGTGGTGTTCCTGAAAAAAAACCACCAAGAGCTTGGGTGCACCGAGGGACTAGGCCCCACCCCTGTTGCACTAAAAACCTAATTTGCATAAAGAATAAACTTTTTTTTTCCTCGGGAACACCACAATCGATTTTCACAAAACAGGTATCATTTTAATCAGCGGGATTAGGTTGATCTTGCTAACAGGCAGGGGTGCACCTAGCCTTTCTGCTGCCCGAGGCGAAAACTGAAACGGTGCCCCAACCCCCAATGCCAATTTCTTAACCTAACCCCATCCCTCCAGCCGTACTGTTAAAGACATACTTGGAAAACATTACGTGTAGCGTTACAAAACATACAGGGTAATACAGCGCCACATACTGTGCCCACTGTGCTTCCCAATACTATATTGCACAAACAGATAACCCCCTCCTTCTGCCCCCCTCTTGCCCCTACCTGCTGCTGCCTGAGGCAATCGCCTCACCTCGCCTCATTGGTGGTGCACCCAACTAACAGGAGCTTTTTAAATGGAGCAATTGCTGAGTTTTTCTGTGTAAAAATAAGCAGCATGCTACTTGTTTTCCAAATGGAAATGTTGTTACTGTGAGCATGCTGGCTTGTTTGTGCTCTCCTATGAGGCAGTGGTTTTTTGGGCCTTTATTCGCCATGCATTCATTTGTCGCTCTTTGTAAAATGTGAGTTCATCAAATCATTATTTTAAAAGATGGAAGTTTCTGAGAGCTCCACAGTGCACAGACTGTGGAGACAACGCTATTCGCTATTTCCTCCAGAGGCGAATTCGTCGAAGCCTCCAGCTCTGCTCACCAGTGTGGCCGGCCTTGTAGATGACACAATTTGACCTGAAAGGTTGAAGGCATCTTCTTTACAAAGAACAGAAGCTTTTTTTTGCCACAAACTTAAAACTTGTTTTCTTGTCGTCTAACGCTAGTATGTTATTAAAGCATCAAACTCACATCTAATATGCACAACCTCCCACCTCGCCCACCTGGGACCTAATTCTCGTGTTTAGTCAAAGTCTCAGAATTATTCTTTGTGAAAAGAACTGCAGTATGAATAAATGTGTGACGTATCCATCGTGGGCTTATCATATGTTTGTAATGCATGATTTAGTTAAAAAAAATAACAAAGCAGTAAAATATGATTCAAATATATCTATAAAATATGTCATAGAAAAGCTGACACATGATATTAAAGTGGTTGTGCCAAGTTTTCAAGTTTTCCCTTATCCATAAGAGAGGGGATAACTAACTGAGTGGTGGGGGTCCAACCCCACTGAATCCGAGAAGGAGAATCCCATTCTCCAGATCTGACGGAGCGGCAGGTCGACCATGCGTGCTGATGCTCCATTCAATCTCTATGGGACTAGATAGAAGAGTACATTCATTCCATAGAGAATAAATGGTGCGGCAGGGAGCATGGTCGACCTGCGACCCCATCAGAACAGTGGAAAAGGACCCCCTTTTCTGGCATCAGTGGGGATCCCAGCGGTCAGCAGTCAGTTAGTTATCCCTTATACTGGGGATAGGGGATAACTTGTAAACTTGACACAACCGCTTTAACTGCCAAATTTGGGGACACGTCACCGCTGAAGCCAGTCATTCACTGCAGTGGTACAGGTGGCCATGTTCATGACCCAACCAGAAAATGGAGGAAAAGGAGCAGGCAACAGAGGGGAGCAGGCAAGTGTGAATATTTCAGGAGGTGATGCAGGCTATTGGCCTTTTTATGATTACTGTAATATTAGCAGAAAAACTCTTTAAGGACAGATTCAGGGTCTATTCACATATTGTTTTATTGATTACATCAGATGTATACATGGGGTATATTTCGATGTATGCTTCTGATTAAATCTTCTGATATATGTATATATAGGAATATAGTGGGATACTCCTATTGTAAAAAATTGCATACAGTGAAGTATTTCTTTATATATTTTTTTTATGTTGAGCAGTTAAAGGGGTTGTCCGGGTTCAGAGCTGAACCCGGACATATCCTTATTTTCACCCAGGCGGCCCCCCTGAGGCTAGCATCGGAGCATCTCATGCTCCGATGCGCTCCCTTACCTTGCGCTAAATCGCGCAGGTCATGGGCTCTTTTCTTTATCATAACACACTGCCGGGCAGAAGCTTCCGCCCGGCAGTGTGTTCGGTGACATCACCAGCTCTGATAGTCAGGCTTTAGCACTGCCCTAGCCGTTTTACTGGCTAAGGCAGCGTTAAATCCCGCCCATCAGTGCCAGTGACACCGGGCTTCTTGGCAGCCCCATGGAGAGCCCAGTACGTCACCGGATCTCCAAAAAATGCCTTTGCCCTGCGTGATTTAGAACAGGGAAAAGGAGAGTATTGGGGCATGAACTTCTCCGATGCTCAAGTTAAGGGGGCTGCCTGGATGAAAATGGAGACAACCCCTTTAAGTGCACCAAGTGAGGGGCCCAAGCCACCCTGTGCAACCCTGCTTCTTCTTCCAGCCCCTCCTTCACCTTCTCAAATTCACAGGGTCAGGTTCCTGCATATTCTCTCTGCTTGCTCCCTTGAATGAAGAAGGATAAGTGGGAGCTGGCCAAGGAAGCAAGAGGGCACATGCGTAACAGCTCCATTCACTCCAGGAACTCTGGCACCTCTTTTTTGTGATTGGTGGGGGTGCCAACAGTTAGACCCCACCAGATACGTTTACCCTATCCTGGGGATAGGAGATACGTTCTTATAGTGGAACAAACCCTTTAAAGGCTATAGATACTTTGAGATCATTGCATGCATTTTAGGCATACATTTTTATAACAGGATTTTTTAAAACTTTTAGACCATATGGCTTCTGCACCTTGCATGTATATATATACTGCAGAATGCAGTTCACTGGCAAATCCGTCTAACTGGCTGTCTAATGGATTAATCTCCAGTCTCTCTCTTTTTCTCAACAATATCGGAACTGATTTATGATTGGATTACAAATCAACCTAAAAAATCTGAAAAACAAAGCTCACGGCTGCAGTCTTGCAGTGTGGCTAGGGAATACGTTTTATGGTAGACAACTGTGTGGGTGATTTTGAGCTCTGTAGCAGAAAAACAATGATCTGACCACTATAAAGATATATTAGGAAATTATTTAGCAGATAATTTGGATTTATTTAGATTAAAAAATTAATATGAAAATTCAGATTAATGTTCTTTATGTTTCAACTGTGTGTTCTAATGTATTGCAACATAATTTAAAGGGGGTTCTCTAGGCTTTTCTGAAAATTGGAAAGATTCTATCCTCTGTACTTAGCGTACCCTTCTGTCGCACCCCCATTGCCACCATTTCCCCTGCGCTTTGACTGGCTGCAGGCTTTTCCCCCCTCAGGTCCTGACCGGATGTGTTCTTGAAGCTTTCTGTTCAGCTGCATTTACATTATCCAGGATGACTTGAGAACACATCTGGTTGGGACCGAGGGGAAAAACACTCAGCCGGTTCGAGCGCAGCAGAGGCCGCAGCTTCTGGGGCGCGATGGAGGGGTAAGTTCAGCAGAAAAAAACCAGATTACGCTTTTAAAGGGGTTTTCCTCTGACAACATTTCTCATCTATCAGTGTTAAATATCTGGGCCCCTGTTGCTGAAAGCCCCACCGATCACTAGTATTGGAGACCCTGGTCCACTGTTTTATTTCACAGGTAGGTCTGCAGTGAGGAGTTGTATGCGGTGTGCATGCTGCTACACAATTTGTCTCTATGGGAGATAGGCAAGCATGCGCATTGCTCACCTATATGTACTCATCACAGAAATGTGAAATTGTCAACATTGACAATTCCGTGCACCAGATATTACATATTATAACAGTTTTTACGCTTGGAAATAACAGTAAAAGAGTGTTGTGTCTTACCTGCATTTTTACATCTATTGAGCCCCTTGTCTTGAATGTCATTATATTGGTGGTTTGCTTGTTTGCAGACAACTCCTTGACATAAAGGTATTTAATAGCCCAAATGAAACCCTAATCATGGTTTGTTGATCGAGTGCTAGGGAATATTAAACAATACAGTGAAAGTATATGACATTCACTTTGCTCTCTGATTGTATCTGCCTTATAAAATCTGTTCTCTAAGAATAAGATATGCAGTGACCCAGTGGCTCACTGCTAAAGAATTAAACATTGAGATTTATTGTCTGAGCACTTAAATGTTAAAGTATTCTCTTTTACTTGTGCACTGTGAATCCCTAATGGTTATTGAATAGTTAAATGGCAGCTTTTTAGTGCAGTTGCCTGAGTGATGGGCTAGTTCCACCCCCTTGTTAGATAGTCTTAGCTGAGCAGGCCTAGAGTGAGAATGTGTTTTTGGTGAGCTGAAGACATCTAGGCCTAGTCCAGAGAACCTTTATCCCTGAAGCTGAAAGCTGGCAGAGAAGCAAATGAGGGACTACCCCTGAAAGAGAATGGACATTTATAGATGGTTGAGAACCAAGGCTGTGATTGATACAGACAGTAAGGCAATGCTTGTTTATGGCAAAGGACTTTACTGCTTGTGGTTTGGGTATATTGCTTCTGCACCTGCCGCACTTCTTAGATGGACTGGCAATCTGATATGCACAGTCCAGAATGGGCACTGCAGAACGAGTCAATGAGAATGGAACTGCACAACTGTGGTTACTTGGAAAGATTGAACAGTGTTTCTAGAGAAAGAGACTCAGGGAGGATTACTACCATCATTGCTGCTACCTATACATAGCTATTGGGAAAGGTATAATCTGTAATATACCTCAGAACTGTGCCAATTGCTGCTAAATGTACAACCCCCATCATATATTCAGTAAAGAGAGACTTTGTTAGATGTAATCAAATAGGCTTTGTTATTGACTCCACTATCCATCTGATGGCCCTACATCTGCTCTCCTGCCTAACTCCCTGCCAACCATCCACCATCAAGGGCACCACAACTACCACCAGGCAGGAGCCAACAAAAAGCCCAGGATGTATCCCAAGAGAAGAAAGGGTGTGCCTCCCATCACTGCATGGCCCAGGGAATGTCAAGATGAGGACTGCCACCATGAGAGCTGCAACCCCATCATTGTCATTGCCACAACCATTCTTCTCTTGTTTTACCCTCCTGGGCTCTCTGCAGTATATTATAAAGGCATAGAGAGGCAAATGTTGAGTTTTGTTATATGTTTAGTAGCACTTTTAAGCTAGCACTATGCCTAAAAATGAACAAGAATGCAGTAATTATACATTTATTGGCTATTCGGTAAGATGTTTTTCATGCTTTTGAAACGGTTTTGCACTGAAAACAGATATTCCTGGTCTTCTCATTCCTTGGCTCAGGACAGTGTAGAGGAGCATAGAGAAAGGGGCAAGCTTGACTTACCTGTTTCCCTATGAGAAGCATAGAAGATTACAACCACAAACACTGACTGCATAGAGTTGAGCTTCCTTCCCCCCCCATTGGAGTAACTATAAGAGCTTCTATGGGGTCCAGAAATTGAGGGGGCCAACTTAGGTTCAAGAATATTACACTTTTTCATAGCGAATAACAAGTTGATGGCTTTCTGCTTTCTTACACTACTATGGGCTGTTATCCATACCTTTAGTTGTTGGTACTTGGTTACTAGGTGGTGGAGCACTGACCTTTTACTATGAGGTCCTATTAATTCTAGTTATGCCTCTGGTGTTACAAGAGGCATGAGTCTCGTAAGCCTGTTGGGTCTTCAAGCTAGTAAACCAATAACTGAGGCAGTGAGTGAGACAAACAGCACAGAATATATAGCAAAACTGCACACAGAACCAAAGTAGGGTTTAACCCTTGTTATACTGCAGAATGAGGTGCGATTCAATGGATAAATTATCAGAGGCAATGGACCTTCAAAAGACACAGGGAGAGTGGAGCAGAACAGCAGCAGTGGGCAGCAGTAGACATGGACTAACAACATAATATCAAGCATGTTTATTTTATCTACAAGCCTTTTATGCGGCTCAGTATTGAATGCCTTGGAAAAATCAAGATATATGACACCCAGTGACTTGCCCTAATCCAGTCTGCAACTTAAAGACAGTGTCACCAAAAATGTTATCTGCCCTAGCTCCAATATAGACCTGAGAAAGCAGGGGGAAAAAAAAGGAGATAGGGTAGTAAGGTTGATGGAGGGGGAAGTAGGGTAGTTAGGGATATTAGGATGGGTGATATTTTTGAAGAAGATTATAAATAAAAAATAAAAGATAAAATGTATCTGCCATTTAAAACCAGATAGCAACAAATATCCTTTTTTCTAATCTTTTAATTTCTGATTACAGATTTTTTTAAATTCTATTTTCTGAACATAATTATGGGGGTGGCCATCTTGTCTGAGCTGTTCTTAACAATATTTACAAAGCAGTAAAAAAATTGCTTTACAGCAGCCCCCTGGTCCATAGACACAATGGTCTGGAGGGGACCATATTGACTTCTATGGGAGAGTTCTCTAGGCATGTTGTGTGACATGTGCAGAAGTCGTTGTACAGGAAAAGAATAGATAAGCTTTGACAATCAAATATTGTCAATGGTGGATCCCATCTTATCTGTAAACAGAGGTGATATCTCCTTATCATTACAGGCAGGTTTAGAATAATATAACTGCAGTAAATTGATATGTACAGACCAAGAAGTGGCTCCTATTTTTAGGCTTAGTGACCAGTGCCACAATAGATATTCACATGGAAAATTAAAAATACCATCACCAAAAATTCTATACAAATATGTTAAACATAAAAACATGATTTAAACAATAGTTCATTTTCTGATGACACATTTCCTTTAGCTTCTTATAGACACTGATCAGATTAGTCTGACAAACAGAAGTCTCCTGACCAACCTTCTAAATGTGCTCATATATTTTCAATAGTTGTTGACCAACACTTCTGGCGGTGGCTTATTTTCCATGAGAATAAAGGCTAGGACATGTAAAAATTTAACATTTCCAATCCTTCTTTACTCCAACATCTGCCACTTGGGAAGAGGTGGGACACTCCCATATGGATTATATGGTTGGTTGTTCATGTCAAAATCAGCAGTTTTGGCCAACATTCATCTAATGTGTATGGCCATTTTTAGCAGGGGTTTAGCCGTTGTCGGACTGGGGTTCTTGGGGACCACTAAATAAAATTATTTTTGAGGCCCAACCTCTATATCATCAATAAAGTTTAATAGGTTTTTAATCAAAGAAGTAGAATAGATCCTAGAGGCATGTGATTGACTCCAAAGGCAGTCAAATGGGATTTTTCTCCTGGATCTTGGGGGCAGAACCTGGGCCCTCCAGATCATCCTCTGGTATTCTGGTGGGCCAATCCTGGGCGTAGCTATCTAGGGTGTTCCTAAGGCCTTTTTGCAACATAGGAGTATTATAAATTTCACATGGTAAGTGGGGGATCCCTGTTGTAGTTTTTGCATTCTGAAAAGGAGCTTCAAATTATTCCCCCGGTTTCTACAGAAAGCAATGTCCTCAGATGTTAGGAAGCCACTTGTAGTTGACCAGTTTCACAGCCTCTCCTACAGCTTCATTGAACACAAGGGGACATCAATGATTTTCATAACATTTATATTTCCCTAGTGGATTCTCACGTTTTTATGAATCAGCCACAACACCTGGTCCATGCATTACATCTATGTACCATTTATTGCACAGAATTGTCTTTCTAAAACTGTTGCTAAACTACTAGTAGAAATCCAATCTTTTTGTCTCCTCTTATTGTGTTTGAATTAAATTATGATTGTCAAGTTTAATAGTTCACATCCAATCACAGCAAAAATAAAATGCGGCTACAGTAGCTGGGAGATTATGGCTTTGGCAAGATAATCCTGTTTGCTTTCCAAATCAATTTAAATTTAGAAAACAATAGAAGGATTAGCTAAGTCCCTCCCCTCAGATCTGTCCCATTTCTAGAAACTTTCCTTCTGCAGAAGATAATTATATTCTTTCAATGTTTGCTCGGCAAACAATTGTGCATTCCCAGAGAATATACTGTAGAATTGAAAATTAAAATAGAAGCCATGAGTACAATGTATAAGAATTCATTGAGTTAGGTCTGGCTGATGTGCGCACATCTAGAGCTGCATAAATGGCCTCCGGGTAGGTATACTTTGGGCCGGGAACATGACATTGTTATGAAGAGATTTCATACCAGCTTCTGAAAGGATCGTTGATCTTGAAGATTAAGTTATGCTTCTTGTCATCCATAAACATGGTAAAATGTTATGAATTCTAAATGCATCACTACATTAATGCTACACTCGTTCCGGGGAATATCAAATGTCTGTCTTTGCTAGTAAATATTTGCAAAACCCAGAGCTTCGCCAGCACAGAACTATTCATTTATACTGCATTTAAACCCATTCAAGTAAAAAAGATAGGAGTTGTCATGCGATAAGTGCTTTACTATCTGCTTGATTACAGTGGTGGCATTTGATACTACTTGATACAAGAAAACTAACTTTTCAAGGTTCCTAGGGGTATAATGTCTCTGTAAAATATCTGAAGTGCAAAAAATATTCCGCTATTACCCATAATTCTTAAAGGGGTTTCCCAACAGGAAAACACAAATAAAGGAATAGACTTATCTGAGGAACCAGCAGTTGTAGCATCTAGCAGTGAGCACAATCCAGGAAGTAGTATAAACCGCAAAGTGAGGCAGTATGGGAGGGGATATAAAGGGAGGCAATCACTGCTAATAGATGACAGCTGGGAGAGGGAGAAGAGATGACAAAATGAAACCAAAACAAAAGAACATCATGCAAGAGGTACTGAAGAACGTCTGTCAGAACTTCTCAGAGATCTGGCGGTGACAGTGGGGGTGGCGGGAGTCACACACCCACAGATCAGATATTGATGACTTATCCTGAGGATGGGTCATCAGTGTAAAACAATCGGAAACCCCTTTAATGTAGGGGTCTTTTTACATGGGCCAATGACCAGCCAAACTAATTCTTATGAACACTCATTTGTCAGGTGATCAGAAGCTTTCTGGTAACAATTAATCATCCTCCCCCCTTCCTTTCAGTTTGCATTGGCCATTCTGAAAGATTATTTAAATCAATATATTGTTCCCGGGTGAAATTGGCTCATCTACCCTAAGCATTAGTGATGATCAAGCATGCTCGGCCGAACACCAGTTCGGCTCGAGCATCATGATGCTCAGCACATCGCGGTGATCGGCCGAATACCGCATGTGCTCGAGCGCCCTGGTCGAGGCTCCTCCCAGCAACTTTTGTTGGCTGCTACGCAGCCAATAAACGTGCCGGTAGGTACTGCCACTCACTGTAATGGAGTAGCCATGTTGATTACTGGCATTACAGTGATTGGCTGGCCGGAACGCGTCATCGGGTGTGACACGTGGTTTGGCCAGTCTTAGTCAGGGAGAGCTGTGCTGTAGAAGGGACAGATAGTGTAGGGAATTGAATTTTATTTTTTGGTTAGGCAGGGTTGGTGTTAGAGACCCAAAAGTCCTTTTAAGGACTATTGTTGTTTCTGGCACAAATATCTGCGCTACATTATCTGCGCTACATCTCCTGTGTAACGTGTGTGCAGCCTAAAAATATCTGTGATATCCAGTGTACTTTTTCCGTAGACGGTGTCCGCTGCGGACAGTTACATTGGCTGCGCCACATCTCCTGTATAACGTTTGCGCATCCTAATATTTGTGACATCCAGTCTCTTTTTTCCGTAGACGCTGCGGACAGTGACATTACCTGCACTACATCTCCTGTATAACATGTGCGCATCCTAAAAATATCAGTGACATCCAGGGTTCTTTTCCGTAGACGGTGTCAGCTGCGGACAGTTACATTACCTGCGCTACATCTCCTGTATAACGTGTGCGCATCCTAAAAATATATGTGACACCCAGGGTACTTTTCCGTAGACAGTGTCCGCTGTGGACAGTTACATTACCAGCGCTACATCTCCTGTATAGCGCTTGCACATCCTAAAAATATCTGTGACATCCAGTGTAACGTGTGCGCATCTTAAAAATATCTGTGACATCCAGTGTACTTTTCAGTAGACGGTGTCCGCTGCGGACAGTTACATTACCTGCTCTACATCTCCTGTATAACGTTTGCACATCCTGTGTACTGTTTCTGTAGACGCTGTGGACTGGACTGCGACATTATCTGCGCTACATCTCCTGTTTAACATGAACGCATACTAAAGATATTTGTGACATCCAGTGTACTTTTCACGTAGACGGTGTCCGCTACGGACAGTTACATTACCTGCGCTACATCTCCTGTATAACGTTTGCGCATCCCAAATAGCTGTGACATTCCCTGTAATTTTTTATTAGCCGCTGGTGACAGCAGCGACATTACCTGTGCTACATCTCCAGTCTAACGTTTGTGCATCCCAAATAGCTGTGACATTCCCTGTAATTTTTTATCAGCCGCTGGTGATAGCGACATTACCTGCGCTACATCTCCTGTATAACGTTTGCACATCCTAAATATCAGTGACATTTAGTTTAATTTATTTACGCATACACTTACAAAACCTGCACTACTATACTTGTGACATACTTGCAAGCATATATACCATTTAATATGCAGAAAGCGAGCTGTAAGGGAGGGGGAAGTGGCTGTGTTGGATTGGAGCACATAATGCTTCTAGTCGGTTAAGCACCACCCTGTCTTCCACAAAGTCCAGTCTCAGTAGCCAAGAGTCTGGTCAACAGAATCCTCACCCTGATCCTCCTTCCTCCCACCATGGAGAGTCTTGCCAAACAAGTGATCCCACACTCGGATTTTCCAAGGAGCTCTTTTCATCGCCATTCCTTGATTTGGGACACAGTTGCCAATAAGTCAACGGCAATTAGTGCCTCAAGAGGTTAATGATGAGGATGAGACACAGTTGTCAATAAGTGAGGTTGTTGTTAGGTCAACAAGTCGGGAGGATGACAAGAGTGAGGAAGTGGAAGAGGAGGTGAAGGAAGATGAAATCACTGACCCAACCTGGGAAGGTGGCAAGCCGAGCAAGGACAGCAGTACAAAGGGGGAGGGATCCGCAGCACTGCAACAGGCTGGAAGAGGCAGTGGGGTGATAAAAGGGAAGGCAAACCACACCAAACAGGCCCGCAACTGTTCCCCGGAGCACCCCCTTGTGGCAATCTCCCTTGCCAAGGGGTAGGTGTTCCGCAGTCTGGTGCTTTTTTGAGGAAAGTGTGGACGATAAAAGAATAGTCATTTTCAACCTGTGCTGTACCAAAATGAGCAGGGGTGTGAATGCTAGCAACCTCACCACCACCAGCATGATCCACCACATGGCATCAAAGCATCCTAATAGGTGGGCCAAACGCCTGGGTCCACAATCAGTGTCTGCGGGTCACACCACTGCCTCCTCTTCCCCTTTGTTACGTGCTGGCCAATCTCCTGTCCAAGACACAGGCCCAGATGCCTCCCGCCCCGCACCTGGACCTTCGCACCATCAGTTAACACATCCACTTCTGTGTCCCAGCGCAGCATACAGATGTCCATACCCCAGGCCTTTGAATGAAAGTACAAATACCCAGCCACCCACAAATTGTTGGCCCTGGAAATGTTGCCATTTAGGCTTGTGGACACTGAGGCTTTCCACAGTCTAATGGCAGCGGTGGTCCCTTATTACTCAGTCCCCAGCCGCCACTATTTTTCCAGGTGTGCCATCTCCACCTTACACCAGCATGTGTCCCGTAACATCACCCGTGCCCTGACCAACGCAGTAATTGGGAAGGTCCACTTAACAACTGACACATGGACAAGTGCTTGTGGCCAGGGACGCTACATTTCCCTGACGGGACACTGGGTGAACGTTGTGGAGGCCGGGAGCGAGTCGTATCCTGGGATGGCACAGGTGATACCGACGCCAAGGATTGCCTTCCCTACTTACATCAGGATTTCCGCCACCACCTACATTAGTGGCTGCAACCCCCCTTCTCCTCCTCCACCTCCTCCTCCACTTCCACCTCTGAATTATCATCTTGCAGCACCAGTCAGCCATCAGTCAGTAGCTGGAAGCAGTGTAGCACTGCAGTGGGGAAGCGACAACAGGCCGTGCTAAAACTAATATGTTTAGGTGACAAACAGCACACCGCCGAAGAGGTGTGGCAGGGTATATGGGACCAGACTGAGCTGTGGCTCTCACCACTCAACCTAGAACGAGGCATGGTTGTGTCTGATAATAGCCGTAACTTGGTGGCGGCTTTGGAGCTCGGCAAGCTCACACACATAACATGCCTAGCTCACGTGTTCAATTTAGTGGTTCAGCGGTTTCTCAAAACCTACCCCAATTTGCCTGAGCTACTGGTGAAGGTGTGCCACGTGTGCACATCTCTGAAAGTCATCTACAGCTGCCGCCGGTCTGTCAATGCTGCAGCAGAGCTTGCAATTGCCAGCTCACCGACTGTTGTGCGACGTGAGCACGCGCTGGAACTCCATGTTCCACATGTTGGCCAGGCTTTGTGAGCAGCAGAGGGTAGTAGTGGAATACCAGCTGCAACATGGTCGTCGCCTTTCCAGTCAGCTTCCACTCTTCACAAGCGACGAGTGGGCATGGATGTATGACCTCCGTGAGGTTTTACGCAACTTTGAGGAATCAACACAGATGGTGAGCGGCGATGCCGCTATTATCAGCGTAACCATTCCGCTTCTGTGTCTAATGAAACGCTCGCTGCTTACAATGAAGGCGGACGCTTTGCATGTGGAAGAGGTGGAAATGGGGGAAGACATAGGTGATAGCCAGACCACCCTCAGTTCGTCTTCTCAGAGCGAATTGGATGATGAGGAGGAGGAGGAGCAGGAGACGGTTGCCTCCGCTACAGAGGGTAGTACCCATCTGTTCAGCATGGATGGGCCGAAGAGGATGAAGAGATTGAGAGTCATCCTCCTGATGACGACAGTGAAGTCTTGTCTGTTGGGACTCTGTCACACATGGCTGACTTTATGTCATGCTGCTTTTCCCGTGACCCTCGCGTTATACGCATTTTGGCCAACACCGATTACTGGTTGTTCACCCTTCTCGACCCCTGCTACAAAGAGAACTTCTCATCTCATCCTCCTCTTCATTGTCCAATTCGTGCTGAGAAGACGAACTGAGTGTGTTCTGGCTATCACCCTGTGTAATGTCTTCCCCCATTTCCACCTCTTCCACATGCAATGCGTCGTCCTTAATTGTAAGCAGCGAGCGTTTGAGTAGACACAGAAGTGGGATGGTTACGCCGATAATAGCGTTATCGCCGCTCACCATCTGTGTTGATTCCTCAAAGTTGTGTAAAACCTCACAGAGGTCAGACATCCATGCCCACTCGTCGCTTGTGAAGAGCGGAAGCTGACTGGAAAGGGGACGACCATGTTGCAGCTGGTATTCCACTACTTCCCTCTGCTGTTCACAAAGCCTGGGCGACATGTGGAACGTCGAGTTCCAGTGCATGCTCACGTCGCACAACATCCAGTGAGCTGGCGATTTCCAGCACAGCTGCAGCGTTGACAGACCGGCTAAAGCTGTTGATGACTTGCGGAAATGTGCACACACGCGGCACACCTTCACCAGTAGCACAGGAGGTGGGGTAGGTTTTGAGAAACTGCTGAACCACTGAGTTTAAGACGTGGGCTAGGCATGGGATGTGTGTACTTGCTGAGCTCCAAAGCCACCAAAAAGTTACGGCCATTTTCAGACACAACCATGCCTGGTTCTAGGTTGAGTGGCGACAGCCATAGCTCAGTCTGGTCTCTTATCCCCTGTCACAGCTCTGCGGCGGTGTGTTGTTTGTCCCCTAAGCATATCAGCTTCAGCACGGCCTGTTGCCGCTTCCCCACTGCAGTGCTACACTGCTTCCAGCTCCCGACTGATGGCTGACTGGTGCTGCACGTGGATAATTCAGAGGTGGAAGTGGAGGAGGAGAAGTGGGGTTTGGAGCTTCTAACATAGTTGCTGGCGAAAACCCTGATCGAAGTAGGGCCCGCAATGCCAGCACGTAACACAGGGGAAGAGGAGGCAGTGGTGTGACCCACAGACACTGGTTGTGGACCCAGGCGTTTGTCCGACTTATTACGGTGCTTTGATGCCATGTGGCGGATCATGCTGGTGGTGGTGAGGTTGCTAGTGTTCACGCCCCTGCTCATTTTGGTATGGCACAGGTTGTAAACTACTATTCTTTTGTCGTCCGCACTTTCCTCAAAAAAGTGCCATACTGCGGAATACCTATCCCTTGGCAAGGGAGATTGCCGCAAAGGGGTGCTTCGTGGAACAGTTGCGTGCCTGTTTGGTGTGGCCTGCCTTCTCCCTTTTGCCACCCCACTGCCTCTTCCAGCCTGTTGCAGTGGTACAGATCCCTCCCCCTCTGTACTGCTGTCCTCGCTCGGCTTTCCATCTTCCCAGGTTGGGTCAGTGACTTATCGTCCACCACCTCCTCTTCCACTTCCTCACTCTGCTCATGCTCCTGATTTGTTGACCTAACCACATCCTCAGTGATTGACAACTGTGTCTCATCCTCTTCATCAACCTCTTGAGACAGTAATTGCCGTTGACTTATTGGCAACTGTGTCTCATCATCATCCACCTCATTAAACAGCAATTGCCGTTCCCCACCATCATCTTCTTGTGACTGTGGATGCTCAAGAGTTTGGGAATCAGGGCAGAAGATGTCACAGATATTTTTGGTATGTGCACACTTTACACAGGAGATGTGGCACAGCTAATGTCGCTGTCTGCAGGATGCGCTAAAAATATATATTGCTGCTGCCACACACAATAATAGTCCTTAAAAAGTTAAAAGGACTTTTGGGTCCCTTCCTCAGCACAGCTCTCCCTGAATAAAACTGAGCCGAACACGCGTCATCGGGTGCTATATAGCACCTGATGATGCGTTTCAGCCAGCCAATCACTGTAATGCCAGTAACCACCATGGCTACGGCGTTACAATGAGGGCAGTACTTACCTGCACGTTTACTGGCTGCGGGGTGGAGACTCGAGCATTGTGCTCGAGCACATGCGGTATTCGGCCGAATACCGTCATGTGCAGAGCATGCTCGATCAACACTAGTTCTTATGTCAGGGTCCTGTTCTGGAAAATATATATCACAGCCAGAAGCACTATAAAATAAATGATATATTACAGGCCACGTGCAGGTTGTAGCAACCAAATTCCAGCTTTGATTTTTCCATTTGGAAAAAATTAACCTTATTGCTTGCACTTCCACTAGGTTTAAATGTATATTAATATTGTTTTACGTTTATGAATGTCACAAAACACTTGTGTATGCTTATTCAGTATCGCAAAAAATGTAGCCATTCTCTGAAACTGCAGAAGTGACCCCCTGACTCGGATTTCTAAACCAGAAGACATCTCCGATGGTATCTCGCTCATTTGCAGTATATAGATGGAGTCGAGGCTAGAGCTCATCAAGAGAAGGCCAAGAGTGTGCAAAGCAGTAATCAAAGAAAAAGGTGGCTACTTTGAAGAACCTAGAATATGACATAATTTCAGTTGTTTCACACTTGTTTGTTATGTATATAATTCCACATGTGTTAATTCATAGTTTTGATGCCTTCAGTGTGAATCTACAATTTTCATAGTCATGAAAATAAAGAAAACTCTTTGAATGAGAAGGTGTGTCCAAACTTTTGGTCTGTACTGTACGTATGCTTCCCTCCACAGGTCAGGCAGGGATAAACAAAAAAGTGTTAAAAAGCTGGAAAACTCCTTTAAGGCTTTGCAATGCATAGGATGAAATTTGCTGCTCCACATGTCCACATGTAATACATAGATAATGGTCTAAAATCGGGGTGACATTCCCTTTAATTTCAAACAAGAACAACGAAACTTGAAGATTTTTGTTTGAAAAGTAAACATTAGGAGCAATTTGGAAGTGGAATAAATGTACAATTCTGTTAGAAGAGCATGCGGGAAAGTGTAAATGAACATACAGTATAAATTTAAACTTGTGATGTGCATAATGCTATAGCAGACTACTGATAGACGTGTGGATTTTTTGACAACACTAAAATGCTACAATGCTAAAAGCAAAGTAAAAAATCAGCTACTAATAATATAATCAAGAGGCGAGTGCAGTACACTAGATTTATCTGCCTTTCCTTACTGCAGTTTACAACCTTGTTGTTAGATTCTAAAGCAGACATCCTCAAACTGCGGCCCTCCAGCTGTTGTACAACTACAACTCCCACAATGCCCTGCTGTAGGCTGATACCTGTAGGCTGTTCGGGCATGCTGGGAGTTGTAGTTTTGCAACAGCTGGAGGGCTGCAGTTTCAGGATGCCTGTTCTAAAGGCTCCCAAGGCAACCACCTCTTTCCTTTTCATGTATCCCACATGGTGCATTACTGCTTTTAGGAGGGTTAACATGTGGCTTTCAGTGATGAGCGGCAGGGGCAATATTCGAATTCGCGATATTTCATGAATATTTGGTCGAATATTCGACATATATTCGCGAATTAGAGATTTTGTCATTATTTTCTTGATTGCAAAAATCAGCAATCGGAAAATTTGCGCTAAAAATTCTCAATACGAAAATTCGCGATCAACATTACTCCTAAAGTCAAACATTTTGCAGCCTTCTCATTGTCCCACAAGCAATAAGAAGTGAGGGATCATGGGTACTGTTGAAAAAAAAAATCTAGAATATTCGCGATTACGAAGATTATAGCACTATATTCTAGATATTTGCGAATTCTCGAAGTGGCAATATTCACGATAAAAATTTGCGATTAGAATATTCGTGATCAACACTAGTGGCTTTAACATTGCTGATTTGCCACCGAGTTTTGTGTGAGGCAAATCCATTGCATTGTATCATCCTAGTAGATGTGATTTTAAGAAATGTCTTCCATACGCTGCAAAAAAATTTATTCGGCAGCGCAAACTCATCTGCAGTGCAGATTGCAGTGAAGTCCGCAGCAGGTCAACTTATGCTATGATTTCCACTGCAGATCTCACCCTTTGCAATGGATAGGGTGAAAATTGTGGCAAATCAGAAGCAAAATGTGTAATAAATGTGCAGCAGAAATTCTGCTAAATGTGGCCGTACTCTTAATATGAACTTTGTTAGCTTTATTAGAAAGAGATTGAAGTGTAATGTATGATGTCTGATTTTCATTCTTTACATAAGGGCCCATGCACACAACCATATGCATTTTGCAGTCCGCAAAAAACAGATCCAAAAAAAAAAATGGATGACATCCGTGTGCATTACGTATTTTGCGGAATGGAACAGCCGGCCCCTAATAGAACAGTACCATCCTTGTCCATAATGCAGACAATAATAGGACATGTTCTATATTTTTGCGGAACAGACATACGGAAACAGAATGCACACAGAGTAGTATTTTTCGCCCTATAAGACGTACCGGCCCATAAGACGCACCTAGGTTTTTGGGGAGGAAAATAAGAAAAAAAAAATTTGAACCAAAAGGTGTGCTTTTGGTGGGTTTGGAACTAATGGTGGTCTGTGGATGACGGACACTGTTATGGGGGGGATCTGTGGATGACGGACACTGTTATGGGGGGATCTGTGGATGACAGACACTATTATGGGGGGATCTGTGGATGACGGACACTGTTATGGGGGAATCTGTGGATGACGGACACTGTTATGGGGGGATCTGTGGATGACGGACACTTATGGGGGGGATCTGTGGATGACGGACACTTATGGGGGGATCTGTGGATGACGGACACTTATGGGGGATCTGTGGATGACGGACACTTATGGGGGGATCTGTGGATGACGGACACTTATGGGGGATCTGTGGATGACGGACACTTATGGGGGATTTGTGGATGACGGACAATTATGGGGGGATCTGTGGATGACGGACACTTATGGGGGGATCTGTGGATGACGGACACTTATGGGGGATCTGTGGATGACGGACACTTATGGGGGATCTGTGGATGACGGACACTTATGGGGGGATCTGTGGATGACGGACACTTATGGGGGATCTGTGGATGACGGACACTTATGGGGGATCTGTGGATGACGGACACTTATGGGGGAACTGTGGATGACGGACACTTATGGGGGGATCTGTGGATGACGGACACTTATGGGGGGATCTGTGGATGACGGACACTTATGGGGGGATCTGTGGATGGCTGGCACTGTTACAGGGGGGGGATCTGTGGCTGGCACTGTTACAGGGGGGGGGATCTGTGGATGGCACTGTTACAGGGGGGATCTGTGGATGGCACTGTTATATATGTGCCATCCACAGACCCCCCACCCCATAACAGTGCCATCCACAGACCCCCCCCCAGCCCATAACAAAGCCATCCACAGACCCCCACCCCTAACTGTGCCATCCACAGAATTAAAAGTTATTAAACATGCCCCCCTCACTCCTAATAGTACCGTATATCCTAATTGCTTCTGTATAATGCCGGCAGGCAGGCCGGGCGGGCGGCAGCATAACTCACTGTTGTCACGTGCCTGCGCCGCCTCCTTTATGAATGAAGCAGGCGCAGGCAAGTGACGTCAGTGAGTGACGCGCCGGCCGCCCGGCCCGCCTGCCGGCATTATACAGAAGCAATTAGGATATACGGTACTATTAGGAGTGAGTGGGGCATGTTTAATAACTTTTAATTCAATAATACATTTTATATTAGAATACCGGAGCGGTGGGGCGGGGCTATAGTACAGTGACCGCACCGCCCCGCCGCTATTGCTGGCCCCCAGCTCCTCCTCCCAGTCCCTCCCCCGGCCCCCGCTCCGTACATCGCATCCAGCGATGTTAAAACTGTCAGCATTCGCCCCATAAGACGCAGGGGCATTTTCCTCCCATTTTTGGGGAGGAAAAAGTGCGTCTTATGGGGCGAAAAATACGGTAATTTTTTTTTTTTTTTTGCTGAACCATTGAAAGGAATGGTTCCGCATACAGTCCGCCAAAAAAATGGAATGGACATGGAGAGAAAATATGTTTGTGTGCATAAGCCCTTAATCATGGAATAACCTCTTTAAGTTAGATTTGTGGGTCCTGGAAAACCCCTTTAAAGGGGTATTCCCATCTCAGACAGGACCTGCACCTACAACGAGAACGGAGCAGGGAGTGCTGTGGCTGGAGGACCGTGGATTTCCCCGGGTCCGTCCACCAAGCGCTGGTGCCATAGAAGTGAATAGAAGCGCACCGCGCATGCACAGTCCCTGCTCCCATTCATTTCTATGGGGCAGATGGAAATAGCCAAGCTATTTTCGGCGGCCCCATAGAAATGAATGGAGGGCGGCTGTGCATGCGCAGTGCACCCTCCTTTCATTTCCCCGCTTCGTTCTCATTGTAGGTGCGGGACAGAGGTGGGACCCTCACCTATCAGACAATGGGGGCTTATCCTAGCGATATTACCCTATTGTCTGAGATGGCAAAAGCCCTTTAACTCCTATTCGTAGTGATCCAGGAAGCTGGGATCTGGGCTGCTTTATGCAAAATCCTTACACTAAATGACTTATTTGTCGTCTTACCTGTAGAACCAGCATGGAAAAAACACTGTTGTTACTAGTAAATTTATTTTCCTGGTTATCAAATGGATAACTCTGCAGGGATAATGAAGCATTTCCTCAAAAACTGCAGGAAAATAGTTTTGGTAGTCAAGGAAAGTAGTTTACCAGGTTGTCAGGGACAACATGGCACATAGTAGGTGGAGGGTAGAAATGAGCAAAGTTCTCTCAAATTCGATTCAGCTGCTTTGCCAAAATTAAAAAAAAACTTTGCTCTGTGACGAATTACTTCATGAAGTGCATTTCTTTGTAAATAGAGAGTGCAATAACAAGGAACGGCGATTGGGCTTCCTTCGTCATTGAACCTCCAGATCAGCATATGAGATCCAGATTAAAGCATTTTACTGTTTTCAAATTTAAAAAAATAATAAATCATACTTAGTGTCACGGCTGTGTCTCGGTTCCGGTGTAGTCTGCCGTGACACATCTGCCGTGCATGCAGTTGCCTGGGGCAACGTGCTGTTTCTGCATGTGTGTGCACTGCTCCTGTTTCCTTGCCTCTCCCCAGTCTGGTGGTTTTTGGGTTAAGGTGTGGATCTGGGTGTGGTCTCATGGCTCTACTTATCCTGTTGCTGTGAGGTCAGTTGTATTCCAGCCTTGGTTGGTGCTGGAGCCTTGCTCATTTCCTGGATATTCCATCTGTCCAGTGTGAGGGCCACCTAGTTTGACATCAATGTCTTCCCTATGTTTCTATATATTCTACCCTACCTTCTCTTGTATATCTTTGGTGTGGTTTATGTTCAGGGTCTGTGGAAGGTCTAGTTGTTGTTCGATGTCTGGACTGTCGTTCCTGTGTATTGTCCTGCATGGATGTTAGATGTTCCCCTGTCTGTCTGTGCCTACAGTGAGAGGGCTTCTGGGTCCCCCGGAGGGGGAACTACAAGTCAGTGAGCAGCTCTGACTGGTGCCGTCATGTATCCGGTTTGCATGGGGGTCCAGGTAGTTATTGGTGTTGGTGTTCCATCCTGTTGCTCCGGCAGGTAAGTGCTTGTTTCCGGAGCGTAGTTGATTCACTGGGTTCTTACCTGCTGATCAAGTTGCTTTTTCACTTTCTTCACCTTTCCTTGCAGCTAGGCCAGTGGGAGACTTCTGGTTCATCCTTCTGGTGAAGGAATCGGTCGTCTCTGGTCCTGACTCTATTCTAGGGATCTTTAGGGTTAGTAGGGCCCGAGGTTCCTGTGTATTAGCCCTCTAAGTGACAGTATGTCAAATACAACAGACCCTGAACATAAACCACACCACACTGATCTTTTTACTACAAAATCACAGTGACAACTTTATCTCACTGTGATTTTGTAGTAAAAAGGTCACAGAGAGGCATGGAGCATTATCAATAATGTTAATGCTCCATGTCTCTGCTGTCCAGTGCGGGGCTTGGCTGTCAATTACGCTGTGGATGACACGCATGGCATCTGCTCGTGTGAAACAGCCCTAAAGCTCCAGGGTTTAAATTATGAGAAGATAGAATCATAAGACACTTCTACAGAAAGGACAGTATGGTCCGAGCTGTAAACTGTTTTGTCCACCATGATCATTTTACAGAACATGAAAGATGAAAAATAAGAATTATTACAAGAAGAGATCATAGAAGCTTCCTACCTTGACACCAAATGCACTTCTGTTAAAATCCTACATTCATTATCTTGATCAAATGCTTGAATTGATTCTCCAACATGTCTTATAAGAATTCTATTCCCCATAAGAATGACATTTGTTTTTGAAATAATTGCAGCGTTTAACACTCTGAATGAGGAGATTGATCAGTTGTCTGAAGCATTTCCTTAAATCAATCTAAATCTTAAATGCAGGCAATTAAAACTGATCAATCCAGTGCAGAGATAGTTGGGAGACGGGCATCAGGAACCAACAGAGAGATTTATAAATTAGAAAATCACTCTGCGGCGAGGAAAGGCTGACATAGGACCAGACTTCCTCTTTCCTTCCCCCGTGCCACTGCGCCATAAATTTTAGCATATCATTCGGAGTGGAAGTTTCATCATTGCTCACCTCCCAGTCTTTCCGTCCCATAATGAAGCAGTTACATTAATAATGCTCTCCTTAATATTACAAGGTGTTTCCTCAGGATACAAGGATGTAGTAATACGACTATCTCTCAGTGCACATGTCTATACATAGAACTGAAATATCGTGCATTAAAGGGCATCTGTCAGCAGATTTGTCCCATTAAATCTGGCTGACCTGTTACATGTGCCCTGAAAACATCTGTGTTGGTCCCATGTTCATTCGTGCCCGCATTGCTGAGAAACATGATGTTTTAATATATGCAAATGAAGAGAAATGGGGACATTTACATTACACCTAGAGACCAATGGCTAGACTGCAGGGGAGCTGACGGTCCTTTCACTTAATGATCGCTCAGCTCCCAGCGCTTCTTCCCTTCTCCAGCCCTGCAGGCACAGATCGCCCTGCCATACTGTGTATGAGAAGCCTGTATGCCCAGGAATTTGCTTCTGCACTCCACTCACACACTGCTGCAGTGCAATCTGTGCCTGCAGGGGAGTGCTAGATCTGATCATTGGGAACCGGACATGGTGAATAGTTAGTGTTTTTTTTTATTTTATTAACACTGAGGGGGCGCAGAGAGGGCATTACTACTGTCAAGGGGGCACAGAGAGGGCATTACTGCTGTACTCAATAAGCAACGTAGCCTTCTCAAACAGCTGATCGTCAGGGGTGTCGGGTGTTGGACCACTGCTGATCTGATATTGATGACCCATCTGGAAGAAAGGTCATCAATATCAAAATCTCTTAAAACGCCTTTAAAAGGGGTTGAACCATGAAAAATATTCTACAGTTTTCAAACCAGCACCTGGATCTGAATACTTTTGTAATTGCATGTAACATATCCATTGAGTTATTCAATAAAATGTATCCGTATAGCGCCATCTGCTGTTTGTTTTTTTTCTTATTTTTTTGACCTGCTCTCTGAGAAGTCCGCACATGCTCAGTCTCATCCTTCAACTGCTTCCTCAGTTGTGATAGGGAGAGCATGGACACGCCCCCTTAGCTACCAGCTTGATATAAATCTAGCAGAGCAATAAATGGGGAGATCTCTGGATCCATGTGAGGTACAGGGCTGGTTCTAGCTTTGTTAGAAAGGGATTGTTATGTATGTAATGAGTGATTTTCATTTTTCACAATAATCATGGGATAACCCCTTTAACGTTGCTAAACCTATGAGAAATATTACTTCTAACTCAGCAGGTACTTGAATATCATTGGAAGAGAAATACGCTTTGCTGCTTCTTCCTATACTTAGTCATGTATCTGGTCTAGTGGCTTTTAATTCAAGTTATTTAAAAGTACATTGCATCTACTCTACTTCATTACATGTCATCTTTCAAAAAAGAGAATAGTTTTTTACAAGTGAGAAAAGTTCCTTTCATCACACAGAACACATTTCTGTTTAGATGTGAAAAGAAACAAATTAGATTATATTTTCATCCTCTCCTCGGTTCTGATTGCATTTCGAGAGCAGATTTTTTATTTTTTTTCCACTCTTCGGAGTCTTGTACTTTATTTATGTCTACAGAAAAGTGTGCACAATGTGATTATAGGAGGATGCCCTGTCATCGCAGTATTATCTTTATGTATTTTTCACGCCCGCAGTTTGCGCCGCTCTTTTACTAGAAGATGTGGCATGTTTGTTAATGGGAAATGTGAGGTTACTTCCAGCTCTCTTCTATTGAAATGTGAAAGTCCTCTCAAAAAGATTAATTTACAAAAAAAAAACTGGCCATTGTTCGATTTGACAGCACGTTCTAGTGCTTGAATGTACTCTTTTACATCCTGATGTATTTTCTGCACTGTTTGAAATTAGTCTGTAAGGTACAAAGGAGAGTGCTTTCAAGTACATCTACCTGGAGTATAAATCTACCTAGACTTGCATATGCAGTGCTTCACTAAAAAATCCCTTTTATATGTAAGAAACTCTTTCCTTTTTTTCCCATTGCTTGTAGAGCACCAACATATTCCGCAGAGACTGTCTTCAAGCCAGGGTGACGATTGAAAGGGTTTTTTCCAAGAGTAGAATACTGATAAGATAAGACCGGTGGGAGTCCAACTTCTAACACCCCTACTGATCAACTGTTTGAAGAGGTTGCGGCTCACTGGTGAGGCATGTTTCACATATGTGTTTGACAGATCCGGTGGGCTGTTCTGGATCCATTAACTATCATAAGGACCAACGGAGATCCGGCCACAATCCGGCAAACATGCCAAGAATCGGCCGGACAAAAAACACTGCACACAACGTTTTTCATCTGGCCAGTTTTTAGCATGTTTACCGGGTTGCAGCCAGATCTCCGCCGGTCCCCATTATAGTTAATGTGGTCGGCAATTTTCCTTGCTGGAACAGTCTGCTGGAGATGTCTAACACAGATGTGAAGTAAGCCTGAGTGTCTCAGCCACTTCCTAGGCCAATGATGTCGCATTCATCGGTCACGTGACCTATGTGCAGCTCAGTTCTATTCAAATGGTGCTTCCTCTGGCAGCACAGAGGGACTTGAGACTGACATGGAAAACAGTCTCCCGATATATTTTACGCTAGATTTTGGTAACAAAAGCTGTTTGCCATGTACAGTATACAGCTTTAACACATATGTGGATGATAGCCATATATAATGTGGCATCAGGGCAAGTGTTTTTAAGAGCACAAGCTCTTGTTAACTTTTACTTGGATGTGTTTTCGAGGATTAACCTCAAAAGTTTGTTTAATGCATTTATTTTAAATAATTCCTGGAAACTGTTGAAAACCATCAGGTTGTCTGCTTTCAGGAAATATATAGGTGTTGGGGATGCACTTTCTTTTTACGACTGTAGGTTGCAACTTTTTTTAAAAATTTCCAGCTTAAAAACAGATTTTTGGCATTTCCAGTCCTGGTGATTTTATGAAGATATGTGCATGTAAATTTAGGACTACGTGGTATGTATGAACTCTACACATGTTGAACATTTTTTTAGGAAGTGTGGTCCATAAAACGTTCTGCTTGGTTTACACTTTTACCCACTGATATTAACTTGTATGCAATTTTTCTGAAAAATAGCGCCTTAATGCAAAGTTGCATGAAGGTTTTTATGTGTATAAAGTACTGAGTGATATTTTGACAATATCAGTGTCTACTTTCAGAAAGTATATGGGTATGAGAAATTAGTATGATTTTTTTTATTTTATTTTGTTATTTTTGTTTTTTTATTTGTACATGTCAATACTGAGAAAATTGTCCTGGCTACCAGAGGTACAAAATGTTTAAACATCCCTGTCAGTGAAAGGGTTAAAGGTTAATAATTAATGTAAAAAATGAAAATCAGACATCATATAGTACATGACAATCTCTTTCTAACAAAGCTAGGACCAGCCCTGTACCTCACATGGATCCAGAGATCTAACTGATCTGCTAGATTCTCTTCAGATGACAACTCAGTCCTTTTTGCTACAGCTCTCTCCCTATCACAGCTAAGAGGTGTGTGTCCTTTCTTGGGGACATGTACTTTTTCAGTGCAAACCTGTCCCTGTACCTGTCACGGTTTCTAACAGTAGATATAGCTGGTGGCAGTTGAAAGATAAGACTGAGCATGTGTGACCACCTCAGTAGATGGGCATAAACATTACTTAACAGAATTATCACTAGGGAGTGCTATTATAATAAAGTAAAGAAAATGACTCACAACTGGAGTATTTTTGCAACAGAAAGTAAATTACGAAAGTAACTAGTTTTTCATACTGAATTGTATTATAATAACATTTAATGCTGGCACAAGCCCTTTAAGTAGACTACTTTTAGAAGACCACTTTTTTGTCACAATTTTGGGCAGTCATTTAAAAAAAAATTCACTGTATGTAGATTCATTTAAATAGCAACAGCGGAGTCTATATACTTTGTATTTTTGTGTCCCTTAAAGGAGTTATCCCCCGAAGAATATTGCTTAACCCAGCCTGTTATTAGAATGTTTTTTATTTTTTATTTTTCCACCAGATATTTCTGGAATAATCTTAGTATAGGCTTCTATTGAACAGCCTTGCTATGTCCACTCATATTACATACAGTATGTAACATCACATTCAGAAGTACATGGTAAAATATGAAACTCAATCAAGCAGACGTGACAATCAGATCAAACAAGCTTGTGTCAAGCGTTTCACCGGCAGGGCAGCCACAGTGCTCATCCATAGGGCAGCGTCATGCATTGTTAATTGAATTGCATATGCCTGACTGACACCGCATGCAGTTATGCTGACATCTAAATCTTCTTTCCCACAACCAGACAGTAACATATCATAATTTGAAGAGCACATTTATATATATTTTTTTTGTTAATGTTATTTTTCTCTTTAGTAGTGATGAGCAGCATAGGCAATATTCATTTTTGCGATATTTCACAGATTTTTGGCCTAATATTTGCCATAAATTCGCAAATTCTAGAATTCATGATCTCTAGTCATTATTTTCTTGATTGAAAAAATCGGCAATGTAATATGCGCAATACAGGCGTGGCTCACTTTTGCTACATTTTTCAAGCTGCTAGAAGTTTCCGGAGACTGGAGAAAATGCACAGCACAGTAATTCCTATCACACTATCTAACACCCAGCTACACTATATCACTATCTAACCTACAATGACTATCTCCCACTAACTATCTGCATTATATATATATGAGCTAACTAACTAATGTATATGACTCAACAAAGCACAGAGCACAGCAATGTCCCTGCTCTCTCTGTCAGAACTGCAAAAACAGCAGAAATGGCTGCTGGGGAGGTTCTTATATAGTAAGGGGTAGGGAACTTTCCTATTGGTTGCTAGGGATGTTGCTAAGCTCAGACAAAGACATTGCAGCCTTCTTATTAGCCCACAAGCAAGAAGCAGGGAGGGATCATGGGTTCAGATGAAAAAAATCTAGAATATTCGCGATTATGAAGATATAGCACTATATCCTAGATATTCGTGAATTCTCGAAGTGCCAATATTCGCGCTAAAAATTTGCGATTAGAATATTCTCGATCAACACTAATAATTGTTATTTTTTTGCTTCCTAAATTAGAATCACACCTTTCCCTACTCAGTCATATACATTTCACATAGAAGTGTTTAGCATATCCAAGGAAGAATTTCATTAGACCAGTCACATATCTAGCATGTATTGGATCTGCTTAGCAAGTATTATAAGTAGAGATGAGCGAATTTCATATTTTGAAATTCGTTCACACGTTGTTGGTAAAAGGTGAATTGCGTTATGGATTCTGTTACCACGGACCATAACGCAATTCTATGACGGAATGCATAATGGAATGCCTTTAGAGGCATTCCGTTATTTATTCCGTCATAATAGAAGTCTATGCGCGGCAAAACGGATCCTTCCCGTTTCCGTTATGCAATGTTCTTGCTTGTGAAGTCCTTTTAATGCAAAGCATGTGCACGTGTTTAATGAAGTTGTTTCCTTGGAGGTAACCATGGTAAGCAGAAGAAGACAATGATTACAAGCACCGCCCCCTTTTAAAGCAACCAGTCTTTGTTAAAACACTTTCTCCTGAGCTAACTAGAAGAACACTGAAATGAGGTTGGCAGGTCATTTTGTGGCAGAGCTCAAGTGCAGTGGAAATGTTTTGTTTGCGATTAAGCTAATTTTAATGGCAAGGAGGGTACTGATGAAAAAAAAATTGAATATTTGCAATTAGGAAGATATAGCACTATATTCTAGATCTTCGCGAATTCTCGAAGTGCCGATATTCGCGATAAAAATTTGTGATTAGAATATTCGCGATCAACAGTACTCTTTAGGGAAGCATTGAACATTTCCATTGAGGTACATATGTATATATGAAACTTCATTCATAGAGTGGCCAGTTGGTCACCATTAGTATATCACATCATTATTCTTTGGTGTTGAAAGTAATACTTCTACTACTGTTATCTTCCAGAATTATTTGGGGTTTACACATCCCCCTAATAAAAGGAGGACTGGCTTTACTCACGGCTAGAATGACCAAAAGGGCTTCTCAGATGTCTCCTACTCCTCCTAGCATTCCCATAGCTGTGCACATTCTTCATAGCATTACTTGGTAGTATCATCTCATAAACTGTCTGGACTATCATCTTTGACCTTGCTAACATCTCTTTTCTCATGACCTTCTTGCTTCTGAACATTTAAACATCTAAAGATGTTTCCTTACGCTAGATTGACTTATTGCCCCTGTTAATCCTATTTCCATTTACTCCATTGAGCAGTCATTGTGCCTTAGCAAAGTATGACTATTCCTCGTCCTCACTACTAACAGCCATCTGTTACATTGGGTGCTTATATCAGGAAATTGTCTGTACTTTCTCTGTAGGTGACATTTCCTTGTGGTGGTCTCCAGTTAAAACCTGTAAGTGCGTGAAGAAAATGACCTAATTTTTAAATTATGCTTTAAGAATATATATTTTTTAGAATTGTGGGGTATTTTTTAGGTTTTCTATGGCACTATGTATAAAAAAATCCCCAAATCCTGAAAAAGTCTAATAAGGGGTTTTCCACACAAAAGTATTTATCACTTATCTATTGTATAGTTATTAGAATAGTTAAAGGGTTTCTGTCACCCCGCAAAACTCATTATTTTTTTTTTGGATAGTTAGATTCCTCCTAGTGCGATATAGCAGAATATAATGCTCTTACTTACTTTCATGCGGCCGATTCTTTATAAAACTAACTTTTATAATATGTAAATGAGGGCTCTACCAGCAAGTAGGGCGTCTACTTGCTGGTAGCTGCTGCAGAAATCCGCCCCCTCGCCGTGTTGATTGACAGGGCCAGCCGGGATCTCCTCCTCCGGCCGGCCCTGTCAGTAATTCAAAAATCGCGCGCCTCGCGTCATTCGGCGCAGGCGCTCTGAGATGAGGAGGCTCGTATCCTCAGCACTCCCTCAGTGCGCCTGCGCCAATGACGTCTTCTCTTTCGGTGATGTCATCGGCGCAGGCGCACTGAGGGAGTGCTGAGGATACGAGCCTCCTCATCTCAGAGCGCCTGCGCCGAATGACGCGAGGCGCGCGATTTTTGAATTACTGACAGGGCCGGCCGGAGGAGGAGATCCCGGCTGGCCCTGTCAATCAACACGGCGAGGGGGCGGATTTCTGCAGCAGCTACCAGCAAGTAGACGCCCTACTTGCTGGTAGAGCCCTCATTTACATATTATAAAAGTTCGTTTTATAAAGAATCGGCCGCATGAAAGTAAGTAAGAGCATTATATTCTGCTATATCGCACTAGGAGGAATCTAACTATCCAAAAAAAAAATAATGAGTTTTGCGGGGTGACAGAAACCCTTTAAGCTGCACTTAGCCAAAAAAGAAATAAAAACGCAGCCAGGAGGACATTGAATGGAGCAATAGTCAAACATGTGCCGTGGCCGTCCATTCTATGGCACTGGAAAAGTCACATGCAGGTGATAAACACATGCAGACTCCCAAAATATATGGAGGAAGGTGCTCTGGTCTGATGAGACTAAAATTTAACTTTTCGTCCTTTAAACAAAACGCTATGTCTGGTGCAAACCCAACACATCACATCACCCAAAGAACACCATCCCCACAGTGAAACATGGTGGTGGCAGCATCATGTTGTGGCCATGTTTTTCAGCAGCCGGGACTGGGAAACTGGTCAGAGATGAAGGAAAGATGGATTCTGCTAAATGCAGGGATATTCTTGAGCAAAACCTGCACCACTCTGTGCGTGATTTGAGGCTAGGACGGAGGTTCACCTTCCAGCAGGACAATGACCCCAAACACACTGCTAAAGCAACACTTGAGTAATTTAAAGGGAAACATGTAAATGTGTTGGAATGGCCTAGTCAAAGCCCAGATGTCAATCCAATTGAAAATCTGGAGTCAGACTTAAAGATTGCTGTTCACAAGCGCAAACCATCCAACTTGAAGGAGCTGGAGCAGTTTTGCAAGGAGGAATGGGCAAAAATCCCAGTGGTAAGATGTGGCAACTGCTCATAGAGACTTATCCAAAGCGACTTGGAGCTGTGATTGCCGCAAAAGGTGGCTCTACAAAGTATTGACTTTAGGGGGGTGAATAGTTATGCACATTGACTTTTTCTGTTATTTTGTCCTATTTGTTGTTTGCTTCACAATAAATAAAAAAAAAACATCTTCAAAGTTGTGGGCATGTTCTGTAAATTAAATTATGGAAATCCTCAAACAATCCATGTTAATTCCAGGTTGTGAGGCACCAAAATACAAAAAAAGTCAAGGGGGTGAATACTTTTGCAAGGCACTGTATATATAAAGAATTCTAGCCCCATGAAAATCCTGGGAAGAAGATTTACATTAGCCTGAATACATTCCACCTTTACAGTTGGACTTTATGTCCCTAACACATCCATTGTATCCAAAACAAAAAAAAGGAAAGAATATTAACAGTGTAATAAAAAGTAATTGATTAACATGGCCTTCACATGCTTCTTGGCCACCTATCACTACACAGCAGTATCATTGTGACAGTACAAACAGCATGAGATACTGTATTATTGGGTGAGACTTATAGTCTTGTTGGACAGTCCATAGGTCACAAACCAGAATATTCTTCTTGTTTCTTTATCACGAGACGCAGTCTAGTAGTTGGTGCATGCATGCCTCCTGGTGACTGAGCAGACATAGATCTGATGTAAATTGGGTGTAGGTACATAAAATTCAAAACTGTAAAGTTTTCTACTTTGAGTCATGCCAATAATGTGTCTTGGGTTTCCAGCTGTCTCTGGAGAATACTAGAGGTTGATTAAAGTGGTTGTCTGAGTTATGCCAAAATGTGGCCAAAAAGACTGTGATAGCATAACAAACAAAACAATGTTTTATCGTGTCTGACCTCAAGCCATTTCCAATGTCGCTACTCCTATGCCTCCCTCTGGCTTTTGGTTTCTTAGCAGTACGATGATGTGCCTCTGTCACTGCTAGAGAAAGTATATCCAGTGTTTCAGGAAAAATCGAATAATAATTCACCCATTACTATTTTGTGGTCTGCAAATTGCGGATCTGCAAAATATGCATACCGTCCATGTTGCATTGGCATATTTTGCAGAACCATTAACTTCAATGGGTCTGTCGTCCTCATTTTGCGTCCAAGTATACGACATGTTCTAGCCTTTTGTGTAACGGACATACTGATGCAGAAAGCACACAGACCACCCGTGTGTTTTCCCCATCTGTGTGTACGTTCTGGAAAGAGATAGAATTTCTCTGCAAAATACGTATACACTTGATGGGTCTGCAAAATAGGCTGACGGCACACAGACCACAACTCTATGCAACTGTACACAGATCCTTAGTCTTCGCCAACACAGCAGACACATGACTGCTGCAGCCAATCCCTGGCCTCAGCAGTCTTGTGGCATACATGAATGCAGTGTGGTCACATGGTCAGGGGTCACATGGATGTACACAAGTTACTTGTAGCAAAATAAACAGATCCGTTTTATGTTAAAGGAGTTTTCTGACAGTTTTTTACTGATGATCTATCCCCTGGATAGGTCATCAGTATCTGATTAGTTGGGGTGCGACATCCAGGACCCTCACCGATCAGCTCTTTGAGAAGGCGGTGATGCTCGAAGTAGTGCAGCGACCTTCTCTCAGCTCACCAAGTAGAGCGCCGTACATTGTATAGCGGCTGTGCTTGGTATCGCAGCTCATCCCCCTTCACTTCAATGGGGCTGAGCTGCACCTAGGCCACGTGACCGATGAATGTGACGATAGGGAAATCTGGAGAAGACAGCAGGGCTACTGCAAGCACATCTGCTTTCTCAAACAGCTGATTGGTGGGGAACCAGGGTGTCGGACCACCACTGATCAGATACTGATGACCTATCCAGAGGATAGGTTATGAGTAGAGATGAGCAAATCGAAGCTGACGAAGCGGAATTCGATCTGAATTTCAGGAAAAATTTGATTCGCAACGAATGAAAATTTCTTTGCGCTTCGTGGTAACGAATCGCAATTTTCCTAAAATGGCGGCTACACGTGTGAGGACATGGGACAAGGAACTCTGGGAAGGCGGGATCACCCAGATTTACATGCCTGCATGCAGCCAATCAGCAGCCATCCAGCCCTGTGATGTCACAGCCGTATAAATACGGCAGCCATTTTAGATTCTGCCAGTGTAAGATTTTCCAGCGTTCAGAGTGCAGGGACAGACGTGTGAAGGTGCTAGGGACACAATTGGAAAAACCTCATTGTGGAAAAAAAAAACATAAAAAACGATTTATAAGTATAGGGAAACGATAGGGAGGATTCATTTCACAGCATCTTAGTGCAGGGAGAGACGTCAGAAGGCGCTAGGGACATTGATAGGAAAGCGATTTACAAGTGCAGGGAAAGATTATTTCCCTGTAAATAGCCATTAGACATCTCTGTCATTCCAGCTATTTGTTATTGGGCTGCAAGTGCTATGTTGAAAAGCCTTTATTGGCTTATATCTTAGTATCTTTAGTATGGTGAAAGGGAAAATAATAAAATATTCACAGAAGTTCGGGTTCGGGTTTGGGTACCAAACATGCAGATTTTTCTCACGTGCATGCAAAACGCATTAAAACGCTTTGCACTCGCGGGATAAAATCGCACATTTTCCCGCAACGCACCCGCATCTGTTCCCGCACGTCACCCGCAACGCCCGTGTGAACCCAGCCTTATTCAGCATTCAACGCTGTAGTAATATGCAGTAAAATCTTCTGTGATGTATTTCGGTGGAAAAACAAATTTTAATCAGTGTTCAGCGCTGCAGTTATATGCGGTAAAATCTTTTGTGACGTATTTCAGTGGAAAAACAAATCTTACTCAGCGTTCAGCGCTGTAGTAATATGTGGTATAATCTTTATTGAAGTATTTTGGTCGAAAAACAAAATTAATTCAGTGGTCAGCGCTGCAGTTATATACGGTAAAATCTTTATTGAAGTATTTCTGTCGAAAAACAAAATTTATTCTGCGGTCAGCGCTGCAGTTATACGGTAAAATCTTTAGTGACGTATCTTGATGAACTTTGTGATTCTTCCGGGGTCAAAGCTATCTTGACACTTTGTCTTGTCATTGTCTGTAGCTACTAGAGGCCTGTTCATGCCAGGCAGGTTCCCCCATAAGTATCTTGGTCGATCGACACTCTCATACTGCGGCCACCTCCAGACTCTGTCATTGTGCCACTCTGTGTCCTTCTCCTAACGCTGTTGCTGCTGCCGTCGCCACCTCCAGACTCTGTTATTGTGCCACTCTGTGACCTACTCATGCTGCTGCCTCCTCCAGAGGATCAGAGGAAGGGCAAAATAATCAGTGACGTCAACATAAACTTACTGCTGACACCCTCTTCACTCTGTCAGGGGGGCTCTACTTGTATAAGCGTTTAATAGAAGAGGTTCTGTAGGCATCTATGTGGAATCAGCTGATGACGGTGTAAAAGGAGTGCGCTTCTTCTTGGCGCTAACATTGACCTGTAAGGCTGAGTTGATACCTGAGTTATTTGGTCAGTTTTGGCCCCGTGACTGCCCAAAAAAGTGAAGTATGCAGTGATTCTAAGAGCGACACCTGTCATCTGCATGTCATACTGACTCACAGTATTATTTCACTACCACAGCAGACTCCCTATGCATGTTACTGCAAGGCACAGTGTTCTACACCACTATAAAGACTCTCTGCAGCCAGGAAATAGTCATTTTTAATGCGATTCGCCGTGAATAAATTCGGATTAAAGAAAAATTTTCCGAAAAGTTTGGCAAACCGGCCGAATCGGATTTTTTAATAATTCGCTCATCTCTAGTTATGAGTAAAAAACTGTTAGAAAACCCCTTTAAGGTTATTTTTTTTTTGTTATATCAAATTCCTGCTGTTAGGCTTATTTTTTTGACGACTGTCAACCGGTAACATATACATGACTTGATTATTTTAGAAGGGGGCATAGACTGTGCCCACTCTTAGCTGATCAAGTTCATTTAGAAGTGCTTCTAAAAGACAAAAGTATACTGTATATCCTACCAACTTTAGAAGCTGCCGAGGTCAAGTCAATTCTTCCTAGCAAATGGAGCAATGAAGATGGTTAGTGATATTATAGTGATAATAATAGTGATTAGTTATAATTAATTAAAAATCACAGCAGATGATCTTCAATTGGAATGCTTTTATTTCCTGAGTACATTAGGTAGACATGTGGCAGTTCGTGTTAACGTTTTCGGCGCGTAGGCCTTCGTCAGACACGATACAGCAGTCGGTAGCCAGGATAGAGAAGGTGTTCACACCTAGTAGAATGGTGCATATAGCACCTTGAAGGAAGTGGTGTGATTAGTTATAGTGATTATAAAATATCTATATAGTAAGGAATCCCTAGGCAGTGTAGGAAGGCGCAAGGGTCCGTCATTGACGGAAGGTACGTGTCGAGATAAGAAACTGTAATTTTCTGTGTCAGCAGCAGCTAGTGCTCGCTGACACTGTTCTACTTAGTGTGGCTGTAAAGCCAATCCAGGCCGGTTCTTATTGGGAGCAGGGTGGGTGGCTGTTCCCCACATCCAGGCCAAGTTTTGGGCTGGGGTTTAAAAACCCAGCCAGCAGCTCAGCTGGGGGTGGATTACCCTGCATTTGAAAGTGGAGCTGTGGAAACTCTGTGTTTGAGAGCCGCATGAGAGCCGTCTGCTGGGAGTCAGGCGCCCTAAAGCCCTGTGGACTGCCAGGTGATTTGTGTGATTCTGGGGACTCTTGCTGTGTGAAATTAACACCAGGACCCTGTGATGCATTTGTTTTTTTTTTCTGCCTTTTTGTATGAATAAACACTGGACTTTTGTTTTTCACCCGTGGTTTTGCCTCTGTATTGCGTCCGCCTATCCTGCCTACCAGAGCAAATCCTTACAGAAGGTATTTAAAACGAATACTATAATTATCAAAGTCCAAAATAGTTGGATAATCTAATGTACTGTGTTCTCCCAGGTCTATTTTTATGTTCGATCAATACCTTAATACTTGTGTCTCCTCGTTAAAGTGAACCTGGCAGATAAGTCATCAGTGTAATTTAATTTCTTCTGAATGTGTCTGAGAATATGGCCCAGACAGCATATTTAAATGCCTTCCACTAAGTTAAAAAAGCATTACGCTAAGAACAAAGCAAGCCATGTCTGTTTTGTCTGTTTTCTCTTTTGTACAAGTCTACAGAACTTAAAAGGGTTGGCCAATTTTTTATTTTTTTTTGCAATTCCACCTCTTGGGCAGACCTTTAAAGGAAAGCATAATTACCTGCTCCCCACCGCTGGTTGCTGACTCTTTCACTCCCTCAATTGGTCATGTGACACAAGGGGGGCAGGTCACCGATGCGGCCAGTGATAGGCAGCAGCAATGTCAAAGCGGATGTCAACAGCCGAGGAACCAGGACTCAGCAGCAGGGAGCTGGTAAGTATCCTTCCCTTTGCAGGTCTGCCCAGGAGGGGAGGTTTGAAAAAAACTCCCAAAAGGTGGCCAACTTGGAGAGGGCTTCATAACTGAAACGGGACGGATCCGTTTTGCAGCCCATAGACTTTTATTATGACAGAATGAATAACGGAATACCTCTGAAGGCATTCTGTTATGCATTCCGTCATAGAATTGCGTTATAGTCCAGGGTGACGGAATCCATAACGCAATTCTGCATTTACCACCAAACGAAGCATGAACGAATTTCAAAATATGAAATTCTCTAGTCTCTAGTAATGCTCTGATTGTAGTTGTCACCCGACCTTCGCCAAGTGCTCTGAAGGAAAGCTCTGCTTTGTCTGTATTTTAATACAACCACAAACAAGCAATCAATATGTCATTCGCATGATACTCGCTGTGTAGAGATGAGCAAATCAGATTTGACACATTTTTAAAAAATTCACGTAGCAACCAAATTTCTAATTTCTAACGCTCTCTTGCCTTTTCCAGCATTCACGTTCTTCAATTGAATGTGAAACCCTCATTGAGGTCATGGATGGATCCTCTCCTCTCATCCTCATTAAAGTTATTTGCTTTTCTCTTTGTGATGTATTGTTTTTAGCTTACTATTTGCTTCTTTCTTGCCTTTCAGCTGAACAAACCCTTCACCTAGAACAATATTTGTCTAATCAATCATTTTCATCCGATGGAGGTCAATCAATAATTCTCTTTTGAGAACTCTTCATGTGTAACATGGAGCTGCCAACCCTCCATCTATTATGTCTACAGTGCTTGTTCCTATAGTGGAACACCAGGTTTAGTCCAGCGTTACAACCGTAACTCCCTACCAATTATACCAGGCTATTTTTAACAAGCTGAACCCATTGTTATCGTATGTTCAACATTGTGATGATATAAAACTGGTTCTTCTCTCTCCGGATTCAAGCTGTACACATGATCTGGTCAGTAATTAGAGCTCGTCAGCAATTACATGTGATTTGTTCAGACTGATCGGTCTCCTAGCACCCGGCATCACAAAGGAGCTAAAATGACGAGAGTATTTACCTCTTAATCTGACATCTGAATGGTCCAAAACACTTCAACAAAGGAAGAATATCGGTATACTTCTCAGTACACTAATAAACACCACAAAAATGGAGTGCAAAAACACCTTTACGAATAAAAATAAACTTTTATTGAATACAATATTAAAAAGTGATAATCACAGCATCATATAATAGTAGGGAAAATCAACTGCACACAAGCTCTAATACTCCCTCAGAACATCAATAAAAAGGAGTGAAACAGGCAGTTCATAATATTAATAATGACCCTAAACAAAGCTGGCCCGCAGCTAAAATGTTAGATGCATACTTTAATCCTTTATATGCTATGGGCTCACCTAGGAATGTTCCTATGGGTAACAAGAAACATGCCTAACTATATATACATGTGACCTAAATACTGACATATGGTAAACATACCTAATTATGAACGGAGGGTATAGAGGTGGTGGCGCTCCTAAACGCGTGTTTCGTGTATTATGGCTTCCTCCGTTCATAATTAGGTAGGTTTACCATATGTCAGTATTTAGGTCACATGTATATGTAGTTAGTCATGTTTCTTGTTACCCATAGGAACATTCCTAGGTGAGCCCATAGCATATAAAGGATTGAAGTATGCATCTAACATTTTAGCTGAGGGCCAGCTTTGTTTAGGGTCATTAATATTAATATTATGAACTGCCTGTTTCACTCCTTTTTATTGGTGTTCTGAGGGAGTATTAGAACTTGTGTGCGGTTGTTTTTCCCTACTATTATATGATGCTGTGATTATCACTTTTTAATATTGTATTCAATAAAAGTTTATTTTTATTCGTAAAGGTGTTTTTGAACTCAATTTTTGTGGTGTTTACTCTTAATGTGACAGTCTACAAAATGATTGAATGCCATAACACGAGCGGAGTGCAATCCAAGGTAAGGATGTGGAGACTATCAGCACCTTGTAGATGATGATATCATAGAAGACCACAATCACATGATGTAATCACTGTGTTTACCGACCTGATCCGTTCAAAAGAAAATTCATTGCTTTTTGCCTGTTTCCCTTGCCTGTACTAAGTCTTCTGTACGAAAACTTCCCTTGAAGAGAAATGTATGCAAATCACGAGAGGATAGTTTTAAAGAATGCTTTTCATGAATTGCTCCCCCATTGCAAACATAATTATAACATCAAGTAGAAAATCCAATATTACACTGAAAACTGTAGCCCCAAAGATTAGTGCAGCAGTTATAAATAAGAAATTTCCTAAGTAGCACTTTAAGCTAAGGTTACAGCTACAGTACACAACGATTTTGGGCGTGACCCACGTCGCGTGCCTATAACATGCCCAAGGTTTTATTGCAGAGGGCTACCGTAGGAATGAATGGGGTGGCAGGGCAACTTACACGTTTGCTATGTCCTCACCACGCAAAAAATACAAAAATCCAGCGGTCGCAGCAAACATGCGAGTTACACGGCGACTCCATTCATTTCTATGGCTGCGATACTTGGGAGCAACCTGGGCGCCCGACACGTTTTGAGCCCAAAATCGCTGTGTAGCTGTAACCTTAAAGTGAACATTGGATAATGAATATTATATAAATATTAATTAATACAAATTCATTTTTTAAATTAGAGTGGTGGGAGTCAATCGCAGCAGTTACCGTGAGTCAAAGTCATTAACATTTGCTGGCGTAAAAAATAGTGATTTTTAAAAAAAAATTATGGCGGAGGTATACACTTCTGCATCCTATAGATATGATCAAGAGAAGGCCGTGATGAGCAGCTTCAGAAAGTCCACATAGACTGCAATGATTGATGAGGTATTGCTTACTCATGATGATCCAGATTAATAGGGTCCCACTCGTAAGTTTGAGGGGGGGGGGGGTGTCCGCTAAGAAAGCTAGAAAAAAAACTTGTAGGTTATTTTTTCATTTTCACCATGCAATTTTTTTTCCAAAGACTTGTCTATAGGAAAAAAAGTCTGAAAAAATTGTTGCCAGACTTAAAAAACTCCACCCAAAAAAAAACAGCTGTAAAAAAAAACCAATTTTCATGGCTGCTTTACAACAGAAAAAGTAATTAAAAAGGGTGCGGGGTGAAAACACAGGTGGAGAAAATGATGAATGGGATGGGAAAAGTCGCAGATTCTGCGCCAGAAATGCGCCTAATTTAGGCGTATTTCTGTTTAGTAAACGACCCCCTTTTTTCTGTGCTCATAAATCGGCCGGCCTGTATGTAGAAATCTGCAGCATGTCAATCGTATGTGCAGATTTTTGTGAAGATTTAGAAATCTCAGCAAAACTGCAAAATGCGCAACAAAACCCACTAGCAATACATACAAATTTTGGTGCAGAATTTCTGTTTTGAAACCCGCAGCCGTTTCCAATTCGCCTTCGAGTACAAATTTCTGTCTCATTCCTTTGAATAGAGCGAGCATAAATCCAGCAGAAACGAATATAATTTAGATGTGTGAAATAGATTTTTCGTCTCAGAAATTTCTGCAGCAAATCAGCCACATGTGACTATACCCTAAAAGTGAATTATTCACAATAGCTATGAATTAAACCATAGTAGATAATGAATGAAGAAGAAGCATTTCCCTCTGACCGCAGGATTCAGACGATATGTGATGATTTGTGGTGCCCTAGACACATTATTAATAGCCAGGCTATTACTCTGGGTATGTGATGCACCAGCTTAGACTTAATACCCAGTAATCTTGTCTGGGATTTCTTTTATAGTCCAGCACTTAATATGGAGACAACCTCAACTGTCATCCTCAGCTGCAATGATGCAAAATTGATGTTTTTGTAAATTGTGTGTATCTATGTGCAGGAGAGGCTTGAATAAGCAAAGGTATCAACAGATTTGGCATCATATGAAAGTGGTTAGCGTCGCTCGCCTGCCGTGCTGGGACTCGGAGACTGATCTGGGCCAGCTTACTGTTTTATGTGATGTTGGTATGTTCTTCCTTTGTTTCAAAGATACTTTAAAGTATATAGGATTTTCATCATAGTACTTGTATGATATGTTGAGTCTCTGATAGACTAGATTTACACTTAGGCCTCTTTCAGACGGGCGTTGCGGGAAAAGGTGCGGGTGCGTTACGGGAACACACGCAATTTTTCCGCGCGAGTGCAAAACAATGTAATGCGTTTTGCACTCGCGTGAAAAAAATTGCGCATGTTTGGTACCCAAACCCGAACTTCTTCACAGAAGTTCGGGCTTGGGATCGGTGTTCTGTAGATTGTATTATTTTCCCTTATAACATAGTTATAAGGGAAAGTAATAGCATTCTGAATACAGAATGCATAGTAAAACATTGCTGGAGGGGTTAAAAAAAATAATAATAATTTAACTCACCTTAGTCCACTTGATCGCGTAGCCGGCATCTCCTTCTGTCTCCTTTGCTGAACAGGACCTGTGGTGAGCATTAAATACAGGTAAAGGACCTTTGGTGACATCACTCCGGTCATCACATGATCCATCACCATGGTAAAAGATCATGTGACGTATCATGTGATGACCGGAGTGACGTCACCAAAGATCCTTTACCTGTATTTAATGCTCACCACAGGTCCTGTTCAGCAAAGGAGACAGAAGGAGATGCCGGGCCGCTAACAAGTGGACTAAAGTGAGTTAAATTATTATTATTATTTTTTTAACCCCTCCAGCGCTGTTTTACTATGCATTCTGTATTCAGAATGCTATTATTTTCCCTTATAACCATGTTATAAGGGAAAATAATAATGATCGGGTCTCCATCCCGATCGTCTCCTAGCAACCGTGCGTGAAAATCAAACCGCATCCGCACTTGTTTGCGGATGCTTGCGATTTTCACGCAACCCCATTCATTTCTATAGGGCCTGCGTTGCGTGAAAAACGCAGAATATAGAGCATGCTGCGATTTTCACGCAACGCACAAGTGATGCGTGAAAATCACTGCTCATGTGAACAGCCCCATAGAAATGAATGGGTCGGTATTCGGTGGGGGTGCAATGCGTTCACCTCACGCATCACATCCGCGCGGAATACTCACCCGTGTGAAAGGGGCTTTAATAGGACAATGATTGAATCCTATCAATTGATGAGCGAGTTGCTTAGAAACAAGTTCGAATTTGATGATTTGGGCAAATATTGGAGAGAGAGAGAAAAAAAAAGGAAGGCCCCTTGCACATGGGCGTCACGGATTTGGTCCGGATGTGTTGCGGGCCCATTGCGGAAAACCCGCGCGAGTGCACACGCAATTTCAGTCAGTTTTGGCTGCGATTGCGTTGTGGTGTTCATTTTTTCCGCGCGAGTGCAAAGCATTTTAATGCGTTTTGCACGCCCCGTGATAAAAATCTGAATGTGGTACCCAGACCCGAACCCGGACTTCTTCACTGAAGTTCGGGTTTGGGTACAGTGTTCTGTAGATTTTATTATTTTCCATTATAACATGGTTATAAGGGAAAATAATAGCATTCTTTAATACAGAATGCTAAGTAAAATGTCTATTGAAGTTAAAAAATTATAAAAAAAAATTACTCAATACTTAAGACAGAATGCAAAAGAATATGGCCATTTACGGGTAAAAAAATAAATCACCTCATCCACTTGATAGTGCTGCATCAGTCTGTTCTATCTTCATTCAGCAGGACCTGCCAAAGGACCCGCGATGTGTGCAATGACATCACCGCGCTCGCCACATGGCCATTTTTTTTGCATTCTGTCTTAAGAATACTATTATTTTCCGATATAACAATGTTATAACGGAAAATAATAAAGTGAATTTCGGGTCCCCATTGACTTCAGTGGGGTTCCGGGTCAAGTTCAGGTCCTGACGAACCCGAACTTCCACGGGTTTGCTCATCCATAGTTCTCTCCTTTTATGATCCACTCCTAATTTTGGCTTGCTAAACTACATGCAGAAACCTGGATGTGTAGCCATACCCTAATAGAATATATATATATTTTTTAAATAATGAAAAATAATAGAGAAAAAATATAAGCCCTATACACAAATTTTCAGGCCAGTAGGAGCACTTTTGATTCGGGAACAATCGATTTGGAATCAAATCGGTCGACCAATTTGGCCAAATTGAACATGCGTGGAAATTTAAGTGATTTGCTCATCTCGAATTCCAATTTTATAAATTGATTTGAACTGAATGTTTTCCTCTTTCAAGTAAAATTCACTTTTGGACAACCTTTTTTGGCTCCAAGCACCTTTCTTCAAGGCAATTTTTAGCTATAAACTTGCTCACCTGCTGCTGACTTCTCCTGTCAGCAGACTGCTGAGTTTTTGCTGAGAACAGGAGGGAGGAGACCATCATTTCCTGTTTATTCCCCTCCTATCCTAAGAAGACTGTATCTCAGGGCATATTTGGATTTCTTCTAGTGCATCCATCAGAACTACAGACCTAGTAATGTGATGAATTTAGAATGATGTACGTAGGTTTATTTTTACTTATTAATTATTTTTTTATTTTTTAGCTTATTGTCAAATGAGTAGTGGTAATTCTGGCCAAAATAAATTACATTATACCTCTTTTTTTATGTAAGTTAAATTGTACTTTTGTGTAACAACTACAAAAACAAGTTCTAGACCTGAAGCCCAAGAATGAATGTCCTTCAAATAGAACATACAGTATCTGACTTGCTTGCAATGTTAATATGGAGAAACCTGAAAGGAAGGGTGCTGTGAGCTGAACCAAGGGGAATATGACACTGGAGCACGTTTTCGAATAAAATTTATTCATTCAGAGACATCTTCTAATATAGCTTCGTGTAGTCAAGGGAAAAACCCTTGCAACTGCATCTCAGAACATTGAATCATGATGTCTTAGGTCATGTCACTTATTATAGACTTTCTTACATTTCTCAGTAGTGCTCAACTCTGATTCTAGCCTTACTTAGGTAAAAGTTTCGCTTCAGTTTTTCGACCTCAAATAAAATGATTTTATCACCTCCTTACATTTTCTCAAGCAAGGGGAATTTTTTTCTACACACTTGCAACAATCAACTTTTATGACAGAAGCTGGCCTTCTGGCCAAGTATTGTCATTCCAGTAGTTCCTGGGGTTCTGGCCAATTCAGTAGAACACTTACATGGTGACCTCCATTTCATCTTTTTAGCTGCTTCTCTTCTGCCATCCAAGATGGCCGCACTGCTGATCAGACTACCGGATGCACACTGTTCATTTGGCAGCCCAAGACATTTCAGCTGCCTTCGGATTGGCCAGCACTGCTCATCATGGAAGCATTGTTGGCCAATCCAAGATCAGGGCTGGACAAGCAGGAAATATGTAGAGCTACTGATGCACAGTGTGCAGTCATGTAATCTGAGAAACAAAGCAGCCATCTTGGATGACAGAATAGGGCCCCGGGAATCAATGGATGTTCATCTGAAAAAGATAAAAAGGTCACCATGTAAACGTTCTATCCATTCACCAGTCTTTTTTTTGTAACCAAAAGGTCACTTAAAATATGTGTCAGTGCCCAGACTTACGGTACCTCCCCACACACACACACACACACACACGTACACAGAACCACACACTGTAAACCAAGTTCTTACTGCAGGTATGAATACAGATCATTGCAAGTGGAATACTTACAATATGGCCACTACACACTGTCCATACAGAACCCACTGAGGACAGCATCCATTTTTGCCAACCACTATTTCTTTGGCAAGCTGAAGAAAATATCAGCAAGGTAGAGTCGCCTATCAAATTATTATGGGGGCGACAGATCATTTATATGTAAAGTATATTATACCCACTAACATTTGAATGATGAGTTTGCAAAGACAATGTTAGAGTTGTACTTGCAGCACAAGAGGCTTGGGTTTGGATCCAAACAAGGCAACATCTTTTATAGAGCTTGCTACCTCAAACCAGGTTTGGGTGGGTTTCCCTTGACACTCGAAAAAAATATTGCTACAGGAACTTGATTCACATATGCTAATACTTACTGTAAATGATGGAAATGACACACTAGTCAGTGAAGTGAGTCACATTGCTTTATCATGCTGCACTGTAAAGGAGCATTTATATAATTAATGAAATCTGCACTGGCCACTTAATGCCCACTTGCATGGGCCTATACAAAGGATAATGAATAGGAAGAAATGGTTCTTTCAAATCATTGCTTTATATCTGCTGGAAATTTAGAATTTATTTGGACACAGAGACATGGTCGGCCTTGGGGGTGTGCGACCTGTGAGGTCACACAAGGTGCAATACCCTTGCATAGTCCAGGGGTACCATCTTCCCTGCTGCTTCTGTTCTACCTCATCGGTTCCTCTGTTAGAAGTGCTGAGCCAATGGAGGCTGCAACACAGGGCTTCCAAGGATGCCTCCATCTCCAACAAAGCCCTGCTAAGACTATATTGCTAGGAGTTCTCAGCCGCCAGCTCCTGGATCATCAGCTTCATTCACAGGGCTCCCCCCTTCTACTTAAAGGGAATCTGTCAGCAGCAACCTCCTGATCCAAATGTTAGACACATTGCTGTGTTTCCTTCCAGCAAGAGAAAACCTGTAGTACATTGTACCTCAAGTACATTCATGTAATTCAGTTATATAATCCATATAAGTCAGTTTTGCTGTGTTTGATTTTTTTATTTTTTTTGTTTTGTTTTTGTTTATATCCTTTGGTGAAAGGAAATACAGCCTAAGCATACATGTTGCTGCAAAAACCACACATTTTTTATGCATTAAATTTGTTATTCTTTTTGCTGCATCCAAAACGTAGCACCTTTTCCTCCCCTCAGGGCACCCCTTGGCTTTTGGTGCCTCATGTCTGGTGGCACTTGGGGTACCCTTGGTACTGATGGATTTTGAGGTGCACAACTCCCTGGTAGTGTCGCGATGCAGTGCTGTGGCCTGTAGGTGAGGATGCAGTGCAATGATGAGGCCATTTTTGGGTGAAAACAAGTAAAAAAAAATCACGGAAAAAAGATACAAAACATCCTGCACGATATGATAGTAAATATGTGGATGTGCATGGCTACATTTATAAAGAAAATAATGCACTAAAACAATAGATGCAAACATAATACATGGACTAAGCCCTCACTCTAATGATAAAATCTGAGACTCTTAGCCAATATATTTTGAACAAAACACATCTGTGCCCGCCTACCCAGCGCCATAGTGGTCTTAGTCAGGCACCTGACTAAGGGTCCATTCACACATCCGTAAGTATACTGCGGATCCGCAAAACACGGACATTGGCAATGTGCATTCCGCAATTTGGGGACCGCACATCGCCGGCACTATAATAGAAAATGACTAATCTTATCCGCAATTACGGACAAGAATAGGACATGTTCTATTTTTTTGCGGAAACGGAAGCACGGATGTGGAAGTGCGGATCCGCAAATGCAGATGCGGATCCTCAAATGCGGATGCGAACAGCACATTGAAATTGAATAGGTCTACACCCGTTCCGCAAAATGGCGGAACGGATGCGGACCCATTTTTCGGACGTGTGAATGGACCCTAAGGAATGATTTAAAATGGCCACCATCAATCTTACCGAGAATGTGATCAGGACTGGTTGTCACCACTTGCAGAGCTGACTAGAGGGGTGAGAAAGCGGGGTCTCATTTCACTCTATGCTCTGGCACTTACACATACTACATATTGGTGAGCGTTGCTACCAGGTTACTCAGCCTTGATAGCAGATCAGGATCACATCATTACTACCTATTGTAGAGCAGTGCAGTGTGTAGTGAGGCCACGCCCCCTCACTCCGCTAGGAAGCTCTTCAAATGGTGGCAACCAGTCATGTTCACATTCTAGGACAGGTAGCTGGCGGCCATTTTTAATTATTCATGGAGAACTCATTTAAAGGTTGCAATAACAGTTTTTTGAAGGCTCTGTATAGGGGTGAATTGACAATATGGTGATTCCAGAGTCTCTTTCCAGTTAATCTGTTCAACCTTCCTGGTTTGGTCAAGGGTGTAAATTCTCTCTATACTCTCCAGTTTAATCAGCATTTCTACAATACCCAGCTTTGGGGTGTAGTCCTTTGACAGATGGCCAATCTGTCTCCTTTGTACGATAGAGAACCTGATGCTTTTAACCCCAACCAAATGCAGTGAAGTCCACACCCAAAATACATGCGTTACCTTCACTGACTCCTTGCCCATGCACTGTCCCTTGAAATGGCCGCTAAACCTTATCTTAGAGTGAGGCTACACTGCGACTTTTTGTAGCATGACCGATTGATTTTAACTATTGAATTACAGCTACAGTCTAAATGAATGAACTCAGTAGAATGCAATCCTATGGACTGCAGCTGTCGTCCAACAGTTAAAATCAATCAGTTGCTCTACAAAAAGTCCCCGTGTAGCCCAGGCCTTGGGCTCAATATTTCTTTTCTTCAGAGGAAGGCACTTGTTCTGGTCAGAAAAGGCTGCTGTATCTCAATCTGCTGCCTCTCTTAACATTTTCCGCACCACACTCACTACTTCTTACAACTAACAGAGCGGTGGGACCAGCGCACATACAGCAACTGTCTCTAAGTGGCCAGAAAGCTAACTCCTCCCCATATACATCCTTGGGATGCCAAGTGGCATAAAGTACAATTTAACCCTTTTAGGCTGCTTTCTCACTGGCGTTTTGGTTTCCGTTTGTGAGATCCGTTTCAGGGCTCTCACAAGCGGTCCAAAACGGATCAGTTTTGCCATAATGCATCCTGAATGGATAAGGATCCGCTCAGAATGCATCCGTTTGCCTCCGTTCCGCCTCCATTCTGCTATGGAGGTGGAAACCAAAACGCTGCTTGCAGCGTTTTGGTGTCCGCCTGACGATGCGGAGGCAAACGGATCCGTCCTGACACACAGCGTAAGTCAATGGGGACGGATCCGTTTTCACTGACACAATATGGCACAATAGAAAACGGATCCGTCCCCCATTGACTTTCAATGGTATTCAAGATGGATCCGTTTTGGCTATGCTACAGATAATACAAACGGATCCGTTCTGAACAGAGGCATGCTGTTATCTGAATGGAAGCGTTTGTGCAGATCCATGACGGAGTGTGAAAGTAGCCTTAGCAGTGAACCACAGTGTCACTGCACAACCTCCATCTTTGATTGCTGCCCCTATGTTCAGAGGCTGGTATTTCATTTCTTTCCTTCCAGGAATGTTGGGTGACAGACACCATTGTCATCTGATCTGCGATGTGCCTGACTGAGCACATTTACACTCTCATGCTATTAATATCACCTGACAAAGCTAAAAAGGCATTGAAAGGTTTATTCTGGTATCATCTCCTAATGACCTTTCCCACATCTCTCCAGATTGACTAAGCTCTGTCGAATCAGGGCACCGATGTATTCCTACAGGGGCAAAATGTATGCGTGGCATGTCAAATTTCCATTCGTTAAGCACTAACCCTCACATGGCTTCGTGATTGCTTACTTGTGAGCACATTCATGGATATTAACTGCCAAAGGTATAAAGATTATAATCTAAATACGTCAGGAACCAAGCAATTTACAAAAGCAAACTGACTTATTTAGAGAGAACGATCTGCACAGGAACGATAATTTTTCGCGTTGGCAGAACAACAAGATCACCTGATGGACGAGCATTTGCTCATTAACCAGGAGATTTCCGACATCTTTCACAAAGGCCAATTATCGGGAATGAGCGTTTATACAAACTCTTATCCATGATCACCGGCCAGATCATCGGTCTGGATAAAACGGACCTTAAAGGGGTTGTGTCACTTCAGCAAATGTAATTTACTAATGTATTGTGATTGTCCATATTGCCTCCTTTGCTGGCTGGATTCATTTTTCCATCACACTATTCGCTGCTCATTTCCAGGGTTTATGACCAAAGCGCAGAGATGAGGTGGCCAAGAGAGGAGCTGCTGCGCATGCGCGCCTGTGCACACTCCCGCTGTCCCGGCCACCAGAGAGGCCGGTGCTTTTCCTATAGTATGCAAGCACGACCACCACCGCTGGATTGCCAGGTGGTCGTAACCCCTGGATACTAACAGTGTATGTGATGGAAAAATGTATCAAGCCAGCAAAGGAGGCAATATGGACAATCACAATACATTAGTAAGTGCCTTGTATTAAAGGAAATGTGTGACCAAAAATGTTATCTGCCAGTAAAAACCCAAATAGCAACGCACCATTTTTTTCGAATCTGTTACTATTTTTCTATTGCAGATTATATTTTTATTCTATTTCCTGAACGGGATTATGGAGTTGTTCTTCACAGCTTTTAGAAAGCATTAAAAATTGCTTTATGGCAGCCACACAATGGTCTGGAGGGGACCTCAAGAATCATTGACTTCTAATGGTACAGTTTTCTAGACATGGTCTGTGACCTGTGCAGAGGTTATTGTACAAGTAAAGAATAGATAAGCTTTGACATTCACCTATGGTGAATTGTGGATCCTGCCTTATCTATACACAGAGGTGATATCATTACAGGTAGGATTAGAATGACAGATAAGCAGGTAACTGCAGTAAAGTGATCTGTTACAGTGACGCCTATTATTAGGCTTAGTGATCAGTGCAAAAACGGCAAGATTAATTATTATTTATATATATATATATATATATATACAGTATATACAGTACAGACCAAAAGTTTGGACACACCTTCTCATTCAAAGAGTTTTCTTTATTTTCATGACTATGAAGGCATCAAAACTATGAATTAACACATGTGGTATTATATACATAACAAACAAGTGCGAAACAACTGAAAATATGTCATATTCTAGGTTCTTCAAAGTAGCCACCTTTTGCTTGATTACTGCTTTGCACACTCTTGGCATTCTCTTGATGAGCTTCAAGAGGTAGTCCCCTGAAATGGTCTTCCAACAGTCTTGAAGGAGTTCCCAGAGATGCTTAGCACTTTTTGGCCCTTTTGCCTTCACTCTGCGGTCCAGCTCACCCAAACCATCTCGATTGGGTTCAGGTCCGGTGACTGTGGAGGCCAGGTCATCTGGCGCAGCACCCCATCACTCTCCTTCATGGTCAAATAGCCCTTACTTTCAAAGTTTTCCCAATTTTTCGGCTGACTGACTGACCTTCATTTCTTAAAGTAATGATGGCCACTCGTTTTTCTTTACTTAGCTGCTTTTTTCTTGCCATAATATAAATTCTAACAGTCTATTCAGTAGGACTATCAGCTGTGTATCCACCTGACTTCTCCTCAACGCAACTGATGGTCCAAACCCCATTTATAAGGCAAGAAATCCCACTTATTAAACCTGACAGGGCACACCTGTGAAGTGAAAACCATTTCAGGGGACTACCTCTTGAAGCTCATCAAGAGAATGCTAAGAGTGTGCAAAGCAGTAATCAAAGCAAAAGGTGGCTACTTTGAAGAACCTAGAATATGACATATTTTCAGTTGTTTCACACTTGTTTGTTATGTATATAATTCCACATGTGTTAATTCATAGTTTTGATGCCTTCATAGTCATGAAAATAAAGAATACTCTTTGAATGAGAAGGTGTGTCCAAACTTTTGGTCTGTACTGTATGTTGACATGGAAAACTAAAAATAATAACAAATTCTTTAAAAGCATGTCCAACATAAAAATAGGTTTTAAACAGTAGGTCGTTTTCTGATTAACTTGGTCTAAATGTAATTTGCTGAAGTAAGACAACGCCTTTAATCCTATATCTATAAAATTCTGAAGGGTGCTCTTCTGGTTTAGGTCCAAATTGGGGGGAGGTCAATGAATTGTAACATGAATGTCTGGACCTCTTTCAATCTTACAGTTTGTAATCTTTTAAACCCTAAAATCTTCATTTATCGCAATGTAAAACTTGTCATCTGTTTTCTTAAGAGCTTGGTGAGTCTGTGGTTTGGACACCTGCTGCTCCAATATTGATGCCCTCGTCTGTCCCTTACTCAGATATTTGAAAATGGAAAGTTGTCATTCATCATTATCAATTATGTGAAGGAACTCCTTCAAATTTTTGATAAAGTTCCTGAAAAGTGGAGATAATGGAGTGAGCCACACTGTAATTCGAAAGCCATTCGAAAGCGTCTGTATGTGTTACTGTATGTGCTAAATTGTTTGAGAAACTTCAGAGCTGCAACAGAAAACATATTTTATGTTCTGTACCATTCACCAGCCGCTGCTGAAGGTGTTCCCACAACTGAGGAAGTAATTGAATGGGTGGCATCTAGTGTTGTTCGAGCACCGTAGTGCTTGGGGGCTCGGGCCGAACACATCGGGATGTTCGGGTGCTCGACCGAGAACCCCGAGTATAATGGAAGTCAATAGGAGAACCAGCGCATCAAACCAGGTACCCCCTACTCTGAAGAGGGGAGGGTGCCTGGTTCATAGGAAAATGTCAGAAATTGATGGAAACACCACCGAAATAGTTCTGGAACAGCATGGGGAGGATGTCTGGATGCATCTTGTACATGCAGGTCGCTGCTGGGAACGATGTTGCCCGAGTAGTACGCCACTTTTACAGACTGACAATAATACGCACAAAACCAAAGAAAAAATATATTTTAGAGGAAAAATTGATAGGAAACATTATTTTCTGTATATTTACTTGTAAATAAAGTGCAAGTGCTGCCAGAAATTACAAGGAAGAGGCACTCCGATACAACCTGTATATCACATAAAGGGGGGCCTCATTCACATTGTGGTACAATTGTTCCTGTAGTGGGACTCCTACACTCATAAAGCCTATGCAAGGGCTGCCAAAAATTACAAGGAACCGGCACTCCAATACACCCTTTGTTACACATAAAGGAGGGCATCATACACAGCCTTGAAAAATTATGATTGATGGCCAGCTGGTGACCCTCAAAAACATTTGGAGCAAGGGCCTGCTGATCTGACCATCTAAAACATTATGGGCGAGAGCCTGCTGCTGCTTTGGTGACTCTAGATAACCTGGGGACGATCGCACATCCCTGTGACAGCGACGATCCATTTGCTTGTCTGCCCTATCAACTTTCGATGTTGTTTTCAGCCCAAACTATGTAGACCATGGGTAACGGGGGAATCATGGTTCCATTCCGGCGAGGGAGCCTGAGAAACAGCTATGGCTACCACATCCAAGCAAGGCAGCATGCACTCAAATTACCTATTAGGAATATTTTAGGTGAGGGCCGGCACGTGAGCTGACCCTGTAAAAGATTTTAGGTGCGGGCCTCCAGATGAGCTGACCCTGTAAAAGATTGTAGGTGAAGGCCTGCTGGTGAGCTGACCCTGTAAAAGATTATATGTGTGGGCCTGCTGGTGAGCTGACCCTGTAAAAGATTTTAGGTGCAGGCCTGCTGGTGAGCTGACCCTCTAAAACATTATATGCGAGGGCCTTCAGGTGAGCTGACCCTGTAAAACATTATATGCGAGGGCCTTCAGGTGAGCTGACCCTGTAAAAGATTTGAGGTGTGGGCCTGCTGGTGAGCTGACCCTGTAAAATATTTGAGATGCGGGCCTGCTGGTGAGCTGACCCTGTAAAAGATTTTAGGTGCAGGCCTGCTGGTGAGCTGACCCTCTAAAACATTATATGCGAGGGCCTTCAGGTGAGCTGACCCTGTAAAACATTATATGCGAGGGCCTTCAGGTGAGATGACCCTGTAAAAGATTTGAGGTGTGGGCCTGCTGGTGAGCTGACCCTGTAAAACATTTTAGGTGAAGGCCTGCTGGTGAGCTGACCCTCTAAAAAATGATATGCGAGGGCCTGCAGCTGAGCTGACCCTGTAAAACATTATATGCGAAGAGCATATATGCAAGGGCATTATATATGCCGAATAAGCATGTTTATATTATGGAAGAGGAGAAGGAGGATGAGTTCAACCATAAACCCTTGTTTGTGGTGGAAGGGGTGCATGGGAATACAATGTATTCAGTACATTATAAACAACACATTTAAAGTGTCTTTATGTTCAGCCACTTTCCTCTGGTGGAGTCAAGAAGTCATGGTCAATCCAGGCCTTGTTCATTTTTATAAGAGTCAACCTATCAGCATTTTTTAGTTGACAGGTGGATACGCTTATCTGTTATAATGCCACCAGCAGCACTAAATACTCGCTCAGACAAAACGCTGGCGGCAGGGCAGGCCAGCACCTCCAAGGCGTAGAACGTCAGTTCGTGCCACGTGTCCAGCTTAGACACCCAGTAGTTGTAGGGCACTGAGGGACCATTGAGGAAGCTGACACAGTCTGCTATGTACTCCTTCACCATCTTCCAAAAATTTTCCCTCCTTGTGACACTAGGCCGCACATCAGGGTGATGGTGCTGGCGGGGTGTCATGAAACTGTCCCAGGCTTTAGAGAGTGTTGCCCTGCCTCTGTTGGAACTGCTGTGTGTTCCTCTTGTCTCCTGTCAGCGCAATTCATGCGCTTCTCATCTTGTTTGTGTGGTGCCAAATCAATTAGAAGTATAAGTATGTACGTATCATATTGCTTTCATAATGAGACCAGACACACTAGTTGGTTTCATAAAAGCATCTTCTCCTCCCCCCTGAGCCATCGTAGAGAAGAGATAGCTTTATTCACATTACATTGACTTAAATAGCAGACATGACATAAAAAAAGGGGTGTTCCTTAAGAAGAGACTATTGGCTCCTTAACGTGATAGGAGTGGTTTCAGCAACTTCAACTGAGTTCAACTGAGCCCATCTCTCACACTCTCCTCCTCGGTTGGCCAAGAAACTACGGACTCTGCTGCCAGCGTTGTCAGATGGAAATTTTTGGAAACAATTTTTCAACAAGGATCTTCTGGTATTGCACCATTTTCCTCGTCCTCTCCACCAGAGGAATGAGAGATGAGAAGTTTTCTTTGTAGCGGGGGTCGAGAAGGGTGAACAACCAGTAATCCGTGTTGTCTAAAATGCATATAACGTGCGGGTCACAGGAAAGGCAGCCTAACATGAAGTCAGCCATGTGTGCCATAGTACCAACAGGCAAGACTTCGCTGTTGTCATCAGGGGGATCACTGTCAATCTCCTCATCCTCTTCCTCCTCTTCGGCCCACCCACACTGAACAGATGGAATTAAACTTCCATGGGTACTACCCTCGGTAGCAGAGGCAACCATCTCCTGCTCCTCCTTCTCCTTCTCCTCCTCCATCGTCTAATTTGCACTGAGAGGACGAACTGAGGGTGGTCTGGCTATCACCTTGTGTAATGTCTTCCCCCATTTCCACCTCTTCCACATGCAAAGCGTTGTCCTTAATTGTGAGCAGAGAGCGTTTGAGTAGACACAGAAGTGGGATGGTTACGCTGATAATAGCGTTATTGCCTCTCACCATCTGTGTGTCACGGATGAAGTTAGCAGATAGCTGGAACATATTAATAAACGAGTGACTGGCTTGATCCCAAACTAAGGATCTTATAGGTGAGCCCTATAAAACCCTAAGAGCTCTCCCTGACTGCTATGCACATGCAAGGGTCTGTATGGTAGACGATTGCATGCCCGCGTACCTAATACTGTGTGACACCTGAAAACCCTATAATAGTGAGGGGACACGACCACCGGCTCCCTACACTTAATACGGACGGAGTCAGGGTCACCTAGAATCAAGCCAGCAAGGAAACACAATTAAGTAAATGACTTATCTGAACAAACAGCAGAAGCAGCCTCCAGCAGTGAACACCTCATCCAGGAAGTAGTATAAACCGCAAAGTGAGGCAGTATGGGAAGGATTATAAAGGAAGACAATTATTCGAAATAAGTGACACCTGGCAGAAGGAAAGGAGATGAGAAAGTGAAACCAAAACAAAGAACATCATACAAGAGGTAGAGAAGAAAGTCTGCCAGATCTTCTCACAGAACTGGCGGTGACACTGTGTTGATTCCTCAAAGTTTCTTAAAACCTCACAGAGGTCAGACATCCATGCCCACTCCTCGCTTGTGAATAGCGGAAGCTAACTGGAAAGGCGACGACCATGCTGCAGCTGGTATTCCACTACTGCCCTCTGCTGCTCACAAAGCCTGGCCAGGCAAATTGGGGTAGGTTTTGAAAAACTAACCACAAGGTTGAACACGTGGGCTAGGCATGGGATGTGTCTGAGATTGCTGAGCTCCAAAGCTGCCACCAAGTTATGGCCATTATCAGACACAACCATGCCTGGTTGTAGGTTGAGTGGCAAGAGCCACATCTCAGTCTGGTCTCTTATCCCCTGCCACAGCTCTGCAGCGGTGTGCTGTTTCTCACCTAAGTATATCAGCTTCAGCACGGCCTGTTGCCACTTCCCCACTGCAGTGCTACACTGCTTCCAGCTACCAACTAATGACTGACTGGTGCTGCACGCGGATTATTCGGAGGTGGAAGTGGAGGAAGAGGCGGAGGAGGAGAAGTGGGGGTTGGAGCCACTAACGTAGGTGCTGGCGGAAACCCTGATCGGAGAACGGCCCGCAATCCTTGGCGTCGGTAGCACCTGTGCCATCCCATGGTACGACTCGCTCCTGGCCTCTTCAACATTCACCCAGTGTGCTGTCAGGGAAATGTAGCATCTCTGGCCGAATGCACTTGTCCATGTGTCTGTGGTTAAGTGGACCTTCCCAGTAACTGACAAGCAGTAAGCAGACACAGATTGTGGACCCAGGCGTTCGTCCAACTTATTACGGTGTTTGGATGCCATGTGGCGGATCATGATGGTGGTGATGAGGTTGCTAGTGTTCACGCCCTGGCTCATTTTCGTATATGGCACAGGTTGCAAACTACTATTCTTTTGTCGTCCGCACTTTCCTCAAAAAAGCACCATACTGGGGAACATCTAATCCTTGGCAAGAGAGATTTCCGCAAGGTGTTACTCCATGGAACAGTTGCGGGCCTGTGTGGTGTAGCCCACCTTCTCCCTTTTGCCACCCCACTGCCTCTTCCAGCCTGTTGCGGTGCTGCAGATCCCTCCCCCTTTGTACTGCTGTCCTCGCTCGGCTTTCCACCTTCCCAGGTTGGGTCAGTGACCTCTATGATCATCCTCATGATTTGTTGACCTAACCACAACTCCAGTGGTTGACAACTGTGTCTCATCCTCTTCATCAACCTCTTGAGACACTAATTGCGGTTGACTCATTGGCAACTGTGTCTCATCATCATCCACTTCATTAAACACTAATTGCCATTCCCAACCATCATGTTCTTGTGACTGTGGATGTTCAAGAGGTTGGGAATCAGGGCACAAGATCTCATGTCCCTCTTCAAGCGTGCTTGGCAAGAGGGCCAAATCAAGTAATGGCGATGAAAAGAGGTCCTCGTAATATCCAAGTGTGGGATCACTTGTTTGACCAGACTGTAAATGGTGGGAGGAAGAAAAATCAGGGTGAGGATTGTGTTAACCAGACTCCTGGCTACTGAGACTGGACTTGGTGGAAGACAGGGTGGTGCTTAACCGACTGGAAGCTTTATCTGCTGCAATCCAAGCGACCACCTCGAGAGTGGTGTCCTGGTGTGACTTCGAGAGTGGTGTCCTGCGCTGCCCTGAAAACTGGGACATGAAGCTAGGTATCGTGGATGATTGTTTTTCTTGTGCTCTGGCAGCAGGCACTGTTTCTCCGTGCCCAGGGCCACGACCTCTGCGTGCACCATCAGCATCACGGCCACTTCCCCGTCCCTTACTGCTCACCTTCTAATGTGATATATGCTTGAAAGTATGTCACATGTACAGTAGCGTAGGATTTGGAAGTGTATATGCAAAAAAGGTATTTGTGATGAGGATAAATACTTGGACCGGGCAGTGGACAAAAGGGATGTCTTTCTTACCGGACACGAGGATGGCCTTCTCTATCCCGGACAGAGGCCCCAAACTGAAAGGATTGGACCTTTCTGGACCTCTACGACCACCTTGGTTTGATGTCACTGACGTCAGGAGAAATATTTCTCAGCTAGCAATAACAGGACACACAGGTATCACTGAGAAATACTCTAACTTTATTATGCTATCGCTTGGCCTTATATAGGCAGTAGAAAAGTTTGCATAACAACAGCGTTAAACCAATCATAAAAGATAAACATTGGTGCTCATACACATACTACCGGAACATCCGTATATGGCATATTTACATGCAGTAATCAGAAAGAATAGGTTTTAATCAGTCACATATAAGAATGTACGCAGTTGTGCCGAATGACCCTGAATAAGGCAAGAACGTTTGTACTAGTTCTGGGAGATTCACAGAATCTGTCCTGGGACACATAAGCAAACCTAACTCCCAGCGGGGGAACTTGAAACAGTTCGTGGGTGAGATGTTATAACAGTTCTTTACATATTTAGAAGAAACAAGATGGAGTCACATTTCTCTTCAGGTACCACAGGTAATGTCACAGTTCGCAGTGTCTACGGAAAAAGTGCACTGCATGTCACTGATATTTTAGGGATGCGCACACTTTAAACAGGAGATGTGGCGCAGATAATTTTACTGTCCGCAAGGGACACCGTCTACGGAAAAAGTACACTGGATGTCACTGATATTTTAGGGATGCGCACACTTTAAACAGGAGATGTGGCGCGGATAATTTAACTGTCCGCAATAGACACTGTCTACGGAAAAAGTACACTGGATGTCACTGAGCGGACACCATCTACAGAAAAAGAGCACTGGATGTCACTGATATTTTAGAGATGCGCACACTTTAAACAAGAGATGTGGCGCGGATAATAACTGTCCACAGCGGACACCGTCTATGGAAGAAGTGCACTGGATGACACTGATGTTTTAGGGATGCGCACAATTTACACAGGAGATGTGGTGCAAATAATTTAACTGTCCGCAGCGACCTATTACACTGTATTTTGCGCAGGATGGGCTAAAAATATATATTGCTGCTGTCACACACAATAGTACTTAAAAGGACTTTTGGGTCTCTGAAAAGTTTTTGGTATAAAAATCTTCCTATTACACTCCCTACACTGTCTGTCCCTTTCTATGCACAGCTCTCCCTAACACTGAGCAATTTAGCACAGGTTGCATTGCAAACATATATTGCTGCTATCACACACAATAGTCCTTACAAGGACTTTTGGGTCTATGAAACATTTTTGTAGAAAAATTAAATTCAATTACACTCCCTACACTCTCTTTCCCTTCCTATGCTCAGCTATCCCTGACTTAGAATGAGCCGAACACGCGTCATCGGGTGCTATATAGCCAACATGGCTACTGGCATTACAGTGAGGGCAGTACTTACCTGCACGCTTTTTGGATGCTTAGCAGCTGCGAAACGTGCGCTAGAGGAGATTCTAGCATTGCGCTCGAGCACATGTGGTACTCTGCAAAATACCGCCATGTGCCGAGCATAGCGATGCTCGAGCCAAACTGGTATTCGGCCGAGCATGCTCGCTCAACACTAGTGGCAGCAGCAAACATTCTAGGTGATGGTTATAGGCCAGGAGGTGTTCATATATTATTTCTATAGTTTACTTCGTGTCAAAATGACATTGATCAGTTCATCCTATTCATTTCTATGAGGATGAAGCTGATGCCTAAGAGCATCCATGTTCATCGGTCTCCCGATCATTAGCAGAATTTTTTTTTCTTTTTGTTTTATCTTGGAGATAAATGAATGATGAAACAAAAAGCAAATACTGCTTAAGCTATCAAGCATTTAATGGCCCTTTTATAGTGGCCGAGAATCTGCCAGATAAAGGCTAATGACCACTTGTTAGTGATTATCTGGCGGTGTAAAGGTGCCGCCAATTAACCAATGAACAAGCGAACCGTTTGTTCGTCGGATAATTGAATAGTTTGTGTATCAACCTAAATCATTGTTTGCCGGCGGCAGATGGTACTGTCTAAACATGCTCTGCTGCCGGCAATCAACAAGTCTGTATGGGGAAGAGGAATGGCATTAGCAATCGATCCTCCCCATATTGTGGAGGAGATTGCTGCACTAACGAGCAGGCGCTTGCCGGGAAGAAACGTTTGCTGAGATGTTCATCTGCTGAATAGTCCCATCTAAAAGGGACCTTAAGGCATGCCACTCCATATCCTAACCCACATAAATCCCATAGGGACCACTCTTGCATCTTTTAGCAATGATCACTAAGGGGCTAATACAGCCTAGTTTAAAAGTGTTGCAGGGGTAAACCACGTTGTCTGAAGTTGGGTGCTTGGCTCTAATGGCCATTCGTTTAAATCCTTTTGATGTTACGGTCAATTGTGATATCTAGATAGTTTCAGAAAGCATGGGCTCCCTCTCAGTTATCCCATGACCCCCTCCATGTGACATGATTGAGAGTTGCTATAGCAGGTAGAGCCCTAACAATAGCCTTTAGGTCTGCCGTCTATGGAAGCAATACCAGACACTGGCTATGGGACAAGAGTGGTGCTGTTTCTGGTAAAAGACTCCCCTGTTTTATAATTTTATTTCAGTTTTGTCACCAACATTGTAAAGGGATTATCATAATTATGCAGTTCTTTAATATTTCAAAGTAAAAGCTGCAAACTTAAAGGGAACCTGTCATCAACTTTATGCTGACCATACTAACGACAGAATAAAGTAGAGACAGGTGAGTTGATTTCAGCGGTCTATCAGTTAAAAGTAAGTTGTGGCCGAGAACCAACATGACAATCATTACAGACTGGGCCTGGAAAAGAGTCACGGCCACCTGAGAAGAGTCATGGTTATTCATGAATTCATGCTCTCCCTGCTGATGACTGACAGTCTTCTACCTAGTTTTCTCCCTTTCTCTCTAACAGAGAACTGCCAATCATCAGAAGATGGGTGATTATGAATAACCATGACTCTTCTCAGGTAGATTTGACTTTTTCAGGGCCTGAGCTGCAGTGATAATGATGCTGGTTCTTGGCAACCACTTACTTTTAGCTCATGAGTGACAAACCTCTGAAATCAGCATTTCTGTCACTACTTTATGCTGCCCTCAGTGAGGTCAGCATAAAGTTGATGACAGGTTCACTTTAAAGGGGTTGTCTCACTTCAGAGAGTGCCGTTTATAATATAGAGAAAGTTAATACAAGGTAACTACTAATGTATTGTGATTATCCATTTTGCTGTCACGAACGTACCGAGTCATGCGGACGTCCCGGCGACAGAGAGTGGCAGAAGATCTGTGAGACTGGCAACACATGGTTTGATCTGACAGGTTTCCTTGTGGATCAATAGGCGTCTGTGTTGTTTCTGGTAATGGCCACACCTCTTGCCTCTAGGTGTTGCTATTGTGGTCATTTTACTATCCTTATTTATTGTTGCTTCTCCCACAATGCTGTGCAGTATATAGCTTTTGTTGGACCTGTGGATAGTTGGTGGTTGGATCTCAGCTAAGTTCCTGGTGCTTCCATAGCCACTTTGAAGTTAAGTCTTTCCTTTCCCTTTTGTATTTTGTTTTAGTTATCTGTGTGTTGCCTTTCCATATTGTTTGAATTAGGTCTGAGAGAGACTCCTGTTCGTCCTTCTTTCTGGAGGAACAGGTAATCTCATCCCTGCCATTAGTACCAGGGTCCTAAAGGGCTAGATAGGACTCTAGGTATCCCTGCGCATGAACTCACCTACCTTTGGGGTCTGTTCATACTGGTAGTCAGTCAGGATTTTGGTTAGGGTTTTCTCTAGGAGGTGTCCATCTTCCTTCTATAGTTCTCAGGCCTGATTCCTTGAACCCCCCCCCCCTCCCCCCCCCCCCCCCCCCCCCCATGCTCGGTGTGTTGTTTCCCTCCAACACCAATTGTCTCCTTTGCTGGCTTGATTAATTTTTACATCACAATTTACGCTGTTCATTTCCAGGGGTTATGACCACCCTGCAATCCATCAGTGGTGGTCATGTTTGCATGAATGTATAGGAAAAAGTGCCGACCTCTCTGGTGGCCAGGATCCTGCGCTGCAGCGGTGGTTGTAACCTCTGGATACGTACAGTGTATAATGCGATGGAGAAATGAATCAAGCCAGCAAAGGAGGCAGTATGGATGATCACAATACATTAGTAAGGCTACTTTCACACTTGCTTTGCTGTTTTCTGGTATTGAGATCCGGTAGAGGATCTCAATACCGGAAAAAAGAGTTTGTGTTTTGTCCCCATGCATTCTGAATAGAAAGCGATCTGTTCAGGATGCATCAGAATGTCTTCCGTTCCGGCAGCATTCCATTTTGTGACCGGACACGAAACCGCTGCAAGCTGCTGTTTTGTGTCCGGTCCTAAAAACGGAAAAAAACTGATCCGGCACTGAAAACAATGTAAGTCAATGGTGACCGATCCGTTTTTCATGGAGCCTAAAAAAACAAATCTGTCACCCATTGACTTTCAATGTATTTAGTGATTGATCCGTTTTTTTTCCGTTTTGATTTCACACAACTGCATCCTAACAGAGCGGATGCATCCTGATGTGAAAAATCAAAAGGGATCCGTTTATTTCCGATATTGAGATCCTCTGCCGGCTCTCAATACCGTAATGAACAACGCAAGTGTGAAAGTAGCCTTAGTGACTTGTATTAACTTTCTCTACATGATAAGTATTAAGGCATTTGCCTGGATTTGTGGGAGGGGCTGAGGTCCGCCTCCAGCCTATTTAGGGCACCCCCCTTACCTGGCTCCTGCACCGTCTGAGGTCTGAGCTTTGTGAGAGGAAGTCGCTTGTTGGAGTTCTGAGGAATTTTCCTGCGAGCCGCTGATTTTCTGAGAGCCTTTTTCGTCGCCGTCTGGTTCTGGTTTTGGAGCATTGCTGTTCTTTTCCCAGCTTCACTCGGTTCACTGTGGGTCGCGTTTGCCCGTCAAACTGTGAGTTATTTCGTACGGGTCAGCAGGGCCTCACGGTTGCCCCAGTACCGGTTCATCTCATTTCATCAAGGCGCACTAATGTCACGGTTTCATACAAGTCACCATCATTCATTTCTGTCACACCTGTTCATGCGTTCTCATTCACGATTTGCACCATCATTCTGGTCATACACTCTGGCAGCATGCGGCAATGGTTCCTGGGTTAAAACCCCCTTTTTCTGTTGTTCTGTCACACGCGGCATTCATGTCACGGCTGCCCAGTCACCAGCAGCTCATTTCTCAGGCCCTCTGTCATCTCCCCACAGGACCGTCACGCCGGCCAGCACCTGCTAATCTCAGCCCACTACCCGGTCTGGTTCACCCCAAACAAACATTCATCATGTACAACACAGGGGCAGCTGCGGTGCACCCCCCCCCCCCCATTCATTTCACTTTCACTAGCGATCGTCCCCTCCCCGTCGCCTCCTGCCTGTTGCCGCTCCTCCTGCCGTGCGGCCAATGGCGCCCGACCGCGTCCTGGGGCCTGGTCTGCGCATGCGCGGCGATTTCGTCGGCGCATGCGCAATGTCCCGACGACTCCGGACACAGGTGTTCAAATACATAGATTCTTCCCAGGCTCCATGTCACCCCCCCCCCCCCCCGGTCAATTACGGGCGCAGTCACGGGGGCCAGCGGCGGTGCACCGCACACACCCCCCTCTTCCATTCATTTACCTGCACTGGGCTCACCGCGGCCGAAACATCCCCTCACCACCTCCTGCCTGTTGCCGCTCCCCCTGCCGCGCGGCCGATGGCGCCCGGCCGCGTCCGTCGGCGCATGCGCGGTGTCCCGGCGGCCGTGCGCGCAGCACTTGTGTTCGGGGGGCCGCCGTCGGACAGCAGGGGAGGCCTCCCAGCATGCCCCTCTAGTTACACACTCCCCAGGAGCCCCAATAAAAACAAGGAACGCATCAACACCCATGTCATAAACAGGGAAATCATGAGCAGGCCCTCTTGTCCGAAATCATGCATGATCTCACCAATGCTCTGCTGGCCAGAGGGGCATAGACTTCCCATCCGCACTCAGCTACAAGTGACTGTCTCAAAAAAAAAAAAAAAAAAGGGGTCGTCACCTTTTCACAACCATGTTCCACCCTGGGGATAGGTCATTGGAAAAAAAAAAAAAAAAAAGAAATAACCATTTACAAATTGTTGCATCGTATTCAATGAACGAGTGTAAATTGCGGGGGCACGGTCCAGATATGTTCCAAATTGCAGGCGCGCACTTCCGCCTGGCCAGGGCCACGGCACGCACTGGTCTCGTTCACACCAGGCGCTAGCTATCATTTCATGTCATAACCGCCATGATCCTTCCGGTCATGCATATGTACCACATGCATTTACATTTTTCATCACACTTTGTTATGTTTACCCTCCCCCTTATTTTTAGGCGGTCAACCTATACTGTTTTACACTACCGTGTATCCGGAGATTATTTTCTTGGTACCAGGTACGTTCACCTGCTCATTTACCAAAATCTACCTTACATTTCGGATGGTCCCGTTAGGGTCAGCGTGCTGGCTTTAGGGGCACGATCATCCCACTAGGTACCTCCCCCCCCTCTTCGGCTTCGCCGGCAGTTAGTGGTCCCGCGAGGCCGACACCCCGCCTCAAACGTACGGAGGCACCTGCCCAACGCGCCACCTCGTTAGTAAGCCGCCTCGCATGTTGCATAGAGAGGGCCTCACCTGTCACTCCCTTCCCCTAGTCCTATCTTACAGTCACCGAGAGGCCAACGCTCCTGCCACTACCACGAGTGGCCTCATTACCCCCTCGCGTCAAATCATAGGTAGAGCCTCTCAAAGCCGCTTGGCAATTAGCAGGGCCTCACCTGTCACCATGCAAGTGTAATTTTTTCGCTATTTGGCCTAGCTAGCCAGCACGGTCCTGCGTGGCCTCAAATTAATCAAACTTTTTTATTGTAGTATGTCGCTGGATGGGTTGGGAAACCTCTCCCTACCTGGCACCCCGGCTAGATCTGTCACTACTACTCCGGGAGACGATCTAGCCAGTCCAGCGTCCATCCGGTCCTGGACAATTCCACGCATCACGGCGGAGTTGAGGAAACGGCATGTCCCCTTCCCCGCCACGGCAAGGAAAGCTGAACTGTTCCGGCTGCTGCGCGCATCGGGCAATAATAGTGATGCGGGGGAAGGACCCAGCCAGTCCGGCACCGGGGACATCCATGCCATGCTGGCCTCTCTGATGACGTCTATGTCAACGGTCAACGCCAGGTTGGAGAGGTTAGAATCGGTCACCACGACCCTCTCCTTGGCAGGTCCACCACCGGCGGCATCACCGCCACCGGCCGGTTTACCGGTGATCACGCCGTCCACTAGCATGGAGGACCAGGAAGTCAACCCGGCGCATATGATTCCTGAGCACTTGAAACGGGATATCCTGGAAGGTAAGGATGTAAACCTGGCCTCCCTTCTGATTGCCTCCCAGGACGTGGTCGAAAACACGACTTATGCCTACGACGAGGTATCAGTTGTGGTCAAGTCCAGGGATGCCCGGCTCAATAGGAAATTGACCATTCCCGAATTCGTGTTGGCCTTCGGAATCTATAGAGAGGTCATCTGTGCGGTCTACCCCAACAGGAGGGAGGAATTCGACCTCTACTTACACAAACTGGTGGACTTGGGCAACAAATACGGAGGGTCAGCGTTTTATGACTATCACAGGTCTTTTTCGGCGAAGGTGGCGGGGGCCTTCTCCCAGTACGGAGTCCGCTCCAACTGGGCGAGGATCGACACGGTCATATTCTGTCGCCACTTCGCAGGCCTCAGGACCCCAGCCTGTGCGCACTGCTCATCCACGGCCCACACCACCAATTTCTGCCCGAACACGTCGGTCAGACAGGGTCTCTCCCAGGCAGCTGGTCCCTCCGGGGTCCCGGAAAGACTGGCCCGGGACAAGCTGGGTCGGCCGATCAAATTTCTAGGCAAATCCATGATTTGCAATAACTTCAATGAGGGGTCCTGTAATTATAACGGATGTAAATTATTACATATATGCACCAAATGTTTCCGGGCACATGCCAAGTCCATGTGTCCAAATAAAATGTTTACCAAACCGTATCTAACAACCATCAACATGCCAGTTTTTACCGCGCTCATGTCGCAACACCCCTCCAGGCATCTCTCAGATTTCCTCGTTTCAGGATTGACAGAAGGATTTCACACGGGCATCCTGTATATGCCAACAGGCACCCTGGAATGTCCCAATCTTTTATCCGCTCTACACAACCCCACCGCCATTGACGCCCTCATAGCCCAAGAGGTAACAGAGGGTTTTGTGCTAGGTCCTTTCAAGACTCCCCCATTCGCCACATGGCGCACCAACCCCATTGGCGTCGTCACTGGGAAATCTTCCCAGAAACAGAGGCTCATCATCGACCTATCGGCACCTCACGGGACGGGCAACCCCAGTCTCAACTCCCTCATTCCCTCGGAGGAATTCTCTCTGCAGTATACCACCATAGATCACGCCATCACGGCCATCAGTCAAGCAGGAGTGGGGGCATGGCTCAGCACAACCGACATCGCCAACGCCTTCAAATTACTTCCAATTCACCCTACACTGTGGCACCTGCATGGCATCAAGTGGTCTGGGGATTAATATTTTTTCTCCCGATTGACCTTCGGGTCCAAAAGCAGCCCGGCCATCTTCGACGTGTTTGCGGAAGCGTTATGCTGGTTGCTATTGAATATAGCAAGGTGCCCGCTGGTTTTACATTACCTTGATGACTTCCTATTGGTGGAAGAAAACACTTCCCCTCCTTCCAGCCTCAGAGCCACCGTCAAGCTGTTCAAGGAACTGGGGGTCCCCCTCTCCACCAAGAAGACAGAGGGGCCGGACACGATCATCACCTTCCTGGGTATCCAGTTGGATTCAGCTTCAATGCAAGCCAGTTTGCCGTCCGGGAAGATCCAGGACATCCTCACCCATATAGACGGCTATCTTCAACTCGGCACCTGCAACCGCAGAGAACTACAGTCCCTGCTGGGCTCCCTGAACTTTGCCATGCGCATCATACCCCAGGGTCGCTCGTTTATTTCACGGCTTCTGCACCTCTTCCCCTTGTTCCTACACGACTCGCACAGATTGTCCCTGGATGCCCACGCTGCGGCGGATCTGGGAATGTGGAGGAGATTTCTGTCCACCTGGAATGGCAGGAGCTTGTTTCTCCCTCAGCTGTCGGACTCTTCCCCCTCTATCTGGTCAGATGCGGCATCTACCACAGGCTTTGCGGCCATATTTGGGGACGATTGGCTGTGGGGCGGCTGGCCTCCTGAGGTCCAGGGTCTGGAAGGATTCTCCACTACCTCAGCGCTTTTTGAGATCTATCCCATCGTAGCGGCTGCCGTGGCGTGGGGTCATTTATGGGCAAATCTGGCGGTCCGCTGCTACTCGGACAACCAAGCAACCTGCCAGATCATAAACAAAGGTCGTTCTAAATCCCTCACAATCATGAGGTTCATGCGAAGACTTACTTGGCTGGCCGCCTGCAATAATTTTTTCTTGCATTGTTTCCATGTCCCGGGGGTGTGCAATTCGGCTGCTGACAATTTGTCTCGCTTCAAATTTCAGGCTTTTCATCAGGATCTCCCATCAGCATCACCCACTGCCTCCAGCACCCCGTCTTTTCAGCAACTCATTCTGGACTAGAGGCCATCATGCGGCATAGCCAGTCTTTGTCCCACTTTTCACTATCAGTCAATACACATAGAGCATACAACAGAGCATTCACGCTATTCAACAGATTCCTGGTAGAACACAACATCACGCACCCTTTCATCATGTCGTCTGTTTTGGGATTTGCTTCTTTTTGCCACCTCAAACTAAAATTGTCATACAACACCATCAAACTGTATCTTACGGGCATTCAACATCATATGCTAATCTTGCACCCTAACTACACCAGCTTCATGGCCTCCCACCAAATCAAAACAATACTCAGAGGCATTCAGAAGACGGAACCCGCACGTCCAGCCCAAAGGCTGCCCATCAACAGTCATGTTTTCAAGGCATTATCCGACCTGCTGGACGCCACGCCTTTTAATACAAATACCAACACGGTCATCAAAACGGCTATTTACTTAGCCTTCTACGGGTTCCTGAGGCCCGGGGAATTCACTACCACCTCCACATCCCAAACCTCATCTTGTCTCCTTGTCTCCCACTTATCTAAACACCTGGATCACTACGTCCTGACCTTACCTCACTCCAAGAGTAGTCAGCATTCACCTGTCAACATCTCATATTACCCCACGCACAACAAATGGTGTCCGGTGAGGGTGCTGGACACCTACAGTCAGCTTCACAGGTTCCTACCCTCTCAACCGCTACTTCAACTTCATGGATCAGTGCTCACCACGACCACCTTCATGATCCATGTCAGATCATTTCTCACCCAACCGGGCCTTAACGCGGCCAACTACTCGGGGCACTCCTTTCGCATCGGAGCTGCATCCACGGCCTCCAGTGCCAACATCCCTGCCCATGTTATCAAGAAATTGGGACGCTGGAAGTCGTCCGCTTACGCACGATACATTCCCAATCCAGCGCAAGAGTTAAGAGTGGCTTTCCAAAGCATGTCGGGTTGAGCTGTTTACATGTTTTATTGGTTACAAATAAACTGGTTTATTTCCATTTTTGCCCTCTTCTTTCTTAGGCCTACCTCGTCCTCGGTTTCGGCACACCACAACCGACTGCATTTCTTTCCCTGCATTCCAGGGCTCTTCTCTGTACTACCGTAAGCACCTAACACAAGTATTAAGGCATTTGCCTGGATTTGTGGGAGGGGCTGAGGTCCGCCTCCAGCCTATTTAGGGCACCCCCCTTACCTGGCTCCTGCACCGTCTGAGGTCTGAGCTTTGTCCCTCCCACCACTCCACTCATTTACAACTCATTTCTTTTATGTCTTTTCCTTGGGTGGGCCCTCTTCTTTCTTAGGCCTACCTCGTCCTCGGTTTCGGCACACCACAACCGACTGCATTTCTTTCCCTGCATTCCAGGGCTCTTCTCTGTACTACCGTAAGCACCTAACACAAATGCCATTTACTTTTCAGACAACCGCTTTAAATGAAACTATTAACATTGTATGGAATGGGTGTTGCGCTATTTTATCTTTTTTCATCTGACACTGTTGGTTCTGTTAAAAGACCTGGTTAATGTTTCATCAAGCCTAACTTTTTCACTGGGAAACACAAAGTGCAAAGGCCAAAGGAAGACACCAAGTGGTAGTATAAGCTAGTTTAATGTATAGTCATATGGGATGGTGGCAGCTATTGTGAAAAGGAATAAGGGAGGGTTCCTTTTTTTCCTTCAGTCTTACCTGCTCGCTCATCTACCTGCTATTTTATGTTTCATCACTGCAAGGAGTGAGAGCCACCTGAAATTGTCATGAAACAGGTTATTCCTTTTCCGATGTTATCTTCACTGGTTATGTCTGATCTCCCAGGTACAGGCAAAATTATTATTGTAGATTTTATCACATATTACAATAATCTATTTTTTATATATATAATGTAGTCATATGAAATCATTTACTGTGAATTATTTAGCTTTTAGTGAAGTCAGCCTTACAGAAAATATGGATTTAGTAATAATATGGAATTAAATAATTTGCATTTATGTTATTTATTAGTGAGTGTCTAATATTATTATAATGCAAATATTATTTACATGTAATTAAATATTTTTGGGAATAATATAATTTTTTTAAATTAAACCTCAAGCCTTATTACAGCTCCGTAGACACGCAGAGTTGTCTGGACCTGTCATATGGCATGGACTGAAATATGTAATGCTGTATTATGCAGATGTTCTCCCCAAGAAGCATTATTTCTAGGTGTGAATATCTTTGTAGCAAGATGCCATATGGAACCATAGGGACTTTTGCCCTACAGGATCATTGCCCACAGCTCTGTTTGTGAATGACGTCTTAGTTTGAACTAAAAGGGGTAAAAGTAGCAATATTTCCAATGCACTTAGTGATCCAATTCTTGGAGGCTACTGTAATCATTAACTGGACCCTTCAGTTACTTCCAGGGGATAAAAAATAAATCTGCCCTGGTGACGTGATGGACACACAGGTGCAGAATTGGTTGCAGTTACGCTCTATGTACCAGAAGCGTGTCTTAATGAGCCGTGCATCTATGTGTGCATCACATGATTTTTATTCTTGCCACATCACTTGCTACAACTATTTCTTTAAGAAATTTGCACAGTACACCAGAAAAAACAAATGCACAACTGTGCAGAGGGACTTTATTGTCAAAAATTCTTTACAATAATTTTTTAAATATATTTTTATAGGCCGTGCCTACTTGTTTCTACCTCTTAAAGAGGTTGTCCCATAAAAAATATTCTGCATTTTTTAAATCAGTACCTTGATCTGAATACTTTTGTAATTACATCTAATTAAAAATGTATTATTCAATATACATGTGCTATACAGATACATTTTATTGAATAACTGCATCTTTAGTTCTCTGTCCACCTCAGAAACATCGCTGATCTGGTCGCACATGCTCTGTTGCCTCATTCAGCTGCCATCCGTATTTATTGTTAGAAGCTGTGTCATTTAAGCCTCATGCACACGGCCGTTGTGCGTCCGTGCATTGGGGACCGCAATTTGCGGTCCCCAATGCATGGACAACATCAGTGCGGCGGCCGGGATGGATCGAGACCTATTCAACTTGAATGGGTCTGTGATCTGTCCGCACCGTAAAAAAATAGAACATGTTCTATTTTTTTGCGGTGTGGAGGCACGGACAGAAACTCCACGGAAGCACTCCATAGTGCTTCCATGGGGTTCTGATCCGTGCTTCCGTTCTGCACCGCACCGCATCTTCTGGATTGCGGACCTATTCAAGTAAATGGGTCCGTATCCGTGATGTAGGGAGCACATGGCCGATGCCCGTGTATTGCGGACCCGCCGTATGCGAGCCGCAATACGTGCACAGCCGGGCAACGGCCGTGTGCATGAGCCCTTGCAGAGAGAGAGCTGTAGCAAACAGGGCATACCACCTGAGAAAGGACACACCCTCAGTGGTGCCAGCTACAAATAAATCTAGTATGGCAACTGGAGCAACGAATGGGGAGATCTCTGCTCTTTAGGGCTCATGCACACGACCGTATGCATTTTGCGTTCCGCAAAAAACAGATCCACAAAAATTACGGATGACGTCCGTGCGCATTCCGTATTTTGCGGAACGGAACAGCTGGCCCCTAATAGAACAGTACTATCCCGGTTTGTAATGCGGACAACAATAGGACATGTTCTATTATTTTTTTTCGGAACGGAAATACGGAGATGCGGAAACGGAATCCACATCATATCCAAGATCTGTGGTGTGAGAAGACCAGCCTTGAAAAAATACATGACTTCATGATACTTTGTCAGGAAATGTGAATGCTATATTTGTTTACGTGTGACCCCTCAGTGGTTGTAATGTGAACTGCTGACTGATGCGGATTTTGCTAGCATTTTTTGATGCATTGACTTGCTAGAAAAGTGGGACATTGGAGTAGCATATCTTGTATATTTACAGTGGATTCCGCGATACACAGAGCTTACTGCGTACTTTATTTTGAGCTCAGTAGGCTCCCTCTAGTGGTGGTTGCAGGTATTCATTAGTATTCATTCATGGCCGAAAGTTTTGCGGCTGATACAAGTTTTGGTTTTCACAAAGTTTTTGCTTCAGTCATTGTTTTTAGGTCGTTTTTTAAGATGTTTCTATGGTATACTGAAGTAGAATTATAAGTTTTTTTATAAGTTGTTGTTTATTTTTTACTTTCATTCACAAATACATTAAGTTTGTGCAAAGGTGCAATATTTCCAGAGTTGGCCCTTCGTTTTAAGACTTCTGCAGTTCACCCTGGCATGCTGGATGTCAGCTTCTGGGCCAAAATCTGACTGATGGCATTCCATTATTGTCTAATCAGTGCTTGTAGTTTATCCTTATTTATGTGTTTTTGTGTGTCCATCCACTTTTTGAGGATTGGCCACGAGTTCTCAATGTAATTGAGATCTTGGGAGTTTCCTGGTGATGGACCCAAGATTTCAATGTATTGTTCACTGAGCCACTTAGTTATTACTTTTGTCCGGCTCCATCATACTGGAAAAAACATTGTTCATCACCGACTTGCTCCTGGATTGTTGTGAGAAATTTCTCTTGGAGGCTGTGATCTTTTTATACCATTCTTTATTCATGGCAGTGTTCTTAGGCATAATTGTGATAATGAGCTCACTTCCTTGGATTAGAAGCAACCCCACACATAAATGGTCTCAGGATGCTTTACAGTTCGCATGACACAGGACTCATGGTAATGCCCAGTTGTTGTTTTCCAGACAATGATTTTCTAGATATCCCAAACAGTCTGAAGGGGGCTTCATCAGAGAAAATAACTTTGCAGTCCAATCCCTGTACTGCCTACAGAATATCAGTCTGTCCCAGATGTATTTCTTGGAGAGATGTGGCTTCTTTGCTGTCCTTAACACCAAGCAATCCTCCAAAAGCCTTCACCTCACTGTGCCTGCTACCATTCCAAAGCCAGCTCTGGTGGTGACTTGATCACATAGATCACATAGCTGAATCCACTTTAGGAGACGGTCTTGGCACCCTGCCGGGCATTGTTGAGCACCTTGAAGCCTTCTTCACAACAATTGAACCCTCAAGTTCTTGATGATCTAATAAATGGTCGATTTAGGTGCAATCTTACAAGCAGCAATGTCCTTGTCTGTGAAGCCATTTTTATGCAAAGCAATGATTATTACACGTGTTTCTTTGGAGGTAACCATGGTTAACAGAAGAAGTAGTAAATTATTTCAAGCACCAATCTGCTCTTCTAATTCAATCAGCATGACAGAGTAATATCTGTCACTGTGCTAATAAGAAGATCAAAAACTGCATTAATACTGCCCTGGATGAACAAAGTTTTAGGGTTGCTTAGCTATAGAGGAATAGAAGAAGCAGAGATTGCACTTACACATATTCCTCGTTCCTGTGGAGGTTAAAAACTCTGTTGCTGCAAAGCCCTGCCACACATAGCATTACAAAAATGGTAAATAAGAGTTGGGTAATGGTTGGAGAAGCCCTGCTGTAATAAATGTTGCCCAGGAACTTGAATAAAGATGAGTGTAACAGCTTATTAAACTATATTACATACTGTGGTATAGTATACCTCATTATAGCACCACCTAATGGATCTTGCCTGGTGACATTATAGTCTGGGATGTGTTTGGACCACATGGCAGGCTGTCGGAGTACAGGATCAGGCTTGCAGTTTTCATTACCACAACTAAGGCAAAGAGAGATCATTACCGAGGTGTGATCCATTTCATTTGTAGTGTGTTGACAGCCTCTTGAACGCCATCTGACCCAATTGTTTCTGTAAGTGCTACACTAAGGCCCCCAATTGAGCTTAGAAATGACTTGATAAAATGTTTATTAGAACACGGGGGGGATTCGCGTCTCACTTTACTGTTTTAGACTCTCTTATCTTGTATTTGCTAACAATCATCTACACCTCTGCTACTACATACAGTAAATCCTGTCTGCACTATGTACTGTATTTGTATGTTTGCTAGTTTCTATGTCAACTTGATAGGAACTCTATCCAAAATACTGTAAGCCATAAATCATCAAAAATATGAATGGATGAAACAACTATCCATACACATCAATACCATCCATAACACAATCCACTCATGCCTATGGCAAAAAAAAGTGTCTAACTATATGCCAATAAAAATTGCCAGACCGCATGAAATATAAATATAATTTATTGACGCAATTCATAAATAACAATTCATACATTAAACCAAGTGCAGGAAAAGGTGACATCCACATCAGGAGACACAAGTGGTGACTCAATCCCCATTATACATAATATTAAAGTGCAAGATAAGTATCTCATACATTCAATGAACAGAGTCTGTGTACCCATTAGGTGTCTCCTCTGGGATGGCGCCAGCCCCGACGCTCGTTTCAGCGGACCTTCGTCTACTATCAAAAAACTAATTTAACCAATCCAAAGATATCTAAAACTGATACAAAATGGATAGATAGACACGCACACACAGACGTTTATTATTCATCATGTCCTCCTTTGAATCAATTCATAGCCCTTTCACACGTTTTTTATTCCCTTTATAGCGATTTCTAATAACAGGGAACTTGAGACATACTAATGACAAATATAATATACTGTTGCTTCTAATATAGAACAAATGGCTATCCATATATTTGACATCTAACCTCCCCTCCCCCAGCATCCGCATCTCTATCTGTACTTGCTCTACCTAGATGCCTGCATTGCCGCATTAGTTCCTCTATTGTTCGGTCCATATAAACATGCCGAATACACCCACAAAAGCGACACCCTACTCCGCCTTCTCCATAGGCCGCGCGTGCCCACCAGTGAGTTAAACTCAGCGCTGCTTCTATGAAATAAGAACAGCCACTTAGTTTACACACAGCTCTATCCAACATAGTAACCGTTTTTGAGACAAGCATTAAACACAGTACAAATCCAGCAATTAGCATAGACGTCCCGCACACAGCCGATCGCATATGCCTCCTGTTCAATGAGTGAGGCAGCAGATCGCGCTAGACATTTACTAAGAGTGCATACCGCCGAACTACAAACCAAATAGGATAACCAACTAAATAGGCTTCTATATAATATGATGTATATAAAGCTTCTCTGACTAAATAATTATATTTTTTAATATTTTAATATACTATTAACATATGAAATTATGCAAAAACACCCCCCTGACTGTTCCCCTTCCCTCTCACCCCTCAACGTGCGCGCCAAAAGTGCTTTTTAAATCCCTGAATGTGTATGGGACATGTTCCACTGTTCTGATGAAGGAGGCGCTCCAGCCCTTGAAACGCATTGACTGTAAATAAACTACTATCTGCTGTTACCAATACCTACCTGGTACTGCATTCCTTCTGACAGCGCCGAGACAGAGGTTCCAATCTTCCCTCTATTTCTGCAATGATTATTTATATGTAGTGATGAGCGAAATTTTCAAAAATTTGATTCGGCTGCCTTGCCCAACTTCATCAAGAAATTTGATTCAATATGAATTACTTCATAACAAATCACATTCCATTGAATGGAAGGACAGGCCGCCGCCGGTCATTTAGCCCCTCAGATGCCACGTTCAAAGCTGATCGTGGAATCTGAGGGTCACATTCAGCCTATCAGGGGGTTAATCAAGGGTTAAAACAAAAAATATATAGTCACCTCATCCATTTGATCATGTTTCTTCAATCAAGATGGTCGCAACTGCCTCTCTGCGATCAAATGGATGATGTGAGGTTTTTTATTTGTTTGTTTTTCCACTGCTATTTCAGGGAAAATGATTCATTACTATGAAGCGTGGCAAATCGAATTTTTCCTGAAATTCAGATCAAATTTCACTTCGTTAACTTCGATTCGCTAAACACTAAAAGGTAAAGGTAAATAGATAAATAGCCGAATATACAGGGAGTGCAGAATTATTAGGCAAGTTGTATTTTTGAGGATTAATTTTATTATTGAACAACAACCATGTTCTCAATGAACCCAAAAAACTCATTAATATCAAAGCTGAATATTTTTGGGAGTAGTTTTTAGTTTGTTTTTAGTTTTAGCTATTTTAGGGGGATATCTGTGTGTGCAGGTGACTATTACTGTGCATAATTATTAGGCAACTTAACAAAAAACAAATATATACCCATTTCAATTATTTATTTTTACCAGTGAAACCAATATAACATCTCAACATTCACAAATATACATTTCTGACATTCAAAAACAAAACAAAAACAAATCAGTGACCAATATAGCCACCTTTCTTTGCAAGGACACTCAAAAGCCTGCCATCCATGGATTCTGTCAGTGTTTTGATCTGTTCACCATCAACATTGCGTGCAGCAGCAACCACAGCCTCCCAGACACTGTTCAGAGAGGTGTACTGTTTTCCCTCCTTGTAAATCTCACATTTGATGATGGACCACAGGTTCTCAATGGGGTTCAGATCAGGTGAACAAGGAGGCCATGTCATTAGATTTTCTTCTTTTATACCCTTTCTTGCCAGCCACGCTGTGGAGTACTTGGACGCGTGTGATGGAGCATTGTCCTGCATGAAAATCATGTTTTTCTTGAAGGATGCAGACTTCTTCCTGTACCACTGCTTGAAGAAGGTGTCTTCCAGAAACTGGCAGTAGGACTGGGAGTTGAGCTTGACTCCATCCTCAACCCGAAAAGGCCCCACAAGCTCATCTTTGATGATACCAGCCCAAACCAGTACTCCACCTCCACCTTGCTGGCGTCTGAGTCGGACTGGAGCTCTCTGCCCTTTACTAATCCAGCCACGGGCCCATCCATCTGGCACATCAAGACTCACTCTCATTTCATCAGTCCATAAAACCTTAGAAAAATCAGTCTTGAGATATTTCTTGGCCCAGTCTTGACGTTTCAGCTTGTGTGTCTTGTTCAGTGGTGGTCGTCTTTCAGCCTTTCTTACCTTGGCCATGTCTCTGAGTATTGCACACCTTGTGCTTTTGGGCACTCCAGTGATGTTGCAGCTCTGAAATATGGCCAAACTGGTGGCAAGTGGCATCTTGGCAGCTGCACGCTTGACTTTTCTCAGTTCATGGGCAGTTATTTTGCGCCTTGGTTTTTCCACACGCTTCTTGCGACCCTGTTGACTATTTTGAATGAAACGCTTGATTGTTCGATGATCACGCTTCAGAAGCTTTGCAATTTTAAGAGTGCTGCATCCCTCTGCAAGATATCTCACTATTTTTGACTTTTCTGAGCCTGTCAAGTCCTTCTTTTGACCCATTTTGCCAAAGGAAAGGAAGTTGCCTAATAATTATGCACACCTAATATAGGGTGTTGATGTCATTAGACCACACCCCTTCTCATTACAGAGATGCACATCACCTAATATGCTTAATTGGTAGTAGGCTTTCGAGCCTATACAGCTTGGAGTAAGACAACATGCATAAAGAGGATGATGTGGTCAAAATACTCATTTGCCCAATAATTCTGCACGCAGTGTATTTACAGTACAGTAAAAAAAAAAAAAAACTTACATGATTTGTCATGAGTTTTCGTTTTTCTTTTCTTGCTGTTTTTCTTAAAAAATTGTCAAGAACCAGCAGTCTGGTTTTCGGACAGAGGAGCTGAATGTTACTTTCCACAGTTTCTGACCTGTTAGGACTACAGAGATCTGAGAACGAAGAATTGCATGTATTATTCAAAAGGTTATTATGTTATACAATAACCTTGATGTAATCCTCCCATGTAATTAAAAGGATATTCACGCTCATAATGATATCAAATGACCATGAAATAATGTAATAGGTGAGAAAGCACAACCTAGAACCATGTACTGTCTCAAGCATGAACAGCTTCCTCCTACCCAAATCCTTCTACTTGAAAGTTAAAAAATGATTACCTATAGTAAAAGTTGAGAATCCTACTTGTCGGATCAAACAAAATTTTAATCAAAACATGGTTTAAAATGTATGATTCATTCGACATTTGTACTTCCAGCAAAGTTTGCATCAATTAATAATATAGGACAACTGAATATAAGAAACTTTTTAATAGATTGAATGATCTGAAATCCAACCCTGCCTCCTGCACTGATCATTCACACTCATTTCACAGCTAAAATCCATCTTGAGGGGCAATATGGATTAAAAGCTCACTGAAAGTTACATGCTGCCAATAGAAATCTTGGAGGAGGAGATGGGGAGAAGCTGATGGAGTGAGACAGAGAGACACAGATATGCAGCTGCTGGCTGTAGTAAGTTGTCTATCTCACCCCAGTGCTGGATTCACAGCTACACTGCACAGAACTGCAGCAAAATGCCCACCATTCTGCTGCTGCTTCTGATGGTGTGCTACAAAGGGATAAGATGGAAGTAAGATGTTTTGTTATTTTTATGTGTGGTGTATAATGGTCAGATGTAGTGTTATCTCTAATGTATATTTGATGGCTTATTCTAAAAAGTCCCCCTAAACAACAAGTACGCTTTAACAGGGTTGTCTCACTTCAGCAAGTAGCATTTATCATGTAGAGAAAGTTAATGCAAGGCACTTACTAATGTATTGTGATTGTCCATATTGCCTCCTTTGCTGGCTTAATTCATTTTTACATAACATTATACACTGCTCGTTTTCATGGTTATGACCACCCTGCCGTCCATCAGTGGTGGTCTTGCTTGCATGCTATAGGAGAAAGCGGTGGCCTCTCTGGTGGCTGGGACCATGGAAATACACATAGGCTGGTGCTTTTTCCTTTAATGCGCGTGCACGGCCACTGCTACTGGATTGCAGGGTGGTCGTAACCCCAGCATACAAGCAGTGTATAATGTGATGGAAAAATGAATCCAGCCAACAAAGGAAGCAATATGGATAATAACGAAACATTAGTAAGTGACTTGTATTAACGTTCTCTACATGAAAAAAGGCCATTTGCTGAAGTGAGACAACCCCTTTAAATAAGTATTAGTCCCTTCCCCGTGTCCTACTCAAAATTCACTTAATGTACATAGAGAATGAGTCCCCATAGCAAAGATAATTCTGATTGACAAAACCACATACCTATATAGGTTGTGACCACCCATTTAAATAGGGGTGTAACCAACCTGCAGTGGTCATCCTTCTTTAAATGGCCCCGAAACACTGCACAGGCTGCCTTTATATTGCTCAGGCCATTATCTTATATAGTTTGGACTATTACTGACAAGTTTTAAGAATAAAATTCACCTAACTTCCAGGTCTCTAAATTTATTTTCAGAAGTAATAGCTGTAGAGTAGAAGTGCAAGATGCCAAGTTGTTCATTGTGACTGAAGTCAATGTTTTGGGGAATCAGTACAAAGACATTAAGAAATGCTTAAAAAGCAGGAGCCCAACATAGAGTTATCATGGAAACCAGTACCTCTAATATCAAGATAAAGGGATCTTTACTTTAATAGTTCTGGGTTTGATAGCAAACAAGGTTTCTATGTTGTCTGGCAAGAGCCAGGACTTTTCTTATTATTTCAGTATGCAACATATAAAAGAAAAGATCCCAATGACCAGTCTAGGTTTGAGAATGGACATTTTAGATATTGACTAAATACAGTAAAAATGTATTTTATCCACCATCTGTGTTGAATTATTCGATTTTCTGGATTAATAACTAGCCATAGAAAAAACATAACCTGAACATTTATGTAAAGGTTGGAGAATCTTAAGAATTAAATTAAATTAAGGCCTGATGTGTTCTTCCTTAACTTTCCTCTTGGCTCCATATATCCCATGATGACAGGATTTGAAAAAACAAAAACAAATTTTTTTTAAAAACAATATGATTTCATCATAGTCTGGTGGGAATTGTTTATGCTATATGTGTCTGTACAGTATGTGGTCACTCAATATGTGTCTATACAGTATGTGTAGTAAGGTGTATCCAGTCGGTGTGATGTTATATTAAATGTCGTGAGTCCTTTGCTGAAAGGTGAGCATGGACACATCTGTTTGGTACCTACCAGGGGTGTAGCTATAGGTGAAGTGACTGCTTTGGGGCCCAAACTTACAAAGGGTCCACTCAGGAGGAGATTTTTTTTGTCAGGGCCCCCTACAGTACAGTATATACATACAGTGACAGTATATACACTGTAGGATATGGACAGAGCGGCTGCCAGTCCTCCTCTGAGAGCTCAATCTTGACTATCCACAGGAGTGGAGGTTGCACGTGAGTTGGGGGTTGCAAAGAAGGGGGAGGGAACCCATTCAAAAATTTTCTGTGAGGCCCAGTCAGTTTTAGTTATGCCACTGGTACCTACCTATGACTCTTATTTTATGTGAAGGTGGCCAGAGATTCACACAAATTCTGCATGGATCCGCAAGTAAAACAATTACGGTATGCTCATCATGTTCTATATTACAGAGGTATTCTCCCCTCGAAGCATTGCTTCCTCATTGGGTCTCTTGATCAATTTTTTATTCCCAGTCATAAGAAATCACATATTATATTCCATCCTATTGGGAACAAGCGGCACATGGACAGACTTTCTGGATCTTTCGAAATGCGCTTATTGAAAAGCCTTAATGGAGTAGGAGCAGAGAAAGAATGCATCACTTTCATGGCTTTCATCTTATTGCGATGGCCTTCCATGAATATTGATTAGCTGAGAGGGAGAACAAAAAGGACGACACCCATACCAATGGTGTATAAACCATTTACAAGTGATCAGTTTATTTTTTACATTTGTTGTAACAAATCCACAGTGTGGTTTACACAGTGACTGCCTAAGACATCGCCAGCTTTCCTTCTCATTAACAAACATAAGAGAACTTGACAGGCCAGAAGATAAATGAGAAACAGAGTGACAAAAAAGAAACTGTGCAGAAAGATTTACTGCATGTTTCTTTTCCTCCCACAGCACAAAGCAACCAAACAGCCAAGCCGTGCTCCATAAATTATATGCCATAGTAATAAAAGGTAATATTGGTAAATTGAGTTTAAAAAATCTTAAAATGAATTTACAGGAGACTGATATACTGTATATCGACGCATTTGGAAGTCATGTGTAATGGTCTGTTTCTTCTGTGAACTTCACCTTCAACGTGAGTTTTAGTGGCTTATTAAACATCTGGATGCTTCTTTGTAAGGTTTTATGTGTGGTGGGTTGATTCTAGAAGTTCATAAACTTTTGCGGATGATGTTAAGTTTTATTGTGTGTATGTGAAATATAGGACAATCTATTGTGATACAGAATACCCCCATAAACCATTGTGATGGCAGATAGGGAGATTGAAAGAGACTCTGTCAGCTGTTTTGACCGTGCTAAACTGCTTACAGCACTAGGAAGGGGCCAGGGAAAGGAGTGCAAACATGCCTTTTGTGGAGTTTTTATCATCTGGAGTAGTGTGATTTGGAAGTTTTATTCTGCCAAAATGCTGAAAAATGCTTCTGTCTTCTCTCCAGGATCCCCAGTTTTTCATAGCAGGGGACCTAACTTTTGATCAGCCTCTTAAAGCCTGCACCATAAATATATTTTGGAACAGGATTTAGGGTCCTGGACTGCCTCTACTTAAAGGGATTATCTAGGAAAAGATATTTATAACTCATGCTCAGGATAGGTCATTAATATCAGATCGACAGTGGTGCAACACCTGTGGCCCTGCTGTTAGAAGAGGCCTTGAGCGCTGGAGCCTCTTCCTAGGCCAGTGACATCACTGACATCAAAGTCAATGGGGCTGAGCTGCAAAACCAATCACAGCCACTATACCATGTACAGAGCTGTCCTCAGAAAGCTCACTCACCAGAGCTTGGATGGGCACAGCTGCTCCATGAAACAGCTGATCGGCATTCCATTATTCATTTTGTCATAATAGAAGTCTATGGCCTGCATAACGGTTTCGTCCGGTTTCCGTTATGCAGGAGAGGACTCCCCTGCATAACGGTAACCGGAAGGATCCGATATACAGGCCATAGACTTCTATTATGAAGGAATGAATAACGGAATGCCTCTAAAGGCATTCCGTTATGCATTCCGTCATGGAATTGCGTTATGCTCCGTGGTAACAGAATCCATAACGCAATTCAGTAAATACTACAACACGAACCGAAAACAAATTTCAAAATATGAAATTCGCTCATCTCTAACTATAACATATCTGGCACACAGTATATTTACCATAACAATTACCTATTAACATGCTAAAGTATCCACCTACAGGTTTTGTATAATGCTCTTAAGTCCCTGTCTACAGGTATACAGGTATTATTAAACCCATGTATTATTATTTTTAAAAATAGTAAAGCAAATTGTAAAGTTTTTGTAAAAAACTTATACAAAAAACAAAAAATAGACCCACTCACAGACCAGGTAAGACACACTGCCAAACTCTAGGTTCCCTGAATATTCTGTAATATATTCCGTGACTCTCTGAAGATACAATACACAATATGACATAAGCGGTAACAAACGGAAGTATTTGCTCAGACCAGCAAACCATAGAGCAAACGGGTAGTTCCGTGTTCATGTATTCAAGAACCCAACAAGTTAATCTTCCAGGAATAGTCAAAACATATTTCCTCATTAGTGTCATCACTAGAGATGAGCTAATATCTTGAAATTATTTTCAGGTCCGATTCTGACGAATTGGTCAGAACAAAAAATTTGATTCAGGCTTGAATCAATTCTACCCGAATCACAATAGCTCCAATTGGCCTGAAAATTGGTGTATGACACTCTGAAAATGTGCACACTTATAAACGCTATCAGAATTGCCACAGTTTTATTTTTTACTGTTGTGGTGAAAGTGTATTGTGAGTGAACAAATGACCCCACTGCTAATAAGCGACATGGAAACTGTGGGCTACCAAGTGATAAGAGAGGTTAACGTTGGCTAACAAACGTGTAGAAGGGCGGACGACACGCTACAGTGGAGCAGCTAACCGCCAAAATAAACCAGGGGGCTACCAGACGTGTGTCTAAAAAAAAAAAACCATTATGTGAACTCTACTGTGTATGGGGCATTTAAAGCAGATGGATGGTCACTTCACCTCTGCTAATGAACTTGCATCATCAGAAAAAGGCTTCCATTTTCATGACCATATCGGAATTGGACCTCTGCAAATTGGCAAAGGGTTGCCATCTCAGGTGAGTTTTTTGCTTCATCGAAAGGACTGACGTTGAAGTGTGATGCAAGAAACATCAGATAACAAACACCCTGCAACTATTGCTGGAAGAACACAAGCTGGTGGTGGCAGTGATATGGAATGGAAAATGTATTTGTGGCAATCTCTAGGCCCACTCAACCAAGTGGAAGGCACTCTTAACCAATTGGGGTATGAATCCATGTTTTCAGATCTCTTAAAACCATATATGCTGCTTGTCTTCCTCAAGGCGGATGGGATCTTGCAGCAAGACAATGCGACATGTCACATAGCTAGAAATGGCCAGCATTGGCTTGAAGAACATGACCAAGACATCCAAGTACTACCCTTGCCCCCTAAGCCACAAGACCTAAACCCAGATGAGTATCTGTGGACCACCTCGATTATCGTGTTTGCTCTATCAATCCTTCCTCATGCCCCTTCCAGTAGCTGTGGAGCTGTAGGATGCATGCAGTCAGCATGGCTCCATATATCTGGAAGAACCTATCAGGACCTTATTGAGTCGATCCCAGCCCATCTAGCTCTGTCCATACTCTACTCAGTGGTTACTCTGGATATTAGCTGGTGGTCATATTAATGTGAGCAGACCATGTTGTTTTTAGGTCACTACAACTATAATACACATCCCGTTCCAGGTAAGTGTCACAAAAGATCAGAAGGATGACATTTCTATCATAAAGCCTCATTTGTGATAACTTCTATACTCCCTCTGCCTGCTTCCAAAGGAATTATGCAGTATCATTTTTCAGGCAGTAGACTCGCTCTTGTTATAATGTAGCTGTCACCATGAGAGAAGTTTCTGGAACGGTTACAGAACTGTATATGATGGATACATCTGCTGACACATTTGTTGATCACCTTTTATCTCTCAGTTGCCGGTTCATGCTTCATTGATATGAAAATGTTGTTATATGAGAAAGCAGATGCCATAAACAGTAAAAAATAAAGCTTAGTTTGGACGCATTCAAAGAAGTATCACATCTATATCAATGATGAAGCAATGGCGGATTATGACCCCGACAGTGTTCTCATCTATTTCCATATATTTGTAGCAAAAACAAAGAAAATAACTGACAGTCACTAACAGGGCAGAGCCGCGTACCTCCGTGTATTCATTTCAAGCTTCAGTGTTTTAGCTATTCTTGGAGAATTTAGCCAGTCAGCTGAATCCAGATAGTGTGAAGATCTGCTGCATTTGCACATAGATTCGTATTGTGAATATGTGTAATATGAAACATAGGAATATTCAAAAAAATCCAATTAATTATATAGAAAGATTAATGAGACAGATAATAGATAGATAGATAGATAGATAGATAGATAGATACAAAGACAGATATTGGATGGATAGATAGATAGATAGATAGATAGATAGATAGATAGATAGATGAGATACAGATAGATAGATAGATAGATAGATAGATAGATAGATAGATAATAGATAGAGTCAGACAAACAGATATGTAGATTAGATAGATAGATAGACAGACAGATAGATAAAAAGACAGATATCAGATAGATAGATGGATAGATGGATAGATAGATAGATAGATGAAAATTAAAGATAGATAGCTAGATACAAAGACAGATATCAGATAGATGGATGGATATAGATAGATAGACAGATAGGAGAGATACTGATATATAGATAATAGAGAGACATACAGTCAGGTCCATAAATATTGGGACATTGACACAATTGTAACATTTTTGGCTCTATACACCACCACAATGGATTTGAAATTAAACGAACACAATGTGCTTTAACTGCAGACTGTCAGCTTTAATTTGAGGGTATTAACATCCAAATCAGGTGAACGGTGTAGGAATTACAACAATTTGCATATGTGCCTCCCACTTGTTAAGAGACCAAAAGTAATGGGAAAATTGGCTTCTCGACTGTTCCATGGCCAGGTGTGTGTTATTCCCTCATATTCCCTCATTATCCCAATTACAATGAGCAGATAAAAGGTCCAGAGTTTATTTCAAGTGTGCTATTTGGAATCTGTTGCTGTCAACTCTCAAGATGAGATCCAAAGAGCTGTCACTATCAGTAAAGCAAGCCATCATTAGGCTGAAAAAAAAAAAAAAAAAAAACATCAGAGATATAGCAAAAACATTAGGCGTGGCCAAAACAACTGTTTGGAACATTCTTAAAAAGAAGGAACGCATCAGTGAGCTCAGTAACACCAAAAGACCCGGAAGACCACGGAAAACAACTGTGGTGGATGACCGAAGAATTCTTTCCCTGGTGAAGAAAACACCCTTCACAACAGTTGGCCAGATCAAGAACACTCTCCAGAAGGTAGGTGCATGTGTGTCAAAGTCAACAATCAAGAGAATACTTCACCAGGGTGAATACAGAGGGCTCACCACAAGATGTAAACCATTGGTGAGCCTCAAAAACAGGAAGGCCAGATTAGAGTTTGCCAAACGACATCTAAAAAAGCCTTCACAGTTCCGGAACAACATCCTATGGACAGATGAGACCAAGATCAACTTGTACCAGAGTGATGAAAGAGAAGAGTATGGAGAAGGAAAGGAACTGATCATGATCCTAAGCATACCACCTCATCAGTGAAGCATGGTGGTGGTAGTGTCATGGCGTGGGCATGTATGGCTGCCAATGGAACTGGTTCTCTTGTATTTATTGATGATGTGACTGCTGACAAAAGCAGCAGGATGAATTCTGAAGTGTTTCGGGAAATATTATCTGCTCATATTCAGCCAAATGCTTCAGAACTCATTGGACAGCGCTTCACAGTGTGATGGACAATGACCCAAAGCATACTGCAAAAGCAACCAAAGAGTTTTTTAAGGGAAAGAAGTGGAATGTTATGCAATGGCCAAGTCAATCACCTGACCTGAATCCGATTGAGCATGCATTTCACTTGCTAAAGACAAAACTGAAGGGGAAATACCCCAAGAACAAGCAGGAACTGAAGACAGTTGCAGTAGAGGCCTGGCAGAGCATCACCAGGGATGAAACCCAGCGTCTGTTGATGTCTATGTGTTCCAGACTTCAGGCTGTAAATGACTCCAAAGGATTTACAACCAAGTATTAAAAAGTGAAAGTTTGATTTATGATTATTATTCTGTCCCATTACTTTTGGTTCCTTAAAAAGTGGGAGGCACATATGCAAACTGTTGTAATTCCTACACCGTTCACCTGATTTGGATGTAAATACCCTCAAATTAAAGCTGACAGTCTGCAGTTAAAGCACATCTTGTTCGTTTCATTTCAAATCCATTGTGGTGGTGTATAGAGCCAAAAATATAAGAATTTCGTCGATGTCCCAATATTTATGGACCTGACTGTATATAGAGATAGATAGATTCCGACATACAGATATGTAGATTAGATAGATAGATAGATAGATAGATAAAAATACATATATCAGATAGATGGATAGATAGATAGATAGATAGATAGATAGATAGATAGATAGATAGATAGATATTAGACAGATAGTAGAATGTGGTCTACAATGCTGTATAAAGAAGAAGTGAGGCATGAGAGTATCGCTCAATATGCACAATGGATGTAAGTCACAAGTCACTTACTTGTACAGTATGTGTTGTACAAGGAGGCATAATTGCTAATGCTATAGGATTATTTCGTCTTTGTGGCTGCTGCCGAAGATCCTTTCCGGTTCCTTTCTTAGGCTGCAAATGGAGGAGTGAAAATTATTTTTTGCTGTTGCTGTCACCAAGGTTGGAATTACAGATATTCTTTACAGTGCAGTTTATTTATTGGATTTCATTAATACCATACCGTTCTTCCTCAGGTTTATTAATGGGATTGTCCCATGGAAAATATTAATACGTTTTTTAAATCACCACCTGGATCTGAATATTTTTGTAATTCCATTTAATTAAAACCTCAGTACAGACACTGATTTATTTAAAAAATATATATTTATCTAGCACAATATGCTGTTTGCTCTTTTTCTTATTTGCCTCTGGATCCATGTGAGGTCCAGGGTTAGTTCTAGCTTTGTTAGAAATACATTGGCATGTACTGATGTCTTATTTTCACTATTTCATCAGGAGATAACTCTTTTTACATCAGATGATAAGGAACCTGAAGAAGAAACCGGTGAGCAGGGGCGGACTGGAAACATAAAGTGGCCCTGGAAAAAATACTAAAAGTGGCCCCAAATTGATGGAAGGCAATACCATATTGTGGCACATTATACCACCCCAACAGAGCCAAATACTACAGTTCATTACAAAATACTGCCAGCGAAAATTTTCACTGGCCAGCCCTTAAGTGGGAACCAGGCAGCCCCCTGGGCATTGGCCCACCGGGAAATTTCTCTGTAAGGTCTATGGCCAATCCGCCCCTGCCAGTGGGGTTTCTAAATGAGTTGTTTTTGATGATATCCAATAAACTGGATTGGAAAGAATTTTTATGATCCCATCCTTGGTTCCAGCCAAAGATTATTTTCACTTCTCCATTTTCATGCTAATTTCTGTCAGTATTCAGGGCAGCCATCTGGAATCCAGAAGATGTATTATGGAAGTTTTTGGAGGACATTACACAGTGCTTTATAGAAAGTTACTATGGAGTCAAGATGGAACTATTTGGTGGTAGTCTAAAACTATGGATCCATTTGTATTAACTTGTTGATGTCTGGGGAAAGATTTGAAAACAGTTTTGAATGGAGTCTATACAAATTTGAACTTCATTGTCTTTCCGTCATGGCTTAAAAGCTGGTTGTCGAAGAAGTCTTTCTTATTAACCTTTTTATAAGAGTGAAGAAGTTCCTAATTAACATTGATCTCAGGTTTGCTCATCAAGACATAGACTTTGTATTTCTGGCTTATCGGAATCTAAGCATTAACCTTCTTCATCTAAGTTTGATAATGTATTCATTGTTCAACCTTTTGTGAGGGATGTTGATAAGTCACCTCTTGTGACTTATCACAACTCTTCCACTGACCCAACCCCCCCCCCCCCCTTGGGTCCAGAAATGAATACTTCATGTGTTTTGTAAGAGTATATGCACTCACAGGTCACCAGCATGTCTTCGAGGACAAAGGATGCTACGTTTCCTAATTACAAAACCACCATGTAATTTAATAGAACACCTCCATGGTGTGACTTTAGAGAAAATGAATGTGATTCTAATTGAAGGGACTTTGTGGGCGCCACTGCAGTTTTTTGTTTCCACTTACGCGTATGCGGAAATTAGCTTCGGCACTATTCATACTAGTGTTATTTGGGCAAATTACTGTGAACAAAATGGATGGAATGATCAATGTATTTTTCTTCCCCTGCCTGTAATGTATAAACATTAGAATGAAGAATCTTCTTTTCTTGGTCCATAGAAAAACGACATGCCACATTAATCTTTCTGTTATTTTCTTTTTTGCTTTGAAAATTAGGACAGAGAAAAGTTTGAGGATGTGTTTCATTTATGGGTGCCTCTTCTATGCTGAAAGGGAATGTGTCATCAGAAAATGACCTATTGTTGAAATAATTTTTATGTTAAACTTATTGTTAAATCATTTTGATGATGTTATTTTTCATTTTCCATGTCATCTATATTAAAATAAAAAACAGTTTTAGCACTGGCCACTAAGCCTAGTAATAGGCGCCACTTCTTGATCTGTACAGATCACCTTACTGCAGTGATCTGCAGTTAATTATTCATGATTCATGTGAAAAATTTAAATCAGACATAATATCCTGTAGTTTTATAACAATATTTCTAACAAAGCTAGAACCAGCCCTGCACCTCACAAGGATCTGGAAATCTTCCCATTTGTTGCTCCAATTGCTCTGCTAGATTTATTTAAAGTTGTCAGCTCAGGGGACAAGTTCTTTCTCAGGGGATGTGTCCTTTCGGCTTCAGTCCCTGTAACTGTCACAGCTTCTAACAGTACGTACGGCTGGTGGCAGTTAAAGAATGAAATTGAGCATGTGTGTCCACCTCAGTGAGCTGGACATAGAAATATGAAAAAGAACAAACAGCAAATGGCGCTATACAGATACATTTTATTGAATAGCTCACTGGCTATACTAACTTTCTCATTACATGCAATTACAAAAGTGTTCAGATCCAGGTGCTCATTTGAAAAAAAAATTGTGAGACAACGCCTTTAAGTTTAGTACCTGCAAAAAAAAGTTATGTGATTCATTAACTACATTGTGTTTTATTAAAGTGTAACTGTCATGTTTTCCCTTGTTATGGCTGTTTTAACCCCTAAAATATTAGGATCTTCTTAAGATGGCTCCTCTGACAGTTCTCTGAGGCCAAAACTGCTTTCCCTCACTTCCCATACACACTTGCTGTAGCCAGCAGCTTCCTGCCAGTCAATCAGATTGGATTACTGAGAGACACACCTGCTCACTCAGTAAACCTATTGCAGCTCATGTGAAGGACCGCCCCTCTGTCTTCTGTTTATACTAAAAGGAAGACAGACAAGCCATAGCAATGGTCTTTTAAAGGACAGGTGGAAAGGGACAGGGGACATTAATGAAAGCTGTTATTACAAGGTAATTACAGATATTTTGGCTATAAGTGACAGACTAACTCAGGTATACATGCTTAGCTCTAATAAACCAGCAAATATAAAATAAAATAAAATAAAAATAACAGTTGCACTTTAACTACATGTACCATGGCTTTAGTTTTGGAACTTTAATTCCTGGAACCCCAGATCATATTTACCCCACCTCTATTTTGGGCCAGACAAGATGCATCATACATTCTTCTTGTCTTGAAAGGATAAGAAAGAGTTAAAAAAAATCCCAGCTAATTTATTTATTCTTTAGATTATATTGTTTTACAGCAAATATAATGGCAATATATCACCTGCTGCTTTTAATCATAGTTCATTTTAGCAGAGAGCAGGGATCTTGGAATTCTTTTCAGTAGCTGGAAGGAAAACAACACATTGTGTGTTGGAAGTCAGAGTCTGCTGAAACATTGTGTTACATTATGTTCTTATTACCTTACTTAAAGGGGTTATCCCATGACTGATGTAAAACATGACAATCAGACATCACATAGTACATGACAGTCTCTTTCTTACAAAACTAGAACCAGTCCTGAACCTTACATGGATCCAGAGATCTGTCCATTAATTGCTCCAGTTGCTCTGCCTGATATATTTCAAGCTTGCAGCTCAGGGGGCGTGCACTTATTCAGGTAACATAGTAACATAGTACATAAGGCCGAAAAAAGAAATTTTTCCATCCAGTTCGGCCTGTTATCCTGCAAGTTGATCTAGAGGAAGGCAAAAAAAAAAACTGTGAGGTAGAAGCCAAGTTTCCCCACTTAAGGGGAAAAAAAATCCTTCCCGACTCCAATCAGGCAATCAGAATAACTCCCTGGAGCCATCTGACAACCTCTCTAGTAGCTATAGTCTGTAATATTATTACACTCCAGAAATACATCCAGGCCCCTCTTGAACTCTATTAGTGAACTCAAATCACCACCTCCTCAGGCAGAGAGTTCCATAGTCTCACTGCTCTTACCGTAAAGAATCCTCTTCTATGTTTGTGTACAAACCTTCTTTCCTCCAGACGCAGAGGATGTCCCCTCGTCACAGTCACAGTCCTGGGGATAAATAGATGATGGGAGAGATCTCTGTACTGACCCCGGATATATTTATACATAGTAATTAGATCTCCCCTCAGTCGTTTTTTTTCTAAAGTGAATAACCATAATGTTGATAATCTTTCAGGGTACTGTAATCCCCCCCATTCCAGTTATTACTTTAGTTGCCCTCCTCTGTACCCTCTCCAGCTCTGCTATGTCTGCCTTGTTCATAGGAGCCCAGAACTGTACACAGTACTCCATGTGTGGTCTGACTAGTGATTTGCAAAGTTGCAGGACTATGTTCTCATCACTGGCATCTATGCCCCTTTTCATGCAACCCATTATCTTATTGGCCTTGGCAGCAGCTGCCTGACATACAGCTTAGTTTGCTAAAATTCCTAGGTCCTTTTCCATGTCAGTGTTACCCAGTGTTTTGCCATTTAGTATGTACGGGTGACTTGCATTATTCCTTTTCATGTGCATAACCTTACATTTCTCAGTGTTAAACCTCATCTGCCCAAGCCTCCAATCTATCCATATCCATCTGCAGCAGTATACTGTCCTCTTCCGTGTCAATTACTTTACACAGTTTAGTGTCATCTGCAAAAATCTATATTTTACTGTGCAAGCCTTCTACAAGATCCTTAATAAATATATTCAAGAGGATAGGGCCCAATACTGACCACTGAGGTACTCCACTAGTGACAGTGACCCAATCTTAGTATGTACCGTTAATAACCACCCTCTGTTTTCTATCATTGAGCCAGTTATTTACCCACATACAGACATTTTCTCCAAGTCCAAGCATTCTCATTTTATATACTAACCTTTTATGTGGTACAGTGTCAAATGCTTTGGAGAAGTCCAGATATACGACATCCATTGATTCGCGGCTGTCAAGTCTAGAACTTACCTCCTCATAGAAACTGATTAAATTAGTTTGACATGACCGATCCCTCATAAAGCCATGCTGATATGGAGTTATTTGCTTATTTTCCTTGAGGTATTCCAAGATACCATCTCTTAGAAAACCTTCAAACAGTTTACCCACGACAGATGTTAAACTTACTGGCCTATAGTTTCCGGTCTCTGTTTTTGGACCCTTTTTGAATATTGGCACTACATTTGCTATGCGCCAATCCTGTGGAGCACTCCCTGTCAGTATAGAGTCCTTAAATATCAGAAATAAGGGTCTGGCTATGACATTTTTAAATTCTCTTAGGATATGGGGGTGCATGCCATCTGGTCCTGGCAATTTGTCTATTTTAATCTTTTTAAGACGCCGCTGTACTTCTTCCTGGGTAAGGCCTGGGGAATTAACTTTTACATTCTGCATTTCATCTGACAGTTTATTTTCTTCAGTGAATACAGTGGAGAGAAAAAATATTTAACCCCTTAAGGACTCGGCCCTATTTCACCTTACGGACTTTTTGCAAATCTGACCAGTGTCACTTTAAGTGCTGATAACTTTAAAACGCTTTGACTTATCCTGGCCATTTTGAGATAGTGTTTTCGTCACATATTGTACTTCATGACACTGGTAAAATGAAGTAAAAAAAATTCATTTTTATTTATAAAAAAAATACAAAATTTACCAAAAATTTGTAAAAAATGGCAAATTTCCAAGTTTCAATTTCTCTACTTCTATAAGGCCACTTTCACATGGGTGAGTATTCTGCGCGGATGCGATGCGTGAGGTGAACGCATTGCACCCGCACTGAATACCGACCTATTCATTTCTATGGGGCTGTTCACATGAGCAGTGATTTTCACGCATCACTTGTGCGTTGCGTGAAAATCGCAGCATGCTCTATATTCTGCGTTTTTCACGCAACGCAGGCCCCATAGAAGTGAATGGGGTTGCATGAAAATCGCAAGCATCCGCAAGCAAGTGCGGATGCGGTGCGATTTTCACGCAGGGTTGCTAGGAGACGATGGAGACCCGATCATTATTATTTTCCCATAAAACATGGTTATAAGGGAAAATAATAGCATTCTGAATACAGAATGCATAGTAAAATAGCGCTGGAGGGGTTAAAAAATAAAAATAAATTTAACTCACCTTAGTCCACTTGCTCGCGATGCCGGCATCTCCTTCTGTCTCCTTTGCTGAACAGGACCTGTGGTGAGCATTCATTACAGGTAAAGGACCTGTGGTGACGTCACTCCGGTCATCACACGATCCATCACCATGGTTAAAGATCATGTGATGGATCATGTGATTGCCGAAGTGACGTCACCACAGGTCCTTTACCTGTAATGAATGCTCACCACAGGTCCTGTTCAGCAAAGGAGACAGAAGGAGATGCCGGTATCACGAGCAAGTGGACTAAGGTGAGTTAAATTATTATTTATTTTTTTTTAACCCCTACAGCGCTATTTTACTAAGCATTCTGTATTCAGAATGCTATTATTTCCCCTTATAACTATGTTATAAGGGAAAATAATACAATCTACAGAACACCGATCCCAAGCCCGAACTTCTGTGAAGAAGTTCGGGTTTGGGTACCAAACATGCACGATTTTTCTCACGCGAGTGCAAAATGCATTACAATGTTTTGCACTCGCGCAGAAAAATCGCGGGTGTTCCCATAATGCACCCACACATTTTCCCGCAACGCCCATCTGAAAGAGGCTTAATACATAGTAATACCTCCAAAAATAGTTATTACTTTACATTCCCCATATGTCTACTTTATGTTTGGATCATTTTGGGAATGATATTTAATTTTTTGGGGATGTTATAAGGCTTAGAAGTTTAGAAGTAAATCTTGAAATTTTTCTGAAATTTTCAAAAACCCAATTTTTAGGGACCAGTTCAGGTCTGAAGTCACTTTGCAAGGCTTACATAATAGAACCCACCCAAAAATGACCCAATTTTTTAAACTACACCCCTCAAGGTATTCAAAACTGATTTTACTAACTTTGTTAACCCTTTAGGTGTTCTACAAGAATTAATGGAAAATAGAGATACAATTTCAAAATTTCACTTTTTTGGCAGATTTTCCATTTTAATATTTTTTTTCCAGTTACAAAGCAAGGGTTAACAGCCAAACCAAACTCAATATTTATGGCCCTGATTCTGTACTTTACAGAAACACCCCATATGTGGTCGTAAACTACTGTACGGGCACACGGCATGGCGCAGAAGGAAAGGAATGCCATACGGTTTTTGGAAGGCAGATTTTGCTGGACTGTTTTTTTTTGACACCATGTCCCATTTGAAGCCCCCCTGATGCACCCCTAGAGTAGAAACTCCATAATAGTGACCACATCTAAGAAACTACGCCCCTCAAGGTATTCAAAACTGATTTTACAAACGTCGTTAACCCTTTAGGTGTTCCACAAGAATTAATGGAAAATAGAGATATAATTTCAAAATTGCACTTTTTTGGCAGATTTTCCATGTTATAATTTTTTTCCAGTTACAAAGCAAGGGTTAACAGCCAAACCAAACTCAATATTTATGGCCCTGATTATGTAGTTTACAGAAACACCTCATATGTGGTCGTAAACAGAAGGAAAGGAATGCCATACGGTTTTTGGAAGGCAGATTTTGCTGTACTGTTTTTTTTTACACCATGTCCCATTTGAAGCCCCCCTGATGCACCCCAAGAGTAGAAACTCCCAAAATGTGGCCCCATTTTAGAAACTACGGGATAGGGTGGCAGTATTGTTGGTACTAGTTTAGGGTACATATGATTTTTGGTTGCTCTATATTACACTTTTTGTGAGGCAAGATAACAAGAAATAGCTGTTTTGGCACTGTTTTTATTTTTTGTTATTTACAACATTCATCTGACAGGTTAGATCATGTGATATTTTTATAGACCAGGTTGTCACGGATGCGGCGATGCCTAATATGTAATTTTTTTTTTATTTATGTAAGTTTTACACAATGATTTCATTTTTGAAGCAAAAAAAATCATGTTTTAGTGTTTCCATAGTCTGAGAGCCATAATTTTTTCAGTTTTTGGGCGATTATCTTAGGTAGGGTCTCATATTTTGTGGGATGAGATGACAGTTTGATTGGAACTATTTTGGGGTGCATATGACTTTTTGATCGCTTGCTATTACACTTTTTGTGATGTAAGGTGACAAAAAATGGTTTATTTAGCACAGTTTTTATTTTTTATTTTTTACGGTGTTCATCTGAGGGGTTAGGTCATGTGATATTTTTATAGAGCCGGTTGATATGAACGCGACAATACCAAATATGTTTACTTTTTTTTATTTATGTAAGTTTTACACAATAACAGCTTTTTTAAAACAAAAAAAAATTATGTTTTAGTGTGTCTCCATATTCTGAGCCATAGTTTTTTTATTTTTTGGGCGATTGTCTCAGGTAGGGGCTCATTTTTGCGGGATTAGGTGATGGTTAGATTGGTACTATTTTGGTGGGAAAACGCCTTTTTGATCGCTTGCTGTTGTACTTTTTGTGATGTAAGGTGACAAAAAAATGGTTTATTTAGCACAGTTTTTTTTCTCTATTTTTTACGGTGTTCATCTGAGGGGTTAGGTCATGTGATAGGTTTATAGAGCCGGTCGATACGGATGCGGCGATACCTAATATGTATACTTTTTTTTCCCCTATTTTTTACCAATTTTTTTTAACTTTATTTGGGGAAAATGAAGTTTTTGTTTTTTTTTACTTGAAACTTTAAATTTTTTGGGGGGAAAACTTTATTTTTTCAACTTTTTTTTTCACTTTTTTTTTTTTGTCCCACTTTGGGACTTGAACTTTTGGGGGTCTAATCCTTTACAATGCATTCCAATACTTCTGTATTGGTATGCATTGGCTGTATGAGTAATACTGTGTGTATTACTCATACAGCTTCCGGCCTGTGAGATCCAGGGGGCTGGATCTCACAGGCTCTTCACCGGAAGGCAGCTCGATTCCTCAGGAAGGCATTGCGCTGCCTTCCATGCCATCGGGTCCCCCCCACAGCCCCATGGGGACCCGATGGCACCGCTGACCACCGTCGCCGCACCAGAAAAAAAGGCGGCGGTGATCGGAACTATAGATGACGTACCGGTACGTCATGGGTCCTTAAGGACTTGGGAACCATGCCGTACTGGTACGTCATGGGTTCCTAAGGGGTTAATAGCTTTGCTTTCTCCTCATCGCTCTCTGCAACTCCCCCCTCATTACTCTGTAGAGGGCCGACACCTTCAGATTTATACTTTTTACCATTTATATAATTGAAAAACATTTTAGGGTTAGTTTTGCTCTCTTTGGCAATTAATCTCTCGGTTTCTAGTTTGGCGGCTTTTATTTGTTTTTTACATATTACATGCTTTCTTTTTGTCATTTATTGCTTTCTTTACAGTTCTATATATCCACATTGCTTTTTTCTTGTTCCTTAACATTTTATTCCCATAAGGTATGTACCTATTTTAAGATGCTTTTAAAAATATCCCATTTTGTGGCTGTATTTTTATTTTTGAGGACTTTGTCCCAGTTAGTTAGGCTTATGGCCTCTCTTAGTTGGCTAAATTTAGCTTTTTTGAAGTTTGGTATTTTTGTTCCTCCCTGAAGAAACACTCTTTCGAATGATAATTGGAAGGTTATTACCTTATGGTCACTATTTCCCAGATGTCCTCCAACCTGCACGTCTGTTGTTCTGTCAGGTCTATTGGTTAATACTATGTCCAGTATGGCCGTCCCTCTAGTCGGATCCTTAACCAGTTGGGAAAGGTAATTGTCTTTGGTTATTGCCAAGAACTTGTTTCCTTTATCAGATATACAAGTTTCAGTTTCCCAGTCTATATCTGGGTAGTTGAAGTCCCCCATAATAACCACCTCATTATGATTTTCCGCCTCATCTATCTCGTTTAGTAGTAGATTTTCTGTGGACTCTGGTTTATAATAAACTCCTATTAGTAATTTATTATTGTTTTTGCCTCCATGTATTTCTACCCACAGTGACTCCACATGTTCATGTCCCTCACTTATATCTTCACGGACTGTGGGCTTTAGACAGGACTTTACGTAAAGGCAGACCCCTCCCCCTCTCCGGTTTTGACGATCCTTTCTAAACAGACTGTAACCTTGTACATTAACCGCCCAGTCATAGCTATCATCCAGCCATGTCTCAGTTATTCCCATTATGTCATAGTCCTCCTCACACATCACTAATTCCTTTCTGTCATGTCCTTTCCGCTGCAGCTGGTGGCAGTTGAAGGATGGAACAAAGCATGTATGTCAACCTCAGTGAGCTGGACAATTTAGAAAACGTGCAAACAGCAGGTGGCGCTATACAGATAGATTTTATTGAATAACTCAGTGGCTATGCTAAGTTTTTAATTACATGCAATTACAAACGTGTTCAGATCCAGGTGCTGGTTTGAAATATGTGAAATATTTTTTGTGGGACAACCCCTTTAAGCAAATGCAATGAATATTTTACATTGCTCGTTTAGTCTGTTTCATTGCTTCTTTATTATTGTGAAATAGTAAGAAGCGTGGATGATATAGATCCTAAAATGTAGTATTTAATAAGATGTGGACAGCGTGGCAGCTTACTAGTAATGCTACAGTATCTCACACCACGAAGGTTATGGGTTAGATCTTACCCGTTCAGTGTCCACATGGAGCTTGTATGTTCTCCTGTATATACCGTAAGTTGCTAGCACAGTGAGGCAGTATATTCTCAATAGTAATCCTCAAAAGTCTCATTGCTCCACTTCCTTAGTCTATTCCATTGCTATAACATAGGAAAGTGAGGTTGTTCCACAATCCATTGGTGTTTGGGACTAAGGAGAACATGTACAAAGCTGTGCCCAATAGGCTGCCACTCTATAAATAATATAAAATAATAATAAAATATAGATTTGCATCTAAACACTGGAATGCCAGATCACACAATGGGGATTTACAACTAGCATAGCTGAACCTATGCAGTTATTATTTGTGCACTGTAATGACTGAGACAATACAGTAGGCGAATCTGCTACTATACGTCAATGGGAAACTCAACTCTGTACATTTCACCTGCTCATCCCTGCTACATCCACTGTATATGTATCATAAAACACAAACAAAAAGCAGATCGCTGGGGATGGGGGGGTGTCTGACCCAGGGTTGGACTGACTGGATGATCCTCCAGTGGACCCAGTCTCTGAAGCCATAGCAAGTCCCAAAGATACAAGAAAAAAAAAACTGTCAGGGTCTGACGACACAGAACTCGCACCTACAGGGATAGTGTAGCCCTAAATTTTTCCAGACCCACTATCCCTACCTACTTGCACATCCACCCTTTTCGGTAAGCCTACAACTGGTCGACGGCGAGGGAGCAACACACAAACAGGGAACAAACAAACAGACACAGTAAGAGCAGTCGTACATTACCAGGGTCAAAAGCTAGTCGGTCAATGAAGTGCCAAGAACGCCAGAAACAAACGAGAAAGCTAGACACGTCAGAAGTCAAAACCAGGAGAGTAATACAAGACCAAATCGCCATAAGCCAGAAAACGAAGTTACAATACCAAATCCAGAAGTCCACAGTCAAAGTACATACAATACTAAAAAGGAACAGCAGGGGGAGCCAGAGGAACAGAAATTCACCAGTACCTGTGCTCTGCATATATCTTCCTTTATACTGGGAAGAGGGGATGATGTTTTTACTACCTTACCCTGTTAATCAAAGTACAGAGGGCACTGCAGTTGCAGAGAGAGCTGAGCCTCTAGGTGTAACGGCAACGCCCCCATTGCTCCTAGAGGCTTATTTGCATATAGTAAAACTTTTTCACAGCAGTGCGGGCACATATGGACGTGGGACCAACACAGATACCTTCAGGTACAAATCTGCTGACAGATCCTCCTTAAGCTGCATTTAGGAGTTTTTATCTCCTTCCCTGCAGCTTGGGGTACTTCAGGTCATAGAGGGCTGTGTTTCACACCGTCCTCTCCATGATCATTTGGCCTCCTCTCTGCCTGCACTTGTCACATAGATCAGTGTCGGGCAGGTCAAGAGGGAAGTATGCAGATTCACAGCTCTCTCATTTAATTAGCAAAGTGCTGTATGAGTGCACCCCTTTAGTGTCCCCCATACTGCCCCTTGTATTGTAATGCCCCTGCAGTGCTGCCTGTATTATAATGTCCCCTGTAGTTTCCCTTGTAGTGCCCCCTGTCTAATGCCATCTATTGCACTGCGTGTATTACAATGCCCCAGTAGTGCTGTAGTGTTCCCCCATAGTGCTGCCTTTTTTATAATGCTTTCTGTAGTGCCCCCTGTATTATATTGCCCCCCCCCAGGTAGTGCTGCCTGTATTATTATGCCCCCTTTAGGGCTGTAGTGCTACCCCCATAGTGCCCCCAGTAATACTGACATGTATGTAAAAAATAAACAAATACAATTATTCTCCTGACTCCTTTTCTCCACTGCTGTCTGCAATGCAGGTGGCCGTGATGACATGACTGACCTTTTGTGCAGGGTCTCAGGGGGCACATGATCAGGAATGCCTGTATTAGGATCCAGGCTTTCTCGAGCCCATAATCGTGCCACCTGAGACCTGGCACAGAAGTTTGCGATGATGTCATTGTGACCTCTTGCACCTAGTGGCCTGGAGTCTATGCGGCTGAATGGCGGGGATGGGAACCAGAACATTCTATTTCCAGGACATGATTACGGGGGCGGCCATCTTGCCTGAGCTGTTTTTAACAGCATTTACAAAGCATTTAAAGAATTACTTTATGGCAGCCAATGGTCAGGAGGGGACCTCATTGACTTCTCCGGGAGAGTTCTCTAGGCATGCTTTGTGACCTGTGCAGAGGTCATTGTATAAGGAACGAATAGATAAGATGTGACAATCACCTATTGTAAATGGATGAGTGTGTTATCTACAGACAGAGATGCTGTCATTCTAAACATGCCTGTAATGATAAGGAGATAACTGCAGTAAAGTGATCTGTACAGACCAAGAAGTGGGGCTTGTTATTAGTGGCCAATGTGAAAACTGTAGGATTTTATGTTTTGTTGTTTCAATAGAAATGTTTACATGAAAAATTAAAGATAACATCAACCAAAATTCTTTAAAAAATGTTTAACCCTTAGAGGACCTTGCAATTTTCTGTTTTTGCATTTTAGTTTTTCACTCACATAGCCTTATGAGGGCTTATTTTTGGCGGGATAGGTTGTACTTAATATTGCACATGATGTAGTGGGGAGATGGAATAATTCTAAATAAAGTAGAATTGAAAAAAAAAATATGCAATTCAGCCACAATTTAATTGTTTGTTTACGACCTGTTACCTTCATTCTCTTTTTCTTGCATTTTAATACTTAAAAAAAAAAAAGTAAAAACCTTTTTACATTTTTTTTCATTGCCATATTCTGACCCCTGTAACTTTTTTTTATAGTTGTGTATGGAGCTGTATGAGGGCTAATTTTTTGCGGGGCAACCTGTACTTTTCAGTGATACCATTTGAAGTGTGTGTGACTTTTGGATTATTATTAAATTTTTGGGGGAAGTGACAGAAAATGGCAAATTGGTCTCTTTCTTTCGTTACGCCATTTGCCGTATGAGATAAATATTGTTGTATTTTAATAGTACATGTATTTTTTTATGTGGTGATGCCCATGATGTGTATTTTTTTATTGGTTATGTATTTTTATTTTGCTTTTGGGGAAAGGAGGGTGATTTGAACTTTTAGATATTTTTATATATTTTTATATTTTTTATTTATTTATTTTTTTACTTTTTTTAAGTCACTCTGGGTGACTAAAACTGACAATCATTAGATTGCACATTGTGTTCTGTGATGGCTAAATAGCCATCATGGAACACTTAATTTACAATATACCAATACAGTGCTGCCTCCTGCTGGCCTGTATTGGTATATTTCAGTAATAGCTACCGAAGCCTGTTTGAGGCTTCGGGCTATTACTAAACCGTACCAGGTTCCCCGATCTCAGCTGGGGAACGCTGTTAGAGGAGCTGTAGTGCGCGGCTCACACTTCCATTTGACCAAGGCATCTATGGGGTTAACTGTATGCGATCAGCCATAGGGCTGATCGCATACATCCGCTGCAGGTCTCTGCTGTTTGAAACAGCAGAAACCTGGCGTCTACGGCACCCGCTGCACGCTTGAGCGGGTACCATCTTTAAAGTTATGATATCCAAGGGTTTAACATAAAAACATGATTTAAAAAATAGGTCATTTTCTGAGTACACCTTCTCTTTAAAGGTGGAGGAGTATACAATAAATTCTATATGCCTTGATTTTCAGAACTGAAATATTTGCCATAAGTGCTTGTCTTCCATTCCGTCCCTTGTACGGTATTGGACCTGAATACTTGCTGCGGTCTTTTTTCCGGCCAACACTACCGCACTTAATTTCCATTGAAATGTAATAATGCCGGATCCGGTACCAAGTGTTCCGGAAATTGCCACATCGGATGATACCGGAAAGACGGATCAGGTATTTCAATGAATAAGTCTAACAGATCCGGATCCGGGAAAAAAAAGATATCCGTTTGCATACGGATTTCCGGATCCGGCAGGCAGTTCCGGCAACGGAACTGCCTGCTGGATTCTAACAACGCTAGTGGGAAAGTACCCTTACTGAGACATGCAGTTCAGTGGCAGAGGATGAAACAACAAAGAGAGGGGGGCAAATGTAACTAATTTTCTGCTAATGCATTTTCCATTTTCTTCCAAAGCATAATCATATTTTTAATGGAGTAAAATTGCTAATACCTATTATTTTTCCTTTGCTATTTGCAAAGCAGTTATGAAATGAAAGAATCCTGTGATGAGCAGTTAATTATGCAGAACAATTTCTATCCACAATGCACAAATTTCATAGGAGCTGAGTGAAATGGAAATGTACAGTATTTGTTGAATACAAGCTCTGCTTTAAATTTAAGGTATTGAATTCTGCTAGGGAAGCCAATTACATTGCATTATTTTCCCTGCTATACGAGAATGTCACTGTAATGAATGTTTCAGCTCTTTTATATTGTTTGATTGCTTACGTTTTATTCCAGTAGTTACTTATAATTAAAGTTGTGAGTCGCATCCTAAATATAGTGCGTTCTTTGTCTGAAAAGCCGAGGGAGTTGTAGATGCATTTTCTTCCAAGAATAAACCAATCAGCACTTTGCTAGACTCATAATAATCTCCCTTTCGGGAATTCTCATGCTCCAAGAGGAATGCACTTGTTTACAGGTTGTGTGGCATAGCGAATGCACTAGAGGTAAAGATTTGCTAACAATGGGGGAGATTTACTAATCAAAATTTACCTAAATTCTGCCACAATTTGCACCAAAAAACTGATATACATACCTGCCACCATATTACATTTTTTTAGACCCATATTTTGCCTTGTTCCAGCGTAGAAAGAAAGAGGGCATGGCCTGCTGGAAAGATGTCGCATGATGTAAGATCTGACAATGTAAACCAAAAGTGTGCCCAAATTTTTGCCTAAAATTCAAGTGCAAAGTAAGCCATCTAATAGGTGGTATGCGCACCAGATTTACCATTCAGCATCAGCCACTGCAACAAATCTGGCACATTATTTGACTGTGATGTCTAAGGGGTTAATGTATTATCTTGCAACTTTTTTGGTCTACTTTTTTTTTTGTGTGTGGGTTGCACTTGTGTTTTGTGATACATTTACTATATGTATTTAATTTCTACTCATATCCGTTTGATGAGAATGTACCTATATTGAGTGTTTATGAGCTGTCAGGAGTTCAGATATGGGGACTACAAATCAAGCCTTAAGAGCAGCTCCCTGGTGTGATGTAAAGCAGACAAAATGGTGTGCTGATATACTGAAAGTGTAAGGCTACTTTCACACTCGCGTTTGGTGCGGATCCGCACCGATAATACAACCACATGCATCCGTTCAGAACGGATCCGTTTGTATTATCTTTAACATTGCCAAAACTGATCCGTCTTGAGCACCATTGAAAGTCAATGTAGGACGGATCAGTTTTCTATTGTGCCATATTGTGTCAGTGAAAACGGATCCGTCCCTATTGACTTACATTGTGTATCAGGACGGATCCGTTTGCCTCTGCATCGTCAGCGTTTTGGTATCTGCCTCCAGAGCGGAATGGAGACTGAGTGGAGGCAAACTGATGCATTTTGAACAGATCCTTATCCATTCAGAATGCATTAGGGCAAAACGGATCCGTTTTGGACCGCTTGTGAGAGCCCTGAACGGATCTCAAACGGAAAAATGCCAGTGTGAAAGTAGCCTAAGCTGTAGAACAAAAATCGTTGAAAATGTTTAATGAAGACAAGTTGAAAAAAGGTTTTTAGTCAAAAATGAGTAAAATCACTAAAAAGTTATAATTTCTTCCAAAGGTGCTCATAGCCTTTTAGGGCTATATTGCATTGTATGGACCCATACTGCACCTTCCTATGCTTCTAATTTTAGAAGGAGGCTAAAGGAAGTTTTTGCTCTCTCTGCTAACCATAAATTCTATGGTGAAAAATAGTGGAATATCCGAAAATGTGATTGACTGTGTGTAAGGGGTAAGCTATTCAAAGGAATATCTAAAACACCAAACTTTTTTATTCTTATTAAAATACAGTACCAGGGGGCAATACAAATTCTACCAAAAATAAAAATTTAAAATGTATCCGTATGCTGTCTGCATCTGTGCGGTTGTGTCATAAACCCACCTGTCCGGGCTTCATCAGCGAGATCTCCAGCTTCTGTGCGACTGTTCCAGGAGAAACGTGCTGCTAAGTGACACCCCCTGGTAACATAACAGAGTCCTTAGCAACAGGATGCAATGTTTTTTCTCCCCGCGGCGGGAGTGTGCTGGAGGAGACTAGCAGTGGGCTGACTGCTCAGCTGCTCTATTCCTGTGTGCTAGTGTTCTGACTACTAGGTTCTGATCCTGGGACTAGGTGCTCTATTTAAACCCTTCCTGGCCATATACCAGTGGCAGTGCCAGTGATAGTCTTGTTTAGGCCCACTAGCTAGGTTCGTGGTTCTTTTATCTTTTGACCACTCTCTGTCTGGTATTTGATCTTGGCTTATCTTTTGACCACTCTCTGTCTATCATTTTTGTACTGTGCTGTCCACCTGATTCTGACCCATTTTGATACGGCTATCCCTGTGTGTTGTTTTTGTCTCTCGGTATTTGTCTATCTCTGCTTCTTAGTAGCATAGGGACTGTCGACCAGTTGCGGTCTTGCTACCTAGGGCTAGAAATGCAAGTAGGTAGGGAAAATGGTCTGGGTTTCAGGTTAGGGCACACTGTTTGTGTCTGTTCCTACCTACAGGCGTTACAGGCCATTCTGCAAAGTATAGAATATGTCCTATTCTTGTCTGTTTTGCAGACAAAAATAGGCATTACTACTGATGAAAAAACTGTGAAATGCACACAGCCGGTATCAGTATTTATCAGTTTGCAGACAGCAAAATGAATACAGTCATGGGCATGAGCCTAACACCAATATCACACTGATGTGGAAAGTTTCATATTGAGAAACATCTTAGGTCATTATGTTCTGAGAGATCACAGGTATAGACTTTTCAGGAAACTTCCATTAGCTATTCTGGAAATCCTGGTATATGGTCAAAATCCTATACTACTGTATGTGTGTCATGCAAATTTGCTTTCGAATTTCTTCATAAAAAGACAATTTGTCCAAAATACAGTTATCACAAGATGTAAGTTGGTAGCACTTTAAATCTGCTTAATAAAAAGTAGAAAAGGTCCAGCTTCCAATAAAATTTGACTTTTCTATATTTAAATCTGCTTTAGATTAGAAATAAAAGCTTTCTTTTATTTCCAGAAACAGTGCCACGCTTGTCCATTGGCTGTGTCTGGTATTGTAGCTCAGCTCCTTTCAGTTAAATGGGGATTTTTTTTTTTTGGGGGGGGGGGGGGGGGAGTACAGTAGACCTTTTGTTTCTAATCTTGTAAAATTCCATTAACCAATTTTTTAGACTGATTTATCCTACAGTACAAAGATTCGTACATCTATTAGCAACAAAATGTTATTTGTAAATATATATATATATATATATATATATATAATGTAACTATTTTTTATGTCACCAGGTAGCACATGTCACACCACGGCTCTCCCCACACTAGTTCGAACCCCAAGCCTAGTGGTTCAACCGTCCTTGGATGTGAAGCCATTTGTGTCATTTCCAATGGAAAATAGTCCGGCTGTTGGACTCTTCCCAAACTTCAACACGGTAAGTCTACTTATTGTTATGCAAGCTTAGAGAGAACCAGTCAATGTAAAGACTATGGACAGCTTTTTTATTATTGCATTCTGCTTATTCTGGACTAAAAATCATATTTTCTGTTGCTCTTGATTACAATTTTCATGTTTTTCCTCTACCGCACGACTATTGCTTCTCCTTCTCAGCTGCTCTGACAGCTTGATCTGTAGCCCTTATCTCTTCACTCCTGACAGCTCATAAACACTTATTAAAGCTAAATTATTATCAGTTTGACAAGAATTTAGCTTAAATGCATGTGAATGAGCTGTTAGGAAAGTACAGATAAGGGCTATAGATCGAGCCGTCAGAGCAGCTCTCTGACAGATTCACAAAGAAGAAGAGGCATCAGTCTACAGATGCAGTGAAGCTGAAAGATGTAGAGGAAAAACTATTGACAAGTTTTATTAAAGAATTTTTTTTAGCCCAATATAAGAAGAATATAATAATAAAAAAAATACCTCCAAAGGTGTTCATAGCTTTTAAAACAATAAACTGTGATACACTGTATGCAGCTTCAACATGAAAACCCTGACAGTGCCTAGCTCTCTTATTTGCCCCACGATCCATTTGAACATGATAATCTAGGCTTTTTCTTGGCTGACATGACCTAAACTATACCCAATACAACTCTTTGAGCCCTTCTTTCTTCTAATTTCTATTTCATATGTATTGTCAAGCATTAATTATTTATAGTTTACTTCCCTGATAAACATGTAAGGCATTACAAACAGGGGCGTAGCTATAGGGGAAGCAGGGGAAGGGGCTGCTTTGGGGCACGAACTCAGAAGGGGTCCTCCCAGGAGGAAGACAAAAAGGTTTTATTGTTAGGGCCCCCTCAATAAAATATATATAGAGACACTGTAGGGAATGGACAGAGCGGCTGGCAGGCCTCATCTGAGAGAGAAATCTTTAGATTGAAAGGGGTAAATCCTTCTAATATGGTCCAGTGATTGGCTGGGCGGTCACTTTTCTGTGTCAAGAGGCACCAGAAACTACAGAAACTGGTGGTGGACCTGGGAAATAGTGAAATGTGAGCAGAGGGAATTGGCAAGTATTACTTTTTTATTTTTGTAAAGTATTCTCAGCCTCTTTTTATCTTAATAGCTGGGCAATCCATTCGCAAAAAGCACCTCTGGCTCTGGAGTACTCGATCTTACTAGAGCTGAGCGAATTTTAAAAAAATTTGGTTCGGCCAGTTCACCGAATTTTTCAAAAAAATTTGGTTCGATCCAAATTTATTTCTGATGAATGAGTTAAAAAACGTCTATTTCTTGGCTGCATAGAGCCTTTATAGTGGTGTAGAACACTGTGCCTTGCAGTACCACGCATAGGGAGTCTACTGTGGTAAGGTAATAATACTGTGGGTCAGTATGACATGCAAATGACAGGTGTCACTCTTAAAATCACTGCACACTTCACTTATTTGGGCAGTCACGGGGCCAAAACTGACCAAGTGTGAACTCAGCCTTGCAGAAGAAGCGCACTCCTTTTACACCGTCGTCAGCTGATTCCACATAAATGTCTACAGAACCTGTTCTATTAAACGTTTATACAAGTAGAGCCCCCCGACAGAGTAGAGAGGGTATCAGCAGTAAGTTTGTGTTGACATCACTGATTATTTTGCCCTTCCTATGATCCGTCAGAGCAATAACCCCCAAAAACAGATCCTGTCTGTTGAGCATCCGCCTTCACTAGGTCAGCATTTGGTCAGTAATTAGAGATGAGCGGACACCTGGATGTTCGGGTTCGATGGGTTCGGCCGAACGTGAGAAAAAAGTTTGAGTTCGGGACCCGAACTTGACCCGTACTTGACCCAGAACCTGAACCCCATTGAAGTCAATGGGGACTCGAACTTTTGAGCACTAAAATGGCTGTAAAAATGTCATGGAAAGGGCTAGAGGGCTGCAAATGGCATCAAAATGTGGTTAAGAGCATGGCAAGTGCTCTGCAAACAAATGTGGATAGGGAAATGACTTTAAATAACATAAAATAGGTAAAAATAAAAAATAGGAGGACGAGGGCCATATGGAGTAGGAGGTTGAGGAGGCGGTGGATGTGGCGGTGTAGGTGGAAGCGTGTAGAGGAGGAGGTAGCCTACACTGCTTTTTGGTTTTAATTGTTATTTTTAAAATTAGGGTACACCCCAAAACATTGGGAAATATAACCTGTGATAACCCCCTCCAGTCATGCTAAACACACATTCAGACAATACACTGGTTGCAGGGCAGGCCAGCACCTCCAAGGGGTAAAGGGCAAGCTCAGGCCGTGTGCCCAATTTGGAGACCCAGAAGTTGCAGGGGCTGACCCCTGTCAGTCAGTTCGTGTAGGCGTGTGCATACTTACTGCCCCACCATGTCGCACATCCCCGTGATGTTCACGATCCAATTTGATATCTGCTCTATCAACTTTCGATGTTCTTTTATGCGCCTACCATGGTGATCACGGGTGGCGGAGAATCAAGGTTCCAGGCCATAGAGGGAGCGTGAGAAAGAGAGACCACATCCAAGGGAGGATACATTTTTTCAAATTTAAAATTATAGAGTTGAAATATGGGGGAAATTATTAAAGCATAAAAGTGTGACAACTTTTCAAAGTTTAAGCATTGAATGAAAGGATGTGGCGCGCATTAATTACTGAATAATTTATTAAATTTTATTCCCTGTACCTATGCATGGCAGGTGTTAATTCACGTCTAAAATTGTTTAATGTCAACCCAAGAATGTAACAGAAAAATTATTGGAATTTATTAAGCTGTCAACCAGGTAGAGGAGGGGTATATCACACCCAAAAATTGGTGAATTTCACCCAAAAATGTAACTGACAATTTTTTTTTTTAACGATCTACTAGGTATAGCAGTGGTACTATACACCCAAAAATTGGTGAATTTCACCCAAAAATGTAAATGACAATAAAAAAATATAAAAAAAATGAAAACCAAAAACCTGTGTTGGCTACCTCGTCCTCCTCCACCGCCTACTAGGTATAGCAGTGGTACTATACACCCAAAAATTAATGAATTTAACCCGAAAATGTTAATGACAATTTTTTTTTTAACCAGCCTACTAGGTATAGCAGTGGTACTATACATCCAAAAATTAGTGAATTTCACCCGAAAATGTAACGGACAAAGTAGTGAAATGATATAAAATAAAATACGTACAAATAAAAAAATAAAAATTTGATGGAGTAGGAGTTTGAGGAGGCGGTGGACGTAGCAGTGTAGGTGGAAGCGGCGGTGGAGGAGGACGAGGTAGCCAACACAGGTTTTTAGTTTTAATTATTATTTTTTTTTATTAGGGTACACTCTAAAAGAGTGTGAAATATCCGAAATACAAGAATGAGCAATTGCGCTGCAGTATAACAATGGCTGGTTAGTGCCGGTATACATGTCTATTCTGCACAAGGTACGGACAAGTCCTGATGGATCCATGCATGGTTCATTTTAATGAACGTGAGCTTGTCCACATTGGCTGTGGACAGGCGGCTGCGCTTGTCTGTGATGATGCCCCCTGCCGTGCTAAACACACGTTCAGATAATACTCTGGCTGCAGGACAGGCCAGCACCTCAAAGGCGTAAAGGGCAAGCTCAGGCCATGTGCTCAATTTGGAGACCCAGAAGTTGAAGGGGGCAGACCCGTCTTTCAGTACGTGTAGGCGTTTGCACACATACTGCTCCACCATGTTGGTGAAATGCTGTCTCCTGCTAAGACGTTCCATATGAGCTGGTGGTGTTGGTTGTTGTTGCGTGCTGACAAAGCTTTTCCACATTTCGGCCATGCTAACCCTGCCTTCTGAGGTGCTGGCGGGGCCCCAGCTGCGTTGATGACCTCTTCCTCGTCCTCTGCCTTCGCCTTGTGCTTCCACTGTGCCCCCGCCGTCAGGTGGGAATGCCACCAGCAGCGCGTCTACCAGTGTGCGCTTGTACTCGTTGCGGAGACACTGCAGCATGTAATCGCTCATGTGTGCCAGGCTGCCCAGAGGCAATGAAAAGCTGTCCTCTGTGGGAGGTGTATCATCTGTGTCCTCTGTATCCCCCCAGCCACGCACCAGTGATGACCATTAGCTGGTCTGGGTGCCACCCTCCTCTATCTCCTCCTCCTCATCCTCCACCTCGTCATCCTCCAGAACTGTGCCCTGGCTGGACAATTTTGTACCATGGGTTTGTGGGTGCAGGAACCCACCCTCTGAGCCACTTGGGAATTACTGGCCGGAAACCCTACGAAATGATCCCTCTTCCTCCTCCTCCTGTGCCAAATCCTCTTCCATCATCGCCAGGAGCGTTATTTCAAGGAGGCATAAAAGTGGCATAGTAACGCTGAGAATGGCGTTATCGGCACTGGCCATGTTGGTGGAGTACTCGAAACAGCGCAACAAGGAACACAGGTCTCGCATGGAGGCCCAGTCATTGGTGGTAAAGTGGTGCTGTTCTGCCGAGCGACTCACCGGTGCGTGCTGCAGCTGAAACTCCACTATTGCCTGCTGCTGCTCGCACAGTCTGGCCAGCATGTGAAAGGTGTTGTTCCACCTTGTGGGGACGTCGCATATGAGGCGGTGAGCGGGAAGGCCGAAGTTACGCTGCAGCGCTGACAGGCGAGCAGCAGCAGGGTGAGAACGCCGAAAGCACGCACAGACGGGCCACACTTTATGCAGCAGCTCTGACATATCGGGTAATTTTTAAGGAATCTCTGCACCACCAAATTCAGCACATGCGCCAGGCAAGGGATGTTCATCAAACCGGCTAGTCCCAGAGCTTCTATGAGATTTCGCCCATTATCGCACACCACCAGGCCGGGCTTCAGGCTGACTAGCACAAACTACTCATCGGTCTGTTGTTCAAGGCCCGTCCACAGCTCCTGCACGGTGTGGGGTTTGTCCCCCAAACAGATACATTTTAAAACTGCCTGCTGTCGTTTACCCCTGGCTGTGCTGAAGTTGGTGGTGAAGGTGTTACGCTGACCGGATGAGGAGCTGGTAGAGGATGAGGAAGCAGAGTAGGAAGCAACAGGAGGCAAACTGAAGCGCCCTGCAATCCTCGGTAGTGGAAGGACATGCGCCAAACTGCTATCCGCCTCGGGCCCAGCTGCCACTGCATTTACCCAGTGTGCTGTTATGGAGATATAATGGCCCTGACCGTGCTTACTGGTCCACGTATCCGTAGTCAGGTGCACCTTGCCACAGATGGCGTTGCGCAGTGCACACCTGATTTTGTCCCCATCTTGGTTGTGCAGGGAAGGGATGGCTCGCCTTGAAATGTAGTGGCGGCTGGGCACGACGTACTGTGAGACAGCCACCACCATAAGGCCTTTAAAACTATCCGTCTCCACCAGACAGAATAACAGCATTTCAAAGGCCAGTAATTTAGAAATACTGGCATTCAGGGCTAGGGATCGCAGGTGAGTAGGGGGGTACTTCTCTTCCTCTCCAGCGCTTGGGATATGGAGAGCTGAACGCTTCCGTGGGACATTGTGGAGATGCTTGGTGACCCAGGTGTTGGTGTTGCTGGCAGATCCTCTGTTTTCGGGGTGGCAGGTGGCACTGTCACTCCAGAGGTGGATGAAGAGACAGACTGCAGCAGAAGAGGAAGCAGGAGGAGCCTGGTTTTTGAGGTGTCTGCTCCACTGCAGCTCGTGCTTTGCACGTAAATGCCTGGTCATGCAGGTTGTGCTCAGGTTGAGAACGTTTATGCCTTGCTTCAGGCTCTGATTGCACAGCGTGCAAACCACTCGTGTCTTGTCGTCAGCACATTGTCTGAAGAACTGCCACGCCAGGGAACTCCTTCGAGCTGGCTTTGGTGCGCTCGGTCCCTTGCTGCGGTGGGCAGTAGCAGGCATACTGTCTAGAGGACGGCCGCTCTGCTTTTGCACCCTGCTCCCTCTTCTGCTGTGCTGGTGGCTCTGTGCGACCACCGCCTCTTCCTCCGGACTACATAGGTCACTCGCATGACCTTGATTCCATGTGGGGTCGAGGACCTCATCGTCCTCCACATCATCTTCCACCCAGTCTTCACCCCTGCCTTCCTTGTCGGTCTGCACACTTTCGAAAGCCCAAGCAGTTGGTACCTGTGTTTCGTCATCATACGAGACGTGCTGCGATGGTCCTCTCATGTCCTCTCATCTTGAAAGATAAGTGGTTGGGCATCGGTGCACTCAATCTCTTTCACTTCTGGGGCAGGGCTAGGTGGATGGCCCTGGGAAACCCTGCTAACAGAGTCATCAAAAAGCAGAAGAGACTGCTGCATTACTTGGGGCTCAGACTGCTTGGCTGATTTGCAAGGGGGTGAGGTGAAAGACTGATGGACATCGGCTGCAGGTGCCAACTGTGGTCTTTCAGCAGGAGACTGGGTGGGAGACAATGTGAAGGAACTGGATCCACTGTCAGCAACCCAATCTACTATCGCCTGTACTTGTTCAGGCCTCACCATTTGTAGAGCCGCATTAGGCCCGACCAAATACCGCTGCAAGTTCTGTCGCCTACTCACACCTGAGGAAGGGGTTTCACTTGTGTGTGTAGCTGGCACAGATCGACCACGTCCTCTCCCTGCAACAGGAGCTCCACCAGCAGCACCACGACCTGGGCCACGTACCTTATTTGACGCTCTCCTCATATTTCTCGAATTTAGGATCTTGCCCTAAATGGGTGTTTAATTAATAGTAGAATAGAACGACAGTATGTAAAGGGTGTATCTCACACGGCCTGAACCAGACTAGGCCTCAAATAAAGATTTCTTTGCCCAAAATGGCTGGATTTCAAATGCCTGAATCAAACCCCTGTATGTAAAGGGTGTATCTCACACGGCCTGAACCACTGTAGGCCTGAATTAAATATTGGTGCACCGAAGGGCGGTATTTCAAATCTCTGAATCTAACCCAAATGTATTAAGGGTGTATCTCACAATGACATATGCAGCAAAGGCTGCCAAATAAACTTTTTTTTGCCCAAATGGGTGTTTGTTTAATAACTCAATATGGCAGCAGTATATAAGCCAGGAATTTCAAACGTGCTTATGCTACAAGGCCTAAAATATTGTGTATTTCGCCCCAAAAAGGGTGTTTTATTAATGAAAGAATATAAGCCCTGTATATACAGGGTGTATCTCACACGGCCTGAACCACTGTAGGCCTGAATTAAATATTGGTGCACCGAAGGGCGGTATTTCAAATCTCTGAATCTAACCCAAATGTATTAAGGGTGTATCTCACAATGACATATGCAGCAAAGGCTGCCAAATAAACTTTTTTTTGCCCAAACGGGTGTTTGTTTAATAACTCAATATGGCAGCAGTATATAAGCCAGGAATTTCAAACGTGCTTATGCTACAAGGCCTAAAATATTGTGTATTTCGCCCCAAAAAGGGTGTTTTATTAATGAAAGAATATAAGCCCTGTATATACAGGGTGTATCTCACACGGCCTGACCTACTGTAGGCCTGAATTAAAGATTTCTTTGCCCAAAATGGCTGTATTTCAAATGCCTGAATCAAAACCCTGTATGTAAAGGGTGTATCTCACACGGTCTGAACCACTGTAGGCCTGAATTAAAGATTTATTTGCCAAAATGGCTGTATTTCAAATGCCTGAATCAAAACCCTGTATGTAAAGGGTGTATCTCACAGGGCCTGAACCCCTGTAGGCCTGAATTAAAGATTGGTGCACCAAATGGCACAATGACATCTGCAGCAAAGGCTGCCAACTAAATTGTTTTTGCCCAAACGAGTGTTTGTTTAACAACTGAATTTGACAGCAGTATATAAGCCTGTAATTTCACACGTGCTGATGCTGCAAGGACTGAAAATAGTGTTTTTTGGCAAAAAAGTGTGTTTTTAAAACCCCAGAAAATGATGCATTGGTGTGTATTTCTAGCTTAAATTGCACACTGACTAATCCAGATATTGTATATTGCCAAAAAAGTGTTTTTTGGGTAACAGAATATGAAAGCTGTATATATTAAACTTGAATTTAACACTTGCAGATCAGGAAAATACTGTTTTTTGGCAAAAAAGTGTGTTTTTAAAACCCCAGAAAATGATGGCTGTATTGCTAGCTTAAATTGCACACTGACTAATCCAGATGTTGTATATTGCCCAAAAAATAGTGATTTTCAATGTCCCAAAAGCTCAGATGCACTGAGCTTGCATAAAATGGCCGCCGCCGCCCACCTAACTGACTTATTAAAATTATTTTTTTTCGGTCACTGGGATCAGGGTAGGATAAAAAAAATTGTGCCCTGCACCCACAAAACACAATGTATGTAGATCGCTGAGTTTGATTCTTATTTTGAGCAAAGAGTCTCTCCTATTCTCTCCCTGAAATCACCAGCAATATCTTCTCCCTACACTAGGCACAGCAGAGTGACGTGCAGTGCTACGTGACTCCAGCTTATATAGAGGCTGGGTCACATGCTACACTGGTCAATCACAGCCATGCCATTAGTAGGCATGGCTGTAATGGCTTCTAAGGTCAGACAGTTAACCGCTTGTTAATTGGCTGCTCTGCAGCCTTTCAAAAAGCGCCAAGAAAGCGCCGAACACCGAACATTTCAGTAAAAGTTCGGGTTCGGGTCCGGGGTCCAAAAATCCTAAAGTTCGGTACGAACCCGAACTTTACAGTTCGGTTTCGCTCAACCCTATCAGTAATCCACCAGTATTGCTATTGCCCCCCAAAAAAACAGGAGAGGATCTAAAACAGAGATGACACGTGAATAGAATATTTGCATGTCTTCTGTGTTTTGTACCCACTCCTGCTTTTGGCTATGAAATTTCAAGCCAATTCATATGGGACTATACAGGTCTTACAGCTGCTACACAGAAAGGATCCGTTGTGCAACTCATTTTTCCTTCTTTCTGACAGATGAGAAGAAGGGTCAAATAAATGATGTCAGCCAGGCTGAAAGGCAAAATAGTGGCCCAGTCAAGTAGGGAGGGTGAGAACAGCATGAGAAGTCCACACAGTGTCTCTATGACATAGTGGTGAGGTGGAAGCAGCATGAGGAGACCACAGAGTGGCCCAATGACAGAGTCTGGAGGTGGCAGCAGAATAAGGAGGAGGCCACAGAGTGGCACAATGACAGTGTGGAGGTGGCGGCAGCATCAGGAGGTCACAGAGTGGCACAATGACAGAGTGTGGAGGTGGCGGCAGCAGCATCAGGAGGCCACAGAGTGACCCGGTGACAGAGTGGGGAGGTGGCAGCAGTATCAGGAGACCACAGAGTGACCAGGTGACAGACAGAGTGGGGAGGTGGGTGGCAATACGAGTGCCAGCTGAAGATGGTGGGTGAAAGAAGGAGCACTTGGCCTCAGATGTGTGGCATCAGGTGGGTGGCAGCATCAGAATAGTTTCTGAGGCTGGTAGCCAGAGGAAACCGGTCTCTTTTGTCAAAGTGTAGGTGTGGCACCATAAATGATCTAATCTGATGCATCAGGCATTGGAGGGTGGAAATCCTGGCTGATCCACGCCTGATTCATCTTGACAAAGGTCAGTCTCTCCACATTTAGGGTGGATAGTGAGTTCTTCTTGGGGTAACTATGGCCCCGCTGCACTAAACACCCGTTCTGATGCCACACTACTGGCTGGGCAGGACAGCATTTCCAGGGTAAACTCTGCTAGTTGCAACCACAAATCCAGTTTGGCTGTCTAATAGTCCAGCAGATCTTCAATGTGGGGTGGCAGGGTGCTGTCCAAGTATGCCACCACCTGATGGTTCAGGTCCTGATCCAGGTCTACCTGCTGCTGGTGAGTAGTTTCTTCACTAGGCGGGTGAAGAAAGCTGCTCATCAGCGACTCTAGACTCAAGTTGCTGCTGATGGAGCTGGAACTGCTCCTACCCCCCACCCTGCCACAGAAGCCATGGCAAAGGAACGTGAGCGCGGAGGGCCCCCCCGGTCAGACTTGCGAGAGAATGGACAATGGCAGAGATAGGCAGCGGCCAACTCACTACATAGGATGTCACTATAATAGTTTAGTTTGTCCTCCCTCTCAGTGGGTGTAAAAAAGGCCCCCATTTTGGACCGGTAGCGAGGGTCCAATTAAGTAAAGAGACAGAAGTCAATCCTCTGCCGAATGGTGACAATTCGGCTGTCACTATGCAAACAAGTGAGCATGCATCAGGCTATTTGTGCAAGTGACTTGGAGGGACTCCCTGCCTTCATCTCCACTGCATACTGCCATGGTGTGTTTGGGTCCTCTGCCTCGTCTTCCTCATCGCCCTGTAGCTCCCCTGGCTGCTCCTGCTCCTCCTCTCCTGTCCCCTGTGTGTAAAAACCACCTATTTCGCTACACATTGCTTGTGCAATGTCCTCCTCCTCCAGTTCAGCCCCCACAGGGCTCATGTGGCCAAGAGATCTAGACGCCACGTCTCCAGTCCCCTGACGAGCCAGATTTACCAGCATCTGTTCCAGGACATGAAGCAGTGGAATGACGTTGTTCATCCAGTAGTCCTGGCGACTGAAAAATAACGTGGCCTCCTCAAAGGGCCTGAGCAAATGGCAGGTGTCACGCATGAACTACCACTGTCTGACATCGAAGTTACACAAAGGAGTACTTCTGTCCGCTTGGATCATCAAGAAATCGTTTATCGCCTTTCCCTGTTCGTATAGTTGGTCCAACATATGGAGGGTGGAATTCCAACGGGTGGAAACGTTGCATATCAACCTATGTGGGGGGATGCCGTTCTGCCGCTGCAGTTCAAAGAGGGTGTGCTTTGCAGTGTATGAGTGGCTGAAGTGCATGCAAAGTTTCCTGGCCAATTTAAGGATATCTTGCAGATGGGTGGAAGACTTCAGGAACACCTTGACAACCAGATTGAACACGTGTGCCATGCAAGGCGCATGGCTCAGACCTCCTTGACGCAGCGCTGACACCATGTTCTTCCTGTTGTCGGTCACCATGGTTCTGATTTTGAGTTGTCGCGGAGAAAGCCAGGATTCGATTTCTTGATGAAGGACACGGAGCAGTTCCTCCCCTTTGTGACTCCGTTCGCCCAGGCAAATGAGGTGTAGAACAGCGTGACACCGCTGTGCCCTGAACATGTGGTATACTGAAAGGGCACTGAATTGTCCCTGCAGTGGAGGCTGAGGACACGGTGGAGATGAGGAGGCAGAGGCGGACATTGTCGCAGGACCAACGGCGTGACAACGTGGAAGCGGAAGCGGCGATACCTGGCCAAGTTGCTGGTGTGGCCGTGCAGGAAACACATTCACCCAGTGGGCCGTAAAGGGCATGTATTGTCCCTGACCGTAGTTACAGCTCCACACGTTGGCGCTGCCATGCACTTTGGCAGACACCGACAGGCTCAAGGACTAGCCCACCTTCTGTTCTACATGTGTGTGCAGGGCTGGTACTGCCTTTTTGGCAAAGAAATGACGGCTTGGGACTCTGCCCCTTGGCTCAGGTACAAACCATCAGTTCTCTGAAAGGTGCAGAGTCCACCACTTGGAAAGGGAGGGACTGCAACACCAGCAACTTGGACAGGAGCACGTTCAGCTTCTGCGCAGTTGGATGAGTGCACGCATACTGTTGTCTCTTGGCAATCGATTCGGTTATAGATTGCTGAAGGAATGACTGAGGAGGAGTAGGAGCATCAGGACCAGCAGATGATGGGAAGGACAGACAGCACCCTTTGGCTGAGGTGGTGGAGCCTTGACTGCCTGAAACCTGGTGCGTTCCACTGGTGATGCAGCGGTTGCTGCGGCAGGCTGGATCACCTCATCGGAGCCACAGTTCTCTCAGGCCACTTTATGGTGAAGCTGCATATGTTGACGCAGGGCCGTGATGCCAACATTGCATAGGCGTGCGCAGCCTATTCCATTAGGGTGTGCACCCTAAAACACAAACACACACGCCCCGCGCACGTGTGTATGTATATATATATATATATTATATACATACACACACAGGCCGGGCCTCACCCTAGTGTTGGCGTGACTCCGCCTCTGCGCCTAGGAACAATATATAGGGGGGGCACATAAGATACCACAGTCAAAAATGGGGGGGGCACTAATAATTTTCACCACTTAATCATACTACTGAAAAAAACTAAATAAGTATATATAAATAAGATTACAAAATACGAGAGTATTGCGCTATGCAGGGATACCTTTTTATTGTAATATCCTAATACTTAAAAGACAAGCTTTCAAGAGTTTTCCTTTCTTCCTCGGTATTGCTTCAGACCTGAGAAAGAGAGAAACACTCTCCAAAACTTTTCTTTAGAGTTTAAAGCAGTTTCAGCACTATAATAAAATAATTTACTTACAAAATAAGCTCTTCAGTCGTCTGCTGTGCCGTCCTCTGCTTGCTTCCGCGGATCTTCCCCTTCTTTCAGTCCCTCCTCAGTGCGCAGGTGCACTGTTATGGGGGACCTGTGGATGACACAGTGTTATGGGGGACCTGTGGATGACACAGTGTTATGGGGGACCTGTGGATGACACAGTGTTATGGGGGACCTGTGGATGACACAGTGTTATGGGGGACCTGTGGATGACACAGTGTTATGGGGGACCTGTGGATGACAGTGTTATGGGGGACCTGTGGATGACACAGTGTTATGGGGGACCTGTGGATGACACAGTGTTATGGGGGACCTGTGGATGACAGTGTTATGGGGGATCTGTGGATGACACACTGTTATGGAAGCATCTGTGGATGACACACTGTTATGGAAGCATCTGTGGATGACACACTGTTATGGAAGCATCTGTGGATGACACACTGTTATGGAAGCATCTGTGCATGACACACTGTTATGGAAGCATCTGTGGATGACACACTATTATTGGGGCATCTGTGGATGACACACTGTTATGGCGGCATCTGTGGATGACACACTGTTATAGGGGCATCTGTGGATGACACACTGTTATGGGGGCATCTGTGGATGACACACTGTTATGGGGGCATCTGTGGATGACACACTGTTATGGGGGCATCTGTGGATGACACACTGATATGGGGGCATCTGTGGATGACACACTGTTATTGGGGACCTGTGGAATACATATGACTGAGGGCTATCAGGGGATATTATACAGGGGGTAATATAACTGAGGGGTATCAGGGTAAATTATACAGGGGGTAATATAACCAAGGAGTATCACGGTACATTATACAGGGGTAATATAACTGAGGAGGGCTATCAAGGACATTATACAGGGGTAATATAAGTTATATTACCCCTGTATAATGTCCCCTGATAGCCCTCCTCAGTTATGTTACCCCTGTATAATAATGTCCCTTGGTACCCCTTAGTTATATTACCCTGTATAATAATGTACACTGATACCCCTTAGTCATATTACCCCACCCTGTATAATTTAACCTGATACCCCTCAGTTATATTATATATCTGAGGGGTATCAGGGTACATTATACAGGGGTAATATAACTGAGGAGGGCTATCAGGGACATAATACAGGGGTGAGGGGTAAGATAAGTTATATTACCCCTGTATAATGTCTGATAGTAGACTAGCCCTCCTCAGTTATATTACCCCTCATGTACCCTGATACCCCTAGTTATATTACCCCCTGTATAATATACCCTGATACCCCTCAGATATATTATATAACTGAGGGGTATCAGGGTAATACAGGGGACAGCAGAGGAGGCGTAGCACTGTGGGACAGGGGGTTACAAAGGTACATACTTCTTTTTTTATATGCCCTCAGCCCTCACCCCCACCTCACCTCACCAACTTGCAGGCGTGCTATAGGTACAAACAGATGCAGCGTGACGTCACGTCACGTCATCTCAGCCTGCGCCGCACAGCACGCACCGTACGGCTCCCTCTCTGCCTCTGCTGGGTCCAGGACTCCACCCCCTATGTGAATACTAGCCGCCCACAGCCAGGTATTGTAAATTAATTTACAGTGCGGCGGGCGGCGGCAGCCAGCATAACAGACAGGGGAATCAGCGGGGGGCAGTGAGCACGGAGGTGACTATTAGGGTGTGCCCAGGCACACCCGGCACACCCCGTGCGCATGCCTATGCAACATTGGCACCCTTGCCACGTTTCACCTTCTGCCCACAGATTCTACATATGGCCATGTTCACCTCCTCCAGCGGCTTAACAAAAAACTGCCACACTTCCGAGTAGGTGATATTACTCCCAACACTACTCACAGACTGACTGCTACCGCCGCTGCTTCCGTTAACCCGTGCACCACTAGTTTCTGGGCAGGTAGGCTCCTGCGAAGTGGGTGTTCTACCCTGGGCAAGTTTGGCTACCAACCGCCCACTGCTGCCACTCTGATGACTCCCGGCCACGCTAGCGACTTGCTGGCTCCACCGCTGCCTCAATAGCAAGCTGCCATCCTCTTCTCCTGATGATGATGAAGCCCCTAATTCACCAGGCTCCCAAGTGCGATTAGCTACATCATAATCATCGAGTACTGTCTGCACATCACTGATGTCCTCCTCAAAGGTCTCTGGGTCAGGAGCCTCACCACTCGCAACACCAGCTCCCGCAACACTCTCCTCATCACTACTTGCCCGTCTAGTGGAGAAAGCGGCGGATGTCTCCTCCACATCTTGGCTGGCCAGTAGCTGCTGACTGTCCTCTAGTAGCTCGTCCTCGCTGTACAGTATATAATACATATAATACTTCTCTGGCTGAGGGGACAGAGGCAGGTGTTGAGAACAGGTGAGGGCACAGGGGCTGCTCCCGGGCCATGGCAACTAAGGGTTGTGTCTGACAAACCCACCGACTCTTGGCTGGGGGTGTCTGATATTACTTGGGATGAAGGGGATGACCGAGTCAACCATTCAAGAACCGCTGGGTTGCTGGTCAAGACACGACCTCTAGATGACACCTGGAGCTCAGGCCTCTCGCTGCGACTCCTGCTGCCACACCCCCTTACTCTGCTGTGACCTGTGCCAAAGACATTTAGGCCTCTACCACTCCCCTATGCATTGCCTGGCACTTCTCTGTCTGACATACTGTTAGATTAGATAAATCAATAAAAAGGAAATTAAAACACCCCATAAAAGTCTGTAATTTTCTCACTTCACCACACAGCTAATAAGCCTTTATTTTTTTTCCATTAATACATGACAAAAAGGGCTGTAATTTTCTCACTTTACCACACAACGGCAAATACTTTTTTTGTGCCACTAATACACGCAAAAAAGGGCTTTAGAACATATAACTGCACTGCTGAACGGCAAATATATTTTTCTTTTTTTCTTTTATACACTCCACAAAAGGCTTTAGAAAATAAAACTGCACCGCTGAATGGCAAAGAGGCCCTTATTTTTTCCACTTATACACCACACAAAAGGTTTAAGAATATAACTGTACCACTGAACGGCAAATATAATTTTTCTTTTTTCCACATATATTCCACAAAACGGCTTTAGAACATATAACTACACCGCCAAACGGCAAATATATTTTTATTTTTTCCACTTATACACTTTGCAATAGGGTTTTCGAACATATAACTGCACCGCTGAACGGTAAATAGGCCCTTATAGAAACATAGAATGTGTCGGCAGATAAGAACCATTTGGCCCATCTAGTCTGCCCAATATACTAAATACTATGGATAGCCCCTGGCCCTATCTTATATGAAGGATGGCCTTATGCCTATCCCATGCATGCTTAAACTCCTCCACTGTATTTGCAGCTGCCACTTCTGCAGGAAGGCTATTCCATGCATCCACTACTCTCTCAGTAAAGTAATACTTCCTGATATTACTTTTAAACCTTTGCCCCTCTAATTTAAACCTTTGCCCCTCTAATTTAAAACTATGTCCTCTTGTAGCAGTTTATACATTCCACAAAAGGCTTTAGAACATATAACTGCACTGCTGAATGGCAAATATATTTATCTTTTTTCCACTTATACACTCTACAAAAGGCTTTAGAACTTATAACTGCACCGCTGAACAGCAAATATATATATATATTTTCCACTTATACACTCCACAAAAGGCTTTAGAACATATAACTGCACTGCTGAATGGCAAATATATTTATCTTTTTTCCACTTATACACTCTACAAAAGGCTTTAGAACATATAACTGCACTGCTGAATGGCAAATATATTTATCTTTTTTCCACTTATACACTCTACAAAAGGCTTTAGAACTTATAACTGCACCGCTGAACGGCAAATAGGCCCTTATTTATTTCCACTTATACACTCCACAAAAGGCTTTAGAACATATAACTGCACTGCTGAATGGCAAATATATTTATCTTTTTTCCACTTATACACTCTACAAAAGGCTTTAGAACTTATAACTGCACCGCTGAACAGCAAATATATATATATATTTTCCACTTATACACTCCACAAAAGGCTTTAGAACATATAACTGCACCGCTGAACAGCAAATATGTTTTTCTTTTTTCCTCTTATACACTCCACAACAGGCTTTAGAACATATAACCGCACCGCTGAATGGCAAATATATTTTTCTTTTTTCCACTTATGCACTCCACAAAAGGGCTTTAAAACATATACAGTTGCAAGAAAAAGTATGTGAACCCTTTGGAATAATATGGATTTCTGCACAAATTGGTCATAAAATGTGATCTGATCTTCATCTAAGTCACAACAATAGACAATCACAGTCTGCTTAAACTAATAACACACAAATAATTAAATGTTACTATGTTTTTATTAAACACACCATGTGAACATTCACAGTGCAGGTGGAAAAAGTATGTGAGCCCCTAGACTAATGACATCTCCAAGAGCTAATGAGTGAGGTGTCAGCCAACTGGAGTCCAATCAATGAGATGAGATTGGAGGTGTTGGTTACAGCTGCCCTGCCCTATAAAAAACACACACCAGTTCTGGGTTTGCTTTTCACAAGAAGCATTGCCTGATGTGAATGATGCCTTACACAAAAGAGCTCTCAGAAGACCTACAATTAAGAATTGTTGACTTGCATAAAGCTGGAAAGGCTTATAAAAGTATCTCCAAAAGCCTTGCTGTTCATCAGTCCACGGTAAGACAAATTGTCTATAAATGGAGAAAGTTCAGCACTGCTGCTACTCTCCCTAGGAGTGGCCGTCCTGTAAAGATGACTGCAAGAGCACAGCCCAGACTGCTCAATGAGGTGAAGAAGAATCCTAGAGTGTCAGCTAAAGACTTACAAAAGTCTCTGGCATATGCTAATATCCCTGTTAGAGAATGTACGAAACGTATCATCGAAGGAAAAACTAATTCCCAAATTTATCAAGACATTTTGCAGGAGAACTTAAGGCCATCTGTCCACCAGCTGAAGTTCAACAGAAGGTGAGTGTTGCAACAGGACAAGGACCCAAAGCATAGAAGTAAATCAACAACAGAATGGCTTAAACAGAAGAAAATACGCCTTCTGGAGTGGCCCAGTCAGAGTCCTGACCGCAACCCGATTGAGATGCTGTGGCATGACCTCAAGAAAGCGATTCACACCAGACATCCAAGGAATATTGCTGAACTGAAACAGTTCTGTAAAGAGGAATGGTCAAGAATTACTCCTGACCGTTGTGCACGTCTGATCTGCAACTACAGGAAACGCTTGGTTGAAGTTATTGCTGCCAAAGGAGGTTCAACCAGTTATTAAATCCAAGGGTTCACATACTTTTTCCACCTGCACTGTGAATGTTTACATGGTGTGTTCAATAAAAACATGGTAACATTTAATTCTTTGTGTATTATTAGTTTAAGCAGACTGTGATTGTCTATTGTTGTGACTTAGATGAAGATCAGATCACATTTTATGACCAATTTGTGCAGAAATCCATATCATTCCAAAGGGTTCACATACTTTTTCTTGCAACTGTAACTGCACCGCTGAACGGCAAATAGGCCCTTATTTATTTCCACTTATACACTTCACAAAAGGCTTTAGAACATATAACTGCACCACTTAATGGCAAATAGGCCTATATTTTTTTTCACTTATACACGACACAAAAGGCTTTAGAACATATAACTTTACCGCTGAACGGCAAATAGGCCCTTATTTTTTTCCACTTATACACGACACAAAAGGCTTTAGAACATATAATTGCACCGCTGAACGGCAAATATATTTTTCTTTTGCACTAATACACGACAAAAAGGGCTTTAGATCATATAACTGCACTGCTGAATGGCAAATAGTCCCTTATTTTTTTCCAGTTATACACGACACAAGGCTTTAGAACATGTAACTGCACTGCTGAACAGCAAATATATTTTTCTTTTTTCCACTTACAGTATACACTCCACAAAAGGGCTTTAGATCATAGAACTGCACCGCTGAACGGCAAATATATTTTTCTTTTGCACTAATATACGACAAAAAGGGCTTTAGAACATATAACTGCACCGCTGAACGACAAATAGACCCTTATTTTCTTCCACTTATACATGACACAAAAGGCTTTAGAATCTATAACTGCACCGCTGAACAGCAAATATATTTTTATTTTGGAGTAAATGTAATTCGCGTGGATAGCTCACCACCTTCTCAGCATGGAATAGGTGCTCTAGTCTTAACTGATCACCCAATCAGAAGGTAATTGACAAAAATAGAAACAATATATAAGACTGGCACTCAATTTATGTGGGTCATATGCAAAAGATCACGATTTATTGATGTATAATTCTAAAAATAGACAATGAAGATATAATAAACTTTTGTGTTATTAAAAACTGACAATAAAAATAACAATAAAAATAAAAATAAAAATGACACTTGAGTCACCTCTAAACTTCACAATTCATGATGGTGATACATGTCTAATGCTGAATAAAGTGGAAACAGAGTGCTTTCACAGGGACGGAGAAAAGAGGAAGGATGGATCCCAATAAACTCTCAAACCGTGTATATAGAGTCCCTTAATTAGCTGTGCAGGAGAGCAAATCCAGCAGTTGTAAGAAAATCCTCCTCTAAATTTTGAGGATATCTAATTATAGACAACAATATGTTCCTACACAGTTCTCCGGATATTCACCTGGGGGAGGTGATCAGTCCACAGGGAGCGCACAGTGAACCTATGTTCCTCTAAACATGCACCAGTTCAGTCCATCATGCGCAATACATATTCTGTCATCAGAGCTGCTTTGAGCCAAGTCTGTGACTGGCGATTGGGTAAGGGTGGTAGGTAAAGTGGTACTGTATGTCTTACCGGTGAAGTGTCAAAGCCGGTGACTTGGTTCCTTACAGCGAGCTTCTACTCACCACACCATGCGTCTGTGTGTCTCCCCGTCAGCGTCCTCGCTCACCACTGAATGTGACGTGGTTTCTGTCAAAGATCGCTAGAACAGCCTTTCAATTCCAGTTGTAGGTAGGACAGTCCTAGAGACGTAGAACTTTGGAGCGCTCCAATTTTTGTTTAATCAGTCCATCCGAGAATATTAATCAATGTTTCCGGTTAGTAAAGGTGCAGGGGTAGATCATGCCAGACGCGTTTCGGGGACTTCTTTCCCCTTCCTCAGTGGCTCTACCCCCGTTAGTCCGTCATATCCTTTTATAGCCCCACCAGTAATCCTCAAAAGCAGGACTGGAGCAAAAGTTGATCCTTGCGGTTTAATTGCGTTTTCTGTGCGACTTATATATTGTTTATATTTTTATTTTGCCACTAATACACGACAAAAAGGGCTTTAGAAGATATAACTGCACTGCTGAACGGTAAATATATTTTTCTTTTGCCACTAATACACAACAAAAAGGGCTTTAGAACATATAACTGCAACGCTAAACGGCAAATAAGATTTTTTTGTGCCACTAATACAAGCCAAAAAATGCTTTAGTACACATAACTGCAGCGCACATAAGGGCAAATAAGAAGTAGAAATATTTCCTTGCAATAAAGCCTGTTAATGGCTGTATCAAACAATACTTGCACCCCAATAACAAGAACGGTTTGCTGGAATTACAGAGCTGTATAATGGCAATTTGTATCCCCAATTTGTATCCCCAGTCAGTGCAGCAAGGTGTAATAGGATTGTTCCTATTACCCAGGCTGTAACCTCCCCTACTGAACCCTGTTCTACATAAATGCTGTGGAATGATTCCTCCCTATCCTTTCCCTTCACCTTGAATAATCTTTTCCTGAACTTGTAAATCGTTTTTTTTTTTGCACAATAAAGTCTTTCCTAGCACTGTCCCTAGCGCCTGCTGATGTCTCTCCCTGCACTAAGTACACTGGAAAATGTCAGAATTCAAGATGGCTATTTATAGGGCTGTGACATCACAGGGCTGGATGGCTGCTGATTGGCTGCATGCATGGAATTATGGGTGATCCTGCTTTCCCAGAGTTCCTTGCTCCATGTCCTTACACGTGCAGCAGCCATTTTAGGAAAAATGTGATTCGTTATCACAAAGCGTGAGGAAATTCGGATTCGGTGCAAATCAAATTTTTCCTGAAATTCGGATCGAATTCCACTTCTTCAACTTCGATTTGCTTATCTCTAGATGTCACCATGTATCATATTATTTACCATCTATTTCAATATAGTTCATATAGAAGGAGGGTTGAACCTACAATTTAGAAAACCCTACGTTTCTGACTGACCAAGGATTCTTCAGAGGTATATTCAGGCCCTTACAGTTTACTTGCTTACCACCATCACTCCATCTCCGGGAATCCAATAATGAAAGTATGTAAGGAATGACTGTATTTGCAGTTCCCCAGTATTAAATTATCCAATCTTCAAGTTATGCTTTACAAGATCAGTTCAAGTATGAATACTATTCCTGGGATAACCCCTTATAATTAAATACTTCCGTAAGCTGTATTTGGGCTTTTTACAGTAGCCGTTTGCCTGTCAGTGGACACCAGACAGCCCACTAGAGTCGTGAAACTCCAGAAGCAGGCAGAGATGTAACTTTAAACTCCTGGGCACCAAAGCAGAACCTATATCATGAACCCCACCTACTGTACAATGTGCCATTCAGAATTGTAATATCTTAAAGAGATATTCCCCTCTCAGTCATTGATGGCATATAGCTAGGATATGCCATCAATGTCAGATAGGTGCAGGTCCCATCTCTGGACCTGCTCCTATCTCCAAAATGAAGAAGAGCACACCCAGCAAGTGCCGCCACTCTCTATTCATTGCTGTGGGAGTTCTGAAAATAGAGGAGCCCTGGTATGGTTATTTCCAGCAGTCCCATAGTGGTAAATAGAAAGGTGGTCCTGCATTTTCTATTCACCGCTATAGGACTTAAGAATATAGCCAAGCACATTCGCACAGCTATTTTCAGAACTCTCATAGCAGTAAATGTTCAGTGTGCTTCCCACTGGGAATACCTCTTTAAGACTCCAGGCTCCAGTAACTTAGTGGAACGGTTTCAGATGTAGCGAGCACCATCTTTATACATGGTCATTGCTAAATCTTTATGCTTAGTACTAGAATGGTGAGCTATGCAATAGCTTAGTCAATATTGCAGCACGCGGTCTGTAAAGATGGCGATTGCTACATCTGTCTTTCTGCACCTTCTAGAGCTACAGCTCTGGGTGCAGACATGATAGATCCTGTGGCGTAATTCTGACACAGCTACATATTGCATTATACAGATATCCCTGTTATGTTCTTGCAGGGTAATCAAAGGTGAATCTTTACTGTAAGTAAAATGTCTTTTTATTACCTGGAACAATGTATTTAGTACAGAGGGGCTATTGTACAAATCACTCTTATTTCTGTTGTGCCAACTATTTAGTTAGAAAACAAACCTGAAATAACAAGTTTCCGTCTAAGTGGTCTGAAGGTTGAATTGCAGCGCAGGAAGCCGTGCGCTAGCCGGGAAGGCCTATCTAAGCACAGTTTCGAGTGGGTGCATTGATTTTTTTTTTCTTAACTGGAAAGAGTAAATTGATTTTGGGTTTCATCTCACCAAAAGCTGTTTTCATATGGATTTAAATCAAAGTTCCATCAACAAGAATGAGTAATGCTTTTACTTAAAGCAGCAGGGGGGCTTATTCTTGGACTTTGAATTTTCCAGACAACACAGTTTAAAGAATCCATCATCTAAACAGATATTCAATGCCTCATAAAATAAAACTATATTCAAAATGTATAGTGGCTTGTTTCCCACTGTCCTTATTATCCTCCTTAATGATTCAATTTTCACCATACTGGTCATTAAAATGCATTGTAAGAAATCTTTAAACACTTTGCTGTCTGATGACGAGTACACTCCTCGTAAGCGGCAGGCAGCAGCAGCATGGCGAAGAGCGCGCTCATCATGCTGGGCGTACGGGGGCTGCTATTGTGCCTATGTGATCAGAAACAGAGCAAGGACTGTAAAACATTGTCATGCCCCCTACTCTGCTGGTGGAGATCAGAGGAACCCACCTCTGCCATTCAAGCCTTTCAATGGCATGATCTACTCTGCTAATGGCATTCAAAAGGGAAAGTCTGTAGAGGGATCCTGGGAGCATGGCTCATAGCTACCATGGCCAGTCATCTTACACACCTTTCTTATACCAGCGCAGTAGACCCTACAGTATTCACATTACAGTGTATAGCCCCCAGATTAGTACTGTGTAATGCAACCATGGACTAACTGAATAAGACTAATCATGGTGTTTTTCATGTGCACTCCAACACACCTGCATGTACTGTACATCATGGGACCCCTTGCATTCAGGGGTTACAGGGTTACATGAAAGACGTATTACGTCAACACAACATCATGGGCCTATCGAATAGGAATAATGATGTTACAATAATTATTATTATGGGTTTCAGACCAACTTCTACACCATGCAGGGGCGGATTAAGCGCATCATAGTCCTGGGGCTGTCTACCCAATTTGAGCCCCCTCCCTCCATTTTCCCCTGACATCCCCCCCTTCCGTGTACCACCCAATAGTTATTTTTTTTCTGTATGAAGAGGCTGCAGTGCTCTGTGAGAACTTGTGCCTCTTCCTAGACCTGTAATGTCATCAGTCACATAGTCTAGACCAGGGGTGCACAACCGCATGCGGTCCCCAGAGTCAAGGTTTGAGGCCCCCGTCCTCCTGGACAGAAACACAGCTGATTGTGCAATCAGTTGTGTTTTTGCCCGCGGCGCCGCACGATGGAGCATTACAGCTCCAGCTCCCGCACTGTAGCAGGAGCAGGACAGGTCCCCGGCTGTGAGTGACAGCGGGGGAGCCGAGGAGAAGGCAGAAGCAGTGCATCAACGCTTCTGCCTTCTCCTCAGATAGGTTAGCGCTATGCAGGGTGAACCCAGCTTGGGGGCAGAGGAGTGCAGAGTTTCAGGGTCAGGATACCCTGATCAGCTCTGCCTGTGTACAATGCCCCCACAGCAGGCTGGTTTCCACTGTAACTGGGGCTCCTTTGGATACCCCAGTAACAGTGGAAATAGTACAAAAAAAAAGTCTGTGTGCCCAAAGGTCTTTCAGTAACCTCTTGGGGAGAAATTATAAGGAAAAAATATATTAAGATATGTTAAAAAATTCTTAAAAAAAATTGAAAACAAAAAAAATGTATAGGACACAAAAAAATAAAATAAATAAATAAGATATGATGTGGCAAAAAAATAGAAAATTGTAAAAAAAATAAAAATAAATAAAATACAAATAAAAGAAAAAAATCAAAGGAAAAATTGCTCACTGTCCCCTAACAGTCTTTTTATGATTCCTTGAGGGACACATTATGTGGCAAAAATATATTTGAAAAAATAATAGAAAATGAAAAAAAAAATACAAATAAAAAAATAAAATAAAATAAAAAGTGCAAAATAGTAGAGTGTTCGTTGTCCCTCAACAGTCTTTTTATGACCTCTTGGGGGGCATATTATGTGGCAAAAATATATTTAGCAGAAATATATAAAAAAATTAAGTTAAAAAAGATAAAACATAATAAAATCAATAAAAGAAAATGCACCCACACCAACCAAAACCGTCGCCATTATCGCCCCATTCACGTGAAACTATACATATTATATAACAAAACGACTGACACAAAATAGGAAACTAATTATGATAATTTATTTTGGTGGCAGTTTGCATATTTAAAGAATAAAGAGCTATAGTTTGAAAAAAATACTTTTTAAAAATGTTTTGTACAGTTTCCCCCAAATAAAACTAAAAAATAAATTATAAGGCCCTATGTGTCAAGTGAAAAATTGTTGCAAAAATTATTTTGGTAGTCCCAACACATAAAAAAGTTACAACCGTTCGAATCACCACTTGCGCTAAATCACACAAAAAAGTGTCTGTTCAGGCCTGGTTATTAAAGTGTTAACCAGTAAGAGCTTTCCCCACTAGTAAGGAAAAGTGCTTACTGGTCATCACATGGAGCCTGTAACTGGCAGGTGGTGGTAATAACCAGGGAGCGCCAGCAGTGAATGGAAGCTCTGATTTATGAATAGGAGACAGGAAGGAAATGTCGCCACTTTTCCTGTAAAAATGACTTTTAACAAGTTTCTGCAGCATGGCCCCAGAAACAGAAGATTCATACTTACCTGCTTCATGCCACCCTAGCCCTTTCTGCCTCCATCTTCCGGTTCCTGCACTTTTACACCTGTCAATGCATGGCCATGGTCTCATACACTGCTCCAGTCAATGACTGACTTCAGCAGTGACACGCTGCTTGTGGTCACATCACTGCTGAAGCCGGTGATTGGCTGGAGAGGTGTATGTGACCATGGCCATGCACTGCCAGGTGAAAACAGCCCGGGAACCGGAAGATGGACGCAGCAGGGGCAGTTCGAAGGACCGAAACGGCAGGGAGCAGGTAAGTATAACTCTTCGGTTTCAGGGGCCATGCTGCAAGAACTTGTTAAAAATTAATTTTTACTGGGAAATCCCTTTAAGCCCCTATTACACTGCGAGATACTCAGGTCAACTACTGGGAACAAGTGTTCATAAGAGCGTTCATTCCTGATAACTGGCCGGTATAATTGTGCAGCACATCTCTCTGTGTAGTCAGGGATGTGCTACTGATAATCAATAAAACTAAATGAAGGAGGAATGTAGTAAATGGTATCTACAGTCATGCGCTGCTCAAAGCTGGCACTGCCCCCTCCTTGCCGCGTGGCAACAGGGAGAAGGCAAGGACTACAGTAGGGAGTGGTCCTGCAGAGGCCCTAAGGTGCACTATATAATAGCTGTATAGCCGCTCAGCTTAGAGGGGATACTGCAGTGATTTAATGTATTTGTTTGGGGCTATGATGGGCCCCACAGAGGTGTCGGCCCCAGGGCTGCTGCCCCAAACGTTCCAATTACAATCCGCCATTGATATTGCGTATATAGTTACTTGTATAACATGGCTGTCTGTCTCTAGGTGATGTTGTCATGATATTAAGATAGTTAACTCATATGGGGATATGTGCGTCGTGGTTGCATGGTTGGCCATGATTCTTTGGAGATACCGTTTGCGTAAAAAAACTAACTTGCTTTATTTCACTCCAGAGTATTAATGAAATAATCAATCTGTGCGAATCAAATGCTTTCAAAAATCAACCTTCTTGAGTATCAAAGAGGCTGGCCCTGCAGTGGTTACATGCTGGTATTCCACGGCTGGTGAGGGGCCAAGATGAGAAGGTGTTGTTTTGTTAAAATATGGGCTGTCTAAAGATGTGACCAATTTATTCCAGTAGCTCACGCTGTATGATAAATCTTGATATACACACTGCTCAAAAAAATAAAGGGAACACAAAAATAACACATCCTAGATCTGAATTAATTAAATATTTATCTGAAATACTTTGTTCTTTACATAGTTGAATGTGCTGACAACAAAATCACACAAAAATAAAAAAATGGAAATCAAATTTTTCAACCCATGGAGGTCTGGATTTGGAGTCACACTCAAAATGAAAGTGGAAAAACACACTACAGGCTGATCCAACTTTGATGTAATGTCCTTAAAACAAGTCAAAATGAGTCTCAGTAGTGTGTGTCGCCTCCACGTGCCTGTATGACCTCCCTACAACGCCTGTGCATGCTCCTGATGAGGTGGCGGACGGTCTCCTGAGGGATCTCCTCCCAGACCTGGACTAAAGCATCTGCCAACTCCTGGACAGTCTGTGGTGCAACGTGACGTTGGTGGATAGAGCGAGACATGATGTCCCAGATGTGCTCAATTGGATTCAGGTATGGGGAACAGGCGGGCCAGTCCATAGCATCAATGCCTTCGTCTTACAGGAACTGCTGACACACTCCAGCCACATGAGGTCTAGCATTGTCTTGCATTAGGAGGAACCCAGGGCCAACCGCACCAGCATATGGTCTCACAAGGGGTCTGAGGATCTCATCTCGGTACCTAATGGCAGTCAGGCTACCTCTGGCGAGCACATGGAGGGCTGTGCGACCCTCCAAAGAAATGCCACCCCACACCATTACTTACCCAATGCCAAATCGGTCATGCTGGAGGATGTTGCAGGCAGCAGAACGTTCTCCACGGCATCTCCAGACTCTGTCACGTCTGTCACATGTGCTCAGTGTGAACCTGCTTTCATCTGTGAAGAGCACAGGGCGCCAGTGGCGAATTTGCCAATCTTGGTGTTCTCTGGCAAATGCCAAACGTCCTGCACGGTGTTGGGCTGTAAGCACAACCCCCACCTGTGGATGTCGGGCCCTCATATCACCCTCATGGAGTCTGTTTCTCACCGTTTGAGCAGATACATGCCCATTTGTGGTTTGCTGGAGGTCATTTTGCAGGGCTCTGGCAGTGCTCCTCCTGTTCCTCCTTGCACAAAGGCGGAGGTAGCGGTCCTGCTGCTGGGTTGTTGCCCTCCTATGGCCTCCTCCACGTCTCCTGATGTACTGGCCTGTCTCCTGGTAGCGCCTCCATGCTCTGGACACTACGCTGACAGACACAGCAAACCTTCTTGCCACAGCTCGCATTGATGTGCCATCCTGGATAAGCTGCACTACCTGAGCCACTTGTGTGGGTTGTAGACTCCGTCTCATGCTACCACTAGAGTGAAAGCACCGCCAGCATTCAAAAGTGACCAAAACATCAGCCAGGAAGCATAGGAACTGAGAAGTGGTCTGTGGTTATCACCTGCAGAACCACTCCTTTATTGGGGCTGTCTTGCTAATTGCCTATAATTTCCACCTGTTGTCTATCCCATTTGCACAACAGCATGTGAAATTGATTGTCACTCAGTGTTGCTTCCTAAGTGGACAGTTTGATTTCACAGAAGTGTGATTGACTTGGAGTTACATTGTGTTATTTAAGTGTTCCCTTTATTTTTTTGAGCAGTGTATATACACTAGTAGACACCTTTGTCTATCTGTGTCTAAAAAACATAATATATTATGTATATTATATCATATATATATACAGTACAGACCAAAAGTTTGGACACACCTTCTCATTCAAAGAGTTTTCTTTATTTTCATGACTATGAAGGCATCAAAACTATGAATTAACACATGTGGAATTATACACATAACAAACAAGTGTGAAACAACTGAAAATATGTCATATTCTAGGTTCTTCAAAGTAGCCACCTTTTGCTTTGATTACTGCTTTGCACACTCTTGGCATTCTCTTGATGAGCTTCAAGAGGTAGTCCCCTGAAATGGTCTTCCAACAGTCTTGAAGGAGTTCCCAGAGATGCTTAGCACTTGTTGGCCCTTTTGCCTTCACTCATCGGTCCAGCTCACCCCAAACCATCTCGATTGGGTTCAGGTCTGGTGACTGTGGAGGCCAGGTCATCTGGCGCAGCACCCCATCACTCTCCTTCATGGTCAAATAGCCCTTACTTTCAAAGTTTTTCCAATTGTTCGGCTGACTGACTGACCTTCATTTCTTAAAGTAATGATGGCCACTCGTTTTTCTTTACTTAGCTGCTTTTTTCTTGCCATAATACAAATTTTAACAGTCTATTCAGTAGGACTATCAGCTGTGTATTCACCTGACTTCTCCTCAACGCCACTGATGGTCCCAACCCCATTTATAAGGCAAGAAATCCCACTTATTAAACCTGACAGGGCCCACCTGTGAAGTGAAAACCATTTCAGGGGACTACCTCTTGAAGCTCATCAAGAGAATGCCAATAGTGTGCAAATCAGTAATCAAAGCAAAAGGTGGCTACTTTGAAGAACCTAGAATATGACATATTTTCAGTTGTTTCACACTTGTTTGTTATGTATATAATTCCACATGTGTTTAATTCATAGTTTTGATGCCTTCAGTGTGAATCTACAATTTTCATAGTCATGAAAATAAAGAAAACTCTTTGAATGAGAAGGTGTGTCCAAACCTTTGGTCTGTACTGTATATATACTAGCAGAAGGACCCGGCCTTACACGGGTATATTTCATCTATTTCATTTAACGTTTGTGTGTGTTGTTAAAAGATATCGACAGTATCCTCTATAACAGTGACATCTACCGTACCCCACCCCTTTAACAGTGACCTCCACAGCAGCCTGCTCCCTTAACAGTAACATCCACAGCGCTCTCCCCTTTAACAGTGACCTCCACAGCGGCCACCCCTTTATTAATGACCTCCACAGTACCCAGTCTCCTTAACAGTGATTTCCACAATAACCCACTTCCTTAACAGTGACCTCCACAGAGCTCCGTTCCCTTAAAATGTGACCTGCACAACACCCCGCCCCCTTAACAGTGACCTCTACATCACCTTGCCCCTTAACACTGACCTCTATAGTGGACCCTCCCCTTAACTGTGACCTCCACTGTTCCCTTCCCCCTTAACAGAGACTTCCACTGCGCCCACCCCCTTAACAGTGACTTCCACAGCATCGCGCCCCCTTAACCGTGACCTCCACAGCATCCTTCCCCTTTACAGTGACCTCTACCGCAGCCCGCCCCTTTAACAGTGACCTCCACAGTGGCCGCCCCTTTAATAGCGACCTCCATAGTACCCCATGTCGGTAATAACAGTGATTTCCACAACACCCCGTCCCCTTAACAGTGGCCTCTACAGCGATTTGCCCCTTGACACTGACCTCCATAGCGGACCGTCCCCTTAACTGTGACCTCCACAGAAGCCTGCCCCTAGGGTGGCCAGATCTTCGGTTTTAGGCCAGACAGTCTGGCTTTCAGACTCCCTGTCCTCCGTCAGGCGCAGGGCCTGGATGGACATTGGGATCTCCTTTTGAACAGCTCACTCTTAGACAGCAGCACTGTGCTGTCTGAGCGTGACCTGTAGGGAGAAATTCACCCTCCCTCCCACCCCTGCAGCTGACAGGAGTTGATTTTTACATTCATTTTTTTCAATCCCCGTTGGCTGCCAAGTGGGAGGGGGCATGGCCTAACCAGGTCAGGGACGTGGATAAGCAGGACCGGTGGGCGGGTCTTTTGGTGTTGGCCTGAATGGCCTCCCTACCTGCCCCCTGAACTGTGACTTCCACAGCACTCTGCTTAACAGTGTCATCCACAGCGCCCTGCCCCTTTAAAGATGATTTACAGCAGTGAAGAAAAATGGCTGTGCTGTTATGGAAACCTGGTGTAAAACTGTATGTATGTGGAGACTAAGGGCCTGCGAGCTTCTATTGGCTGATAAGGGTCATGTGACCAGGCTAATGCATTTTTTGGGAATATCTTAGAAACAGTACGTGCTAGAGAGCTAGTCTAAAACCTTCCCGGACACCTGGTGTGCCAAATTTCGTGATAGTAAATGCGACGGTGCAGATTCCTTTAGCGGACATACACACATAAACTCAGGTTTATATAATATATATAGATATATAGGGCCAGAATTCTGGTGCACTTTGTAAATGTCCCCATTATGCTTTGTGCGGAGCAAATGTTGGTGGAAGATTTATGCAGACAGAGCTGAATCAGTGCATTTGGTACATACTGTATATATCTTTATTTATATATTATTTTACTTTATTCTCGCTTTTTCATTTGCTTTGAAAATATTTTGTATCTGCTTTGAAAGCTGCATTGGCTAAGACATCAAAGCCTGTGGTATTACATGTTGTACGGAGTGTAAGGTTGAAAGATAAAATGTAAAAGGATTATATAATGTTAAAAAAAAAATGAAAGTAAAAAAGCAGCTCTCTGAATATCTTGTTTCCAAACAAATGTTTGAAGTAATATGTATGGATAGAGTTGAGCGGACACCCGGATGTTCGGGTTCGATGGGTTCGGCTGAACTTGAGAAAAAAGTTCGAGTTTGGGACCCGAACTTGACCCTAAACCCCATTGAAGTCAATGGGGACCTGAACTTTTCAGCACTAAAATGGCTGTAAAAATGTCATGGAAAGGGCTAGAGGGCTGCAAATGGCATCAAAATGTGGTTAAGAGCATGGCAAGTGCTCTGCAAACAAATGTGGATAGGGAAATGACTTTAAATAACATAAAATACGTAAAAATAAAAAATAATAATCTTGATCTAGGAGGACCAGGTCCATATGGAGTAGGAGGTTGAGGAGGCGGTGGATGTGGCGGTGTAGGTGGAAGCGGCGGTGGAGGAGGAGGTAGCCTACACTGCTTTTTGGTTTTAAATTTTATTTTTAAAATTAGGGTACACCCCAAAACATTGGGAAATATAACCTATGATAACCCCCTCCAGCCGTGCTAAACACACGTTCAGACAATGCACTGGCTGCAGGGCAGGCCAGCACCTCCAAGGGGTAAAGGGCAAGCTCAGGCCGTGTGCCCAATTTGGAGACCCAGAAGTTGCAGGGGCTGACCCCTGTCAGTCAGTTCGTGTAGGCGTGTGCACACTTACTGCCCCACCATGTCGCACGTCCCCGTGATGTTCACGATCCAATTGGATATCTGCTCTATCAACTTTCGATGTTCTTTTATGCGCCTACCATGGTGATCACGGGTGGCGGAGAATCAGGGTTCCAGGCCAGAGAGGGAGCGTGAGAAAGAGAGACCACATCCAAGGGAGGATTCATTTTTAAAAATTTTAAATTATAGAGTTGAAATATGGGAGAAATTATTAAAGCATAAAAGTGTGACAACTGCTCAAAGTTTAAGCATTGAATGAAAGGATGTGGCGCGCATTAATTACTAAATAATATATTACATTTTATTCCCTGTCAGCTATGCATAGCAGGTGTTTATTCATGTCTAAAATTGTATAATGTCAACCCAAGAATGTAACAGAAATTTTTTTGAAATTTATTAACCTGTCAACTAGGTAGAGGAGGGGTATACGGCATACATATTAGGACATCATCAGACATCATCCACAACTCCATCCTCCGTCAGGCAAAACTCCATCAGACCTCAGACAAAACTCCGTCCTCCCTCAGACATCAGCCAAAACTCCATCAGACATCAGCCAAAACTCCATCAGACATCAGCCAAAACTCCATCAGACATCAGCCAAAACTCCGTCAGACATCAGCCAAAACGCCGTCAGACATCAGCCAAAACTCCATCAGACATCAGCCAAAACTCTGTCGTCCCTCATCCAAAACTCCGTCGTCCCTCAGACATCAGCCAAAACTCCATCAGACCTCAGACATCAGCCAAAACTCCATCGTCCCTCATCCAAAACTCCGTCGTCCCTCATCCAAAACTCAGTCGTCCCTCAGCCAAAACTCCGTCGTCCCTCAGCCAAAACTCCGTCAGACATCAGCCAAAACTCCGTCAGACATCAGCCAAAACTCCGTCGTCCCTCAGCCAAAACTCCATCAGACATCAGCCAAAACTCCGTCAGACATCAGCCAAAACTCCGTCAGACATCAGCCAAAACTCCGTCAGACATCAGCCAAAACTCCGTCAGACATCAGCCAAAACTCCGTCAGACATCAGCCAAAACTCCATCAGCCAAAACTCCATCAGCCAAAACTACATCAGCCAAAACTCCGTCAGACATCAGCCAAAACTCCGTCAGACATCAGCCAAAACTCCGTCCTCCCTAACTCAAAATATGCCCTACTACACACACTCTTCACCTGACAGAACTGCTAGCTGCTGGAAAGGCAAAGGACCTGTGATGATGTCATGACCATGTGACGAGTCACGTGTGTGGGAGGGGTCAGATGTGCACAGCAGCTGGTAGAGTGTACAGAACTGTAGCCATCAAATAGAGCTCTGTACTAGAGATGTGTGTGTAACCTGCATGTAGCAGTGTTGTGTATTGTATAGCAGGGCTGTATGTGTAACCTGCATGTCGCAGAGCGGTGTACTGTGTAGCAGAGCTGTATGTGTAAACTGCATGTAGCAGAGCTGTGTACTGTGTAGCAGAGCTGTATGTGTAACCTGCATGTAGCAGTGCTGTGTACTGTGTAGCAGAGCTGTATGTGTAACTTGTATGTAGCAGAGCTGTGTACTGTGTAGCATAGCTGTATGTGTACCCTGCATGTAGCAGAGCTGTGTACTGTGTAGCAGAGCTGTATTTGTAACCTGCATGTAGCAGAGCTGTATGTGTAACCTGCATGTAGCACAGCTGTGTACTGTGTAGCAGAGCTGTATTTGTAACCTGCATGTAGCAGAGCTGTATGTGTAACCTGCATGTAGCACAGCTGTGTACTGTGTAGCAGAGCTGTATTTGTAACCTGCATGTAGCAGAGCTGTATGTGTAACCTGCATGTAGCAAAACTGTGTACTGTGTAGCAGAGCTGTACTAGAGATGTGTGTGTAACCTGCATGTAGCAGTGTTGTGTATTGTGTAGCAGGGCTGTATGTGTAACCTGCATGTCGCAGAGCGGTGTACTGTGTAGCAGAGCTGTATGTGTAACCTGCATGTAGCAGTGCTGTGTACTGTGTAGCAGAGCTGTATGTGTAACTTGTATGTAGCAGAGCTGTGTACTGTGTAGCAGAGCTGTATGTGTACCCTGCATGTAGCAGAGCTGTGTACTGTGTAGAGGAGCTGTATTTGTAACCTGCATGTAGCAGAGCTGTATGTGTAACCTGCATGTAGCACAGCTGTGTACTGTGTAGCAGAGCTGTATTTGTAACCTGCATGTAGCAGAGCTGTATGTGTAACCTGCATGTAGCACAGCTGTGTACTGTGTAGCAGAGCTGTATTTGTAACCTGCATGTAGCAGAGCTGTATGTGTAACCTGCATGTAGCAAAACTGTGTACTGTGTAGCAGAGCTGTATGTGTAACCTGCATGTAGCAGTGCTGTGTACTGTGTAGCAGAGCTGTATGTGTACCCTGCATGTAGCAGAGCTGTGTACTGTGTAGAGGAGCTGTATTTGTAACCTGCATGTAGCAGAGCTGTATTTGTAACCTGCATGTAGCAGAGCTGTGTACTGTGTAGCAGAGCTGTATGTGTAACCTGCATGTAGCAGAGCTGTATGTGTAACCTGCATGTAGCAGAGCTGTGTACTGTGTAGCAGAGCTGTATGTGTAACCTGCATGTAGCAGAGCTGGTTACTGTGTAGTAGAGCTGTATGTGTAACCTGGATGTAGCAGTGCTGTGTACTGTGTAGCAGATCTGTATGTGTACCCTGCATGTAGCAGAGCTGTGTACTGTGTAGCAGTGCTGTATGTGTAACCTGCATGTAGCAGAGCTGTATGTGTAACCTGCATGTAGGAGAGTTGTATGTGTAACCTGCATGTAGCAGAGCTGTGTACTGTGTAGCAGAGCTGTATGTGTAACCTGCATGTAGCAGTGCTGTGTACTGTGTAGCAGATCTGTATGTGTACCCTGCATGTAGCAGAGCTGTGTACTGTGTAGCAGAGCTGTATGTGTAACCTGCATGTAGCAGAGCTGTATGTGTAACCTGCATGTAGGAGAGCTGAATGTGTAACCTGCATGTAGCAGGGCTGTGTACTGTGTAGCAGAGCTGTATATGTAACCTGAATGTAGCAGAGCTGTGTACTGTGTAGCAGGGCTGTATGTGTAACCTGCATGTAGCAGAGATGTGTACTGTGTAGCAGAGCTGTATGTGTAACCTGCATGTAGCAGAGCTGTGTACTGTGTAGCAGAGCTGTATGTGTAACCTGCATGTAGCATTGCTGTTTACTGTGTAGCAGAGCTGTATGTGTAACTTGCATGTAGCAGAGCTGTGTACTGTGTAGTAGAGCTATATGTGTAACCTGCAGGTAGCAGTGCTGTGTACTGTGTAGCAGAGATGTGTACTGTGTTACAGAGATGTGTGTGTAACCTGCATGTAGCAGAGCTGTGTACTGTGTTACAGAGATGTGTGTGTAACCTGGGAACTATAAAAAAGTGTAACAAAAATGATAATAATTAGATCACCCCCCTTTTCCCAAAATGAAAATAAAAGAACTCAAAAAATACACATCATGGGTGTCGCAATGTATAAAATCACCCATTGTATAAAAATATATTCCCCATACGGCAAACAGCAAAACAGAAAAAAAAAAGAGTCCAAATGTCCGATTCGTCGTTTTTGGTCGCTTCATTTGCTACAATTTTTTTTTATAAAAAGTGATCAAAAAGTCTTAAACACCCCAGAATGGTATGAGTGAAAAGTTCAGATTGCCCTGCAAAAAATGAGCCCCACCCAGCTCCGTAAACATAATTACAAAAAAGTTATAGGGGTTAAAATAAAAAATAAATAAATCAGATTTTGGAAATCTCCTGTCACTCCGAGTTACTCAGAATTGGTAGCCCTAATTAATAAATACATGCAACATGAATGTATATATGCCGCTTCACACAAAACTAGATCACAAGTGTTAGGCCTCTTACACATAAACGTTGTTGGTCGATTCCGTGCATTAGGGACAGCAATTTGCAGTCCCCAATGCACGGGCAACGTGCGTGCAGCGGCTGGGACAGATCCAGACTTATTCAACTTGAATGGGTCAGTGAGCATGTTCTACTTTTTTGCTGTGCGGTGGGACGGCCAGAAACACCACGGAAGCACTCTGTAGTGCTTCTATGGGGATCCGATCCGTGTTTCCGTTCCGTTCAAGTGAATGGGTCGACATCACGGATGCGGGATGCACACTGCTGGTGCCCTGTGTATTGCGGAACCGCCGTATGTGGTCCACAATACAACCACAGGCACACAGCGGCCAAGTGCAAGAGGCCTTACAAAGATGGGATTTATGGTGCACATCCTCTTATGCTTCCCATATTCCACAGATTTATATCACACAGCTACTTACAGTTGTGCTGATAAGTTTACATACCCTTGCAGAACTTATGATCTCTTAAAGGGGTATTCTCATCTTCACTTTTTTATACTTGCCTTTCTTGAGCGCGACGTTCACTTCCTGGATTCTTCTCCCGGCCGGGGCGCTCAATGTCCTGAACGCGCACGCCGCCGCGCATGTGCCATGGTGACTTATTCCTGGCCTGTATAGTATAGAGTCGGTGTGCGCGTTCGCGGCTCTGTACTATACTGGCCAGGAAGAAGTCATCATGGCGCATGCACGGCGTCATGCGTGTTCAGGACATTGCGCGGCCCGGTGGGATTCAACAGGAGAGGTGGCCGTAACCAGGGGAGACCAAAGACAACATCAGGTAAGAGGTGACTTATTTTCTAAAAAAGGGTGGGAATTGGGTAATAAAATGTATTTAGAAAAATGATCACTGTCAAATCATTAACAGATTTAACAGTGATCAATATGATGGGAATACCCTTTTAACCATTGTTCAGAGAATATGAATGATAACACGGACACTTGTCTCTCGCTCATGGTTAGTGGTCGGCTGAAGCCATTTATGTCAAACAACTGTGTTTACTCTTTATAAATCATAATCACAACACAAACTCCCCAAATGACCCTGATCAGAAGTTTACACACCCCAGTTCTTAATACCATGTATTGCCCCCTTTAACATCAATGACAGCTTGAAGTCTTTTGTGGTAGTTGTGGATGAGGCTCTTTATTTTCTCAGATGGTAAAACTGCCGATTCTTCCTGTTGAAAAAAAAAAAGCAATTCCACCACAGTTTTACAGGATTTTTATTTACGACATTCGATGTGCGATAAAACTGACTTACTTTTATTCTACAGGTCAGATCGAATCCGGCGATACCTTATATGTATCGTTTTTCTTGCGTTTTAATAGTGATAAAAAAATAAAATAAAAATCTAATTAATTTTTTTGTCGCCATATTTTGAGCCCTATAACTTTTTAGCAATTATGTGTACGGAGCTGGGTGGGGGCTCATTATTTGAGGGGCAATCTGAACTTTTCACTGATACCATTATGGGGTGTTTAAGACTTTTTGATCACTTTTTATTTAAATTTTTGTAGCAAATGAAGCGACCAAAAACGGCGAATCGGACATTTGGACTCTTTTTTTTTCTGTTTTGCTGTTTTCCGTATGGGGGATATATTTTTATACAATGGGTGTTTATACACATTGTGAAACCCATGATGTGCATTTTTTTAGTTCTTTTATTTTCATTTTGGGAAAAGGGGGGTGAGCTGAATTTTTATGTTTTTTTTTTACACTTTTTTATAGTTCCCAGGTTACACACACATCTCTGTAACACAGTACACAGCCCTGCTACATGCGGTTAGACACACTGCTCTATATACACAGTACACAGCTCTGCTACATGCAGGTTACACATACAGCTCTGCTACACAGTACACAGCTCTGCTACATGCAGGGTACACATACAGATCTGCTACACAGTACACAGCACTGCTACATGCAGGTTACACATACAGCTCTGCTACACAGTACACAGCTCTGCTACAGCCAGGGTACACATACAGCTCTGCTACATGCAGGTTACACATACAGCTCTACTACACAGTACTGCTACATGCAGGTTAAACATACAGCTCTGCTACATGCAGGTTACACATACAGCTCTGCTACACAGTACACAGCTCTGCTACATGCAGGGTACACATACAGATCTGCTACACAGTACACAGCACTGCTACATGCAGGTTACACATACAGCTCTACTACACAGTACACGGCACTGCTACAGCCAGGGTACACATACAGCTCTTCTACATGCAGGTTACACATACAGCTCTGCTACACAGTACACAGAAACATAGAAACATAGAAACATAGAATGTGTCGGCAGATAAGAACCATTTGGCCCATCTAGTCTGCGCAATATACTGAATACTATGGATAGCCCCCGGCCCTATCTTATATGAAGGATGGCCTTATGCCTATCCCATGCATGCTTAAACCCCTTCACTGTATTTGCAGCTACCACTTCTGCAGGAAGGCTATTCCATGCATCCACTACTCTCTCAGTAAAGTAATACTTCCTTATATTACTTTTAAACCTTTGCCCCTCTAATTTAAAACTGTGTCCTCTTGTGGTAGTTTTTCTTCTTTTAAATATGCTCTCTTCCTTTACCGAGTTGATTCCCTTTATGTATTTAAAAGTTTCTATCATATCCCCTCTGTCTCTTCTTTCTTCCAAGCTATACATATTAAGGTCCTTTAACCTTTCCTGGTAAGTTTTATCCTGCAATCCATGTACTAGTTTAGTAGCTCTTCTCTGAACTCTCTCTAGAGTATCTATATCCTTCTGGAGATATGGCCTCCAGTACTGCGCACAATACTCCAAGTGAGGTCTCACCAGTGTTCTGTACAGCGGCATAAGCACTTCACTCTTTCTACTGCTTATACCTCTCCCTATACATCCAAGCATTCTGCTGGCATTTCGTGCTGCTCTATTACATTGTCTTCCCACCTTTAAGTCTTCTGAAATAATTACTCCTAAATCCCTTTCCTCAGATACTGAGGTCAGGACTGTGTCAAATATTCTATATTCTGCCCTTGGGTTTTTTCGCCCCAGGTGCATTATCTTGCACTTATCCACATTAAATTTCAGTTTCCAGAGTTCTGACCATTCTTCTAGTTTTCCTAAATCCTTTTCTATTTGGCGTTTCCCACAGCACTGCTACATGCAGGTTAAACATACAGCCCTACTACATGCAGGTTACACATACAGCTCTGCTACACAGTACACAGCCTGCTACATGCAGGTTACACATACAGCTCTGTTACATGCAGGTTACACATACAGCTCTGCTACACAGTACACAGCTCTGCTACATGCAGGTTACACATACAGCTCTGCTACACAGTACACAGCACTGCTACATGCAGGTTATACATACAGCTCTGCTACACAGTACACAGCTCTGCTACAGCCAGGGTACACATACAGCACTGCTACATGCAGGTTATACATACAGCTTTGCTACACACTTCGCAGCACTGCTACATGCAGGTTAAACATACAGCTCTGCTACATGCAGTTTACACATACAGCTCTGCTACACAGTACACAGCTCTGCTACATGCAGGTTAGACATATAGCTCTGCTATATACAGGTTACACATACAGCTCTGCTACACAGTACACAGCTCTGCTACATGCAGGTTACACATACAGCTCTGCTACACAGTACACAGCAATGCTACATGCAGGTTACACATACAGCTCTGCTACATGCAGTTTACACATACAGCTCTTCTACACAGTACACAGCTCTGCTACATGCAGGGTACACATACAGCTCAGCTACACAGTACACAGCTCTGCTACATGCAGGTTACACATACAGCTCTGCTACACAGTACACAGCTCTGCTACATCCAGGGTACACATACAGCTCTGCTACATGCAGGTTACACATACAGCTCTGCTACACAATACACAGCACTGCTACATGCAGGTTACACATACAGCTCTGCTACACAGTACACAGCACTGCTACATGCAGGTTACACATACAGCTCTGCTACATGCAGATTACACATACATCTCTGCTACACAGTACACAGCTCTGCTACATGCAGGTTTCAAATACAGCTCTGCTACATGCAGGTTACACATACAGCTCTGCTACACAGTACACAGCACTGCTACATGCAGGTTACACATACAGCTCTGCTACATGCAGGTTACACATACAGCTCTGCTACACAGTACACAGCTCTGCTACATGCAGGTTACACCAACAGCTCTGCTTCATGCAGGTTACACATACAGCTCTGCTGCATGCAGGTTACACATACAGCTCTGCTACACAGTACACAGCCCTGCTACATGCAGGTTACACATACAGCTCTGCTACACAGTACACAGCACTGCTACATGCAGGTTACACATACAGCTCTGCTACACAGTACACAGCTCTGCTACATGCAGGTTACACATACAGCTCTGCTACATGCAGGTTACAAATACAGCTCTGCTACACAGTACACAGCTGTGCTACATGCAGGTTACACATACAGCTCTGCTACATGCAGGTTACAAATACAGCTCTGCTACACAGTACACAGCTCTGCTACATGCAGGGTACACATACAGCTCTGCTACACAGTACACAGCTCTGCTACATGCAAGTTACACATACAGCTCTGCTACACAGTACACAGCTCTGCTACATGCAAGTTACACATACAGCTCTGCTACACAGTACACAGCACTGCTACATGCAGGTCACACATACAGCTCTGCTACACAGTACACAGCTCTGCTACATGCAGGTTACACATACAGCTCTGCTACACAGTACACCGCTCTGCTACATGCAGGTTACACATACAGCTCTGCTACACAATACACAACACTGCTACATGCAGGTTACACACACATCTCTAGTACAGAGCTCTATTTGATGGCTACAGTTCTGTACACTCTACCAGCTGCTGTGCACATCTGACCCCTCCCACACACGTGACTCGTCACATGGTCATGACATCATCATAGGTCCTTTGCCTCTCCAGCAGCTAGCAGCTCTGTCAGGTGAAGAGTGTGTGTAGTAGGGCATATTTTGAGTTAGGGAGGACGAAGTTTTGGCTGATGTCTGACGGAGTTTTGGCTGATGTCTGACGGAGTTTTGGCTGATGTCTGACAGAGTTTTGGCTGATGTCTGACGGAGTTTTGGCTGATGTCTGACGGAGTTTTGGCTGATGTCTGACGGAGTTTTGGCTGAGGGACGACTGAGTTTTGGCTGATGTCTGACGGAGTTTTGGCTGATGTCTGACAGAGTTTTGGCTGATGTCTGACAGAGTTTTGGCTGATGTCTGACGGAGTTTTGGCTGATGTCTGACGGAGTTTTGGCTGAGGGACGACTGAGTTTTGGCTGATGTCTGACGGAGTTTTGGCTGATGTCTGACAGAGTTTTGGCTGATGTCTGACAGAGTTTTGGCTGAGGGACGACGGAGTTTTGGCTGAGGGACGACGGAGTTTTGGCTGATGTCTGACAGAGTTTTGGCTGAGGGACGACGGAGTTTTGGCTGATGTCTGACGGAGTTTTGGCTGATGTCTGACGGAGTTTTGGCTGATGTCTGACAGAGTTTTGGCTGAGGGACGACGGAGTTTTGGCTGAGGGATGACGGAGTTTTGGCTGAGGGACGACGGAGTTTTGGCTGATGTCTGACGGAGTTTTGGCTGAGGGACGACGGAGTTTTGGCTGAGGGGCGACGGAGTTTTGGCTGATGTCTGACGGAGTTTTGGCTGAGGGACGACGGAGTTTTGGCTGATGTCTGACGGAGTTTTGGCTGATGTCTGACGGAGTTTTGGCTGATGTCTGACGGAGTTTTGGCTGATATCTGACGGAGTTTTGGCTGATGTCTGACAGAGTTTTGGCTGAGGGACGACGGAGTTTTGGCTGAGGGACGACGGAGTTTTGGCTGAGGGACGACGGAGTTTTGGCTGATGTCTGACGGAGTTTTGGCTGATGTCTGACGGAGTTTTGGCTGAGGGACGACGGAGTTTTGGCTGAGGGACGACGGAGTTTTGGCTGAGGGACGACGGAGTTTTGGCTGAGGGACGACAGAGTTTTGGCTGAGGGACGACAGAGTTTTGGCTGAGGGACGACGGAGTTTTCCCTGAGGGAGGACGGAGTTTTGTATGAGGGAGGACGGAGTTTTGTCTGAGGTCTGATGGAGTTTTGCCTGACGGAGGATGGAGTTGTGGATGATGTCTGATGATGTCCTAATATGTATGCCGTAGGGGTATATTACACCCACAAATTGGTGAATTTCACCAAAAAATGTAACTGACAATTTTTTTTTTTAATCTGTCTACTAGGTATAGCAGTGGTACATCACACCCAAAAACTGGTGAATTTCACCAGAAAATGTAAATGAATTTTTATTTTTTTTAACCGGCCTACTAGGTATAGCATTGGTACTATACACCCAAAAATTGGTGAATTTCACCCGAAAATGTAAATGACAATTTTTTTTTTTTTTTTAAACCTGTCTACTTGGTAGATGGAGGAGGAGGAACCATGTTTACAGCAGGATGGCACCCAGACCAGCTCATGGCCATCACTTGTGTGTGGCTGGGAGGATACAGAGGACACCTCCCACAGAGGACAGCTTTTCGTTGCCTCTGGGCAGCCTGGCACACATGAGCGATTACATGCTGCAGTGTCTCCGCAGCTGGTACTATGCACCCAAAAATTGCTGAATTTCACCAGAAAATGTAACTGACAAACTAGTGAAATGATACGAAATAAAATACGTACAAAAAAATAATAATTTGATTTATGAGGTGGAGTTCTATATGGAGTAGGAGTTTGAGGAGGCGGTGGACATAGCGGTGTAGGTGGAAGCGGCGGTGGAGGAGGACGAGGTAGCCAAAACAGGTTTTTGGTTTAAATATATATTTTTTTAATTAAGGTATACTCTAAAAGAGTGTGAAATATCCAAAATACAAGAATGAGCAATTGCGCTGCAGTATAACAATGGCTGGTTAGTGCTGGTATACATGTCTATTCTGCACAAGGAACAGACAAGTCCTGAGGGATCCATGCCTGGTTCATTTTAATGTGGACAGGCGGCTGCGCTGGTCTGTGATGACGCCCACTGCCGTGCTAAACACACGTTCAGACAATACACTGGCTGCAGGGCAGGCCAGGACCTCCAAGGCATAAAGGGCAAGCTCAGGCCATGTGCCCAATTTGGAGACCCAGAAGTTGAAGGGGGCAGACCCGTCATTCAGTACGTGTAGGCGTGTGCACACATACTGCTCCACCATGTTGGTGAAATGCTACCTCCTGCTAAGACGCTCCATATCAGCTGGTGGTGCTGGTTGTTGTGGCGTGCTGACAAAGCTTTTCCACATTTCGGCCATGCTAACCCTGCCTTCTGAGGTGCTGGCGGTGCCCCAGCTGCGATGGCGACCTCTTCCTTGTCCTCTGCCTTCGTCTTGTGCTTCCACTGTGCCCCCGCTGTCAGATGGGAATGCCACCAGCAGCGCGTCTACCAGCGCGTCTACCAGCTTGTACTCGCGCATCTTACGATCATGCTCCAGTGACGGAATTAAGGACGGTACGTTGTCCTTGTAACGGGGATCCAGCAGCGTGGCCACCCAGTAATCAGCACAAGTTAGAATGTGGGCAACTCGGCGGTCGTTGCGGAGACACTGCAGCATGTAATCGCTCATGTGTGCCAGGCTGCCCAGAGGCAACAAAAAGCTGTCCTCTGTGGGAGGTGTATCATCTGTGTCCTCTGTATCCCCCCAGCCATGCACCAGTGATGGCCATGAGCTCGTCTGGGTGCCACCCTGCTTTGAACATGGTTCCTCCTCCTCCATCTCCTCCACCTCATCCTACACCTCCTCATCCTCCAGAACTGTGCCCTGGCTGGACAGTTGTGTACTTTGGGTTTGTGGGTGCAGGAACCCACCGTCTGAGCCACTTGGGAATTACTGGCTGGAAACCCTACGAAATGATCCCTCTTCCTCCTCATCCTCCTGTGCTACATCCTCTTCCATCATCGCCAGGAGCATTTTTTCAAGGAGGCATAGAAGCGGGATAGTAACGCTGAGAACGGCGTTATCGGCACTGGCCATGTTGGTGGAGTACTCAAAACAGCGCAACAAGGAACACAGGTCTCGTATGGAGGCCCAGTCATTGGTGGTGAAGTGGTGCTGTTCCGCCGAGCGACTCACCCGTGCGTGCTGCAGCTGAAACTCCACTATCGCCTGCTGCTGATCGCACAGTCTGGCCAGCATGTGCAAGGTGGAGTTCCACCTTGTAGGCACGTTGCATATGAGGTAGTGAGCGGGAAGGCCGAAGTTACGCTGCAGCGCTGACAGGCGAGCAGGACCAGGGTGAGAACGCTGAAAGCACGCACAGACGGGGTAATTTTTAAGGAATCTCTGCACCACTAAATTCAGCACATGCGCCAGGCAAAGGATGTGCGTCAAACTGGCTAGTCCCAGAGCTGCTACGAGATTTCGCCCATTATCGCACACCACCAGGCCGGGCTTGAGGCTGACTAGCACAAACCACTCATCGGTCTGTTGTGCAAGGCCCGTCCACAGCTCCTGCGCGGTGTGGGGTTTGTCCCCCAAACAGATAAGTTTCAAAACTGCCTGCTGTCGTTTACCCCTGGCTGTGCTGAAGTTGGTGGTGAAGGTGTTACGCTGACCGGATGAGGAGCTGGTAGAGGATGAGGAAGCAGAGTAGGAGGAGGAAGCAACAGGGGGCAAACTGAAGTGCCCTGCAATCCTCGGTGGTGGAAGGACATGCGCCAAACTGCTATCCGCCTCAGGCCCAGCAGCCAGTGCATTTACCTAGTGTGCTGTTATGGAGATATAATAGCCCTAACTGTGCTTACTGATCCACATATCCGTGGTCAGGTGCACCTTGCCACAGATGGCGTTGTGCAGTGCACACCTGATTTTGTCCCCTACTTGGTTGTGCAGGGAAGGGATGGCTTGCCTTGAAAAGTAATGGCGGCTGGGCACGACGTACTGTGGGACAGCCACCGCCATAAAGCCTTTAAAACTATCCGTCTCCACTAGGGATGAGCGAACCCGAACTGTATAGTTCGGTTTCGTACCGAATTTTGGGGTGTCCTTTACACGGACCCGAACATTTTCGTAAAAGTCTGTGTTCGGTTTCGGTGTTCGGCGCTTTCTTGGCGCTTTTTGAAAGGCTGCAAAGCAGCCAATCAACAAGCGTCATACTACTTGACCCAAGAGGCCATCACAGCCTTGCCTACTATTGGCATGGCTGTGATTGGCCAGTGCAGCATGTGACCCAGCCTCTATATAAGCTTGGGTCACGTTGCGCTGCACGTCACTCTGCTGATTGAAGCATAGGGAGAGGTTGCAGCTGCGACGTTAGGGCGAGATTAGGCAGATTAACTCCTCCAAAAGACTTCATTCTGTGATCGATCTGCAGCTGTGGATCATTGAAGTGCTAATATTGACTTGCTCACTTTTTTGAGGCTGCCCAGAGCGTTTTTAGATCAGTTTTTTTCTGGGGTGATCGGCGGCCATTTTGTGACTTGTGGTGCGCCAACACAAGCTATCACCAAGTGTATTTAACCATTAATAGTGTGGTTATTTTGTGCTATATCCGACATCAGCTGCAGGCTGAGCCTGTGTCACCGAAGTGCATTTAACCATCAACAGTCTGGTTATTTTTTGGCCATATACTACATCAGCTGCAGGCTGAGCCTGTGTCACCGAAGTGCATTTAACCATATACAGTCTGATTATTTTTTGGCCATATACTACATCTGGTGCAGGCTGAGCCTGTGTCACCCAAGTGCATTTAACCATCAACAGTGTGGTTATTTTTTGGCCATATACTACATCAGGGGCAAGTTGAGCCTGTCACCCAGCGCCTAAAAAATAGACCTGACATTTCTATTCAACCAAATCTGTACTGTTTTAGCTGGTCAAGTTATTTGTAGTGACCATAAAAGCACACTTTTTGTTCTGGGTTGAAAAACTATTCCCAAATTTGCCATTCTCAAAATAACTAGTTTCTGCTATATGAGGCCTACTTGAAATCTATCCCAAAAAGGATATCTTACATTGAAGGTGCTGATAGTGTCATTCAGAAAAACCTAAGACACACGCTAGCGTGCAGATAGAAGTCTGATTCTGTGATTAAACCTATACCTGTCACACAGCGCAAAAAAAAACAGGCCTCACATCTCTATTCAACCAAATCTGTACTGTTTTAGCTGGTCAAGTTATTTGTAGTGACCGTAAAAGCACATTTTTTGTTCTGGGTTGAAAAACTATTCCCAAATTTGCCATTCTCAAAATTGTGGTGAACGGGAACAATGAGGAAAACATCTAATAAGGGACGCGGACGCGGACGTGGACATGGTCGTGGTGGTGTTAGTGGACCCTCTGGTGCTGGGAGAGGACGTGGCCGTTCTGCCACAGCCACACGTCCTAGTGTACCAACTACCTCAGGTCCCAGTAGCCGCCAGAATTTACAGAGATATTTGGTGGGGCCCAATGCCGTTCTAAGGATGGTAAGGCCTGAGCAGGTACAGGCATTAGTCAATTGGGTGGCCGACAGTGCATCCAGCACGTTCACATTATCTCCCACCCAGTCTTCTGCAGAAAGCGCACAGATGGCGCATGAAAACCAAGCCCATCAGTCTGTCACATCACCCCCTTGCATATCAGGGAAACTGTCTGAGCCTCAAGTTATGCAGCAGTCTCTTATGCTGTTTGAAGACTCTGCTGCCAGGGTTTCCCAAGGGCATCCACCTAGCCCTTCACCAGGGGTGGAAGAGATAGAATGCACTAACGCACAACCACTTATGTTTCCTGATGATGAGGACATGGGAATACCACCTCAGCACGTCTCTGATGATGACGAAACACAGGTGACAACTGCTGCGTCTTTCTGCAGTGTGCAGACTGAACAGGAGGTCAGGGGTCAAGACTGGGTGGAAGACGATGCAGGGGACGATGAGGTCCTAGACCCCACATGGAATGAAGGTCGTTCCACTGACTTTCAGAGTTCGGAGGAAGAGGCAGTGGTGAGACCGAGCCAACAGCGTAGCAAAAGAGGGAGCAGTGGGCAAAATCAGAACACCCGCCGCCAAGAGACTCCGCCTGCTACTGACCGCCGCCATCTGGGACCGAGCACCCCAAAGGCAGCTTCAAGGAGTTCCCTGGCATGGCACTTCTTCAAACAATGTGCTGACGACAAGACCCGAGTGGTTTGCACGCTGTGCCATCAGAGCCTGAAGCGAGGCATTAACGTTCTGAACCTTAGCACAACCTGCATGACCAGGCACCTGCATGCAAAGCATGAACTGCAGTGGAGTAAACACCTTAAAAACAAGGAAGTCACTCAGGCTCCCCCTGCTGCCTCTTCTGCTGCTGCCGCCTCGGCCTCTTCTGCTGCTGCCGCCGCCTCGGCCTCTTCCTCTGCCTCTGGAGGAACGTTGGCACCTGCCGCCCAGCAAACATGGGATGTACCACCAACACCACCACCTGCGTCACCAAGCATCTCAACCATGTCACACGGCAGCGTTCAGCTCTCCATCTCACAAACATTTGAGAGAAAGCGTAAATTCCCACCTAGCCACCCTCGATCCCTGGCCCTGAATGCCAGCATTTCTAAACTACTGGCCTATGAAATGCTGTCATTTAGGCTGGTGGACACACACAGCTTCAAACAGCTCATGTCACTTGCTGTCCCACAGTATGTTGTTCCCAGCCGCCACTACTTCTCCAAGAGAGCCGTGCCTTCCCTGCACAAACAAGTGTCCGATAAAATCAAGTGTGCACTGCGCAACGCCATCTGTGGCAAGGTCCACCTAACCACAGATACGTGGACCAGTAAGCACGGCCAGGGACGCTATATCTCCCTAACTGCACACTGGGTAAATGTAGTGGCGGCTGGGCCCCAGGCGGAGAGCTGTTTGGCGCACGTCCTTCCGCCGCCAAGGATCGCAGGGCAACATTCTTTGCCTCCTGTCTCCTCCTCCTCCTACTCAGCTTCCTCCTCCTCTTCTTCCACCTGCTCATCCAGTCAGCCACACACCTTCACCACCAACTTCAGCACAGCACGGGGTAAACGTCAGCAGGCCATTCTGAAACTCATATGTTTGGGGGACAGGCCCCACACCGCACAGGAGTTGTGGCGGGGTATAGAACAACAGACCGACGAGTGGTTGCTGCCGGTGAGCCTCAAGCCCGGCCTGGTGGTGTGCGATAATGGGCGAAATCTCGTTGCAGCTCTGGGACTAGCCGGTTTGACGCACATCCCTTGCCTGGCGCATGTGCTGAATTTGGTGGTGCAGAAGTTCATTCGCAACTACCCCGACATGTCAGAGCTGCTGCATAAAGTGCGGGCCGTCTGTTCGCGCTTCCGGTGTTCACACCCTGCCGCTGCTCGCCTGTCTGCGCTACAGCGTAACTTCGGCCTTCCCGCTCACCGCCTCATATGCGACGTACCCACCAGGTGGAACTCCACCTTGCATATGCTGGACGGACTGTGCGAGCAGCAGCAGGCCATAGTGGAGTTTCAGCTGCAGCACGCACGGGTCAGTAGCACTGTGGATCAGATACACTTCACCACCAATGACTGGGCCTCCATGCGAGACCTGTGTGACCTGTTGCGCTGTTTCGAGTACTCCACCAACATGGCCAGTGGCGATGACGCCGTTATCAGCGTTACAATACCACTTCTATGTCTCCTTGAGAAAACACTTAGGGCGATGATGGAAGAGGAGGTGGCCCAGGAGGAAGAGGAGGAAGAGGGGTCATTTTTAGCACTTTCAGGCCAGTCTCTTCGAAGTGACTCAGAGGGAGGTTTTTTGCAACACCAGAGGCCAGGTACAAATGTGGCCAGACAGGGCCCACTACTGGAGGATGAGGAGGACGAGGATGAGGAGGAGGTGGAGGAGGATGAGGATGAAGCATGTTCACAGCGGGGTGGCACCCAAAGCAGCTCGGGCCCATCACTGGTGCGTGGCTGGGGGGAAACACAGGACGATGACAATACGCCTCCCACAGAGGACAGCTTGTCCTTACCTCTGGGCAGCCTGGCACACATGAGCGACTACATGCTGCAGTGCCTGCGCAACGACAGCAGAGTTGCCCACATTTTAACGTGTGCGGACTACTGGGTTGCCACCCTGCTGGATCCCCGGTACAAAGACAATGTGCCCACCTTACTTCCTACACTGGACCGTGATAGGAAGATGCGCGAGTACAAGCGCACGTTGGTAGACGCGCTACTGAGAGCATTCCCAAATGTCACAGGGGAACCAGTGGAAGCCCAAGGCGAAGGCAGAGGAGGAGCAAGAGGTTGCCAACACAGCTGTGTCACGCCCAGCTCCTCTGAGGGCAGGGTTAGCATGGCAGAGATGTGGAAAAGTTTTGTCAACACGCCACAGCTAAGTGCACCACCACCTGATACGGAACGTGTTAGCAGGAGGCAACATTTCACTAACATGGTGGAACAGTACCTGTGCACACCCCTCCACGTACTGACTGATGGTTCGGCCCCATTCAACTTCTGGGTCTCCAAATAGCCTTTTATGCCTTGGAGGTGCTGGCCTGCCCGGCGGCCAGCGTTTTGTCTGAACGTGTATTCAGCACGGCAGGGGGCGTCATTACAGACAAACGCAGCCGCCTGTCTACAGCCAATGTGGACAAGCTGACGTTCATAAAAATGAACCAGGCATGGATCCCACAGGACCTGTCCATCCCTTGTGCAGATTAGATATTAACTACCTCCCCTTAACAATATATTATTCTACTCCAGGGCACTTCCTCATTCAATACTATTTTAAATTTCATTTTACCATTATATTGCGGGGCAACCCAAAGTTGAATGAACCTCTCCTCTGTCTGGGTGCCGGGGCCTAAATGTGTGACAGTGGCCTGTTCCAGTGGTGGGTTACGTGAAGCCTGATTCTCTGCTATGACATGAAGACTTATTCTGTGCTGACATGAAGCCAGATTCTCTGTTACGCGACCTCTCTCCTCTGCCTGGGTGCCTGGGCCTAAATATGTGACAGTGGCCTGTTCCAGTGGTGGGTGACGTGAAGCCTGATTCTCTGCTATGACATAAAGACTTATTCTGTGCTGACATGAAGCCAGATTCTCTGTTACGCGACCTCTCTCCTCTGCCTGGGTGCCTGGGCCTAAATATGTGACAGTGGCCTGTTCCAGTGGTGGGTGACGTGAAGCCTGATTCTCTGCTATGACATGAAGACTGATTCTGCGCTGACATAAGGCCAGATTCTCTGTTACAGGACCTCTCTCCTCTGTCTGGGTGCCGGGGCCTAAATGTGTGACAGTGGCCTGTTCCAGTGGTGGGTGACGTGAAGCCAGATTCTCTGCTATGACATGAAGACTGATTCTGTGCTGACATGAAGCCAGATTCTCTGCTATAGCATAAAGAGACTGTTTCTGTGCTGACATGAAGCCAGATTCTTTGCTATGGCATGAAGAGACTGATTCTCTGCTGACGTGAAGCCAGATTCTCTGCTATGGGACCTCTGTCCAATTGATATTGGGTCATTTTTATTTTTTTAATTTTTATTTTAATTCATTTCCCTATCCACATTTGTTTGCAGGGGATTTACCTACATGTTGCTGCCTTTTGCAGCCCTCTAGCTCTTTCCTGGGCTGTTTTACAGCCTTTTTAGTGCCCAAAAGTTCGGGTCCCCATTGACTTCAATGGGGTTCGGGACGAAGTTCGGTTCGGGTTCGGATCCCGAACCCGAACATTTCCGTGAAGTTCGGCCGAACTTCTCGAACCCGAACATCCAGGTGTTCGCTCAACTCTAGTCTCCACCAGACAGAATGACAGCATTTCAAAGGCCAGTAATTTAGAAATGCTGGCATTCAGGGCTAGGGATCACGGGTGGGTAGGGGGGTACTTCCTTTTCCTCTCCAGCGTTTGGGAGATGGAGAGCTGAACGCTTCCATGGGACATTGTGGAGATGCTTGGTGACCCAGGTGTTGGTGTTGCTGGCAGATCCTCTGTTTGCGGGTTGGCAGGTGGCACTGTCACTCCAGAGGTGGATGAAGAGGCCGAAACTGCAGCAGAAGAGGAAGCAGGAGGAGCCAGAGACCTTTCTTGGTTTTTGAGGTGTCTACTCCACTGCAGCTCATGCTTTGCACTTAAATGCCTGGTCATGCAGGTTGTGCTCAGGTTGAGAACGTTTATGCCTTGCTTCAGGCTCTGATTGCACAGCGTGCAAACCACTCGTGTCTTGTCGTCAGCACATTGTCTGAAGAACTGCCACGCCAGGGAACTCCTTGGAGCTGGCTTTGGTGTGCTCGGTCTCTTGCTGCGATGGGCAGTAGCAGGCATACTGTCTAGAGGACGGACGCTCCGCTTTTGCACCCTGCTCCCTCTTCTGCTGTGCTGGTGGCTCTGTGCGACCACCGCCTCTTCCTCCAAACTACATAGGTCACTCGCATGACCTTGATTCCATGTGGGGTCGAGGACCTCATCGTCCTCCACATCATCTTTCACCCCGTCTTCACCCCTGCCTTCCTTGTTGGTCTGCACACTTTCGAAAGCCCCAGCAGTTGGCACCTGTGTTTCGTCATCATCCGAGATGTGCTGCGATGGTCCTCCGATGTACTCATCTTAACAGATAAGTGGTTGGGCATCGGTGCACTCAATCTCTTCCACTTATGGGGCATGGCTAGGTGGATGGCCCTGGGAAACCTTGCTAACAGAGTCATCAAAAAGCAGAATAGACTGCTGCATGACTTGGGGGTCAGACTGCTTGGCTAATTTGCAAGGGGGTGAGGTGAAAGACTGATGGACATCGGCTGCAGGTGCCAACTGTGGTCTTTCAGCAGGAGACTGGGTGGGAGACAATGTGAAGGAACTGGATCCACTGTCAGCAACCCAATCTACTATCGCCTGTACTTGTTCAGGCCTCACCATTCGTAGAGCCGCATTAGGCCCGACCAAATACCGCTGCAGGTTCTGTCGCCTACTCGCACCTAAGGAAGGGGTTTAACTTGTGCGTGTAGCTGGCACAGATTGACCACATTTTCTCCCTGCAACAGGAGCTCCACCAGCACACCACGACCTGGGCCACATCCCTTATTTGACGCTCTCCTCATATTTCTCGAATTTAGTATCTTGCCCTAAATGGGTGTTTAATTAATAGTAGAATAGAACGACAGTATGTAAAGGGTGTATCTCACACGGCCTGAACCAGTGTAGGCCTGAATTAAAGATTTCTTTGCCCAAAATGGCTGTATTTCAAATGCCTGAATCAAACCCCTGTATGTAAAGGGTGTATCTCACACGGCCTGAACCAGTGTAGGCCTGAATTAAAGATTTTTTTGCCCAAAATAGCTGTATTTCAAATGCCTGAATCAAACCCCTGTATGTAAAGGGTGTATCTCACACGACCTGAACCACTGTAGGCCTGAATTAAATATTGGTGCACCAAATGACGGTATTTCAAATCTCTGAATCTAACCCAAATGTATTAAGGGTGTATCTCACAATGACATATGCAGCAAAGGCTGCCAAATAAACTTTTTTTGCCCAAACAGGTGTGTGTTTAATAACTCAATATGGCAGCAGTATATAACCCAGGAATTTCAAACGTGCTTATGCTGCAAGGCCTTAAATATTGTGTATTTTGCCCCAAAAAGGGTGTTTTATTAATGAAAGAATATAAGCCCTGTATATACAGGGTGTATCTCACATGGCCTGACCCACTGTAGGCCTGAATTAAAGATTTCTTTGCCCAAAATGGCTGTATTTCAAATGCCTGAATCAAACCCCTGTATGTAAAGGGTGTATCTCACACGGCCTGAACCACTGTAGGCCTGAATTAAATATTGGTGCACCAAATGGCGGTATTTCAAATCTCAGAATCTAACCCAAATGTATTAAGGGTGTATCTCTTTTCCTGTTCTGTCAGAAAGCCAGAAGAGCCTCCTGGAAAGGGAGGTTACCATCCAGGAGATTAATTTGGGTCAATATCAGGTAGTTCATCCCCGGGGCTGGATGGCCTTCCGTATGAATTTTACAGGAAATATGGGTATATAGTCCTCCCGTATCTTTCAGAAGCATTTCAGATGAATAGTTCAAGATAAATTTACGGTAGTAGTTGGTAAACCCCAAAAACCGTATAAGCGCTTTCAGATTTTCGGGTCGATCCCAGTCCAACACGTCACGGACCTTCGCGAGATCCATACGAAAACCTGAGGATGAGAGCAGGTAACCCAGAAATTGCACTTCCTGTACAGCAAATACACACTTTTCCATCTTAGCATACAACTTATTCTCTCTTAGGATCTGTAACACCTGTCTCACATGATCCTGATGAGTCTCCATATCAGGCGAATAAATTTGTATGTCATCAAGGTATACAAAGACAAACCTCCCCCCAGATGATAAAAAATGTTATTGACAAAGTGTTGAAAAACTGCAGGAGCATTGGCTAACCCAAAGGGCATGACCAGGTTTTCTAAATGACCCTCAGGGGTATTAAAAGCGGTCTTTCACTCATCCCCCTCCTTGATCCTTACCAGATTATATGCCCCCCTCAGATCCAACTTAGAGAACACTTTGGCACCGACAATCTGACTAAACAAATCCGGAATCAAAGGAAGAGGGTAAGGATCACGGACGGTAATACGATTGAGCTCACGGAAGTCCAAGCATGGTCTCAGGGTACCATCTTTTTTTTCTTTACAAAAAAAAAACCCAGCAGCCACTGGAGACTTGGATGGTCTAATATGTCCCTTTGCCAAACTCTCAGTAATATACTCTCGCATGGCCTTTCTTTCAGGTTCTGAAAGATTATACAACCGAGATTTGGGCAATTTAGCTCCGGGAATAAGATTGACGGGACAGTCATACTCCCGGTGCGGAGGCAACTCCTGATTACCACTCTCAGGGAAAACATCTGAAAATTCTGAAATAAACGAGGGTACAGTTTTAGTGGTCACCATAGAGAATGATGCATTAAGACAGTTGTCCATGCAAAAATCACTCCAATCGAGAATCTGTCTCGCTTGCCAGTCGATGTTAGGGTTATGTTTGCTTAACCATGGTAAGCCCAACACCAACGGAGCAGGCAGACCCTCCAATACATAACAGGAGATAGATTCCTGATGCAAATCACCCACTCTTAAACGAATGTCATTTACTACCTGTGACAGGCATTGTTGGGTGAGAGGTGCTGAGTCAATTGCAAAGACAGAAATCAACCCATGAATGCGTACAAACTCTCTATCAATCAAGTTAACTCCTGCCCCACTGTCGATAAATGCTTCGATTTTCACAGTTTTGGACTCTAGCGCCACCTCGGCAGACAGGAGAAAACGGGTACTACCAGTAAAAGACAAATGTAGGTTTTCTTGCTCCCCATCCAAACCACCAATAGTAATTTGAGGATTAAAAGGTTTTTTCTTTTTGTTTACACCTTGATGCTGCAAGTACGGACAAATATTCACAAAATGTCCCTTCTTGCCACAATAAAAGCAGACTCCTTTCACATGACCCAAGCTTTTGCCAGGAGTAGCTCCTCCTAACTGCATAGGCTCATCACAAGGCGTAACTACCAGTGTCTCTCCACCATAAGTGTCAAAGGAAGCAGTACCCTTATTGGACAGTACGTCCTGAAAGTGAGGACCCCTAGATCTCTCCCTCAGGCGTCTATCTAGACGTACAGCAAGGGACATAGCTGCCTCCGATGACACTGGATTTTCATGAAAGGCCAACGCGTCCTGCAGTCTCTCAGAGAGACCATGACAGAATTGGCTGCGGAGAGCAGGATCGTTCCACTCAGTATCGGTAGCCCATCTCCTAAATTCAGAGCAATAGGTTTCCGCGGAACGATCTCCCTGCCGCAAACTCCGTAACTTGGTTTCGGCCTGAGAGATCCGATCCAGGTCATCGTAGATGAGACCCAAGGCTCTGAAGAATTCATCTACCGACCGGAGAGACAGTGATCCAGTCGGCAGAGAAAAAGCCCAAGATTGGGCGTCCTCTTTAAGCAATGAAATAATCATACCCACACGTTGACACTCATCCCCAGAAGAGTATGGACGCAGCTTAAAGTATAATTTACATAACTCCCTAAACCGGATGAAATTGTCACTACCCCCGGAAAACCTGTCCGGGAGAGCCACCTTCGGTTCAGGACAGGCCTGGGACCCACCACCGGAACTAGCAGCCTGTGGACTCTGAATCTGCAAGACAGTTGCGCAGAGGTCTGCTACCTCAAAAGTCAGATTCTGCATCTGTTCGACCAGTGCAGACATAGTATCCATAGCTGCACAGATCAGAACAAAAATGGCAGTGTGGGCTTGGGATAATGTCTCGGATGTAGTAGGGGAGAACACCAAAAGACAATCAAGAAGGAAGGGGAAAGACACTAGGCCTCACCGCTAGGGAAGGAAAAGGGTCACCACCTATAAAACCCTGCTCCTGGCCGTAACTCCTATCCGTATGGGCACCTCTCAATGGTAGAGATACCCATACATGGGAACCTAGAAAACCCTGGTGACCCTCAGATGCCCTAAAGATAATGACAGAGTAGAGATCACCTGTTCCTTCCCTGGTGAAGGAAGTAGCGTCTCACTGAGTCCTAGTAAACAACCGGTGGGGGGGGGGGGATACAAAACACGACAAGCGGTACACTTAACTTCAGAGGATGAAGGATGAACAGGACTTCAACACGAACCACACTCCAACTCTTTCAAGACCAAATTAAGCTATCCCAAGCATGGAGTGATGGGAAAAGTCAGACTAAATAGGGCGAGGTAGAGGTTACCACATGATCCACACCTGAACAGGAGGTGTGGACATACCAGCAACACACAGACAAAGTGAAACCAAAAGAGGCTGTCAGATCACTAATGCATAGATAATCTTTCAGACCTTCTGGGACCTGTCACAGATGTGAAACCTATTCTCTCCCTGAAATCACCAGCAGCATCCTCTCCCTACACTAAGCACAGCAGAGTGACGTGTAGCGCTACGTGACTCCAGCTTATATAGAGGCTGGGTCACATGCTACACTGGCCAATCACAGCCATGCCATTAGTAGGCATGGCTGTGATCGCTTCTAAGGTCAGACAGTTAACGCACGCTCGCACATATATTTTTTCTAATAAGCCAAAAGAGGTATCACTTCTATAATACTTTTGTCTTATTTAGCAAATCATCACGTAGTAAGTAACAAAGTTCTGTTTCTTCTGCATAATTGTTTCATCATTATTCTCATGAAAGGTGTCTTCTACAGCGATATAGGCAGATTTCCTTTCTGCTGAGACACATGCCCTGTGGACAGATACTTGTTAGGCTGAAACAGTATACTCTCCCTTTAGGTTTTCATTTTGTTGACTTGCCTCAATTTCATGACCTATGTCCCTGGAAGATGAGATCCAACACAGCTGTCCAGCCAACACTACTCATTAGCAAGTCTCCGGAGAGTGTAGAAATACTACAGGTGACTACCGTTCATGCCAGAACTGCCAGTGAGACAATTAGAGGAGTGCAGTCTCTATCTTGTTACATCTTTTTTTGAACTTTTTTCTTTGTCTGAACTTTTGAAGTCCTTGTGGAATTCTTGTTAAAGACACATTCAATATTTATCTGCACTTTTGCATGAGATGCCGGCTTTGACGCTGAAATAATACAGTTTCTTGTAGTAAACCTAAGGTTTGATTCTTGGGAAGCCTATAAATAATGATATTTGTAAAGTCTACGTATATGGTCCAAAAAAGATCCAACTTGTGATCCAATAATTAGGGTGATTGTGTGTGACTCTACGAGGAGTGTTTACACATGCAGTTGCAACAGGCCTTTACACAATGCACTTTTCATAAAAAAATGGCAAAAATGAACATTGGGGCACTTTTATTAAGACCAGTGTTTTAGATTCCGGTCTTAATAAAGACTGTACTGGCAGTCAATCTGCTGCAGTTATGTAGAGGCACCAGCCACTCCATAACTTCGGTGCATCCAGTGCCTCTTCTAAATGTAAGACAGCCTTCCTGCTGTCTTACATTTAGACCATTTTCTACACCTAAAACAGACGTAGAAAATGGTAAAATGGTAGACAGGCCACACCACGCTCATTTTTTTTGACCTGGCGTCAGAATGGAAAAGTTGTAGACTGTGGCGCAAAGGACCTACAAAATACACCATGTATTTCTGTTTAATAAATGACCCCCTATAGTGTACAAACACCTTAAGGGGTTATACCATGATTGATGTAAAAAATGAAAATCAGATATCATATAGTACATGACACTACCTTTTTAACAAAGCTAGAACCAGCCCTGTACCTCACATGGATCCAATGTCCACTGTCCAATTGCTCTACTAGATTATCTTCAGCATGGCAGCTCAGGGGACATGTCCTTTCTACTGTAGCTCTCTCCCTATAACTGCCACAGCTTCTACCAGAACAATTGGCTGATGTCACGGGTAGTACGGGGAAGGAAAGACAGCCAAAGGGAACAAAAACAAAACAACTACAGACTAGGCCCCAAGCCTAGGGAATAAAGAGGTCATCTCCTAGCAAACCCTGACTCTCTCCCTAAGCTGCTAACTACATCTGCAAGTCTCAAAGGTAGAAATACACATGCATGGGAGCCTAAGACTGCTGACACACTGTACCAAACCCTCAGCTTAGGGAACAGGGAAAGAAGCAACCAGCTCCTTCCAACCTGAAGGAGTCAGTGTCTCCCTGAGGCCTAGTCAGGACAAACACAACGAGAAAAGGGAAAGGACTTAGCCTGAGAAGCAACTGGAACTGGAGAATCACCGCACAAGCAGAGCACTCCTCAGAAGAACTATTAGCCACAGGGAAACCAGTGAAAGGCGGAACATATAAAGGGGCCTCCTGACTGATAATGAGCAACACCTGTGAACGGGTGGAAACCTGTCAGCAACAATGAAAACAATAGAGATCTGTCAGATCGACTCCTGAGTCTTCCATCTATCTGAACTTCTAAGATCTCTCCCAGAGCCGGAGGTGACAGCTGGTGGCAGTTGAAAATTTAAACTGAGCACGTTCGACCAGCTCAGTGAGACAAACAAAATTAAGGAAAAGAAAAAACAGCAGGTGGCGCTATACTATACTGAATGGCTCCTTGGCTATACTAAATTTTTTATTACATGCCTTTGCAAAAGTGTTCGGATAAGGTCCGGATGCGTTGCGGCAAACCCGCGCGAGTAGGTACCCAATTGCAGTCAGTTTAGACTAGGATTGCATTCCGTTGTTTAGTTTTTATCGCGCGGGTGCAATGCGTTTTGCACACGCGTTATAAAAAAACTGACTGTGGTACCCAGACCCGAACTTCTTCACAGAAGTTCAGGTTTGGGTTCGGTGTTGTGTAGATGTTATTATTTTCCCTTATAACATGGTCATAAGGGAAAATAATAGCATTCTTTAATACAGAATTCTTAGTAGGTGGTCAATTGACGGTGATGAATCATGTGATTGGACCATAGAATAATCAAATAGGAGTTGAGATTACATTAGCTTCAGGAGAGATCAGAGAGGGGCTGTAGACAGAGATCATATGACAAATTTAGCACAGGTCTAAGTAGACTGCATTTTATTTTATTATATGCAAGCTCTACAACCAAAAAACTATTGCAAATCTACTTTATTGACCCCTTTCAGCCCGGCTTCTCTTCTGTCTTCTTCTTTGCTGTGTGCAGGAAAAGGACCTGTGGTGACGTCACTCCGGTCATCACATGGTCCATCATATGATCTTTTACCATGGTGATGGATCATGTGATGACCGGAGTGACGTCACCACAGGTCCTTTTCCTGCACACAGCAAAGAAGAAGACTGAAAAGAAGCCGGGACTAAGGTGAGTTAAATTATTATTATTATTTTTTTAACCCCTCCAGCGCTATTGTACTATGCATTCTGTATTCAGAATGCTATTATTTTCCCTTATAACCATGTTATAAGGGAAAGTAATAATGATCGGGTCTCCATCCCGATCGTCTCCTAGCAACCGTGCGTGAAAATGGCACCGCATCCGCACTTGCTTGCGGATGCTTGCGATTTTCACGCAACCCCATTCATTTCTATGGGGCCTGCGTTACGTGAAAAATGCACAAAGAGGAGCATGCTGCGATTTTCACGCAACGCACAAGTGATGCGTGAAAATCACCGCTCGTGTGCACAGCCCCATAGAAATGAATGGGTCGGGATTCATCGCATCCGCGCGGAATACTCGCCCGTGTGAAAGGGGCCTTAGAGTTCTGGAATGTATTGGATAACACTGACAGCATTATGTCAGTCTTATCCAATACATTCCAGAATGCTGGGAGGTCAGGATGGGAGCTCTCACTGAAGTCGCATGTGTAAAAGGGGCCTTAAAGGAGTTTTCCAGGAGAAGAATACTGATGACCTATTCTCAGGATAGGTCAACAATATTTGATTGGTGGGGGTCCGACTCCCGGCACCCCTGATGATCACCTGATCATTGAGCACTGCAGCCATTTTCTAGGCCAGTGACATCACATTTATTGGTCACATGACCTTACGTGCTGCTCAGTCGCATTGAATTGAAGGGGCCAGGGCTGCAATACCAAGCACAGCCACTATACAATGTACAACGCTGTTCTTGGTATGCTATGCTCAATGGTGAGCAACAAGCTCTTCAGCTGACGGGAGTTGGGCACCCACCAATCTGATATTGATAACCTATCCTGAAGAAGTCAAGTCTACTCCTTTAATGACTTATTACTGTATATTAAAACTCAATACTATAGTTTATTCCCAGGCAAGTATTGCAGTGCATGGAATTGTGGAAGGATGTAAAAAAAAAAAAGTCAAATGGTAAGAGCAATGGCGCGTCTGTCACAGTAATCTTCGGGAGTCCCTGAATAGCTCAGTAAATATACAGATATTTGCACTTGCATACCAGGGTCATTAATTAGTGTCTACCAGAACTTCTACATGTATGGTTGATCAAATCACTTTCTATACACAAGAAGAAGCTTCCTGTGGTCTCAGAACAATCAATCACAGCGTTATTAAAGTCCTCCACAATTATCCTCTTTGTTATGACCTTTGCTTTTTGCTGCTGAATTCACAGTTGGTGTATGCACAGGGCCAGATGTGCTGTTATCCCATAATATCTTTTATTTCCAGCTCAAGAGTTCACGCTTCCCCTGCAGTATCTCGTCTCACTGTTATGCCTCATTCTATTAAAACCAAACTGTTCTTCCTTCTGTTTGCATATTTTATGATGCTCAGCCAAAGAAAGTTTTTGGTCTTTTAAAGTGTTAGGAAAACTTTGTTTCTCTCTGTCACGGCATAGGGTGCACATTGCATAAACCCTGGGGGATCTGGTTCTTTCTTCTTTGCGCTAGTTATATCTCTGCCATTCTTCGGCAGGGATTGTGTTGAAAACTTGCTACCATTAGGCTACCAGCGCACGGTGCAGATTACGTGCGTTTGTGCGGATTCTCGTACGGAAAAATACAGTACCGGGAAAAAGTGTATGAGATTCGACAAATCTACTGTGCACTTAGCTTTTTTCTTCCATGCAGAAATTGACCCGCCGTGCCGATTTTGAAATCTGCAGTGTGTCAATTGTTTGTGTGATTTTTTTTTTTGTGCGGATTTCACCCTTTTCAATAAAAGGGGGAGATCTGTGGCAAAACCGCGCAGAATTTCTGTTTTGAAATCTGCACTTGTGTGCTGGTACCCCTAGGAAAGTGATAGTGAGCCTTTTGAAGACCGAGTGCCCAAACTGCAACCCAAAACCCACTTATTTATCGCAAAGTGCCAACACGGCAATTTACCCTGAATACCACAGTCCATTATAGTATATCTTCAATGTACTTTATTATTTAGCTATAAAAGCCTGCCTACATTCAGTGCGCTGCTTGTGATGTTCATAGTTGCACCCTGTGCAGATGAATGGCAGGGAAAGTCTTCTAAGACATATTGGTGAACCATAGACTTTTTCCAGGGTGTGGGTGCCCACAGTGAGCCATAGGTTCGCCACTACTGCCCTAGGATATATGCACACACTGTGCGTATTTCATGGGCAGATTCATGCAGAAAATCTGCAGTGTAATATAGTACCATCCAAGTAGATGAGATTTTAAAAAACGTCATCTACACGGTGCCGAATTGTTCCGTGTGGAAATTGACCTGTGATGCTGATTATCAAATCCGCAACATGTCGCTTGTTTGTGCATCAAAATCCACACTGAAAATCTGCATAAGGGCCCATGCACACGGCCGTATACAGGGAGTGCAGAATTATTAGGCAAATGAGTATTTTGACCACATCATCCTCTTTATGCATGTTGTCTTACTCCAAGCTGTATAGGCTCGAAAGCCTACTACCAATTAAGCATATTAGGTGATGTGCATCTCTGTAATGAGAAGGGGTGTGGTCTAATGACATCAACACCCTATATCAGGTGTGCATAATTATTAGGCAACTTCCTTTCCTTTGGCAAAATGGGTCAAAAGAAGGACTTGACAGGCTCAGAAAAGTCAAAAATAGTGAGATATCTTGCAGAGGGATGCAGCACTCTTAAAATTGCAAAGCTTCTGAAGCGTGATCATCGAACAATCAAGCGTTTCATTCAAAATAGTCAACAGGGTCGCAAGAAGCGTGTGGAAAAACCAAGGCGCAAAATAACTGCCCATGAACTGAGAAAAGTCAGGCGTGCAGCTGCCAAGATGCCACTTGCCACCAGTTTGGCCATATTTCAGAGCTGCAACATCACTGGAGTGCCCAAAAGCACAAGGTGTGCAATACTCAGAGACATGGCCAAGGTAAGAAAGGCTGAAAGACGACCACCACTGAACAAGACACACAAGCTGAAACGTCAAGACTGGGCCAAGAAATATCTCAAGACTGATTTTTCTAAGGTTTTATGGACTGATGAAATAAGAGTGAGTCTTGATGGGCCAGATGGATGGGCCCGTGGCTGGATTGGTAAAGGGCAGAGAGCTCCAGTCCGACTCAGACGCCAGCAAGGTGGAGGTGGAGTACTGGTTTGGGCTGGTATCATCAAAGATGAGCTTGTGGGGCCTTTTCGGGTTGAGGATGGAGTCAAGCTCAACTCCCAGTCCTACTGCCAGTTTCTGGAAGACACCTTCTTCAAGCAGTGGTACAGGAAGAAGTCTGCATCCTTCAAGAAAAACATGATTTTCATGCAGGACAATGCTCCATCACACGCGACCAAGTACTCCACAGCGTGGCTGGCAAGAAAGGGTATAAAAGAAGAAAATCTAATGACATGGCCTTCTTGTTCACCTGATCTGAACCCCATTGAGAACCTGTGGTCCATCATCAAATGTGAGATTTACAAGAAGGGAAAACAGTACACCTCTCTGAACAGTGTCTGGGAGGCTGTGGTTGCTGCTGCACGCAATGTTGATGGTGAACAGATCAAAACACTGACAGAATCCATGGATGGCAGGCTTTTGAGTGTCCTTGCAAAGAAAGGTGGCTATATTGGTCACTGATTTGTTTTTGTTTTGTTTTTGAATGTCAGAAATGTATATTTGTGAATGTTGAGATGTTATATTGGTTTCACTGGTAAAAATAAATAATTGAAATGGGTATATATTTGTTTTTTGTTAAGTTGCCTAATAATTATGCACAGTAATAGTCACCTGCACACACAGATATCCCCCTAAAATAGCTAAAACTAAAAACAAACTAAAAACTACTTCCAAAAATATTCAGCTTTGATATTAATGAGTTTTTTGGGTTCATTGAGAACATGGTTGTTGTTCAATAATAAAATTAATCCTCAAAAATACAACTTGCCTAATAATTCTGCACTCCCTGTATGTATTTTGCTGTCCGCAAAACAAGGATCCGCAAAAAATACAGATGACGTATCTGTATTGCATCAGTTTTTTTGAGGATCCATTGTAACAATGCCTATCCTTGTCCGCAAAATGGACAAGAATAGGACAAATTCTATCTTTTTTGCGGAACATCTATCTGGACATACGGAAACGGAATGCACATGGAGTCATTTCCGTGTTTTTAGCAGACCCATTGAAGTGAATGGTTCCGCATACGGGCCGAAAAACGGAAATGGAAAACAAAAACGTTCCTGTGCATGAGCCCTAAGGCTAAGGCCTCTTTCACACAACCGTTTTTTTTTTTCGTTTTGCCGGCCCTTTTTTGCGTTCCGTATACGGTCCGTATACGGAACCATTAATTTCAATGGTTCCGCAAAAAAAACGGAATGTACTCCATATGCATTCCGTTTTTGTATTTCCGTTTTTCCGTTCCGCTGAAAGATAGAACATGTCCTATTATTGCCCGCAAATCACGTTCCGTGGCTCTATTCAAGTCAATGGGTCCGCCAAAAAAATGGAACACATACGGAAATGCATCCGTATGTCTTCCGTATCCGTTCCGTTTTTGCGGAACCATCTATTGAAAATGTTATGCCCAGCCCAATTTTTTCTATGTAATTACTGTATACTGTATATGCCATACGGAAAAATGGAACGGAAAAACGGAATGGAAACGGAAACACAACGGAAACAAAAAAACGGAACAACGGATCCGTGAAAAACGGACCGCAAAACACTGAAATAGCCATACGGTAGTGTGAAAGAGGCCTAAACCTAAGACTTCCTGCACACAGTGCCGATTTTTATGCAAAGAATCTCTGTGAAAGCCGCAGGAAAAGCCGCACATAAATCTCCACTATCTATTCCGGGTTTTGTGCATTGTTTGTGTGGTTCTTACACTTTTTTGCTGCAGTTTTTGGTGCAGATTTTCTGTTTAACAACCCCTTTAAGTCCCTGGAGAAAAAATACACAAGGTGTGAAATTGCACAAACAGTTGACATGTACACAGCAAGTCATTTTCTCCGTACAGAATACGCAATGTGTACATGAGATCTTGCAAATCTCATTCACTTTACGGGTGTACTGTATTACACTGTGGGGTTTCCAACATGTAATCCGCAACATGTGCAGGTCTCCTTAGAGTGCGTAAGTGTGGAAATCTTTAAGTTGCACTAATAAAAATGATCCAGTTGGTGCTACGGCTGATGTTTGAGGGACTCTTCAGAGTTGCCTGATGGGCGTTAGATGATGTAAAGTTATGATCAATGAATTATGGAGAGATTCATAGTTTCGAATTATACATAGGGCTATTTCAACCTTTCAGCTTCCACTCTTGCCTAATAAAAAAGACAAACTTGCAGATTGTCCTAAGGCCTCATGCACACATCAGCAAAATACAAACACCTTTCCGTGTGCAATCTGCATTTTTCTCACCCCCATTAATACAAATTACTTTTTTTGTCCTCAATTTGGACCAGAATAGGACATGTTCTATCATTTGCGTAAAGGACACACGGAAGCGGACAGAACACGGATGAGATCCGGGTGCTGTCTTTTTTTGCAGACCCACAGAAATGAATGGGTCTATGTGGAATCCTCACAAAATGCGGATCAGACACCGATGCAAAATATGGTTCTTTGCATGAGGCCTATATGTAAAAATCCCAAACTAACTGTTTTTTGCACATTATTTAAAAAAAAACAAGAAGTGGGCCTTATTGAGTCCAAATTTTCAAATTTCAGCTCTCCATGTAAAATGCCCTCAAAAGACAAGGGGGCACTGCCTCCGACTGGAGAAGAAAAAGTTCAGTCTCCAGAAGTGTCGAGGCTTCTTTACTGTAAGAACTGGGAATCTGTGGAATAGACTTCCTCAGGACGTGGTCACAGCAGAAACAGTGGGCAGTTTTAAAAAGGATTTAGATGAATTCTTAAAAGTAAATGACAGTAATGTTTATGAAAACATGTAGAAATCTGGGTCTCACTTCCTTCTAGGATTCGCCCTTATGTCTTTTTACAACCATATTAACTATGTAACTACCGTATTTTTCACCCTATAAGACACACCGGCCCATAAGACGCACCTAGGTTTTTGAGGAGGAAAATAAGAATAAAAAATTGAACCAAAAGGTGTGCTTTTGGTGGGTTTTGAACTAATGGTGATCTGTGGATGACACTATTATGGGGGATCTGTGGATGATGCACTGTTATGGGGGTCTGTGGATGACACACTGTTATGAGGGGTCTGTGGATGGCACTGTTATGGGGGCATCTGTGGATGGAACTGTTATGGGGGCATCTGGGGATGGCACTGTTATGGGGGCATCTGGGGATGGCACTATTATGGGGGCATCTGGGGATGGCATGACACTGCTATGGGGGGGATCTGTGTATGACACATAGCATCTTATGCTATGTGTCATCCACAGATCCCCCCATAACAGTGTCCCTGTGTAGTGAATGACCCCCAATACAGGGGGTGGGGGTCCGCATCTTATTTTGTAATGGCAGCGTGGCCCGGTGCAGTCACTGTATTCTACTACACCAGGCCCCGCTCACTGTAGTAATCATATAGGCAATGTTAAACTGTAAATTCATTCATCCAGGCTGTAGTACGGTACCTACTACTAACTTCCATAGCAGGCAGGAGGCCGGGCGAGCGGGCGGGAGGCGGCAGCGTAACTCACTACGTCACGCGCCTGCGCCGCCTGCTTCATTCATAAAGTGGGCGGAGCAGGCGCGTGACGTAGTGAGTTACGCTGCCGGGTCCCGCCTGCTCGCCCGGCCTCCTGCCTGCTATGGAAGTTAATAGTAAGTACCGTACTACAGCCTGGATGAATGAATTTACAGTTTAACATTGGTTATATGATTACTACAGTGAGCGGGGCCCGGTGTAGTAGAATACAGTGACTGCACCAGGCCCAGCTGCCATTACAAAACAAGATGCCGGCCCCCAGTCCCTCCTCCCTCCCGCTGATACACACGCCGGCCGCGCTGTGCAGCAGCGCGGCAGCGATGTATCAGTGTAAAATTGCAGCATTCACCCCATAAGACGCAGTGATATCCCCCCCCCACTTTTTTTTGGGGGGGTGCGTCTTATAGGGCGAAAAAATACGGTATATAATTGTGACTTGCTGCTTCCTGCTATTGTGTGAGCAGGTAATATTTGCACGTAAGCTGTACAGTTGACACCCAGACTGAATTTTACTGAGGGCCCCGGGCATTCCAGTCTGATACTGCCTTCCTCAGTAGATTTTTTAGACCACATAAAAAACTTTTCTATTTAGAAGGACTAGACGCTTTTTGGTATATTCAAAAGTGACTCAGAGGCACTTTGGGCACTTTACAGATGTTTTTTTGAGTTGCTATCAGGAAGGTCCTTGAGTTTTGTAAAGACTCTGAGGTCACCTGAAATGGAAGGAGAAAAACAGAACAATAAATGTATGTACTGTACTTTGAAACTATGTAATGCGGCAAGAATATGCATTTCCAAGAGTCTCTCGATATTTTAACGGTTCTATTTTTTCTTTAGTTGAATGAGTAGTTCTTCATGCCTGATATTTCTTGTTTTTTCTTTGTGTTTTCATTTTCAAAACATTAAAAAATAAAAAGTACATTATAAAAAAGAAATAAAAACTATTGGTGTCTATTTATAGGGCACCCAATAGATGACCCTAAGTTAAAATATTTAATCCTGAAATATATGTCAAAGGCATTTTTACGCCATGTTACCCTTTTATTTTGTGTCTACAGTTTCTATGCAGAACTTTGTGTCTCCATAGTTACAGACTACAAACTAACCCTGTGTAGTCTGATCTTGCAGTCTAATCTTGTAGTCATATGTCTTCCATATGTTTCGTACGTCTTTCATATATGCCATGGAACATTGTCGAGAAGTAGGGCACGGATAGAAGAGACTACTTAGTTCAGACTACAAAATGTTTGTGTTACAAACTTACCTGACTGGGCTCCAGCAGCGAGATCTCCAGCTAAGCCATGCCCCTTGGTGATGTGACAGCGCCCTTAGCAAATAGGATGTAATGTTCTTTCTCCCCAAAGCCAGTGTGTGTTGGGCTGGAGGAGATTAACAGTGGACTGATTGCTCAGCTGCTCTATTCCTGTGTGCTAGTGTTCTGACTAATGGAGCGCCGAGTCATGACCTATCAGGTTCTTATCCTGGGACTCTATTTACACCCCTTTCTGGCCATATGCCAGCTAGCTGTGTTCCTGGTTCCTGTGCATATTGGATTGCTCGTTCCTCTGACTAGTGTTGAGCTCGAATATTCGAATAGAGAATATTTATAGTGAATATCGCCACTTTGAGAATTTGCGAATATTTAGAATATAGTGATATATATTCGTTATATGTAATATTCGTCATTTTTTTCCATCTGAACACATGATTCCTCCCTTTTTCTTGCTTGTGGGCCAATGAGAAGGAAGCAATGTCTAGTTCACAACAATACTCAGTGCACCAATCAGTAATCTGTAGTCAGACCTGCTAAAATGTGAAGTTGCACGTAGTACGAAAAAATATTCTAATCACTGCCGATTAGCGCAATCGCGAATATATTGGAGCACTTGACTCTATCTGCATATAAAGCTATTGTAATGTTCTGCAGTGCCAACCATTTTCTCCAGTCTCAGTAAACTTCTAGCAGCTTGGAAAATGTAGCAAAAGTGAGCCACGCCTGTAATTCGCTTTCAGAATTTGCATTACGCGATTTTTACATTGGCGATTTTTCACATTCAATTAAATAATCTTGAATTTGCGAATATATGATGAATATTCTACAGAATATTCGTGAAATATCGCGAATTCTAATGAAGCCCCTGCCGCTTATCACTACCTCTGACCCCAGCTTGTCTTTTGACCACTCTCTATAATTTTAGTGCTGCGTTGTCCTCCTGGTTTTGACCCATTTTCGTACTACTATCCATGTGTGTTGTATTTGTCTCTTGGTGTTTGTCTGTCTCTGAACCTTAGTAGCATAGGGACTGTCGACCAGTTGTGGTCTTGCTACCTATGGCTTGAACTGCAAGTAGGTAGGGAAAGTGGGCTCGGTTCCAGGTCAGGGCTCACTGTCCATGTCTGTCCTTACCTACAGGCGATACAGTTTGTTTGTGGTCTATAGACATGGAGACACATAGGAGTACAAGGTGTAGACACAAAATTGTTGGATAATGGCTGTTTACCAAATTGATGCTCTGGAAACTAATTTTCAGCTAAGCATTAGCAGTCTATAAATACAAATGATACACAGGGGGGAAAAAGTGGACACAGGAACCAAACTCGGATCCTTCACAGACATCTTCACGGATGCACCACTGACCATCTTGTCACAGATGTCATTACGGATGTGTGAAATTAACATTAGTAAGTAGTCCACTGGCCAAGTTGTGACCGTTGTATTAGGAGGAACAAGCATCTGTGAGATCTGTGCACCATAAACTGAATCCTACTCTAGCTAGTAGCTGGCCTCCTCCTCCTAAAAATGTCCACATACCTTCATGTGGACCTGTATTCTACTGAACTTCCGATATCTCTGCAGGTCTTCTAGGGGATCCTCTCTTGATTATTAGAGGTGCACCTTTGGAATGACATTTAATTATTGAATTACTGATACTAATTATAAAATCTCTAAATTGACCTCAGAAGTTGGGGAGTTTTTTACAGCATCATTATTTATACAGTAAAATTAGCCACACGTTTGATCAGCTATAGTTATCTGCACAGCGCCTTGTTCTAATACAGCGCATTTAATTTCTGCATTGATATTTCCAGTACTTAAATTTTCAATCAAAATGCGGATTTCATGTATAAAAAATAAGATTAGAGAACAACCCTTCTGTTGATTTAGGATAAAGATATATTTCCTTTCTGCATCAGTCAGAACTATCATATTGATTTTGCTCAGGTTGATTCACAAGGACATCTGATAACATTTCAGATTTATTTTATGACAGGGCTGACCTTACCACATGAAAATTCATACCTTACACCCTCTATGGTTATATACTGTATAATGCTGATGGTACACCGTACTTAAAGAAAATTCAAAAATCATGTGGGAAAAATTTACTATTCCATTTGCGTCAGAATTCTCACAGTAATAAAGTCACACATTTTGAATCACGCAATTTTTTCACCAAAAAGACTTCTGGTGATTATATGAGTTGCATGAATAAAAAAAAATGCTAAATCTTCTAAACATTATGGATCCCTGACTATGAGATGACCAATACTTCCAATACTTTTCTTTAATGAGAACCTCAGTAGGATCAACCCTATTAAACTAGGCATATTTTCTGGTCGGGTTGACCCTGCTGATTAAAATGATACCTGTCTTGTCAAAATCAGTTGAGACAATCCCAAAAAAAGGTTATGTTTACCTTTTATGCAAATAAGGGGTCCAGCGCACCGAGGGCTGTCCCTAGTCCAACCTTCCCCTTCCCTCTCTGTGCACCTCAGCTCCTCCGCTTTGCAGTGCTGGCCACACCCTCCACACCCTCCACACCCTCATTTGCATAAAGAATATGAGTCTTTCTCTTAAACGTCACAACTAATTTTCACAAGACAGATATCATTTTGATCAGCAGGATGAACCCTGTATGCTTGATTTTATAGGGTTAATAATGCTGACAGGTGATATTTAATTATGTGTCTCTAAAAGTTGTCTTATAACAACAACCTATGGCCTCATGCACACGACCGTTGTGTGAATCCGTGGCCGTTGTGCCATTTTCCGTTTTTTTTTTTCGCGGACCCATTGACTTTCGGAAAATCGGAAAATGCACCGTTTTGCAGCCCCATCCGTGATCCGTGTTTCCTGTCCATCAAAAAAATATGACCTGTCCTTTTTTTTTGACGGACAACGGTTCACGGACCTATTCAAGTCAATGGGTCCGTGAAAGAACACGGATGCACACAAGATTGGCATCCGCGTCCGTGATCCGTGGCCTTAGGTTACTTTCATACAGACGGATTCAAAGATCCGTCTGCATAAAAGCTTTTTCAGAGCTGAGTTTTCACTTCGTGAAAACTCCTATCCGACAGTATATTCTAACACAGAGGCGTTCCCATAGTGATGGGGACGCTTCTACTTAGAATATACTATGAACTGTGTACATGACTGCCCCCTGCTGCCTGGCAGCACCCGATCTCTTACAGGGGGCTGTGATCCGCACAATTAACCCCTCAGGTGCTGCACCTGAGGGGTTAATTGTGCATATCATAGCCCCCTATAAGAGATCAGGGGCTGCCAGGCAGCAGGGGGCAGACCCCCCTCCCTCCCCAGTTTTAATTTCATTGGTGGCCAGTGCGGCCCCCCGGCCCCCCCCCCTTCCTCCCTCTATTGTATTATTTTAATTGGTGGCACAGTGTGCGGCCCCCCCCCCCCGGCCCTCCCTCCCTCTATTGTATTATTTTCATTGGTGGCACAGTGTGCGGCCCCCCGGCCCACCCTCCCTCTATTGTATTATTTTCATTGGTGGCACAGTGTGCGCCCCCCGGCCCCCCCTCCCTCCCTCTATTGTATTATTTTCATTGGTGGCACAGTGTGTGGCCTCCCCTTACTTAGCAATATTAGAAGCATCATACTTCTCTGCTGCGATGTCTGTGACCGGCCGGGAGCTCCTCCTACTGGTAAGTGACAGATCATTAAGCAATGCGCCACACAGACCTGTCACTTACCAGTAGGAGGAGCTCCCGGCCGGTCACAGACAGCGCAGCAGGTAAGTATGATGCTTCTAATATTGCTAAGTAACCATGGCAACCAGGACTGCAGTAGCGTCCTGGTTGCCATGGTTACCGATCGGAGCCCCAGCGATTAAACTGGGACTCCGATCGGAACTCTCCGCTGGGGGGCCGCACACTGTGCCACCAATGAAAATAATACAATAGAGGGAGGGGGGCCGAGGGGAGTCTGCCCCCTGCTGCCTGGCAGCCCCTGATCTCTTACAGGGGACTATGATACGCACAATTAACCCCCTCAGGTGCAGCAGTTCTTAGTACATAGTTCTTAGTCAATTCTAACTTGAAGCATCCCCATCACCATGGGAACGCCTCTGTGTTAGAATATACTGTCGGATCTGAGTTTCACGATCTAACTCATATCCGACAGTATATTCTAACATAGAGGCGTTCCCATGGTGATGGGGACGCTTCAAGTTAAAATATACCATCGGATTGGAGAAAACTCTGATCCGATGTTATATTAACTCCTGACTTAACATTGAAAGTCAATGGGGGACGGATCCGTTTGCAATTGCACCATATTGTGTCAACGTCAAACGGATCCGTCCACATTGACTTGCATTGTAAGTCAGGACGGATCCGTTTGGCTCTGCACGGCCAGGCGGACACCAAAATGACTTTTTTTTCATGTCCGTGGATCCTCCAAAAATCAAGGAAGACCCACGGACGAAAAAACGGTCACGGATCACGGACCAACGGAACCCCGTTTTGCGGACCGTGAAAAATTACTGCAGTGTGCATGAGGCCTATCCCCTATGCACAGCGTCCCCAGTATTCGGTCCCCTGTTGATCACAAGTAGTGATGAAGACGAAGTCTTGAATTCGAATCGGCTGCTTCGCCAAACTTCAACAAGAAATTTGATTCGTTATGAATTAATTCGTCACCACATGATCACGCTGGGCACGCATGATGACGTCATCACTGATCGTATAATTTTTTTAATTTTTTAGCCACCATTTCAGTAAAAATGGATTCATTACCATGAAAACGCGGATAAACTTGGCCTTGTGGCGAATTGAATTTTTCCTGAAATTTGGATCAAAGTCCTCGTCGGATACTTCGATTCGCTCAACAGTAATCACAAGAACAGGGGCCCAGGTTCTCACATTTGAATGGAGCAGGGGGGATTCCACTCAACTCTGCTCTTGTACTCCAGCAGTCCCATAGACTTGAATGAAGTGGATGACACCCATGCATCTCCCCCACTCCATTCAAACAGGGGAAAACAGCCCCATTCTCGTGAGGGGTAGAATTCCCAGCAGTCAGACCCCCGCCGATGATGCCCTGTTCTGTGGATGAGGGATAAGTTGCTTTAATGAGACATCTTTAAACAAATGGGAGGTGGGGGGTGATTTATCAAACTGGTGTAAAGTAGAACTGACTTGGTTGCCCATAGCAACCAATCAGATTCCTCCTTTCATTTTCCAAAGGAGCTGTCCAAAATGAAAGGTGGAATCTGATTGGTTGCTATGGGCAACTAAGCCGGTTCTACTTTACACCAGTTTCATAAATGACCCCCATGATGTGCAGTGTTTCCATGCCCTTATCTTTCTCAGAATGCACAGAGATTACATCAATGTATAATCATTTGACTTGTGTATGGACAGACTGGTTTGCAGCATTCAAAGTGAAACATAAAGCATTAAAATAGAAAACGCCTCGTACAATTCGGCAGTGCATTTTTCCATTCTTGTCGCTATAACTTGTTGGTATTTAATTTTCCTGGTCAGATACAACTTTTCAGTCACTAAATATGTTCCATGCAGATAAAGATAATTGCACTTTATGTCGTTCCCTAATATATTAGCGTGGGTTCATCAAGGCAGAAATTAGACTTTACAATTGCTATTACTCTGGAGCAGATAGAAGTACATTCTGCAGGCGCTGTACTTCTATAAGGCCGCTTAGCGCAGAGTGCTCCTGCAGTGTCCCACAGCAAGTGGTGATGTACTGTGTTTCATACACAGTCCCAAAGGCTGTGTATGTAGAGAGCAGCGGGTTCCTAGCTTCTGTTGCTAGGCCGGGCTGGCACCACCCCTTCCTCTCTAGGAGAAAATACGTCAGTCTAGTGTGAGCTTTGGGTATGTGTGCAGCAAAGACCAGAGCTTAAAGGGATTCTGTCAGCCAGATTATGGCTATAGAGCCATTCATGGGTTATGGTAGTTCTGTCAATCACCTTTGAAAAGAGACCAAGGGGCTGTGACAAATGTCTGGGGAGCCCAGCCGCACCCATTCTGAAGGAGCCCAGAACCGCCCCACATGCCAAAGTCCCTTCCTTGCTCCCCCGACGTCATTCAAAGGACTCAACATAATCTCGCGTGAGTGCCTGTACTCCTTAGGCTACTTTCACACTAGCGTTAATATTTTCTGCTATTGAGATCCGTCATAGGGTCTCAATACCGGAAAAAAAACGCTTCTGTTTTGTCCCCATTCATTGTCAATGGGAACAAAACGGAACTGAACAGAACGGAACGCTCCAAAATGCATTCTGTTCCGTTCTCCTACCGCAGAGCAAACCACAGCATGCTGTGGTTTGCTTTCCGTCCTGGGATGCGGAGCAAGACGGATCCCCAATACAAGTCAATGGGCACGGATCCGTTTTCTCTGACACAATAGTAAATGGATCCGTCCCCCATTGATTTTCAATGGAGTTCATGACTGATCCGCCTTGGCCATGTTAAAGATAATACAACGGATACTGATGGTTGTATTATCAGTAACGGAAGCGTTTTTGCTGAACCCTGCCAGATCAAGCAAAAACGCTAGTGTGAAAATAGCCTTATATAAGCGCCTGCGCGGTCTTCTATCCTTGTACTGGCATGAGCTTTAGGGAACAGACTGTGCATGCAGCACAAGTGATCCTTGAAAAACTTATACCATAGACTTCAATACATTAATATTGCCGCCTAGGGGGTCTGTGATGTCTTCCTATTAATCCCTGCCACAGCCTCCTCTTGTCTTACTATAGCCTCCCAGATGTTGCAGGCACTATTGACTGTGGCATCTGAAGAGTTAGGTGTCCTTGAGCAGAGTTTTCTCTGATCACGGACATTCTCCACCAGTGTCACCTTGTAACAGCCATCACCCACCAGCTATGACACTGGATCAGCTACTGAGCCAGCTCCAAATCCGAAGGATAGGTCATCAATATGTACTGGCTGTGCAGCCCCTTTAAACTCCCATCATTTGCTATACATATACAGCAGATGTCGCCAAGGGGTTAAATATTGATGACCTATCCTCTTGTAAAGGTCTTGTACAGTTCTTCTGTTATTCCTCCTAGAAATGCATAACTAATTGAGAATATGGCCTAATACACTGACATTGTCCAATTAGTGCTGCAGGTAACTATATAGGAATGCCTCCTCGACAAGGGGAATGATAGCACGCAGTTTTCAATTTATTCATTTATTTCTAGGAGTAATAACAGAGGGACGACAGAGAGTTATAAGAAAACATGCTTCGGAATTTTTATTTGATGATGATTACAAGTGTTCAGTCAGGATCTCAGCAGTGCCTTTTTTTAAGAGCAGCATGGTGGCTCAGTGGTTAGCACTGGCGCCTTGAAGTGCTGGGGTCCAAGGTTTGAGTCCGACCAAGGACAACATCTGCATGGAGTTTGTATGTTCTTCCAGTGTTTGTGTGGGTTTCCTCCCACACTCCAAAGACATACTGAAAGGGACATTAGGACTCTTTCACACACTGGCGTCGCGTGTCAGGGCCGGGTGCGTTGCGGGAAAGTGCGCGAGTGCAAAGCGTTTTAATGCATTTTGCACGCGCGTGAGAAAAATTGGCATGTTTGGTACCCAGACCCGAACCCGGACTTCTTCACAGAAGTTTGGGTTTGGGTTCGGTATTCTGTAGATTTTATTATTTTCCATTATAACATGGTTATAAGGGAAAATAATAGCATTCTTAATACAGAATGCAAAGTAAATCAGGGATGGAGGGGTTAAAAAAATTTAAATTAAATTAAATTCACCTCATCCACTTGTTCGCGCAGCCCGACTTGTCTTCTTTCTTCTTCTTTGAGGACCTGGAAGAAAAGGACTTTTGGTGACATCATGGTGATGGATCATGTGATGGACCATGTGATGAGCGCAGTGACGTCACCAAAGGTCCTTTTCTCCCAGGTCCTCAAAGAAGAAGAAAGAAGACAAGCCGGGCTGCGCGAACAAGTGGATGAGGTGAATTTAATTTATTTATTTTTATTTTTTTAACCCCTCCATCCCTAATTTACTTTGCATTCTGGATTAAGAATGCTATTATTTTCCCTTATAACCATGTTATAAGCGATAATAATAATGATCGGGTCCCCATCCCGATTGTCTCCTAGCAACCGTGTGCGAAAATCGCACTGCATCTGCACTTGCTTGCGGATGCTTGCGATTTTCACGCAGCCCCATTCACTTCTATGGATTGTGAAAAACACACAATATAGAGCATGTTGTGATTTTCATGCAACGCACAAGTGATGCGTGAAAATCACTGCTCCTGTGCACAGCCCCATAGAAATGAATGGGTCCGGATTCAGTGTGGGTGCAATGCCTTCACCTCACGCATTGCACCCGCGCGGAATACTCGCCCGTGTGAAAGGGACCTTAGATTGTGAGCTCTATTGAAGACAGCAGGCAATGAAGATGTCTGTAAGTCTACTTTCACACTCTCGTTTTGGCATTCCGTTTGTGAGATCCGTTCAGGGCTCTCACAGGCGGTCCAAGACGGATCAGTTTTGCCCTAATGCATTGTGAATTGAAAAGGATCCGCTCAGAATGCATCAGTTTACATCAGTTCAGTCTCCATTCTGCTTGCAGCGTTTTGGTGTCCGTCTGACGAAACTGAGCCAAACCGATCCGTCCTGGCACACAATGCAAGTCAATTAGACGGATCAGTTTTCACTGACACAATCTGGCACAATAGAAAACGGATCCGTCCTCCATTGACTTTCAATGGTGTTCAAGACGGATCTTCGTCTTGGCTATGTTAAAGATAATACAAACGGATCCATTACGGATCCGCACAAAACGCGAGTGTGAAGGTAGCCTAAGGCGCTGCGGAATATGTCAGCGCTATATAAGTGAGTAAAATAAGATAAACAGCTCCGATCTAAGCCCTGTGCATGGCGGTAATACTGTAGAGGTCCCCGTGGCTCCCAGTAGTTGCCTTTGGCTATGACAAGTTAAAAATTAATTGAATAAGAATTGTCATTGTCTATATGGTTTCAGTGATCGAGTTACAACCAGACGACACATTCAATTCTGCTATTCAAACATAGAGTAATCCACCTAAGTGTCAGCCATGTTTAAATGTTAATGCGGCACCTTCCGGAATTCTAATAATGACCTAAGTCCACTCTGTTCCCGTGTTTGGGAAACATCGTCATCTGCTCAGAAGGGAATCTTACACTTTAAAGCCCAGGAGACTCGCAGCGGGGACGTTTGGTGTGGGTTTTTGCTTGCACAGCCAGAGACTTTGGGCATGATCTGCTCCTTCTCCTGTCATCTGTCAGTGACTAGAGGATTGTTAACTCAAGGGGCCAAGACGGCGTCACGGGTTCCTCACTGCTGAGCAGACACTTATTCCTTCATGCAGACAACACCTGGAAAAGTGGTTCAGGTAGTTGAAGCAAAATGTCACTTTTTCTGTGCACGTTCCTTTTGTCAAGCTGGAGTGGTAGTTTTACAGGTAGTAGTCCTCCACCATAGAGCATCTCAAATTTGAAGTTATTGGCTTTAATACTTGCATTTGGTTCACATTTTATTCACTTTCTATATATTTGGTGATGTTCAAGATTGTGATTAGTTGTATTGGGCTATGGTGTCGACAAATGTAACATATACTGTAAACTTCACATTTTAGTTGATGAGTAGCGTTGTCTGAAGTCGTTGTATTAAGGGGTCGTCTTACTCATTGTCCATATTGCCTCCTTTGATAGCTTGATTCATTTTTTCATCATATTATACACTGTTAGTATTCAGGGGTTACGACCACCCTGCAATCTAGTTGTGGTGGTCGTGCTTGCAAACTATAGGAACAAGTGGCAGCCTCTCTGGTGTCTTTGACCTCAGGACTGTACATAGGCTGGTGCTTTTTCCTATAGTGTGCAAGCACAACCACCACTGCTGGATGGCAGGGTGGTCATAACCCCTGGATACAAGCAGTGTATAACGTGATGGAAAAATGAATCCAGCCAACAAAGGAAGCAATGTGGACAATCACAATACATTAGTAAGTGGCTTGTATTAACTTTGCATTATTCTACATAATAAATGTAATTTACTAAAGTGAGACAACCCCATTTAATATCATCTGGGTCACGTTGCTAGGTTCATACCACTTGTGTTAAGAAATAGAGATGAGCAAAGCGACTTCAGATGCTACATCCAAGTCGCTTCGCTAAAAAAATTCGTTATAATACTGCACGGAGATTCATCTCCGTACAGTATTAGAATGTATGGGCTCCGATGAGCCGAAGCCAGTGATTCACGAAGTCGTGCGCGACTTCATTGAATAACTTCGCTAATTGATTATTACAGTGAAAAACATTGGAACCAAACTTGACTTTGGTTCCAAGGTACCACTCGGAACAGAAGCCGAGTTTGGTTCCAAGTTTTGAAGTGTTTTTTTTACTGTAATAATTGATTACCGAAGTTATTTAACGAAGTCTCGCGCGACTATAGCTTATCGGAGCCCATACATTCTAATACTGCACGGAGACGAATCTCCGTGCAGTATTATAACAATTTTTTTTAGCGAAGCCACTTTGGATGTAGCATCCAAAGCTCGCTTCGCTCATATCTATTAAGAAATATGGAAAGAGGGTTGTTTTTTTTATTTTTTATTTTTAGATTTGTCTTGCCTTCTCTGGCGAGGGGAAGGGGAAAAAAGGGTAATTTTTTTGTATATATTATGTATATGTGTGTAAACAAACCCCTAATCGAGGGTATCGGATGGGGAATTGTTATCTTGATGTTTTTAAAGTGAACATATTTAAATAAAGTAAATAAAAAAAAAAGAAATATGGAAAGTATTATGGAATATAAGTCTATCAAGAAAAAAAAACACAGCCGACACTACCCGATCAATCTGGATAGACCCTTATCAGCACTAGATCAATAGCGATATTAGGTGGTGCTCTGCTCAATAGATACATATAAATACTAAGTAGTAAGAAACACAGGTAGTGGCACTAACCATCATGTTCACTTTGCAGCTTTATTGGAAATAAAAAAGGGATCGGACACAGGCACTGCAGAAAAAATAAGGCAACAGCCGTTTCGCGCACCTTGCGCTTTGTCAAGCCTAGACAAAGCGCAAGGTGCGCGAAACGGCTGTTGCCGGATTTTTTTTCTGCAGTGCCTGTGTCCGATCCCTTTTTTATTTCCAATAAAGCTGCAAAGTGAACATGATGGTTAGTGCCGCTACTTGTGTTTCTTACTACTTAGTATTATGGAGTATAGCTTCATATCCAAGATAGAAAAGAGGGCTTCTAAAGATGTCAGGTCTCCAATGCTTCTTTTCCTAGACACAATATACAGTTAAGAGGACGCTGAGTTCGCATGCACAGCACCTCTCCATTCAATACTATGGGAGTTCCAAAAACTGAATGGATTTAAAAGTTGTGCATGCGTGGCCACTCCTCATTTCACTGCCATAGGACCTCCAGAATAGCCAAGCACTATTTTTGGAAGTCCCATAGAGTTGAATTTACAGTGGTCGCATTTTTGCAACTTGCTCTCTATTTACTTGAGATAGCAGAAGTTCCCAGAGGTGGGACCTGCACTTATTGGACATTTTTGGCATATCCTACCAATATACCATAAATGTCTCTATGGGAATAATAATCCTTTCTGCTTATCTACTTATCCGCACTGTGACTGTATAATTTATTTAAATCGACTTTTAGAAAATAAAAATGCATACATTTTTCGACTGTGCAGGTTTGAACGTGTTACGTCAGTTCATTTATGACTTCAGTGTGAGAAACAATAGCTGCCTAACTTGTGATTTGGACGAAAGAAGACCAGCGTGCAGTGGTTTGGTTTTTGTGTGGTCTAAGGGTGTGCATGGTATCGATATTTATTGAAGACTTTGGCTGTGATTCATCAAGACCGGTGCAGCACACATCGGTCTTGATGGGGCTTGCATAGCCGGAGGAGGCATGTCATACTTGACAAGGCTTAGGCCTCATCACGAATTACATTTCTCCTCTAGCTCTATGGGCAATGCAATAAAATCTACTGCAGCTCGAAGCTGCTGTAAATTTCAGTCATTATTCAAACCAGTTTCTGGAGTAAATAATGATGGATGACCCTGACCACATCAAGCCCTTGATACTCCCCCTTTAAAAAATTTTTATAAAAAGGCTGATGAAGACTGGACGGGCCGATACGCGTCCTCAATATGTATGATGTAATAAAGAAAGAGATGTTTTGAAGACAAAGAGAGTCTGATAGGATTTTTTGCTACATTTCCATTGGAGTGATTCCTTTCCCGTGCCGACGAACTGGAAGTCAGGTGCTGACTATTTTTTGCAAGCCATGAAAAAGGAGCAGGATGTCCGTCCACGACTGATGACAACACTGAGAGTGCACGTGAACTGATTCCGTAGTATAGACAATTGACGGATTATTACCTGTTTGGTCCCCTGAAAGAAGCCCTACAAGGATGAAAATTCATATCTGATGAAAAGGTGAAGACAGCGGTGCATTTGTGGCTCTCAGCTCACCCTAAAATATTTTTTTTAATGAGAGAATACGAAACATTGTCGACAGATGGACAGTGTTTTTTGAAAAGCAGGGAGATTGTGTCGAAACATGATGTGTTTGTCTTTTTTGAAAGTTTGATTAAATAGATTCTACAACCAGATTGCAGATAAGATATATATATATATATATATATATATATATTAAACTATTAAAATCCACACAAACCCTACCTTCTATGAGCTTTTTTAGTTTCATTGATCTTGACTTGGTCAAATGAAAAACCTACTTGAGAGGGGCTTAACTGACACTGAGATTTCACGGGTTCAGGGTGGATATATTTTTGAATACAAACTTTTTAGGGGATCATTCATCATTCTGAAATACGCCTAAATTAGCGCATATTGCAGAGTAACAGCTAGTTGCACCACAATCTGCGACTTCGCCCTGCTCGTGCCAGGTCTAAAATTGTAGGCGTGGCGGGGAAAGGGACGGGCCATCAGGCCCGTCTCATTTACCATTTTCTACGCCTGTTTCAGGCTCAGAAAATGGTCTAAATGTAAGACAGCTCGGAAGCTGTCTTACAGTTAGAACTGGCGCTGAATGCGCCGAAGTTATGGAGTGGCCGGCGCCTCTTCATAACTTCGGTGGATCCTCCGATAGCTATGGGACTTTATTAAGACTGGCGTCTAAAATGCTGGTCTTAATAAATGTGCCCCTTAGTTCTAGAATTTCCAAAAATACAATTCTATTTGCAAAGCACGACAACTATACTGAGTACATGTTATTCAATTTTCGACGATTTATACCCTGTCAGCCAGAGATCTGTGCAATATGAAAAGCTTCTACTACTCTAGGTAAAAGAAATTAGGAGCAACAGATTATGGAATGACATAATCATAAGACAAGTAAACTCCTTTATCATTGCTTTTATACGCTGTCAGCCTTATCAAATTCTTCTGAAATAAAATATCATCTTAGTTATGTGACCTAGCACACATTGGGGCACATTCATCAGCGACATGATGACAGTTTTCTGTTGCTCAAGCCATATTTATCAAGCCACTGACAACTTTTTGAGGAAAACTTTCTGAAAGTGGTAGAAAAAGAGGGGTGAGTACAGGCTATTTGCCCCCCACTAAAGGCATAGTCTTATTCCCTGATCAGCATCCATTATGCGGAAGAGGACTGCAAACAATAAACTAGAGTTCCATGTTGAAGGACCACTCAATGGTGCACCAATATTAGTGAATATCTTCTCTTTATTGGAGATAGACACTTCTACATATCTGAACGTTTTGATAGGGACCTCAGGCCAGAAGGGCAGGATCTCCCAATTATATAAATCATTAGTTAGATAACTTTTTAACAAGGTCGTTTCCCCAGGTCAGAAGGCTTGGGGAATTGACTGTCCAAGGGTCACTTCACAGGAATGGGGCAATGTATATGCCTAATTAAGATTAGTCTCGCATAATGCAAATCACATTTTGGTACAGTTTAATATTCGACACAGAGTGTATATCATGCCGAGCTGGCTTATTAAATGTGGAATAAGAGAATCTTCTAAGTTCCCACGGTGTGATGAACAGCGGGCAGTTTTCCGGCACATGCTTTGGTTATGTCCGGATCTTAAAGCTTACTAAAAAGAAAAAGAAAAAGATTTAAAAAAATAAAAATAAAAAAAATAAGTAATAGTGAATATCTCCATCGATTTGAAAGCGAATCGTAAAATTTAGACTAGATTTATATTTTAAAACCTGTCTGAGAATATTCTGGACAGATGGATTTCGGTGGTAACTTGGTGATCCTAGACTACTCGTAGGATGTGCAATGATAGCCTACAGCCAGTACTGCCATTACCATTACAATTAGACCAGATGGACATAGACATCTAACTCATATGACTTTGCACCTTGTGTTGCGGTCAACAGGGTATACATTATGTTTGCACTATACAACTTCGTCTACCTAGCAACAACCGAGGAGATCTCACCTCTTTCGTGGCACATGAACTGTTTCTTCCAACATTCAGCAAAATATGGCTTTTTACGTACGATGCAAGACAGCGCTTTTTATTTCTATTATCTCTCTTTCTAGATGGATCCTGTGCAAAAAGCAGTAATAAACCATACGTTTGGTGTTTCCATTCCACCAAAGAAAAAACAAGTCATTTCTTGCAATGTCTGCCAGCTTCGTTTTAATTCTGATGTAAGTATATGATATTCTCATGAACAAAGAGGAGGCTATTGGTTATTATTAGATCATTAAAGATTGTCTGGCCCCTAACTCAAAATTACTTAAAGGGATTTTCCAGGCTCTTGATATTTATGATCTATTCTCAAGACAGTCATTAATATCTTATCCGTGAGGGTCCGACTGTAGCTCATCTCCCATTAAAGTGAATGGGAGTTGAGCTGCAGTAACTAGGCATGACCACTACACTTTGAACGGTGGGGATGAGGGGTGCTGAGCCCACAATTATTAGATATTGATAACACTTGCCCACACTTATTAGATATTGATAACCTATCCCACACCTTTCCAAGCAGCTCCGTTCCTGCACAGACTGTCCCATCCCCTGTGGACTGGAAGTGTGACGTCTCAGCGGTAAGGTCCAATTGGGCACATATAACTGCTGAAGCCAGTGAATGGCTGCAGCAGTGCACATTATGACGGATGGGACATCACGCTTCCAGTTCACAGGAGACTAGAAGCTGCAGGGATAGGACCATCCACGCTGGAACAGAGCTGCTTCGACTAGGTGAGCAGCACCTTTTTTTTCTTACACACATTCCAGCCCTCTATTAACTTTGAGTTAGGGCTTGGACAACCCTTTTAAAGGGGTTCTGCCAAGTAAAAAAAGTTACCCCTTATTCCATGTGCTTCACTTGGCTATGTCCTATAGAGAATGGGGATCTCTTGTTCCCATGTTGATGGTGTGGGACACCAAGCATGCAACCTACCACTCCATCAGGGTGGATCAGTGGGAGTCTCAGTGGTCAACGCCCCATCAATCAGATAGTGGAATAGGGGGTAACTTTCATACTTGGCACAATCTCTTTATCTGCTACATGATGTCCACAAGTATTAATGAGAAATGTCACTTACTATGTACCAACCATGACATGTATTTTATATATGGAAGTATCCTTACCTAGAAGCATTGTTTGTAAGAAAGAATAGCTCAGTATAAATATCATCCATAGAGGTCTGTATGACAGCACAAATAGGCAGTATAGCGCTATGGAGCCAAATAGCTTGTGTGCATTGCCGTGGAGGAACCGTGAACTTGGCTCTGCCTGGTTTTAATCTGTATAAGGCAGATCATGTAATATTACTATGATTATTGTTAGGTTTCCTGATGCAGTTTTGGAAAATCAGGAGACAATCATAAAAGGAGAGAAAGTATAAAGGACAGATACAGATCTCTTCTGTTTTTTAATTTACGTCTGGTGTTAGTTCCCAAAAATGTTCGACAGCCAGTATCAGACCATTTTATGGCTCTTAATGGGATTGTCATACCACCATGCTTCCTAAATAGCTGTGATCTGGAAAGCAGAGCTCTTAGGCTGGGTTCACACGGGCGTTGCAGGAAAATGTGCGGGTGCGTTGCGGGAACACCCGCAATTCTTCCGCGCGAGTGCTAAACATTGTAATGCGTTTTGCACTCGCGTGAGAAAAATCGCGCATGTTTGGTACCCGAACTTCTTCACAGAAGTTCGGGCTTGGGTTAGGTGTTCTGTAGATTGTATTATTTACCCTTATAACATGGTTATAAGGGAAAATAATAGCATTCTGAATACAGAATGCATAGTAAACTAGCGCTGGAGGGGTTAAAAAAATAATAATAATAATTTAACTCACCTTAGTCCACTTGATCGCGTAGCCCGGCATCTCCTTCTGTCTCCTTTGCTGAACAGGACCTGTGGTGAGCATTAATTACAGGTAAAGGACCTTTGGTGGCGTCACTCCGGTCATCACATGATCCATCACATGATCTTTTACCATGGTGATGGATCATCATGGACGTCACCAAAGGTCCTTTACCTGTAATTAATGCTCACCACAGGTCCTGTGGTGAGCATTAATTACAGAACACCGATCCCAAGCCCGAACTTCTGTGAAGAAGTTCGGGTTTGGGTACCAAACATGCGCGATTTTTCTCACGCGAGTGCAAAACGCATTACAATGTTTTGCACTCGTGCGGAAAAATCGCGGGTGTTCCTGCAACGCACCCGCACATTTTCCCGCAACGCCCGTGTGAACCCAGCCTCAGAGGTGCAGATTTTGCCAAAAGTTGGCAATGTATCTGCCATGCCAATTTAATCACCATGCTGAGATGTCCTCCTAAAGACACTGAGGAAGATATCTCAAATGGGGTTTTGGGAGAGTAAAACATCAGAGACCTATTCTCAGTTGGGTACTGACCCCTTGAGCCCTCAGCGTTCAGCAGAATGAAGGATCAGTGGTTCTCATGTAGATGAACCAATGTCCACCAAAAAAACATTGATGACCTATCAATGTCATTCTCATGTAACCCTTTTAATGCTGGAACACCATGAGAGCAGAGCGCCAGTATCTCTCTCCCATACAATGAGCACCTTATTCATCAAGCAAGACAAACAAAATATCTGGCCGGAATAGATGCCCCATCCATTCTCATTCATAAATATGTGGATAAATCTGCCCCACTGTGTTTTTATTTTCAGGATCACATACATATATACACATGCTTTACAGCCTATGATATGACCCCTCTATAGACTTCATTGTACGCAGTATGTTGTAGGCTATAGGCCATTTATACCTGACTTTATGCATAAATGTGAATAGTAACCCCTTAATGACCAGGCCTGAAAAGGCCTTATTGCCCAGACACTTTTCTGTGGTTTAGTACATATGTTGGTTTAATGTCTGTAACATTTTTATTTCTTGGATTACCAAAATAATTTTTGTGACTTTTTTATGTGACAAATGATAGCTCTTTTTTCTTGAAATATGCAAGCTGAGACCAAAAGAAATAATTAAAATGAGTTCCCTATTTTGTCTCAGTTGTTTTGATATTTAATATGTATAGTTTCACATAAAAGGGATGATAACGATGAAGACTTGGTTGCCATGGGCATTTGTGTTGTTCTATTGTTTTCATTATATTTGTATTTTATTATATTTTAACTTTTTTTTTGGCACATAATACGTCATAAAAAGAGGTTTTTTGCTTTTTGCACTGTTTCCACTGTTCTACAGGGAAAAACACACCATATGGTGGCATAGCTGATCAGAGTCTGCTAAGATCCTGCAATAAGAAATGGCCTTGCGGTTCGCCCGGTGGTCATTTCGCGGCGAACTTTGCGCGTTCGCAATTCGCTGAACATGCGAACATATCGCAATGTCCGTCGGCGTTATATCCTTTTGCATTGTGCCGAACTTTGACCCATGACACATCCATCAGGTGGGACCGGACAGCCAATTGAGACGTTTCAGCACATGGACACACCCCCACCTTATAAAAGAACCCGATCTGGCAGCCATTTTACATTCTGTGTTTTGCCAGTGTAGGGAGAGGTTGCTTTGTGGAGCAGGAACAGGCTGTTAGGGACACCAAACGCTAGCTAATAGGGCCACAAAAGTCCTTTTAAGGACTGGTATAGGTGTACTATTGATAGGTGCAGCAGTTGTGTGCGGTTTTGCTGTGATACCCCAGCTATATAGAAGGACAAACGCTATTGGAATAACTAATTGCCATGGGTGTGATATACCAAATTGCCCCAATGACCTTCTTTCACAAAATACTGATTGAGGGCTGCGATATACCTGTTGCCCCAAATAAGCAGGGTGGTGTGATATAACTGTTGTGGCAAAAAAATAATTGAGGGGTGTGATATACCTTCTTCCACAAAATACTGATTAAGTGGTTCGATATACCTGCTTCCATCAAATATTGATTGAGGGCTGCGATATACCTGCTTACACAAAATACTAATTAAGGGGTTCGATATACCTGTTTCCACCAAATATTGATTGAGGCCTGCAATATACCTGCTTCCACAAAATACTGATTAAGGGGTTCGATATACCTGCTTCCACAAAATACCGATTGAGGGCTGCGATATACCTGCTTCCACAAAATACTGATTAAGGGGTTCGATATACCTGTTTCCACCAAATATTGATTAAGGCCTGCGAAATACCTGCTTCCACAAAATACTGATTAAGGGGTTCGATATACCTGTTTCCACCAAATATTAATTGAGGCCTGCGATATACCTGCTTTCACAAATATTTCTCTTCTCTAGGGACTTAGACACAGGGTCATTTTGAAAATGACAGGCAGAGGAAGAGGCAAGCCTTTCCGCAGGGATCGTTCAGGTGCACCAGGCCAGAGCCTAAGTGGGAAGTTGGAGAAGGCACGTGCGATTACTTCAAAGGGCGCACCAGAGTTGGTTCAGTGGCTCACTCACCCTTCCACTTCTGCCCCCTCCTCATCCTCTGTATCTGCGCCCTCCTCACTCTCTGCTGTGTGCACCCCAAAATACACCACCACCACCATAGCCCCTCCACTCGAGTCAGGAATTATTTTCCCATCCATTCCCAGACATTACGGATGCGCAGCCATTCTTGGCATCGGATGAGGAAGAGGAGGCAGCAACAGTCGCCACCCAGCGGTCTGATGGAGGGGAGGTCCCCGCTGTTGCTGCCCACTCCGAGATCTCAAATGTCAGTGGTGGTGAAGGTGACGATCATGATGTGGACTTCACTTGGGTGCCCACAAGAGAGGAAGAGGAGGGGAGCTCAGAGGGAGAGACAGAGCAGCAGATAATGAGGAGAAGGAGGAGAAGCAGGCAGAGCTCGCAGGGCCACTGTTCTACAGGGAAAAACACACCATATGGTGGCATAGCTGATCAGAGTCTGCTAAGATCCTGCAATAAGAAATGGCCTTGCGGTTCGCCCGGTGGTCATTCCGCGGCGAACTTTGCGCGTTCGCAAATCGCTGAACATGCGAACATATCGCAATGTCCGTCGGCGTTATATCCTTTTGCATTGTGCCGAACTTTGACCCATGACACATCCATCAGGTGGGACCGGACAGCCAATTGAGACATTTCAGCACATGGACACACCCCCACCTTATAAAAGAATCCGATCTGGCAGCCATTTTACATTCTGTGTTTTGCCAGTGTAGGGAGAGGTTGCTTTGTGGAGCAGGGACAGGCTGTTAGGGACACCAAACGCTAGCTAATAGGGCCACAAAAGTCCTTTTAAGGACTGGTATAGGTGTACTATTGATAGGTGCAGCAGTTGTGTGCGGTTTTGCTGTGATACCCCAGCTATATAGAAGGACAAACGCTATTGGAATAACTAATTGCCATGGGTGTGATATACCAAATTGCCCCAATGACCTTCTTTCACAAAATACTGATTGAGGGCTGCGATATACCTGTTGCCCCAAATAAGCAGGGTGGTGTGATATAACTGTTGTGGCAAAAAAATAATTGAGGGGTGTGATATACCTTCTTCCACAAAATACTGATTAAGTGGTTCGATATACCTGCTTCCATCAAATATTGATTGAGGGCTGCGATATACCTGCTTACACAAAATACTAATTAAGGGGTTCGATATACCTGTTTCCACCAAATATTGATTGAGGCCTGCAATATACCTGCTTCCACAAAATACTGATTAAGGGGTTCGATATACCTGCTTCCACAAAATACCGATTGAGGGCTGCGATATACCTGCTTCCACAAAATACTGATTAAGGGGTTCGATATACCTGTTTCCACCAAATATTGATTAAGGCCTGCGAAATACCTGCTTCCACAAAATACTGATTAAGGGGTTCGATATACCTGTTTCCACCAAATATTAATTGAGGCCTGCGATATACCTGCTTTCACAAATATTTCTCTTCTCTAGGGACTTAAACACAGGGTCATTTTGAAAATGACAGGCAGAGGAAGAGGCAAGCCTTTCCGCAGGGATCGTTCAGGTGCACCAGGCCAGAGCCTAAGTGGGAAGTTGGAGAAGGCACGTGCGATTACTTCAAAGGGCGCACCAGAGTTGGTTCAGTGGCTCACTCACCCTTCCACTTCTGTCCCCTCCTCATCCTCTGTATCTGCACCCTCCTCACTTCCTGCTGTGTGCACCCCAAAATACACCACCACCACCATAGCCCCTCCACTCGAGTCAGGAATTATTTTCCCATCCATTCCCAGACATTACGGATGCGCAGCCATTCTTGGCATCGGATGAGGAAGAGGAGGCAGCAACAGTCGCCACCCAGCGGTCTGATGGAGAGGAGGTCCCCGCTGTTGCTGCCCACTCCGAGATCTCAAATGTCAGTAGTGGTGAAGGTGACGATCATGACGTGGACTTCACTTGGATGCCCACAAGAGAGGAAGAGGAGAGGAGGTCAGATGGAGAGACAGAGCAGCAGATAACGAGGAGAAGGAGGAGAAGCAGGCAGAGCTTGCAGGGCACAGGAGACAAAAAGCAGATTGCAAATGTATCTGGAGCGAGTCATCCACCATGCACGGTCACTTTTGGCACTCCCAGGACACCGGCACATGGCTCCACAGTGTGGGCTTTTTCTAACGTGTCAGCTGCTGACAATAGTGTTGCCATCTGCAGCCTGTGCTGTCAACGCATCAATCCCGGTAAACCCAACACTCACCTAGGGGGACGACCACCTTAAGAAGGCACCCGGCCTCCCATCACCAAGTCCAGTGGGAGCAACGCCGTCAGAACTAACAAAGCCACACTCCCGGCGCTCCACGTCCTGCCTCTTCTCCTTCTCCTCTCTCCTCCCTTTTGTCCTCCACTCCACCTTCCACCGTGCCATCACCGCGTTCATCTGGCAGAAGGCAGGCTTCCATGGCCCAAATGTTCGAGCGTAAAAAGTTAATGACGCCGGATAACCCTCTTGCCCAATGGCTGACCGCTGGCTTGTCGGAACTGTTAGCCCACCAACTACTGCCATATAAACTGGTGGACACGGAGGGCTTTAGAAAATGTGTGCCCATTGGCACACCGCAATGTAAGGTCCCCGGAAGGAAATATTTCTCCCAGAAGGTCATCCCACAGCTATATGGCCACGTTCAGCGGCAAGTAAATATATCTCTGAAACACAGTGTCGGTGCCAAGATACATCTGACCACAGACACGTGGTCTAGTAAACACAGGCAGGGAAGGTACATAACTTTTACTGCCCACTGGGTGAACCTTCTGACAGCCGTCAAGCATGTAAACCGTGGCTCCCGTGTGGATTTGATGTCACCGCCACGGATTGCATGCAGGTCTGCCTCTTCTTCTCCTCCTCCTACTCCATCCTCCGTCTCCTCCTCGGCTGACTCCTCCTTTTCCACTGCTACCGCCTCTTCCGCTGCACTCCCCAAGCTCCCCTGAACCTATTCGATGAGGTGAGAAGTTGCCATGCTGTGCTGCGGCTGTTGTGCCTAGAAGCCAAGAGCCACACCGGTCCTGCACTGCTTTCAGCTCTGCGGTCACAGGCCGATCAGTAGCTAACCCTGCTCAATTTGACAGTTGGTAAAGTGGTGTGCGACAACGGCGCCAATCTGCTGAGCGCACTGAAACAGGGCAAACTGACACACATGCCATGCATGGAACACATCCTGAACTTTGCCAAATACGCCGGGGTCCAGGACGTCTTGCGGCAGGCCAGGAAAATCTCCTGGCATTTTAGAAGATCTTACGCGGCCATGCATCGCCTTGCTGATGTTCAGCGGCGACACCACCTGCCCGTCAGACGTCTGATTTGTGACAGCCTGACGCGCTGGAACTCCACCTTGTATATGCTTGATAGGCTGCTCCAGCAGCAATGTGCCGTTAAAGACTACCTGTACGAACTCTGCAGCAGGACAGGTTCTGGGAGCTTGATTTCTTTTCACCACGCCAGTGGCTGCTCATGCGCGACGCATGCAGACTTCTGCGACTATTTGATGAGATCACCAAACTAGTCAGTCGCAGACAGGGTGCAATCAGTGACATCGTACCTTACGCATTCTTTCTGGAGCGTGCATTGCGTTGTGTCATTGATCAAGCCGTGGAGGAACAGGAGCAGGAAGATTAGAAAGTCGCAAAGCTGAATGAATTCTCATAGGGGCTACTCTATCTAACACAAGTCAGCAGGAGTCTGAAGAGGAGTCAGAGGAGGATGGTGGCTGGGGGGAGGAGGAGGAGAAGGAGCAAGAAGATCAGGCTTTGAGGGGGACTTTAAACTTTTTGGGGATCCCTGGTGTTGTCTGTTGCTGGGGGGAGGAGACCGAGGACGACATTCTCCTGGGCAATGAGCAGGAGCCAGGGCGCTCCACCGCTTCCAATTTAGTGCAATGGGGGCCTTCATGCTCCAGTGCTTGAAGAGGGACCCCCATATAAAAAGCATAAAGGGCAAGGACTAGTACTGGGTGGCAACGTACTTAGACCACCGGTAAAAACACAAAATGGTGGACATGTTACCAGCAGCACAGAGGGCTGGCAGAATGCAGCATTTCCAGGCCTTGCTGCGAGAGATGCTGCATTCTGCTGTTGTGGGTGCTGGCAGAGAAATTTCCACTCACAGCGAAACAGGTGCAGGTACCAATCCTACCGTGTCAGCAAGAAGAGGGCAGTTTGAAGATGTGTTGGTCACTTCGGAGTTGAGATCATTCTTGCAGCCAACCCATCGACAGCCGCCATCCGGATCCAGCCTACGGGAACGCCTAGACCGGCAGGTGTCCGGCTACATCGGGTTTATGGCCAATGTGGACGCTCTGAGAAGCGAGGAACCCCTGGACTACTGGGTGTGCAGGCTTGACCTGTGGCCAGAGCTGGCACAATTTGCCATGGAACTCTTGGCTTGCCCCTCGTCGAGTGTCCTGTCTGAAAGGACGTTCAGCGCAGCAGTGGGGATCGTGACCGATAAGCGCACTCGGTAGACTAACTCACATTTCTAAAAATGAATGAGGCATGGTTCACGGAGGAATTCAACATCTGTGACGATCACGTGTAATTGAATTTCCTCATGCCAGCCCACACATATCCGCCACCACTCAGAACAAAGAATGGTCCTTGTCTTATGTATATACATCGGCATAAGGGTCCATTCAAACGTCCGCAAAATTTTGCGGAACAGGTGCAGACCCATTAATTTTCAATGGGGCCGGAATGTGCTGTCCGTATCCTCATTTGCGGATCCGCACTTCCGCATCCGTGCTTCCGTTTCCACAAAAAAATAGAACATATCCTATTCTTGTCGGCAATTGCGGACAAGATTAGGCATTTTCTATTATAGTGCCGGCGATGTGCGGTCCGCAAATTGCAGAATGCACATTGCCAGTGTCCGTGTTTTGCGGATCCGCAATTTGCGGATCCGCAGAACACTTACGGACGTGTGAATGGACCCTAAAAGGCCTTTTCTGTCCGGTGAATGCCTAGTTTTTGGGGCCTCTACTCCAGTGGTCTACAGTTACATTTTTTTTCAGTGAATGCCTAATGTACTTCCAGCCACATAATCACAAGTTATTTTCTGTCAGTTGAATGCCTAATTTTTGGGGCCTGTACTGGCCTACGGTAAAATTTTTATCCAGTGACCGCCTAATGTACCTCCAGCCACATAATCACAAGTTCTTTTCTGTCTGGTTTATGCCTAATTTTTGGGGCCTGTACTCCAGTGGCCTACAGTAAAAATTTTATCCAGTGACCGCCTAATGTACCTCCAGCCACATATTCACAAGTTCTTTTCTGTCAGGTTAATGTCTAATTCTTGGGGCCTGTACTGGCCTACATTAAAAATTTTATCCAGTGACCGCCTAATGTACCTCCAGCCACATAATCACTTGTTCTTTTCTGTCAGGTGAATGCCTAACTTTTGTGGCCTGTACTGGCCTACAGTAAAATTTGTATCCAGTGACCGCCTAATGTACCTCCAGTCAGGGTGTCATGGTCTTACCTTCTTGCTGTTCTCCTTCGTTTGACATGTGCTGGCGGCCATCTTGGTTTCTGGGTTTCTTGTAGCCTCCCACCCTGCGGCTCCTCCTTCCCACTGGGAGGAGCTGGATGCCTAGCTCATATATATAGGAGGTCTGTGGCTTCAGTTCCTTGCTTGGTCCTCCTGTGTTCACATGCTTCTAGACTGCTGCTGCTTCTGGTTCCTGATCCTGGTTTCGTCCGACTACCCTGCTGGTTCCTGATCCTGGCTTCGTCTGACTACCCTGCTGGTTCCTGATGCTGGCTTCGTCTGACTACCCTTCTGGTTCCTGACCTCTGGCTTCGCAAAGACTCTGCTTCGGTTTCGCCATCCGTTTGGACTTTTGCTTTACAGCTTTATTTTCAATAAAGCCTTCTTATTTTCACTTATCCCTTGTTGTACGTCTGGTTCATGGTTTCTGTGACACAGGGCCTGCGTCACCACCCGGAAAACCCGGGCAAATGCCGGGGCCCACTGCTCCTGAGGGGGCCCACTGAGCTGCTACGAGCACTTCCATCAATACAGATGGAAGCACTCATTGCTGTCATTTCACTTGCGCAGTACCCTTCTGGTGGGCCCTCTGAGTCACATGAGGCCGGCTGCTGCAGAGCTTCAGACACGCCCCCTCTTCACTCTATTCTGCAGAGCAGCAGGTTACCTTACCAGCTTCAGACAGCAGAGTTTGTCAGTGAGTCTGCACTGTGACTGTCTCTTCTATGTGAGCCAGGGGCGGTTCTCTTCGAGCTGCTGCTGGATGATGCTTCTTGCTATTTAGTTGTTTTATTGCTTCATTAAGCAGTTTGCCTCCATGACACCCCCCCCCCCACTTCCCCCACAGTGGCGACTCTAGGAACAATATGTAGGGGGGGGGCACATAAGATACCACAGTCAAAAATGGGGGGGCACTCATATTTTTCACCACTTAATCATACTACTGAAAAAAACGAAATAAGTATATATAAATAATATTACAAAATACGGGAGTATTGCGGTATGCAGGGATATCTTTTTATTCTACTAACCTAATACTTAAAAGACAAGCTTTCAAGAGTTTTCCTTTCTTCCTCAGTATTGTTTCAGACCTGAGAAAGAGAGAAACGCTCTTGAAAACTTTTCTTTATAGTTTAAAGCAGTTTCAGCAAACACCAGGGCTTTGTAAATAATTCCATATGTTAAACATGTCACTAAAGAAGACCAATGAACAGACGCTCACAGGCTTATTAAAAAAAAGGGTGAAGAGTTTGGAGAAGGGAACAATCTAGGACAACATAACTGAATAGGAAAGTGAGATGAATGTGCGAATTTTTATTGTAAATCAGCTATGTTGTCCTATATTGTGCACTTCTCTTGACTAATCCAAACTGCAGCCAGCCAGAACCGCAGGGGCAACACTTGAGGTTCATGGTGGGCCGATAAGGGGCCAAATAATAACACAGTTCATCGGTTTACTCACGGTTAGCAGAAAGCCTCCCTGGGCTGGCAGCACAGTGTTGAGGAAGACAGCACGAAATCCTCCGGGGCACACTCTGTGGTAGGGAAGCACCAGCCTAGATGGAGGTCGAGGTGCCCTTGATGGCAGTGGTGTTTAGGGTGCTTGTGGCGGCTGGGTCCCTTGGTGTTATTTGTCGTGACGCCAGTACCGTTAATGGTGGTACAACCAATTGTAAGAATGAAGTAGACAGTGGTAGGATACAACTCACAACTTTTACTGATGTTGGTTCCAGTTGCGGCATAAACATCCAGACAGAATGCAGTCCTTTGCAATTTAGAATGAATTCTGTTGATCCACTGTTAATAGGTTTGGCTGGGTTTAGACTTAGCTTGTGGTTCTGTATAAGTATTTCTGGTAGGTGACTTTGCTTCAGGTCCCTTGTAAACCAGAGTAATTTGGTGAGGTTGCCCGTGGCTAAAGTATCCTTTACCTGGATTCCCAAAGGTCTTTTATGCCTGGATAGTGGCTTTTATCCTTTGGGTTTTTTTGTCTTTCTTTTCTTTTGTCCCTTTCTGGACTAGACTTTTACCTGAGCAGAAGTGCTAGATCTGCACTCTCTCAAACTCAACAACAGACTGTACTGAACTCCTCTCTCCCACCTGACTAAAGTATTTATATGACCTAAGTACTATCCCCATCTAGTGGTGGGATGTGTAAATTACACCAGACCAGCCTATGAACAGGGATACAACAGGTGTTGTAATACAAAATGACATGCAATATGATAATGCCGTTTCACAGTAATTTTGCAGTTCCCACATATCCTGAGTGGGACGCTGCATACCCCCCTGCATTCTTATATAAGAAGGGGAAAAGCATGCATGCATAGGAAATAATGCCATAACTTCATTTCTTGTACTACTTGTACCTGCAAGTAAAATGGGTTAAGCAAACATACCTCAGGCAACAACAAAATGTGACAAATGGGGTTGTAATTTTTTCCTCTGAAGACTGGAGATGTACTAGAAAAGCAGGATAGTCCATAATGATAAAAAAAACAAAAATAAACATCTCAGGAGGCTCACAGGGTATGAGTCCGTTCCCTGGGCACAGGTAAATGTCGAAAGAACATATCACAGAGGCTCAGGTGCGTGAAAGTCTATCTCCTGGTATAGGCTTGAACGTTGCTAAACGGATAAAAGGTAAATAGTCCCTTAAAAAGTCCTTTAAGGAAAATGGAACATAATAAATGTAGGTCAGTCTCTTTCTTGAACTCTGGATCTCCAGGCAATGTAAGGATGTACTCAATGTTAAATCGGCAGAGCTGGAAGTTTTCTTCTCGGCTGCTGGGACAGGAAATCTCTGTAACAGACAGGTGGTTGTCCTCTTGTAATCCTGTCGGATCTACAAAGCGGCTGAGACTCTACAAGCCTTGCTTTAAAGGAACTTGGGGTTTCCTGAGCTGTAGTAGTTACAACTTCTGGTTGAAGTGCGGTGGTGTTGGTCTTAGCAGGCACTAAGATGTTGAGCCAGGGAGTTAAGAACCGTTGTAACGGATCAGAGTCTAATGTTCTTCCAAAAGACTGCATTGATTCTTCTGAATCAGATGACTTTACAGGCTCTGGTTCTACGGATTGAATTTCCTCTTGAACAGCTTCTTCTTGAAGAGTTTCTTCTTTGGTATCGTCCTTGAGACACAATTTAAGGCGATTTCGATGCAGTACACGTGATTTGTCCTCTTACGTAATCTCATAAGTATCAGTGTCTGGATTGAGAATAGCAGTAATGGTGTAAAGTTCTCTCTCCCATTTGCTATCTAATTTGCTGGCATGATGGTTGTTTTTTAACCACACACGATCACCAATTTTGAGAGGTTCTGCTTTGGCAGATTGATTATAATCTTTCTGTTGTTTTTCATGAGCATGTTACATGCGTTGTTGAACAATTTCTTGTGCATCAATCAAACGTCTTTGGTACTCACTCACCCAATCAGTTTTTGGTAGAGGGTTTATTGCATCAGGCACTTGTACGCCCAAAGTATGATCAGCAGTTAGTGTACCTTGTCGGCCGAACATAAGATAATAGGGTGTATACCCAGTAGAACAATGAATAGTGTTATTGTAGGTGTACATCTATTGAGGCAATAAAGTAGGCCAATCATTTTTTGTAGCAGGTGGGACTGCTCTTAACATCTCAATTAGAGTTTGGTTCATATTTTCACAAAGCCCATTTCCTTGGGGATGGTATGCTGTGGTCCTGATTTTCTGACAGTTGTGAAAGGTATGCAGTTCTTTGAAAAGTTGCGACTCAAAGACAGATCCCTGATCTGTAAGAATTCTTTCTGGGCATCCATATGGCAACAAGAAATGTTTCCAGAAAGCATCTGCAGTTGTTTTGGCAGTCAAATCCTTGACAGGCACGGCTACAACAAATTTAGTGTAATTATCAATAATGGTCATAGTGTATGTGTAACCTGAGCGACTTGGTTCGAGCTTCACATGGTCAATTGCAACTATTTCTAGCGGTGCTCGGCTTACAATGGGATGTAAGGGTGCTTTTTGGTCATGTTTTTAATTTCTTCCAACAGCACAGGTGGAACACTCTCGACACCACTTTTCAATGTCTCCTCTCATCCCGAACCAGTAGAATCTTCTCCGGATGGTGGCTTCTGTTTTCTGCACGCCAAAGTGCCCTGATTGATCATGGTACATCTCAAGAATTATTCTTGCATCTCGGCGTGGTATTAAGATTTGATACAGACGATCCCAGGTAACTGGATCTAAGGTCCTTCTTAATAGTAGGCCCTTCTGTAGAAAAGGGTGTTTTCTGTGTCTCCATAATTTTGACAATTCTGGATCAGCATTCCTCCTGCGGATTCTTTCTGGTGTTCTCCCGCTGGTGAAGAAATCTTGCAGTTCACCCAACACTCTGCTTTCATTTTGAAGCTTGATCCATCTTTCTTTGTCCACTTGAGATTTTGGATCCACTTGTTGTTGAAGATTAAGGACCTTTTTCCCTTTGGCGGTGATGACGTCTTGGTGGGCAAAGTTTTTGTAGAAGGATGGCATCTCTACCTCTTCCCAAACCTCTTCTTGTGTAGTAGGGTCTTCTTGGGTCAGCTGACGGGATAATGCATCTGCATTTTCATTTGCTTTTCCTGTTCTGTACTTCACAGTAAAATTGTACTTAGCAAGGCGTCAGGCCCATCTTTGTTCTAATGCTCCCAACTTGGCGGTGTTAAGATGCGCTAGTGGGTTGTTATCTGTGAAAGCCACAAATGGTGTTGCGGCAAGGTAATCTTTAAATTTCTCTAACAGCCCACACGAGTTCGAGGAATTCCAATTTGAAGGAACTATAGTTTTGGTAGTTTCTTTCAGTACCTCTAAGAGATCTACTAGAGTAGGAAATGACTCTTTCTTTACCTTCTTGTATTTTTGACAAGACAGCTCCCAGGCCTTTCTTACTGGCATCTGTGAAAAAATGAAATGGCTGTTGGTAATCCGGATAGACTAAGATTAGTGGTTCTGTTAACTTCTTCTTCAGGAGCTGGAAGGCAATTTCTCTTTCGGTGTTCCATTCAACTGGTATTGGAGATTTCTGATACCTTTTAGGAGGTCCTCTCAGAAGTTCTAATATTGGCTCTGCAATTTGGGCAAAATGAGGAATAAAGCGTCTGTAGTATCCTGCGAAACTGAGGAAGCTTCTCACTTCTTTCACCGTAGTAGGAGTAGGCCAATTTCGGACTGCGGCTGTCTTCTCTGGATCTGGTTTAACACCTTCAGAGCTGACAATATGCCCTAAGTATTTGACTTCTGGCTTCAGTAGATAACACTTAGATGGTTTAACTTTGAGTCCATGTTTAATGAGGACTTGAAAAACTTCGGCCAGATGTTTCAAGTGATCTTCATAAGATTTGGAGTAGATGATGACATCATCTAAGTATAACAGGACAGTTTCAAATTGTTTGTGGCCCGGACAACGCTCCATTAATCTTTGAAAAGTTCCAGGCGCGTTGCAAAGTCCAAAAGGCATGCAGTTGAACTCAAATAGGCCCATAGGGGTGGTAAATGCAGTCTTCTCACGATCTTCAGGTGCCATTGGTACTTGCCAGTATCCACTGGTTAAATCAAGAGTAGAGAAGTAGGCTGAAGATCCTAAAGCTGTCAAGGATTCCTCTATACGTGGTAAAGGGTAAGCATCCTTGTGAGTGATTTGATTGATTTTTCTGTAGTCCACACAGAATCTGATGTTGCCGTCTTTTTTACGGACAAGGACTAGTGGTGCAGCCCATGGACTATGGCTTTCTTTGATGATATTGGAGTCTTTCATCTCCTGCATCCTTTGCTTTACGGATTGGTACATAGTTGGTGGTATAGGCCGATACCTTTCCTTGATCGGTGGGTGTGAACCTGTAGGGATGGAGTGCTTTATGATATCTACTTCTCCATAGTCTATAGAATCATGATTTTCAGTACTCCCTCCAATTGGTGTTCTGGCGTTGAAGCATCTCCCACATGAAGTTCTTTCCACCAGGGGGTGCTTAAATTTTGGTCCTGTGGGTGTTGTTTCTTAGTAAGTTGCTCTTTGGTATCTGTAGCCACACTGATGACATCTTGAAATGTAACTTGGATCAGCTGTGCAATGGGACGTTATTTTGGTAATGTTACACTGCTATCACTCAAGTTTAGGAGTCGAATTGGCACTTTACCTTCAGAGACGGATACTAGGCTTCTTGCAGCTCTAACTAGAGGATAGTCTTCCAAAACAACCGGTTCTACCAGGGCTTGGTAGTCTTGACCTTGAATTCCGACTACAGCTCGGCACCACAAGAGGGTTTCGGTGTTGGGTTTGAGAATCACAGGTTGATTATCTCGGATGCGGACACAGCAGATTTCTCCTTTTTTATTGGCGAATCTCTGTTGCGCATTTAGTACATGGATGGTTTGTTGGATCACCTTCTTAGAAGCAGAAGAAGCAGTAGGCACTGACTGGTGCAAGGCTTTCAGCATCTCAACATAACAGTTCCTGAGGACATTAATTCCTAGGACTATTGGAGGGTTGTTGTTATTTTCTTTGACTTGTACCACAATAATGCCTTGTTGAAATAGTGTAGTTCCTCCTACTTGAATGGTAGGTTCCCAATAACCAAGTATTGGTACGGGTTTGCCGTTACTGGCTATGAGACTCAGCCAGGATTCTGGGGGCTGGGTAAGCTGATTTTAGTCACAGTATTTTTCAAATGCTGCTTGTTGAATGGTAGTGACTTGGGATCCTGTGTCAACTAGGGCAACAAAAGGAACTCCATTTATTTGAAGTGTCACTTCTGGACGGGATCCTACGTATCTTGGCATCCAATAGGGATCTTCTGGACCTATTGAATTACCTCCCGAGGGGTGGTCCTTGGCCTCGGGGGTCGCCCGTTTAACTGCCAGCAGGTTGCTTCAGTATGGCCTGGCTTGTGACAGTTTGTGCAGATAGGCCACCTAGGGGTGCTAGTGCGGTCAGGAGGGCGTCCACCCGAATTTCTGGAATAAGTCTCTTTATAGTCAGGAGAGAAGAGCCTTCTGGACACAGGTTTCTCATCCTCCAGCAATAATGGTTTTTCCCACTGTTCCAACTTTTGGTGGACTTTCTCCAGACTTTTAGTCAGGAATTGGACTTGCTCAGTAAGGGCAGCAACTGCATCAGGAATTGGGGCTTGGGTTGCCTGACTGACGACAGGTAAAGGTTTTAAAGGGGTGACCAGCTGTGCTACTGGCACTACAGCGGATCCAACAGGTTCTGTTGGTGGATTTTTTCCCAGTATACTTATAGCTAATTCTTTAAAGTCTAAGAAAGCATCACTTGGATGTTGGGCAGCTAACATTCTTAGCTGACTCTTTAAATTGTCTGTTTTGACACCTTCAATAAATTGCTCTTTCAGGGTTTTGTCCTGATTTTCTGCCTCACGGGGGTCTACTTGGACAACTGCTCTAAGGGCTTCCTGCAAAGATAATGCAAAGTCTCTAAGTGACTCACCTGATTGCTGTTTCTTGCTGAAGAACCTCATCTTGACCTCTGACACGGTCCTGGGTTCAAAGGTGGTGTAGAGACGTTCAAATATCTGCTCCACTGTCCTCCTCTCTGAACTTGGCCAGGATTTCACTTCTCTGAGAGCAGCTCCTTCCAATTGCGCAAGGAGAATCTCCATCTGTTGTTCTGGGGATACAGGGTACAATCTGAACACAGCAAGATATTTCTCTCTAAAGTCCCTTAAAGTGTGAATTTCTCCGGAATATCGTGGGAAACAGGGGGCCCCAAAATAATAAGGCATAGTTAAAGGCATTAAGCTTTGTGCTGCAGCAGTTGCGCTGGGACCGGCTGCGGCTGCCGCAGGAGGTCCGCAGAGATCAGGCTGCACATTATCTTCCTGCACAGACATGGAAACAGCAGGTGAATTATGATTAGGTATGTTAACTGTGGCTGTAGACACTTTTTTTTTCTTGCGCGGCGTTGCTATGGGGAACCGCTATCTTGCGGGTGTATGGCCCTTTAAGAAACTTGGTGCTGGCTGAATATAGTGTTTGAACAGCGCTAGTTTAAATCTTGGACAGCGCTCCTGGCTATCGATGCTCCCTCATGGTTAGCAGGGGCAAATCAGAGTACTCACAGGTTGTGATTTCTACTTGGGGGACGGCAAGTAATGCGATCCTCTCCTCTCCGTTAACTTGCATGTGAAATCTCGCGACTTTTGGTGTGCGCACATCCCACTCTCCTCCCGTGCGCGGCGTCTTACTTTGATGTCGCTGCAAACAGAGGAGGCGGCGCTGCGTTTGCATAGAGGATCGGCCTCCCAAAATTGATACAGTAAAGGTAGGACGGGTTGGCCGGACAATTTTGCATAAATGGGCGGCACTGGGTTTTTCCACCTCTTCTGGGAGTGTCACTAACTTATCCACAATGACGGCGCAGTATTTTTTCTAACAAGAAGGCCTCCGCCGCCCATCTTAAGTGCATAGAAACAGTCTATTCAATGACAGCAAGCCGTTTTAGTAACACCCAAATGTCTGCTTTTCTCACTTTTAACACTGCGATTTTTATGCTGATGACTAGTATAGCACTTCCATGTAATTCCCAAACAGTTTAAACAGTTCTGTGGCCCAATACAGTGCGCAATAAGTAACAGTCTTTCAAAGATGGCGCAGGGGTTAGAATCCTGTTCGTGACACCAATAAAGATATGCAGCCAGCCAGAACCGCAGGGGCAACACGTGAGGTGCACGATGGGCCGATAAGGGGACAAATAATAACACAGTTCATCGGTTTACTCACGGTTAGCAGAAAGCCTCCCTGGGCTGGCAGGGAAGACAGCACGAAATCCTCCGGGGCACACTCTGTGGTAGGGAAGCACCAGCCTAGATGGAGGTCGAGGTGCCCTTGATGGCAGTGGTGTTTAGGGTGCTTGTGGCGGCTGGGTCCCTTGGTGTTATTTGTCGTGACGACAGTACCGTTAATGGTGGTACAACCAATTGTAAGAATGAAGTAGACAGTGGTAGGATACAACTCACAACTTTTACTGATGTTGGTTCCAGTTGCGGCATAAACATCCAGACAGAATGCAGTCCTTTGCAATTTAGAGGAATTCTGTTGATCCACTGTTAATAGGTTTGGCTGGGTTTAGACTTAGCTTGTGGTTCTGTATAAGTATTTCTGGTAGGTGACTTTGCTTCAGGTCCCTTGTAAACAAGAGTAATTTGGTGAGGTTACCCATGGCTAAAGTATCCTTCACCTGGATTCCCAAAGGTCTTTTATGCCTGGATAGTGGCTTTTATCCTTTGGTTTTTTTAGTCTTTCTTTTCTTTTGTCCCTTTCTGGACTAGACTTTTACCTGAGCAGAAGTGCTAGATCTGCACTCTCTCAAACTCAACAGCAGACTGTACTGAACTCCTCTCTCCCAATAGGCCTGACTAAAGTATTTATATGACCTAAGTACTATCCCCATCTAGTGGTGGGTGTATAAATTACACCAGACCAGCCTATGAACAGGGATACAACAGGTGTTGTAATACAAAATGACATGCAATATGATAATGCCGTTTCACAGTAATTTTGCAGTTCCCACATATCCTGAGTGGGACGCTGCAAAGCTCTTCACCCTTTTGTGAAATAACCCTGTGGGTGTTGTTGGTGTGTGCAACTAATACTACTTGCCATGTACCAATTTTACACAGCCGGCCACTTCCTACCTACTTAATATTTAAAATTAGACATTAAACTAAACTACATTTATAATAAAACAATTTACTTACCAAAGAAGCTATTCAGCCGCCTGCTGTGCCGTCCTCTGCTTGCTTCCGCGGATTCTTTCCCCTCCTTTCAGTCTCTCCTGAAAGGACGCACCATAACTGATTTAATGAGCCATTCGCAGTTTCACTGTACCGGCCGTGCGTACTTACACGTGCATGGCTTAATCTTTGAGACAAGCATATGCTACTGGCAGGATCAACCAGGTAGGCGACGGAGCGCACTGTTATGGGGAATCTGTGGATGACACTGTTATGGGCATCTGTGGATAGCACTGTTATGGGGGATCTGTGGATGACACTGTTATGGGCATCTGTGGATGACACTGTTATGGGGGATCTGTGGATGACACTGTTATGGGGCATCTGTGGATGACACTGTTATGGGGCATCTGTGGATGACACTGTAGCAATTGTCCCCCACACTGCCCCCACAGTAGTAATTGTCCCCCACACTGCCCCCACAGTAGTAATTGTCGCCCACACTGCCCCCAGTAGTAATTTTCGCCCACACTGCCCCCACAGTAGTAATTGTCCCCCACAGTAGAAATTGTCCCCCACACTGCTGCCCCCACAGTAATGTATTAATTGTCCCCCACACTGCTCCCATGACTAGTTTGCTCCCCATGTAGTAATTTCCCCCCCACTGTCTCTTCAGTAATATGATCCTACTGTGCCCCCCAGTAATGTCCCCCAATTTAGGTTGGCACTTGGCAGTGGCACACAAAAAAAATAAAGCTAATACTTACCTTATGTTCCATACTCCTAGCGCTCACTCGACTCAGTACTAGGCAGGCGAGCACATCCCGGCACAGGCACGCGATGACCTCATCACGCCCGCCTGCGCTGGGATTTTACTACCGCATAGGCTTCAGGCCTATGCGCTCCCGTCCCCCGCCGTATTTTGCTGCCGCCTGGGCAGCCATTGGCCAGCGTTTTTTTAAAAAGGGGAATCAGCGGGAGGGCACCCGGGGGGGGGGGCAAGGAATAACCTATTGTGGGGGCACTTGCCCCCCTCTAGCGATGCCTATGCCCCCCATATCCTGTCCTATCTCATCCTCATGGATCCCCTTCTGTCTCCATTCCTCCCTCATGTATCCAGAGCTCCTGTTCCATCCTCCTATCTCCTGTTGCTGCCCTGCACAGACCTCCTGCCACTACTTCTTGTATGAATCCCCCTCAGAGCCCCTTCCACCTACTTGCTGTGTTCACCCCTCCTGTCCATCCAGGGCCCCGGACCCCTGTCTCACTCCTCTGCATCTCATTATGGTGGTGTCTGCACCACATTCACCATAAGGACCTTCCAACGTCACAGGGTCATGTGACTGTGCCCCCCACCCCATACTGTGCCCCTCACCCCGTACTGTGCCTCTCACCCCATACTGTGCCCCCTTATACCCTGCATTGTCCCCTCTTACCACACCCTGTACAGTGCCCCTAGTCATTCCCTGTACTGTGCCCCCTCTATGGCCATAACTGTATCCCTTTACCTACCCATGCCACCTTTTTTAGACCTGGCATGAGCGGGAAAAAGATGCAGATTGTGGTGCTATAGACATATTTCTATATAATAAATGACCCCCTAATATTATTATTATTCAGGGGTAGGGTTAATATCTTTATACTATATAGATTCTAGTGTATTATACTGTGCCCTGTATTTCCCAGTAGATAAATGATCGTTGGGAAACACAGTCCTCACCCCTGACCACCAGGACCAGTTAGCGCTCTGTCAGTACATGGCGACCTCCCCTCTCCGCCACGCTGCTCCGCTGTGTACTGGTGCTTATTCTGACACTAGGGCTGGGTTCACATCCCATTTTTGCCATCCATTTAATGCATACCAAAAATGTATACGTTAACCGATGCCTCAGACTGATGCCGTACAGTGGCGGCCGTTCACCATACAATTTTATTGTAAAAAAAAAAAACATATACGTTAACGTATGCATTTTTTTACTGGACTCTGCAGGATACAAAAACGTGGAGTGTTGCAAATTTGTATACATCAAACTAATAGGAAAAACGTGATGTGAACCCACTGGTGGGGGGGGGGGCGGGGGGCGTACTAAAATTTGCTGTGGGGCCCAGTCAGTTCTAGCTACATCACTGCACAGCTCCCTCTCTCCTCCAGGCCTGGCCCAGCAGTGACGTCATGACGTGTGTCTCACTGCTGTAGCGGGCCTGAGGAGAGAAGGAGCGCAGGGAGCTGCGGTTAGTGAATGACAGGATCACCGGCTCCCCTGCGCTCCAGCAATGATAGGTATGTGAGGGAGCCACTGTGGGGGGTCATTACACTGTGAGGGCCCCTTACACAGTATAATGACCCCCAGTGCCCCCCATTTAGTCTAATGATCCCCAATGACCCTCCATTTAGTATGATGACCACCAGAGCCCCCATTCAATATAATGACCCCCAGTGACCACCATACAGTATAATGACCCCCAGTGCTCCCTCCATACAGTATAACCCCCAGTGTGGGGGTTTCTGAATGGGGGCGACTGGGGGTTATTATTCTGAATGGAGGGCCGCTGTGGGGTCATTATACTGTGTGTGGGGCCACTGGGAGTAATTATACTGTGTTTGGGGGCATTGGGGGGTCATTATACTGTGTGAAGGGCCACTAGTGGTCATTATACTGTATAAGAGCCACTGGTGGTCATTATACCGTGCGGGTGCCTGGTGATTATGTGATCACTGAGTCCAAACCATTAATAATAGCGCTATCCACTGAGGTTAGGAGGTAAGGTGATAAACCGCTTGTGTCTTTTCCTCATGGTCCCTGGCTGTCACTGAAAGCTGGAGACCTGACAAACTACTACTACTACTGTAATATTTTAAGAATGCCCACTACTAATTCATTAAAAAAACAGTGGATCAGTGATACATAGATCATAGATAAATCAATACCATGGTAACCCAATTAGCCATTCCTAATTAAAGAAGTTTTGGGATTATGCTATTAATGACCTAACCTCAGGATGGGTGATCAATATGAAATCAGCAGGGTCCGACTCTTGGGCAGCACTCTGGTGAGTGCCGGTGCCTCCTCTCTGCTTACCAAGCACAGCTCCATCCATTTCACAACGGCTATGCTTGGTATTGCAGCTCAGCTCATTCATTTGAATGGGACTGAGCTGTGCCTAGGCCACATAGTGTCATATGGCGTAGGAAGAGGCCTAAGCGCTCACCGATTGCCTCGGCCTCTTCATACAATGTATCGGTGGGGATCACCAGGAGTCTTCTGAGCATAGATCATCAATATGATAATCCCAGAAAATCTCTTTAAGGGTTTATTCACACATTGCAGATTTGGTCTGTATTTAGCATTATTATTTCAAATACAAAGCCAAAATCAGGTCTAGATGGACTATATTTCCAAACCTGACTTTGGCTTCCAAATGCTGATACAACCTGTAGACCAGATATGCAATATGTGAATAAGACCTAAAGAGGTTCCTTGCATCTATCCCAAGGAAAAACTTTTCGTACCATTTAGGCATTGGGTGCATTTTGGATGTATTATATGACTTTCTGTGTAGACTGTATTACGGATATAAGCAGCTGTACTACAGAAGCTTTAAAGGACATTTGTCAGCAGCTTTGTACCTATGACACTGGCTGACCTGTTACATGAGCGCTTGGCAGCTGAAGACATCTGTGTTGGTCCCATGTACATATGTGTCCGCATTACTGAGAAAAATGATGTTTTAATATATGCAAATTAGCCTGTAAGAGCAATGGGGGCGTTGCCGTTACACCTAGAGGCTCAGCTCACTCTGCAACTGCCACACCCTCTCCACTTTGATTGGCAGGATCAGGCAGTGGAAACATCATCACACCTGGCTCTATAAATCAAAGTAGAGAGGGCACAGCAGTTGCAGAGTGAGCAGAGCCTCTAGGAGCAACAGCAACGCCCCCGTTGCTCCAAGAGCCTCATTTGCATATATAAAAGAAAAATTTACTCAGTAATGCGGGCACATATGAATATAGAACAAACACAGATGCCTTCAGCTGCCAAGCGCACATGTAACAGGTCAGTCAGTGTCATAGGTGCAAATCTGCTGACAGATGCCATTTCAACAACTTTAGGTAAGACTTTTTATATAGCTAGCTATGCATTCGATAAATTGTATATTTTTAGAGCTAGATCCTCTTTTTTCGAAATTTTTATTTATTTTTCAAGATTAAATCCAGATTCTTTAGATGGTGAGTGCATAAAATAAAAAGCCAGATCCACGTTTTGCATTGCGGAGCTAGACAATATATTTTGTCATTTCAGAGCAATAAGATATTGCTGCAGGAGAACAATACAACTGCATGCCGCTCCTTACTTAGTATCACAAGTATGTTCTGTAGGTCTTACGGAGATTGTTGTCTTTGGCAGGCGGAGATGGCACATTAGTCCTGGTTTATCAGCTGTTTATACAAATGCCAGTTTATAGAACCGCACCAGTGGCTCCGCGCCAGTTCTCTTGTGTCAGCTGTACCAAATGACCGCAGATCTAATAGGGATTACTCTTAATGGCTTAAGGAATCTGCGTTTCCATTGTGACAGACGCGCTCTACTCTCATGCGTGGACAATTCCATTTAGGATGCTATTTATTGTGCTTGTCGAGGACAGAGAAGCAGAACATTGCTGTGAAAGGTAGAAATATCTGTGTTGAATATGAAGGAGGAGGGGAGAGTCATTTGTTTTCCGGAGATTGAGACAACCTGTTTCCCAGGTCTAAATATTATCTGTATGGACATTCTGAGGCAGACGCTCTGGATTTACCTTCATTTTAGGGATCTTAGATGATGTCTCATGTATATGGTGTATAACCGAGTCCCTAGCACAGGGATCAGCAACCTCCGACACTCCAGCTGTTCTGAAACTACAACTCCCAGAATCCTCCTTTCACTTCTATGGAAGTTACAAGAACAGCCGAGTACATGTACATGCTGGGAGTAGTAGTTTCACAGCAGCTGGAATGCCGGAGGTTGCTGATCCCTGCCCCAGCAAATAGCTCTGTAGTTTAGTCTTCTGCAGGTTATTCCAGCAGCTCTAGGGATCCGGCATAGCCAGATGTTACTGCAGTGACCACCAGCCTCATTGGCTATAATCGGATCCAGCGGAGACAAATATGCCGGGATTGTTATTGTTTTTGGCCATTTTGACATCTTCTCTATAGGGAAAAAAAGGCCAGGAAAAAACCTGGTTCACACAGTCATTTAGAAAAAACGCTGTTAAAAAAAAAAAGAAGCAAATGGTTTCTATGTTGTTTTTTAAAGCGGTTATCCAACCCCTATAACGTCCCTCCTAATGCCCGGGCCCTTTATGTATGTTATACTTACCCCGCTCCCCAACACCCACATCGCTCCTGATGCCCGCACGGCCGCCTCTGCATCTCCCCGTCGCGGGATCAAAACATCCGGTGATAGAGGGGAGCAGCCAATAGCAGGCCGCGACGGGGTAGAGCCTCCCTAGTGTCACCCATGATACTAGGGAGGCTCGTCCCCATCGCGGCCTTCTATTGGCTGCCCCCCCCCTCTCGTCGTCGGATGGTTTGATCCGCGCGACGGGGAGATGCAGCGGCGGCCGAGTGGGCATCAGGAGCGTTACAGGTGCCGGGGAGCCAGGTAAGTATAACCTACATGAGGGGCCAGGGCATCACGGGGGACATTATAGGGGTTGGAAAAAACTTTTTTCGCCTTTCTCAACAAGTAGGCATGCCTTAGTGGGGAAGGGGGTGTGATCTAGGGGAAAAGGCATGGCTTACATCATGACAGCATGCAGCAAACTTGACGCAAAGTAATCCAACTAATAGATGGTGTAAAGCGTCTTTGAGTGCATAATAGTAGTTGCAGTTGTGATTACCCTGTGTTCATATGTCCGTACCTTGTACTGACAGTCTGCATGCATGCTGAGAGTTGTAGTTTCACCACAGCTGGAGAGCCACAGGTTGTGAATATGTGTATAGATCTATACCTGTACATGTAGTATTGTAATGATGGAGGTGCTACTCTTTTCACCATGCAGGTATGGGTCTTCGGAAGATCAGGAGCAGCTTTAGTTCTCATACATTTCCAATATGTACTAGATCTTTACATGTTCTAGAACAGGGATGCCCAACCTGCGGCCCTCCAGCTGTTGCAAAACTACCAAATTCCCAGTATTACGTGACAGCATACAGCTATTAGGGAATGTTGGGAGTTGTAGTCTTGCAACAGCTGGTGGGCCACAGGTTGAGCATCCCTGTTCTAGAATATCATCCCTGCTAGTGATCAGTGGCATAGCGTGGGTTGCCAGCGCCCAGGGCAAGCCAAGTATTGTCCCCCCCCCCCTAACTTGTGAACATGCCCCTTTTTACACAGACAGAACTGATTAGGGTCTTCTAAGACCCAGCAGCTCTGCTCACCTGGTGATCACCAGGATATCCAGTTCCACTAGAGAAAGCAGAGTAGCTGCTTCCTCTATTTACTGCATAGCGCTCATTGGGGGTCATTTAGTAAGTGTGCTACATCTGTTTTAGGCGTAAAAAATGTCACAAATAAAAGCGACCTTTTTAATGCCTGTGCAACTATATTTGTCATAAAGGCATTTTTGTGCTGTCCAATTGGGAGTGGAAGGGAATACATGGGGGCATGGCGTGGGCTGGCTTAGGAACTGGACATCGGGACTGACCTTTTTACCATCTTTTACGCATGGAAACAGGTGTAAAAGAGGGGTAAAAACTACTTTAATCTGGTGCCCTACATGTAAAGAACTCCAGATAAAAGCCCAGCACCAAGTGCAGTACATGTACAGCACTTGGTCATTATGGAGTTAATAAGGGTGATTATTACTGTGAGGGCCTAATTGGCAGGCCCATGGGAATATTACTAGTACTACTCTGAGTAGTACTTTTAGGGGTTGGCCAGTTTATATAACTAGCTGCACATAGGCATTTTTAAACTATTGGCACTGAAGTCTGATAGATTAATATGTGCTGGCGCTGTGCTTGGAACATGGCTGCTGATGGAGGGTTCTGTTTATCAGCGGCATCCATTTACTTATAATAGGGATGGACTGCACATGTGCTAGTTCCCCTGTCCATTCCAAACTCCCACAGATCCCAGGTCAGACTCCCCATTACTGTATTATAGACTCCAGACCAGACTTCTCATTAGTACAGACCTCAGCTCTGTAAAGGTACTTTCACACCAGCGCTGTTTGGATCCAGCAGGCAGTTCTGGCAACGGAACTGCCTGCCAGATCCGGCAAACCGTATGCAAACGAAATCTGTTTTTCCCGTATCCGTTATTCTGGATGATACTTGATGAGACGGATACGGGAAAAACAGATTTTTAATTTTTTCAAAGATCAAAAGCAAAAATAGCTCCTCATATGTCCCGGCGCTCCTCTATGGAAATTAAGTGCGGTAGTGTTTCGGGATTTTCTCCGGAAAAGATACTGCAGCAAGCTGTATTTTGTCCTGGTCAAATACAGTACAAGGGATGGAACGGAAGACATCCTGATTAGTGTTGGGCGAGCATGCTCGGCCGAACACCAGTTCGGCTCGAGCATCGCTATGCTCGGCACATCGCAGTATGCAGCCGAATATCGCGTGTGCTCGAGCGCGATGCTTGAGTCAGTGTATTTAAATCTAATTTAGCCTCTATTTCTGAAAAGTTTCTGGCGGGATTCGAACTCACAACCTTCTACAACCTTCTTACTAGTAGTAAGTATTCCTATACAGCAGAAGTCTCATATTTTTTATTTTTTTTAGAAACTGGTCATTCAGCACTATAGTGTAGTGGTTAAGGTTCTTGGCTGTAACATAGAAGGTTGTAAGTTCAAATCCTGCCAGAAACATTTTAGAAATAGAGGCTAAATTAAATTTATATATTTTATATTTTTTTTTGTAATTGTAAAAAATGTGTAATTACAAAAAAATTTAAATATATATATATATATATATATATATGTATATATAAATCCATAATATGTGGGAAACTACTACTGATGTTTTAGACATTATATATTTACATATATTATAAAATTATATATTCTAAATATATAATAATATATGTAATATAATATGGCTAAAAACTTATATATATGTTTAAATTAAATTTAACCTCTATTTCTGAAAAGTTTCTGACGTGATTCGAACTCACAACCTTCTACATTACAGCTAAGAATCTTAACCACTACACTATAGAGCTGCATGACCAGTCACTTAAAAATAAATAAAAAATAAATGTAGTAAGTATTCCCTTTACAGCAGAAGTCTCATTTTATTTTATTTTTTTAAGTAACTGGCCATGCAGCTCTATAGTGTAGTGGATACGATTCTTAGCTATAATTTAGAAGGTTGTGAGTTTGAATCCCACCAGAAACTTTTCAGAAATAGATGCTAAAGTTTTAAATACACTGGGTGTCCCCAAGCACTGACTCCATAGATGGAGTCAGAGCAGGGACTCCTAAGCCAAACTAGAGTCCCATTGACTTCCATTGTGCTCGGGTGCTCTGTAGAGCACCCGAGTATGAGGGAAGTGTTCTACTCGAGCACATGAGCACTATAGTGCTCGACCAACACTAATCCTGATGCATACTGAACAGATTGCTTTCCATTCAGAATGCATTAGGACAAAACGGATGCGTTTTTTTCAGGTATTGAGACCCTTTACCGGATTTTGATACCGGAAAAGAATAACGCTAGTGTGAAAGTACCCTAAGGGGAGGGAGGTGGGAAATATGGTTGTTTCCTCTAAGGAGTTAAAATATACTGTGTAAACTAAGCAGGCAGCAGCTTCAATAGGGGCTGTCCCACAGTACCATACAGCCTGACACAGACATGATAACATTACAGTACCTTGTCACTGTCTGTAAATTCACAGGGCTTATGCAGGTCACAAGTCAGGAATACAAGAGGGGGCGGCCCATGACGTGTGCCCTGCGTCCTGACGCTGAGGCAGCCTGCGCGCAGTGTACCTGGTAAGGGTGGGTAAATGTCATTCACTCTGTCTCAATCAGCGCACTGCGTGCATCCCGCCATTGCCATTCAGTGAATGATTTACTGAATGACAATGGTGGGATATGCGCATTGCACTGGCTGCCACATAGAGAATGGTATTGTCTGTTAAGAGTGTTCAGGGTGCCGGGCGCCCCCTTGCATTTTGGCGCCGGGGCAACAGCCCCTCTAACCCCCCTGCCCCCCCGCTACGCCTCTGCTAGTGATAGACATGTGGATCCATATCTCCCAGTGGGCATCGGTCATTTTATGGTGAGGTCACCCTGAATGTTAATGTCTGAGAACTTCATTGACATATTAATATTTTAAAACTTTATTTAGTATCTGCTTATGATACATGTGGCTTTTACTGTCAATTACACTACATTACGATGTTAAATTATGCAGCAGATGCTAAAGGAAATATAGGTTATCTATGCCGAAGAATGAAAAACAAACTGCATATCTTTTTCCTGAGGAAGAGAATCAGACTCACAGGAAGGAAATTGGCCGTCTGCCAAAATGTGCCATCCTGAATGAATCACCTCACAAGTTCTTGGTCATTATAAGTTTGAATCACTAAATTATTTATCGGTATTGTAAAGAAAGCAATAATTCAGGTTCACCGGATGACCCTATGTAATGCATATACCTCATTTACATAAAGCCCTCAGTCTATATCACATATAATAGCTTGCCGAGGCCATTTTACATTCCGGTGAATGAAAGATGGAGGCATACCAAAGCCAATTACTAAAAATGCTCCCTCTAGCCTCCGAGCCGAGCGGTCTCCATGGCTCCTGAAAGGGAATCTAGGGATTTGTGTGTAAATCACATTGTGAATGTGTTATAGTAGATAATATGTCATTTCTGAATAGTATCTGCAGAGGGATGTGCGTAAATGAGCAGTGTTGATTTTGACATGTGGTGAGAGTAGAAAATGCAAAGGAAGAAATTACCTTGATGTGCCTTTATTGCATATAGGTAGTAGAGATGGTAATTATATAGTTTAGTCCTATGTAGACTAGGCCATCGCTGGCCCTATAACGCCATCTTTAGATATACAATGCATTCGGAAAGTCTTCAGACTTTTTCATTCTTTTCACATTTTGTTATGTTGCGGCCTTTAGAAATGGCCCTGCGGTTCGCCCGGCAGTCGTTTCGCGGCGAACTTTGCTTGTTTGCGAACATATGGTGATGGCCATATTCTTTTGCATTGCGCCAAACTTTGACCCATGACACATCCATCAGGGGGGACAGGACAGCCAATTGAGACGTATCAGCACATGGACACACCCCCACCAAAAAACAGAACCCGATCTGGCAGCCATTTTACATTCTGTGTTTTGCCAGTGTAGGGAGAGGTTGCTTTGTGGAGCAGGGACAGACTGTTAGGGACACCAAACGCTAGCTAATAGGGCCACAAAAGTCCTTTTAAGGTGTGATATACTGAGTGATGTGATATACTTATAATATACTTTCTAACATAGAAAGTATATTATAGTGCATTTGTATAGTGCAGCAGTTGTGTGCGGTTCTGCTGCAATACTGCAGCTATATAGAGGGACAAACGCTATTGGAATAACTAATTGCAACTGGTGTGATATACCTGTTGTCCACCAAAAAACTGATTGTAGGGTGTGATATATCTATAATATACTTTCTAACATAGAAAGTATATAGTGCATTTGTATTGTGCAGCAGTTGTATGCGGTTCTGCTGCGATACCGCAGGTATATAAAGGGACAAGCACTATTGGAAAAACTATTTGCAACGGATGTGATATACCTGTTGCCCCAAAAAAAAACTGATTGAGGGGTGCAATATACCTGCTTCCACAAAATACTATTGAAGGGGTTTGATATACCTGCTTCACAAAATACTGATTAAGGGGTGCGATATACCTGCTTCCACCAAATATTGATTGAGGCCTACGATATACCTGCTTTCACAAAATACTGATTAAGGGGATGGATATACCTGCTTCCACCAAATATTCATTGAGGCCTGCGATATACCTGCTTCCACAAAATACTGATTAAGGGTATTGATATACCAGCTTCCAATATTCATTGAGGCCTGCGATATACCTGCTTCCACAAAATACTGATTAAGAGGTTTGATATACCTGCTTCCACCAAATATTGATTGAGGCCTGCGATACACCTTCTTCCACAAAATACTGATTAAGGGGTTTGATATACCTACTTCCACCAAATATTGATTAAGGGGTCCTATATACCTAATTCCACAAAATACAGATTGAGGGGTGCGATATGCCTGATTCCACAAAATATTGATTAAGGGGTTTTTATATACCTGCTTCCACAAAATATTGATTGAGGGGTGCGATATACCTGCTTCCACAAAATACTGATTAAGGGGTTTGATATACCTGCTTCCACCAAATATTGATTGAGGCCTGCGATACACCTTCTTCCACAAAATACTGATTAAGGGGTTTGATATACCTACTTCCACCAAATATTGATTAAGGGGTCCTATATACCTTATTCCACAAAATACAGATTGAGGGGTGCGATATACCTGATACCACAAATTACTGATTAAGGGGTTTTTATATACCTGCTTCCACTAAATATTGATTGAGGGGTGCGATATACCTGCTTCCACAAAATACCGATTAAGGGGTTCTATATACCTGTTTCCACAAAATACTGATTAGTGGTTTGATATACCTGCTTCCACAAAATACTGATTGAAGCGTTTGATATAACTGCTTCCACAAAACACAGATTGAGGGGTGCGATATACCTGCTTCCACCAAATATTGATTAAGGGGTTCTATATACCTGTTTCCACAAAAAACTGATTAAGGGAATTGATATACCTGCTTCAACGAATTACTGATTAAGGGGTTTGATATACCTGCTTACACCAAATACTGATTGAGGGGTGCGATATGCCTGCTTCCACCAAATATTGGTTATGGGGTTCTATATACCTGTTTCCACAAAATACTGATTGAGGGGTGCGATATACCTGCTTCCACAAAATACTGATTAAGGGGATTGATATCCATGCTTCCACCAAATATTGATTGAGGCCTGCGATACACCTGCTTCCACAAAATACTGATTAATGGGATTGATATGCCTGTTTCCACCAAATATTGATTGAGGCATGCGATACATCAGCTTCCACAAAATACTGATTAAGGGGTTTGATATACCAGCTTCCACAAATACTGCTCTTTGGCACAGGGTCATTTTAAAAATGACAGGCAGAGGAAGAGGCAGGCCCTTCCGCAGGGGTGGTAGGGGTCGGGCAGCTGCACCAGGCCGGAGCCTAAGTGGGAAGTTGGAAAAGGTGCGTGCGATTACGTCAAAGGACACACCAGAGTTGGTAGAGCCTTCCGCTTCTGCACCCTCCTCATCCTCTGTATCTGCACCCTCCTCACTCTCTGCTGTGTGCACCCCCAAAGACACCACCACCATCATAGCCCCTCCACTCGAGTCAGAGGAATTATTTTCCCATCCATTCCCAGACCATACCAATGCACAGCCATTCTTGGCATCGGATGAGGAAGAGGAGGTAGCAACGGCCACCACCCAGCAGTCTGACGACAGTACCCAGATCAGCTCAAGGAGGGTGGTTCCTACTGTTGATGCCTACTCCGAGATCTCTAATGTCAGTGGTGGTGAAGGTGACGATGATGACGTGTCAATGGACGTCACTTGGGTGTCCACAAGAGAGGAAGAGGAGGGGAGTTCAGAGGGAGAGGCGGAGCAGCAGATAGTGAGGAAAAGGAGGAGAAGCAGGCAGAACTCGCAGTGCACAGGAGGCAAAAAGCAGACTGCAAATGTATCTGGAGCGAGCCATCCACCATGCACGGTCACATCTTGCACTCCCAGGACGCCAGCACATGGCTCCGCAGTGTGGGCTTTTTTACCATGTCAGCTGCTGACAATAGTGTTGCCATCTGCAGCCTGTGATGTCAACGCATAAGTCGCAGTAAGCCCAACACTCACCTAGGGACGACTGCCTTAAGAAGGCACCTGGCCTCCCATCACCGAGCCTAGTGGGAGCAACGCCGTCAGAACCCACAAAGCCACACTCCCGTCACTCCACGTCCTGCCTCTTCTCCTTCTCCTCTCTCCTCCTTTTTGTCCTCCACTCCTTCTTCCACCGTGCCGTCGTCGTGTTCATCTGGCAGAAAGCAGGCATCCATGGCCCAAATGTTTGAGCGTAAAAAGTTGATGATGCCGGATAACCCTCTTGCCCAATGGCTGACCGCTGGCTTGTCTGAACTGCTAGCCCGCCAACTACTGCCGTATAAACTGGTGGTGGACTCGGAGGCCTTTAGAAAATTTGTGGCTATTGGCACACCGCAATGGAAGGTCCCCGGAAGGAAATATTTCTCCCAGAAGGGCATCCCAGAGCTCAATGGCCACGTTCAGCGGCAACTGAATGTATCTCTGGCACACAGTGTCAGTGCCAAGATACATCTGACCACAGACACGAGGTCTAGCAAACACGAGCAGGGAAGGTACATAACTTTTACTGCCCACTGGGTGAACCTTCTGACGGCCGTCAAGCATGTAACCCGTGGCACCCGTGTGCATTTGGTGTTACTGCTATGGATTGCATGCAGGCCTGCCTCTTCTTCTCCTCCTCCTACTCCATCCTCCATCTCCTCCTCGGCTGACTCCTCCTTTTCCACTGCTACCGCCCCTTCCACTGCACCCTCCAAGCTCCCCAGAACCTATTTGATGTGCCAGTTTAGACGTTTCCATGCTGTGCTGCGGCTGTTGTGCCTGGAAGCCAAGAGTCACAATGGTCCTGCACTGCTTTCAGCTCTGCGGTCACAGGTCAATCAGTGGCTAACCCCAATCAATTTGACAGTTGGTAAAGTGGTGTGAAACAGGGCAAAATGAGGCACACGTCCTGAACATAGTCGTGCAGCTATTCGTTGCCAAATACCCCAGGGTCCAGGACGTCTTGCGGCAGGCCTGGAAAATCTCTGGCCATTTTAGAAGATCTTACACGGCCATGGCTCGCCTTGCTGACATTCAGCGGCGACACCACCTGCCCGTCAGACATCTGATTTGTGACAGCCCGACGAGCTGGAACTCCAACTTGTATATGGTTGATAGACTGCTCCAGCAGCAACGTGCCGTTAACGACTACCTGTATGAACTCTGCAGCAGGACAGGTTCTGGGGAGCTTGGTTTCTTTTCACCGCGCCAGTGGCTGCTCATGCTTGAGGCATGCAGACTTCTGCGGCCATTTGATGAGATCACCAAACTGGTCAGTCGCAGCCAGGGTGCCATCAGTGACATCGTACCTTAAGCCTTCTTTCTGGAGTGTGCATTGCATCGTGTCATTGATCAAGCCATCAAGGAGCAGGAAGGAGAGGAAGTCACAATGCTGAATCAATTCCCAGGGGGGCTATTCCATCTGAGACAAGTCAGCAGGAGTGTGAAAAGAAGTCAGAGAAGGATGGTTGCTGGGGGGAGGAGGAGGAGCAAGAAGAACAGGCTTTGAGGGGGACTTTAAACTTTTCGTTGATCCCTGGTGTTGTCCGTGGCTGGGGGGAGGAGACCTGCAAGAAGAGGGCAGTTTGAAGATGTCACTTCGGATATTAGATCATTCTTGCAGCCAACCCATCGACAGCCTCCCTACGGATCCAAGGTCAGGGAACGCCTAGACCGACAGGTGTCCGACTACATCGGGTTAACGGCCCATGTGGACACTCTGAGAAGTGAGGAACCCCTGGACAACTGGGTGTGCAGGCTAGACCTGTGGTCAGAGCTGGCACAATTTGCCATGGAACTCTTGGCTTGCCCCTCGTCGAGTGTCCTGTCCGAAAGGACGTTCAGCGCAGCAGGGGGGATCATGACTGATAAGCGCACTCGCCTAGCTCACGACAGTGTGGACTACCTTACATTTCTAAAAATGAATGAGGCATGGATCTCAGTGGAATTTAAGACCTGTGACTACCATGTGCAACTGAATTTCCTCATGCCAGCCCGCACATATCCGCCACCACAAGAACAAAGAATAGTCCATGTCTTATGTACAAACCGGATTCCAAAAAAGTTGGGACACTATACAAATCGTGAATGAAAAAAGGAATGCAATGATGTGGAGGTACCAACTTCTAATATTTTATTCAGAATAGAACATAAATCACGGAACAAAAGTTTAAACTGAGAAAGTTTACTATTTTAAGGGAAAAATATGTTGAATCAGAATTTCATGGTGTCAACAAATCCCCAAAAAGTTGGGACAAGGCCATTTTCACCACTGTGTGGCATCTCCCCTTCTTCTTACAACACTCAACAGACGTCTGGGGACCGAGGAGACCAGTTTCTCAAGTTTAGAAATAGGAATGCTCTCCCATTCTTGTCTAATACAGGCCTCTAACTGTTCAATGGACGTGTTGGGCTTACTGCGACTTATGCGTTGACATCACAGGCTGCAGATGGCAACACTATTGGCCTTCTTTGTTGCACCTTCCTCTTTATGATGCGCCAAATGTTCTCTATAGGTGAAAGATCTGGACTGCAGACTGGCCATTTCAGTACCCGGATCCTTCTCCTACGCAGCCATGATGTTGTGATTGATGCAGAATGTGGTCTGGCATTATCTTGTTGAAAAATGCAGGGTCTTCCCTGAAAGAGATGACGTCTGGATGGGAGCATATGTTGTTCTAGAACCTGAATATATTTTTCTGCATTGATGGTGCCTTTCCAGACATGCAAGCTGCCCATGCCACACGTACTCATGCAACCCCATACCATCAGAGATGCAGGCTTCTGAACTGAGCGTTGATAACACAACTTGGGTTGTCCTTGTCCTCTTTGGTCTGGATGACATGGCGTCCCAGATTTCCAAAAAGAACTTTGAATCGTGACTCGTCTGACCACAGAACAGTCTTCCATTTTGCCACACTCCATTTTAAATGATCCCTGGCCCAGTGAAAACGCCTGAGCTTGTGGATCTTGCTTAGAAATGGCTTCTTCTTTGCACTGTAGAGTTTCAGCTGGCAACGGCGGATGGCACGGTGGATTGTGTTCACTGACAATGGTTTCTGGAAGTATTCCTGAGCCCATTCTGTGATTTCCTTTACAGTAGCATTCCTGTTTGTGGTGCAGTGTCGTTTAAGGGCCCGGAGATCACGGGCATCCAGTATGCTTTTACGGCCTTGACCCTTACGCACAGAGATTGTTCCAGATTCTCTGAATCTTCGGATGATGTTATGCACAGTTGATGATGATAGATGCAAAGTCTTTGCAATTTTTCGCTGGGTAACACCTTTCTGATATTGCTCCACTATCTTTCTGCGCAACATTGTGGGAATTGGTGATCCTCTACCCATCTTGGCTTCTGAGAGACACTGCCACTCTGAGAAGCTCTTTTTATACCCAATCATGTTGCCAATTGACCTAATTAGTGTTAATTGGTCTTCCAGCTCTTCGTTATGCTCAAATTTACTTTTTCCAGCCTCTTATTTCTACTTGTCCCAACCTTTTGGGGATTTGTTGACACTGTGAAAATTGCAATCAACGTATTTTTCCTTTAAAATGATACATTTACTCGGATTAAAAGTTTGATCTGTCATCTACGTTCTATTACAAATAAAATATTGACATTTGCCATCTCCACATCATTGCATTCAGTTTTTATTCACAATTTGTTTAGTGTCCCAACTTTTTTGGAATCCGGTTTGTATATACAGCGGCATAAAAGGCCTTTTCTGTCAGGTGAATGCCTAATTTTGGGGCCCTGTACTCCACTGGCCTACAGTAAAATTGTTATTCAGTGACCGCCTAATGTACCTCCAGCCACATAATCACTAGTTCTTTTCTGTCAGGTGAATGCCAAATCTTTAAGGCCTGTACTCCACTGGCCTACAGTAAAATTGTTATTCAGTGACCGCCTAATGTACCTCCAACCACATAATCACTTGTTCTTTTCTGTCAGGTGAATGTCTAATTTTTGGGGCCTCTACTCCACTGGCCTACAGTACAATAGTTACTCAGTGACCGCCTAATATACCTCCAGCCACATAATCACTTGTTCTTTTCTGTCACGTGAATGCCTGATTTTTGGGGCCTGTACTGGCTTACAGTAAAAATGTTATTCAGTGACCGCCTAATGTACCTCCAGCCACATAATAACTTATTCTTTTCTGTCAGGTGAATGCCTAATTTTTGGGACCTGTACTCCCATAGCCTAAAAAAAAAATAGTCTAGGCTCCAGCAGGGCACATTTTTGAGAGTTTCCCTTTAAGACACAAAAAATGGTCCCTGATTAAAATATATATTATTTGTTGGAATTTTTGCCATTGATCCCCCTCTGGTATGTCACTGTCCATGTTGTGGGACTATTTGTGCACTTCTAGTAAGTATTTGGTGGCTGCAAATATGACCTTAAGGTTTTTCAGGTTCCCCTGCCAATAAAGTGAATAGGGCTCGTCGCGAACGCGCGTTTGCGAAACGTCCCGGGCGATGTTCGTCCACCAAAAAAAAGGTTTC